>NC_138499.1:13569339-14169339 GCF_964252035.2 Podarcis erhardii
AATTCCCACCCCGTTTTCCATGGTGGGTTTTTTTCCTCCTCCTTGCTGCGCCCTATCTTCTCTCTCTTCTGCCATAATAACCATACAATAATTTCTAATTCCTTCTGTTGCTCATAGTTCAAATCCTGCGAATTCATTGCACTAAAGTATTTCTTCAAGTAATCCGAAAAAGGCTTCCATTCTTCACTGAATGCATTGAAATCTATGCTGCGGACGCATCGAGGAAGCATGAATCCCAGGGGTGCTCAGGTCCTGCTCACAGGTTTCCTGCAGGTATCTGGTTGGCTGCTGTGAAAACAGGATGCTAGATGGACCATTGGCCTGATCCTGCAGGCTCTTCTTATGCTCTTAGCCACTGCAGCAGTAGCAAGTGCTTCAACTTCCATTTTCCATGCACTTGTCTTTCCCTTTTGCATCACCCAGCGCTAAGCCGAGCCTTCACGTTCAGGGACGATTTACGTCCAGCAAATTTATCATCATCATTGCAGAGAACTGTGAGGGCAATATTTACTGCACCCTCCTTCCTCCTGTTGTTTAGTCATTTAGTCGTGTCCGTCTCTTCGGGACCCCATGGACCAGAGTACGCCAGGCACTCCTGTCTTCCACTGCCTCCTGTAGTTTGGTCAAACTCATGTTAGTTGCTTCGAGAACACTGTCCAACCATCTCGTCCTCTGTCGTCCCCTTCTCCTTGTGCCCTCCATCTTTCCCAACATCAGGGTCTTTTCCAGGGAGTCTTCTCTTCTCAGGAGGTGGCCAAAGTCTTGGAGCCTCAGCTTCACAATCTGTCCTTCCAGTGAGCACTCAGGGCTGATTTCCTTCAGAATGGATGCGTTAGATCTTCTTGCAGTCCATGGGACTCTCAAGAGTCTCCTCCTGCACCATAATTCAAAAGCATCAATTCTTCGGTGATCAGCCTTCTTTATGGTCCAGCTCTCACTTCCATACATCACTACTGGGAAAACCATAGCTTTTACTATACGGACCTTTGTCGGCAAGGTGATGTCTCTGCTTTTTAAGATGCTTTCTAGGTTTGTCATTGCTTTTCTCCCAAGAAGCAGGCGTCTTTTAATTAAAAGTGTTAGCATACCCTCCAACATTTCTCCAGTGAAAACAAGCATGTCCTATTCAATAATAATAATAATAATAATAATAATAATAATAATAATAATAGTTTTATTATTTATACCCCTCTCATCTGACTGGGTTGCCCCAGCCACTCTAGGTGGCTTCCAACATATATAAAAACATAATAAAACATTAAACATTTAAAAAGCTTTCTTATACAGGGCTGCCTTCAGATGTCTTCTAAAGGTTGTATAGTTACTTATCTCCTTGGCTCAGGGGTCACATAACTGTTGGGAGATTCCATTCCACCTTTTGTTGCAGACATGGGATTGTTGCGTGTCACATGTCTGTTTACATTCCAGCACAGACTTCTGGGTCTGGTGAGCGGAACTTCCACTCTGTGTATTGCTTTTGTTTTGAGTCTCTCTCCGAGAAGACGGCAAGGAGAGATGACATGTTTCTTTGTCTTGATTTATGTATAATAAATCTGTAGTTCTAGTATGTATCCACACAGCCTCAGCCTCTTCTGTTGTGCAGTTTACACTGCTACGTATAGTGTGCTCAAGGCAGCAAGCTAGAGTTGCTGATTTACGTTGGAGCCAGAGGTCGATGAATCTCTGCAACGTGAGGGCTGAGAGGGAGACGATCCAGCTGGGGGCTTTTGACCCCCGGATGTTGACAATATCTAGATGCTCTCCAACATTTCTCTGATGAAAATAGGTCCGTCCTAAGGAAAAGCAGGACATTCCAGGATCAAATCAGAAACTAGGACGGCTTCTGTAACTTGGGGACTGTCCCTGGAAAATAAGGACACTTGAAGAGTTCCCTTACTTTTCCATTTAAAAGTGCTCCATCCCATCATCCAAGGAGATCACTCAACGTGAATACCTGAATTTCACTCCCTGAACCAGTCTATGAGTCTCAGGAGATGGGGAGCATCTTGGAGGAAAGATAGACTATAACAAATAAATACCCTGCTTAGGTGGTATTCCAGAGGCGTACCCTCTTGAAACAAGACAGGTAGATTTATTAGACTATTGGTCAAATCTAGCACCATCTTACGCCCTTGCAGATCTCAATGAGTAGAGGTCATGGATCTGGAATCTGTTGGGAAGCCACTTGGATCTCGTACCTCCAGCAATGATCTGATCAGCCGCAGCAATGAAGCTGATCAAATTATACAACAATTATGTTCTGCTGGAACCGAGGAGACATCAGTCATTCCGCACGATAATTGAAGTCTTCCTATTCATGACACTCGATAATTAAAACATCAACTCTTCAACTTTTATGGCCAATATATTAATCTGCCTCCTCCAACTCGTTCTTCTTCAATAATGCTTCTGGTTATGGCGTGGGAAGAGTAGCGAGAAGAATGAGGCATGTGGCGACATTTGCAAAAGAAAAGAAGAAACCTAAGGCACAATTTCAGGCCTAGCGATCAGTTCAAAACCAAAGGCCAAGCCTTGCTTGCTTTACTGAAAGGAATAATCCCATTGATTTAATGGGATTAATCGCATCAGTGAAGGCAAACAGCACACTTCCCTTGGGAATAGTTCGTTTCTGGAGATTATGGAGTGTAAATGGAGATGGAGCTCTCTGACCTATGCCAAAGAAGAGCAAAGGAGACAGAGGCCTCCCTCCTCTTGCCATTTAGCCAGTGTGGTGTAGTAGTTAGAGTATTGGTCTAGGAACTGGGAGAACTAGGAACTGGGAGACCAGGGTTCAAATCCCCACTCAGTCATGAAGCTCTCTGGGTAACCTTGGACCAGTCATTGTTGTGGGAGACTATGGAGAGAGGGAGAGCTCCTTGGGGGAGGGGGAGAGATGGGATATAAAGAAAAGGAATAATTTTGATAACAGATTCAGACATTAATGAAGGGCAGGTGTGACACTCCCCATCTAGCACAGGGCATTTAAGTTGCTACAGCAGGCAGAAAAACAAGACCCTGAGCAATTTTCAAGTGGTCAGCGGAGGAATGTTAGGAAGCCACTGGTTTTAAGCAACAAGTGACTTTAAAATAGGATCAGAGCTTGAGTGTTCATAGGTTGTGAGAGGATGGTGTTTAACCTGTTGCTGTGGGGAGAATTCTCCTGCGTCACCCCCTCAACTATTCTCCATCTATCAAAGAGGAAAGAAACAGTATATAAAGTAATTATCTCAAAGGGGAGAGGGTGGAAATGGTGAAATTCTCGTGAGTGGGGTGCAGGGTTTTTGTTGCACTTACTTTACATTCATTGTGGTCAAGGGGTGTTTGCGAGTGTCTTAATTCATCCTACAAAGCATCCCACCCATGGTCTGCATCCTGCAGCCTCCCTGGGTGCCTACACTTCAGTCAAAGCCCAGGGGGAAGCATCAAGAGGTAACTATTCCCTGTAAGGGACCTTTTTTAGATTGGAAAGTCTGGGGAGGCTGCAGAGTTCTGGATAAAGGTTTATTGGGGGGGTGGGACATGCCCCCACTAGGCACCTCAGAACCCCAAAGTAAGCTCAAAAACCACTGACATTCCAAAGTGCCCTGAAAATGAGGCGAGGTAATGGAAGCCTGTTTCACAGAGGAAGATTTTGAAAAACCGAGGGACTGATTTCATCAAAGCACTAGTGTAACTATTTCTGTGTGCTGTTTCCAGAGGATAATTTAGCGGCGCAGTTAGATGATTTCAGGCTCCGGATGTAATAGTCTTATCCCCCTCCCCTCCCCTGGGTTAGATTCTATTGTGTATTATTTCAATATAGGGCAAGGCAAGGCTGCTGGATTGGGAAGCCCCACTGCTCACTCTGCTAAGTGGGACCACGGGCATCTGCCCCCAAGTCCCGCCTGGATGGTGCCATTTATTGAAATGCCGCCCCATTCCCTGCGAGGGGAAAGAATGCAGGCATAGCACTGCCCCCCCCCCCCCCGCTGGTTTGTTAAATGCAATTCCTGCACGGAAACGACACCTCTGGTGCTGCCATGCTTCCAGGTGCAAAGTTGTGAATTGGCTGCTATAACCCCCTCCAGCTTCTGATTTCCTGTAAATTTAATCCCAGTAAGTGGCAGTTCCTTCCTGGAAGTCAAATAAAATTAGACGCAGGGACTTAAAACTGGCCACGCTGGATCAAACCCAAGGACTATCGAGCACCAGTGTTGACCAGTCGGGTGCCTCTGCAACATCACCACCTCGATGAAGATAAAATCTCATTCCCTGCTCTTTGCTCAGCATCAGAGGAATGCCACATGTGGAAATAAGAGTTCAGTTTTTAGCTATGGTTCATGAATTTGTCTAATCCTTTTTTAAAAAAGCACTTGATTTTGCATGCATTGGTATAGAGGAGCTGGAATAGAGGGAGAGTGAAGCTCTGAGTTTTCTCAAGCAGTGATGTCACCTTCCAGAATGCCAGAATAACCAACAGGCTGCCTCCGTCCAGCAAGCAAGCGAGGTGATAACAAGGCTTACAAGTTTTAGGATTGTTTGTGACAGATTTGCAGAAAATATCAGAGCAGGAGAAGAATAATCAAGCGGAGGCTCCATACCCCATTCCCTTGATGGGATTTAATCATCCCCCTGCCAGTTTTATCATTTTTGAGTGCGGTGCTCCCTTAAGAAGCCATTTAATCCGGGGGGCCACTAGGGGCGCATCGGAAGATGGCTGACAATAACATCTCTCCAACCCACACGAGGTAATTAGGAGGCTGTGATGGGAGTAAATAGCCTCCCTGCCCCCCCAAGGGTGTGTGGGGGACTGCCCTTGCCTGCTGTGCCCTATACCACCCCCCGAATTTGTGGGGATGGGGGCACTAGGCAGAAAGCCCTCCTGTGGATCTTGGCGCTCCTGGACGCTGTCTCTGATCCGCGCCCCTAGCTGCAGCAACTTCAAAAGAAACAATTAGGAGGAAGCGAATGCACATATTTCAAGGAAGAAGGGGGAGTAAAGACTGCTAACTGAAGAGATCTCTGATAAACAAGACGGGTCGGAGGAACAAGAATAAATCATGAGAAGACACACCAAGGCTCAGTATGGCAAAGGGACTGGATGGGGGAGGGGGAAAAAACTTTCCTTTCTTTTCTCTATGTGATTAACCAATAATCCCCCCCCCACAAGTCACAAATTAGTAATGCCGTGTAAATGACTTAAGCTGTGGATTTATGACTGTGTGGAGATAATTTTCTAACCAAAGCATGTTTCAAGAAGATCGTGGAAAGTTTAAGAGCTTTGGAATGACGCAGTAAAAAATACCGTCACCATGTTGGCAAGTTCTGTCGGAAGACTTAAGTCTGGGAGGAGGAACAGAGCTGTTTAATATTGTGGGTGAGACTCCTCAGAGGGACTTAAGAGCGACAGTTTTGCGAGATTAATGATGGAAAGAGTGATGTTATTTATGAAAGCGATGATATATGGAAACCATCGTGATATGAGGACTGGATGAATGGAAAAATTCACACAGGATTATAATTGGTGTTTATCTGCTTAAGGAGATTATCAGAAGAGATCATAAAGGGAAAAAAGAAAACATATACGAATAAGATGAGATGTGGAAACAGCAAGATAAGACTGGATAGAATTATGAACATTATTTGGACTGATTTGTGGATATTAACACAGTAGCAAGAAGATGATCGGAATCCCCCTTCGGAACTTGAAATATGGGTCCCCTCAACAAAAAATTTTAAATTCGGCTTTGTAATTTGGAATTTATGTGATTTGATTTGATTTGATTTGATTTGATTTGATTTGATTTGATTTGATTGGTCGGTTAATAAAAATTATTTAAAAAGAAGTTATTTAATCCAGTCCAACCCTACTCAATGCAGTTTCTGCAACTGAGCTTGGTGGTGCTTATTCCATAACTTAAATTTGCAAAAACGCAGTAAGCATCAACAATCTTCAGCCAGCCAGAACGCAACCTTAAATTTTCAAACTCACAAATAAGTGTTACCATTTAAATCAGTTGTTCCCAAACTATTTCGGGTCACTGGCCCCTTGGTTCCATAAAAATCATCCCCAGTTCCCCCTACCCTATAAAAAGCATTATTCATAACAGCCAGCAGAGGGGCGGTATTGCCCACTTTGTGAACCACTGAGGCTAGCATGAAGTAGAAACCCCAGCCAAGGGGAAGAACTTGAAAGCCTCATTATCCCTTCACTTGCCTAGGCAAAGAGGGTCCATCAATTCCCCTTGTGCTCCAGCTGATGACATCATTACTACTGGCCGGGGGGGGAGCAATCCAGAGCTCTGCTTCGTTGTGCTCCCCTTCCACTATCTCTGCAACTGGCTGCAAAGTGTTTGCTTGTTATTCTCTGCCTTCATTTATGTGTCACTATTCTCTTTTTTTAAAAAAAAACTACAGCAAAAAACCCACAGCAGGGGGGAAGGGGCTAGAGGCACTCCTTTCTGCTTTTGCTTCTGTGCTGAAGAGGAGAGCAGGAGAGAGAGAGAGAGAGAGAGAGAGAGAGAGAGAGAGAGAGAGAGAGAGAGAGAGAGAGAGAGGACGTGTTTCATGTGGCTTCTTTCGTTAGCAAAACTGTTTGCTTTTGCTCCAAGAACAGAAATCCACACTGTGCCTTCCCGTTAGGGCCCCGCGCCTATTGTCTTCCATTCCGCTCTTCTTCAATGTCACATTGCACTGAACTACAAAGAAATCTGTCAGCCTCCTTCATTGCCTCCCTTTTCATAACCCTAAGCTACACGGCGGCTCGGGGAGTTCAAGAGCAGAAGCCGAATGGATATTTCCCCCACGTTCTCCATCAGCTCATGTGAAGCTGGAGTTCCCCACCATTCAAGCAAACCCTAATTGCTACCCAAAGTCAGCAATCTTTGCTGCGATCCCAACGCAGCAGGCATTGGGCTAATTACCGGGGAGCGTCTTACATGGCTTTGAGACTTAAAAGTGACTTTTTAAAAAACCATGAAATCTCTGCACTGCTTTGGATTTCGGAAATGCAGTGTTGTCAATCAATTGCAACAGGAGTTCCTATCCCCCCAACCCCTTCCTGCCATCTTTTCCTGCAGTTTGTCCTGCTGAAAATTTACATTTCTGGATCCTGATGCTTGTCTTTGCTTTTGACGTCATAAAAGTCCTGTTTGCAAAGGTTCGGGGTGTGGGGTGCCCATGCAAGGCCTCCTCCCGCAACAATGTTTTCAAGCGCGTTGCACCCTGTTTCAGTCTCTGACTGTCATGAACTGGTTGGACACAGAGGAATGGTGGGAGGAACCAGATGGGGAACCAGCAAGAAGCCTCAGAGCCCTGGGAGTGTTGGTGGGACAATGATGGGTGATCAGAGGGAAGAGAGAAAATCAGGGCTTAGTGAGCTGAGAGAGTCAGTGGCAGAGAGCAGTCCAGAATCAGATGCAGAAGCTGAAGCAGGCAAGTAGGAGGAGGCAGGTCAAGAGGCAGAGATAAGTCAGGCTGGTGGACAGGTATGGGTCCCAACCCCTTCTGCTGCTACAAGCTCTTCTCGCTGCTTGTCTCCCAGAACCAAGAGAGGGATGAAACAGGCAGAGCAAAGACAGGCTGCATGCAGGCACAGTCTCTGATTGCTTGCAAAGAGACCTGGAGAGGAGGAGACTTTGATGGCTATGGGGAGGCTGAGGCTTTCAATCACAGCAACTGATCCATTGGGCAAGATGTACCAGCGATGAGTTGCTGTGCTGATTAAGGCCTGACACCCAGCCAAGTGTGTGAACGCCATGTTTTTGCTTTCCCCCTTTTCCTGAAACAGAAGGCAATGGTCATCAGTTCCCTACTGACTTATTCTGTTTTTGCTCCACTTATTTAAAAAAGGGGGAAAGAAAAGGAAAAAATAGATGAGCATTAAGGTAAAGGGGTAAAGGGGACCCCTGACCATAAGGTCCAGTCGTGGCCGACTCTGGGGTTGCGGCGCTCATCTCGCTTTATTGGCCAACGGAGCCGGTGTTTGTCCGCAGACAGCTTCCAGGTCATGTGGCCAGCATGACTAAGCCACTTCTGGTGAACCAGAGCAGTGCATGGAAACGCCGTTTACCTTCCCGCTGTAGTGGTACCTATTTATCTACTTGCACTTTGACATGCTTTTGAACTGCAAGGTTTGCAGGAGCAGGGACCGAGCAATGGGAGCTCACCCCGTCACGTGGATTCGAACCACTGACCTTCTGATCAGCAAGTCCTAGGCTCTGTGGTTTAACCCACAGTGCCACCCGCATCCCTAGATGAGCATTACTTTAAAGCTTAGCTGGCTACGTTGTGGCCTCCAGGAGTCATTGAACCACAACTCCTGTCATCCTTGACCCAGCTATGCTGGTTGGGGGTGGTAGGAGTTGGAGTCCAACAACATCTGGAGAGCACCATGTTGGGGGTGCTTCTCTCTCGTCACAGGAAATGGCACGTCAATCAAAAGCCAAAACCACTTGCTTGAAGCCGTAAAGGATTAATGCAAGTGATGACCTCAGGCACTGTCCTGGTTTGCTTTTGTTCTTTTGTAATCTGTTCTTTTTTGTCGGATTTTCCTGGGCTTTATTGAACACAATGGAGTCAGCTCTGTTCAGAGAACAGATTCTGCAAAAGCTGATTTGTCTGCGGCTGTTGAACAGGCAACACTTTGCTCGGCTTTGACTTTCATAGAATCAGCTCACTGGGGTTTGTCAATTCTATATTGGCCCTTTCCTCCTTGGCAATGATTTCAAGAAACACAATTTCTAGAGAATTCTTACTGTGAGGATTAAAACCGTCGCACCAATGCAATTCATAAATTATCCAAGCATACCCCTCCTTATAAAATCTTTCAGGGAATCCTCAGATGTGACTTTTGATGAGCACAATACCTTTGATGAAGTATCCTATTTTCTCCATCTTTAATTTGGGCTAGTGAGAAGGAATGCTGAGTAATGAATAAGCAATTACTGGTAAGATAGAAATCTTTGAAGTCTTTATTTTTATTTCTCCGGACACCTTTTGGGGCGGGTGGGGGTTATATCCTGAACCTAGATGCAGGTGGCGCTGTGATCTAAACTACTGAGCCACTTGGGCTTGCCAGTAAGAAGGTCAGCGGTTTGAATCCTTGTGATGGGGTGAGCTGCCATTGCTCTGTCCCAGCTCCTGCCAACCTAGCAGTTCAAAAGCATGCCAGTACAAGTAGATAAATAGGTACCACTGTGGCAGGAAGGTAAACAGCGTTTCCGTTCGCTCTGGTTTCCTTCACAGTGTTCCGTTGCACCAGAAGCAGTTTAATCATGCTGGCCACATGACCCAGAAAGCTGTCTATGGACAAACGCCAGCTCCCTTGGCCTGAGAGATGAGTGCCACAACCTCATAGTTGCCTTTGACTGTACTTAACCGCCCAGGGGTCCTTTACCTTTACCTTATATCCTGAACCACTCCAAAAGCCTGTTTTGGTGCAACTAAGTCTCCCCTTTGTTTGGAGGCTGGTCTCCTTGCCTTCTGCCTCACCTTTCCCAATGGACACTGGCTATAGCTGTTCCTCATCTGCCATTCAGGTGTTGTTAATGTGCCTTTGCAAAATTGCCCTGTAACTTTCCTACGGTTTGGGAGAAGTTGGGGACGCCAGCAATTCATAGAGAGGTCCCCCATCCAGATTTAATTTTATAGAATTCTATGCTTTTCCCAAGCAAGCAATTCCATCTGTTTCCCAACAAAATGGCATGCTTGGCGAACTCACAAAGAGCAAGAAGTGATAGCATATGTAAATACTTTCTAATTATGCACAGCAATGGAAGTTCACAGATGGAGAACACAACCACCACCCCATCCTTTGCTACCTATAATTCCTCCTTGAAATGGTCTCGTGCTGCAATTATCTGTCAGTGGGTATTTTCCCTCTCCTAAAATGGAACTTTCATTATCTAAATTGGGTTTTGAGCAAGCATAGACTTCAGGCGGGGTGGGGTGGGGAATAAATAAGGGAGAGCCCATTGCGTGAAGTATCTGCGTGGGCTGCGAACACCGTTGAGTTCCTTTACCGCTTTGCAAATGCAACATATGCTTTTGCAGAAGCTGAATTGAGGTTGGCTGGGGAGATTCACCCTCCTTCAGACAATCAGAGGCAGCCAAATTGCTGCAAAGCAATTGCGCTGTTGGCTAAAATCCACACCGCTCCAGATCATTAGCGTTACGTTCAAAGAAGTTGGGTGTGTTGTGGTTCTGCCAGATTTATCATGCCTTCTTTGGAAAATACTAACCTGGGGGTAAGACTTTTTTTATTTCTTGCATACGTTTCCCTAGGTCAGTGGGGAGAGGGGCCAGTTGAAAGCCAAAGCACCGCACAACCTTTGGGGGGACACCTGTCTGTGGTGGGTGGGGTCAGGGGCAAGAGCAGGTGGAGTAAAATGAATATAAATTTTGCATTTGTGCAGTAGGCTGGTTTCTATACTCACTCATCTGCCCTCTCCATCCTTCATCCAGGCTACTAAGAGACACCTTCCAGCCAGGTATAAATACTCAAGGAGGGTGAAAACCTGGGCAGGTGAGGAATATGTTATTATTTGTATTGTATTTACATTGTGAATGTATTTCACAAAAAATAAATAGTATGGGGAAAGGAGGTGGCAGTTGGCAAATGGTACACACACACACACACACACACACACACACACACACACACCGCCCATCTGACTGGGTTTCCCCAGCCACTCTGGACAGCTTACAGCATATATAAAAACATAGCAAAACATTAGACATTTTTTAAAAACTTCTGTATACAGGCCTGCCTTCAGACGTCTTCCAAAAGTTGCATAGTTCTTTATTTCCTTGACATATGAAGGGATGGCGTTCCACAGGGCGGGTGCCACTCCCAAGAAGGCCCTCTGCCCAGTTCCTTGTAACTTCGCTTCTCGTAGTGAGGGAACCAGAAGAAGACCCTCGGAGGTGGACCTCAGTGTCCAGGGTGAATGATGGTGGTGGAAACGGTCCTTCAGGTATACTGAGTTGGCAGGTGGCAGTTGGTCGGTTATTCTGTTAGTCGATTCTTAGACTGCTACCTGACACCTGCAGACCAGAAGCGTATTCGGACCACAGCACTGACCTTAGACTCCCATGATTTCATATCTCCAAAACAAAGATTGGGGTGAGAGAGCTTATCCCAGCTGTATGGCAAGATAATAGAACATCTCTTTAATGTATCTGTTAAGAGGTACATTGGAGCAGGGGGAAAGGGGGTTTTAACTAGTAGGAATGAACATGGGCATCTTTGGAATATTTGTCAGAGGCATTCATACAGCAAGAGCACAGCTGTGCTTTGCCTTCTGAACAAAAAGGATTCAGGGTTCATTTTAGTTCAATCAGAACGGTATGTTAGCCCATTCAGTAACTGGTACATCATGACTGCAAACAAAATAAGCAAACCATCCACTTACCTCAGGAGGGGGGGTAACTTTTTTTTGTTATCCCCTTCTTTCCAGGGACCACATTGCCAGTGAGGGGGAGGGACATAGGCAGAAGTGGGTGGAGCAACACATGCAAATTTTACCTTGTTACAGTAAGGTGATTTGCATGTCAACTTAAGCTGCTCTGTAGCGGTGCTGATGGGCAGCTTCAAGTCTCCCAATCTTCCATCTTCAAGGCACCTAACTTCTTAAAGTTCTTCACCTTCGAAATGAGCTTGGATTGGAAAGCCCTTAAAACAGAGGAAGCCAGTGAGTCAGGAGTGGCTCTTCCAGTGAACCAGAGCCGTCTCACAACAGTGCCACTGCGACTTGCTGGGACGGGTGAAGTCAGGCCTGTAGGGGGCATCTTGGCCTTCCATTAATCCACGCATGCCATCCTGGCTTTGCCACCATCTCACCCCTAGACCTCCCTCTTCAGTAAGTGTCTCCACGTCCAGCCCAGACACTGAGGTCCAGCTCTGAGGGCCTACTGGAGGTTCCCTCACTGTGAGAAGTGAAGTTACAGGGAACCAGGCAGAGGGCCTTCTTGGTAGTGGCACCCACCCTGTGGTACGCCCTCCCATCAGGTGTCAAAGAGTGAAACAACTATATAATTTTTCGTAGACATCTGAAAGTAGACCTGTTGCTGCTGTTGTTTTTCCTCTACTATTGTTAGAAGCCACCCAGGGTGGCTGGGGCAACCCAGTCAGATGCGCAGGGTATAAGATATTTATTATTATTATTATTATTATTATTATTATTATTATTATTAGCTGCAGAAGCACCATAGCTGAGGTAATGACTTCCCTTAAGCCACCTTGTAGCCCCTGATTTGCCACTCAGCCACATTATCCTCTAGGCTTGGTTCTCTGGGGAAGGTCTGCCTGAGAATTTGCAGTGAAATCACAGAGCTGGCAGGCTGTAAAAACTCTCAAAATAGCATCCAGCCCCTGCCTGTGAACTCAATCGGCGCTTCCACCATCTCTGACGGATTGCATGTCAACTTACCGTATTTTTCGCCCCATAGGACGCACCTTTTCCCCTCCAAAAATGAAGGGGAAATGTGTGTGCGTCCTATGGGGCGAATGCAGGCATTCACTGAAGCCTGGAGAGCGAGAGGGGTCGATGCGCACCGACCCTCTCGCTCTCCAGGCTTCACGCAGATCTCTGCAAGCCATGGGAGCCCGCGCCAGGCTCCCATGGCTTGCGGAGAGTTGCCTGCATGCCGAAGGCTGGGCGTGCTGAGCTCAGCGCGCCCAGACTTCGCGCGGCTCTCCGCAAGGCGTGGGAGCCCGACGCCGGGCTCCCACAACTTGCGGAGAGTTGCCTGTTCTGGGGGCTGGGGTCGGGGGTCGGGGGAAGCTCGGGCTTCCCCTGCCCCAGCCCCACACCTGGGGGGGGGGGAATAAAAAAATTTTCCTTTATTTCCCCCCAAAAAACTAGGTGCGCCATATGGGACGGTGCGTCCTATAGAGCGAAAAATACGGTAACTTCGCACGGCTCTCCGCAAGGCGCAGGAGCCCTGCGCTGGGCTCCCACGGCTTGCGGAGAGTTGCCTGTTCTGGGGGCTGGGGTCGGGGGAAGCTCGGGCTTCCCCCGCCCCAGCCCCGCACCTGGGGGGGAAATAAAAAAAATTTCCTTTATTTCCCCCCCCCCCAAAAAAAACCTAGGTGTGCCTTATGGGACGGTGCGTCCTATAGGGCGAAAAATACGTTAACTTTGTCCCCAAGTGGTGGGAATCCCACGACGTTGTTAAACACTTGGATTCCATTTTCCCTCAGGATTTGAGGGGAATATGCCACTTTGATAGTAGCGGGCAAGGTGCTGGACAGCATTTGCACCATACTGACCTCAGCCCTTCCCCTCTACCTCACAGCAAGCAGCAATGACTCCACTGCCAGGAGGTCAGGTAAGCACCACCGTCTCACCACAGCATCCGCCAATGTTCTGACATTATACCTATGACTCCACCCAACTGTCAAAATGGCCTCCTGAGTGTTGTGGGATCCTGGATCCTGCCAATGACTGGAAAAGGTTTTCCACCACTGTTCCATGGAATTATGCCAGGGACTGCTATGTGAGCTTCGCCTTTGAGCCGGAGCCAACGACTGGGCTCAACCTCTTCAGCCCCGACTGGGCCAGCACTTCCAGAGGCCTTCCACTGCAGGAGAGCAGGTCTAAGTGCAATGGACTCACAACTTTGAGCACCAAAGTCAGCAGAGCACAGCAGAGTATGAATTACACGAACAACAGCTCTGAAGCTTAACTTCTTTATTCTGTTACAGCTACTGCAAACTAAAAATAAACTATAAACTAAAGACTAACGGAGGCTACCAGACTGCATGAGTGTTACGGTTTCTTATGCGGCCTTGGTCCTGTATACCTGAAGGAGCGTCTCCACCCCCATCGTTCAGCCCGGACACTGAGATCCAGTGCCGAGGGCCTTCTGGCGGTTCCCTCATTGCGAGAAGTGAGGCTACAGGGAACCAGACAGAGGGCCTTCTCGGTAGTGGCACCCGCCTTGTGGAACGCCCTCCCATCAGATGTCAAAGAGATAAAGAATTACCTGACGTTCAGAAGACATCTTAAGGCAGCCCTGTTCAGGGATGTTTTTAATATGTAATGCTGTATTGTTTTTAATACTGATTGGGAGCCGCCCAGAGTGGCTGGGGAAACTCGGCCAGATGGGCGGGGTATAAATAATAAATTATTATTATTATTATTATTATTATTATTATTATTATTATTATGCAGTCATCTTATCTCTACACAGATTACACTCAGACTCCCACAGAGTCGGGCAAGAGCGGAAGAAGCAATGAGCAGATTCCGCCCCCGCCTTTCTGAAAAAGACACTTCCGACGTAGAAAGGAAGTGGGGTTGTGGGCTTCACCCTCCCACCATACACGCAGGGGCTGGCTCACAGCCTCCGCGCTATTGAGGGAATCCCTGATCACATCATCCCCTGGTCAGCCAATTGGCTGACCTGGGGGGCGTGGCCTGCTCCATTTAAACCAGGGGCGGCTGAGATCTCCCTCTTTGCCGCTTCCAGCTGCTCCAGTTTCCCACCCTTTAAGGTTTTCATCTTTGACCTTGCTATGGACCTTTGTTGGTCGCCGTTAAGGGGCCTGATAGGAATTTTTTCCACTTGGCAAATTGGCACCAGCCACTTGGTTTTTCGCCTGCCTCGTAGCAAATCGTCACAACTTCCTTGGTATTGGCGGTTAGGTATTGGTATTGTTGTGTAGATGGAAGAGGGGAGTAAGCGCCATCACCTGCCCCGCATATTGAAGGGTAGTCCGTTAAAGGATTCGGGGGGGGTGGCCCTGTCCGAAGCCTATGGAGGTGAGGCCCCAAGGCACACCCCCAAGCGGTGACCCCGGGGGAGTTCCCAGTTGATGTGCATCAGCAGGACTCCCCCTACTGGTGGTTAACCCTTCCCGGACTTCAAGCAGACGGGCTGAAGCCGGATATAGTCAGTTACGACCAATGCCTAAGCCAATACTGCTCATCACCTGTAACCAATAAAGTTGTGGCCATATTTAGCCCATTAACCTTAAATATCTGTGTCATGTGTCTTTATTTCCAGTGGGGGGAGGCGGGAACTCGCCACGCAACATCATGAGATTCTTGCAATGGGAGGGGTGAAATATCCACATGCTATAGATCATAGCATCTTAGAGTTGGAAGGGTTATCTGGTCCAACCCCCTGCAATGCAGGAATCTCGGCTAAAGCATCCATGACAGGTGGCCATCCAACCTCTGCTTGTAAACCTCCAAGGAAGGAGAATCCACAAACTCCCAAAGGAGACCCTTCCGCTGTCTAGCTGCTCTTGCTGTCAGAAAGTTATTCCTGATACACACACTTGTCTTCCCCTGTAGGCACCTAGTACAGAAGATTTGTGCATGGAAGCCTGTTTCTGTATACACATCAACAGCTCAATCCTGTAGGCGATTACTTGGAAGTAAGTGCCATTGAGTTCAATGTAAAGGTAAATGTAAAGGGACCCCTGACCATTAGGTCCAGTCGTGGCCAACTCTGGGGTTGCGGCGCTCATCTCACTTTATTGGCCGAGGGAGCTGGCATACAGCTTCTGGGTCATGTGGCCAGCATGACTAAGCCACTTCTGGCGAACCAGAGCAGCGCACGGAAACGCCATTTACCTTCCCGCCAGAGCAGTACCTATTTATCTACTTGCACTTTGACGTGCTTTCAAACTGCTTGGTTGGCAGGAGCAGGGACCGAGCAAGGGGAGCTCACCCCGTCGCGGGGATCCGAACCGCCGACCTTCAGATTGGCAAGTCCTAGGCTCTGTGGTTTAACCCACAGCACCACCCACGTCCCTATTGAGTTCAATGAAGCCAGATAAATCTGTGTGGGCTCTGCAGCCCTGAAACTCACTGGACCCTCCTTGCTTGCTACATCTTCATCAAAGGCAGAATAAATTGTACAAATTCTTACACGGCTTATGCAAGTCTTGCTAGATTATTTGACTTCATCAGAAACAAAACCAATCACATCTGGCTGCGGACAGAAAAAGAGTGAACGGAATCCACTCCAGCATCAGTCCCCGTGACACCAATCTTTCCCAGACAAGCCGGGGGCTTGCTTGCTTGATCTCTGAGCCTGGGGAGCGAATGGAAGCTTGAAGCGTGCTGAAAGAAAGCCCACAGCCCTTGGCAAGATCAGAGGCTCATGACTCACCATCCTTTTGTTCTGGAATAAGATTGCGGAGGGGAGAAACCTCAAACAGCAGGGTTGCTGCTAGTGGTTGGAATTACAGCTCTATTCAGACACATTTCAGGGGTTTGCCTTGATTCAGGGCAGGATAAAAACAGAGGAGCTAAAACAGAGGGGACCATTTTGAAGAGGAGGAGGAGGAGTTTGGATTTGATATCCCGCTTTATCATTACCCGAAGGAGTCTCAAAGCGGCTAACATTCTCCTTTCCCTTCCTCCCCCACAACAAACACTCTGTGAGGTGAGTGAGGCTGAGAGACTTCAGAGAAGTGTGACTAGCCCAAGGTCACCCAGCAGCTGCATGTGGAGGAGTGGGGAAGCGAACCCGGTTCCCCAGATTACGAGTCCACCGCTCTTAACCACTACACCACACTGGCTCTCAAGGACAGCTGGTGGGTGACTTCTTCATTTTCTACACCATGAGTAGGCAAACTAAGGCCTAGGGGCCAGATCCAGCCCAATCGCCTTCTAAATCCAGCCCGCAGATGGTCCAGGAATCAGTGTGTTTTTACATGAGTAGAATGTGGGCTTTTATTTAAAATGCATCTCTGGGTTATTTGTGGGCCATAGGAATTCGTTCATTTCCCCCCCAAAAAATATAGTCTGCCCCCCCCCCAAGGTCTGAGGGACAGTGGACTGGCCCCCTGCTGAAAAGGTTTGCTGACCCCTGTTCTACACACTCTGTCCCCACCCCATTCCACCTCTTTAGTGATGATAGCAGTGGGCTTCTACACAGCAGTGATAGAAGCTTTGCATGCAGACGGTTCCAGGTTCAATCTCTGTCATCTCCAGGTATGAGACCCTGGAGAGACCAGGTATGAGACCAGGTATGAGACCAGGAAAGACCCTGGTCTGAAACGCTGGAGAGCTACCGCCAACCAATGTAGGCATTATTGAGCTAGATGGACCAATGGTCTGATTCAATATAAGTCTCCATATGAGGTCATGGATGCTTTAGTTGAGACTCCTGCATTGCAGGGGGTTGCGCTAGATCAGGCTTCCTCAACCTCAGCCCTCCAGATGTTTTGAGACTACAATTCCCATCGTCCTTGACCACTGGTCCTGCTAGCTAGGGATCATAGGAGTTGTAGGCCAAAAATATCTGGAGGGCGGAAGTTGAGGAAGCCTGCACTAGATGGCCTTCAGGGTCCCTTCCAAGTCTACAATTCTGTTATTCTATGAAGACAGCTTCCTATGTTCCTAACAGCCAGCTAAAACCCATCATCATTCTGCCAGAATGCCCACATCCAGGGCATCCTCCTTGACCAATGGCTATACGGTTGGAATGTATATGAACTGGAGTCAAACAAGACCTGGAGGGCCATAGGTTCCTCTCCCCTGTATATGGGTATATTTAGGGACAATTGAGAGGCTTAAAAAATCTAATGGTGCTCTTCTAACTGCAGTCTAATGAGAAAATTCCCAAGCTGGCCCTTAGCATTGCTTGCAACTGGGAGTAAATAATGAAATCAAGGCCTCTGATACCGGGGTGGGTTATATGGGGATTCATTAGTAGTGTTGTGATGCGTCCAAGGGAACAGGGGCATTTGGCAGGCCCCCTGCTGGCTCCAGCCCACCAGCCAGTAGCCGGGCGAACTCCGGTCCCCGGAACATCATCAAACAGTGACCCACAGCTTCAGATCTCTTCAGAAGCTGGACCACGCTCTAATCAGCAGAGTAATTAACTCTTCACAATGGAAGGGCAGACAGAGGCATATGTAAAGCATATTTACAAGTGGTTTAATCAGCATAGATCAAGACAAAGAAAACATGTCTGCTCTCCTTCATGTCTAAGAGCAGGAAGCACTAAGCAAAAGCTATACACAAACGGAAGTTCCCAGCAAGCTGTGCCGGAATGTAAACAGACATGTGACATGTTGTTGTTGTTGTTTAGTCGTTTAGTCGTGCCCGACTCTTCATGGCCCCATGGACCAGAGCACGCCAGGCACTTCTGTCTCCCACTGCCTCCCGCAATTTGGTCAAACTCATGCTGGTAGCTTCAAGAACACTATCCAACCATCTCATCCTCTGTCGTCCCCTTCTCCTTGTGCTCTCCATCTTTCCCAACATCAGGGTCTTTTCCAGGGAGTCTTCTCTTCTCATGAGGTGCCCAAAGTATTGGAGCCTCAGCTTCACGATCTGTCCTTCCAGTGAGCACTCAGGGCTGATCATTGAATCATAAAACAACAACAACAACATGGCATCGTAGAGTTGAAAGGGACCATGAGGATCATCTAGTGCAACCTCCTGCAACGCAGGAATCTTTTATTCAACATGGGGCTTGAACCCATCACCCTGAGATGAAGAGTCTCAGGCTCTACCATCTGAGCTGTCTTCTCCCACTGCAAATCGTTCTCTGGGTGATTTGCAGTAGATCAGCAAGGCATTCCTTCCAACCCCCAGTTGTCTAATGCTACCAGTGAGTTGTCCAGTGCTACCAATGAGGTAACTTTTTCTGCAAGAACCGGGCCACAGGCTCGCCACTCCCACTTCCCAAAGTTTGTTTTTATTTGGTCTCGTGCATTATGTCGAAAACTTTCACTCTAAAAAGAAAGGGGGGGAGGACATTGGCTGAGTCAAGGCGAGATCCCCAAGCCACACTCAGCTTGTCTGCTCTCAGAACTAATGCTTCTCAGTTCCATGGCTCCTGTAAACATCCCAGAGTCCCCAAAGAGCCAGCCTTTCAAGCTTCCAGATGTGTCAGCCTCATGATATTTATGAGCGATGCAATTCCCTTTCGCAGGCTTGTGGCATGAGGCAGGAATGTGATGTCCTTCTCTGGGGCCAGTTGTTCGGCAGACAAAGAACAGACAGTTGCCCGAGGCTGCAAAACGCTTTCAGTGCCTTGATCTTGGGAGGGTTAGAGCTGGTGAGAAAAGTCCAAAAGCCTGTAGGTATCATTGCTCTTCCACAGACTCCTCTGGAATAACAATCCCAGTTAGCTGTTGGTTTTGCACTCCACGCACGTCACAAAATGATGGATGTAGTTGAGCATTGGGAGGGATACAGAGATGTTAAAGAAGAGATGTACGGGTTTTTTTCCTCTCCCCTGCCACCTGCAAATTGCTCCTATAAATCTGGTTTCAGAATTGGTGTGAACCTGGATCCCAGGGGTCTAATTCCTTTCCTTTCAAACGGGTCCAGGAGAAAATCCATCTGGACAAAGTATCTCATCACTGGGGCCGCCTGAATGTTTATTTGCCATACTTGTACCCTGCTTTGCTCCCCGCAAAGAACTCTGTGTGGTTTTGAGGAAGGGAGAAGGCCAGATCACCTTAGCATGAGAAGTGAAATTACACAACGTGTGTACTTTTCAACCATCCTCAAAACCATTCCATGCAGGAAATCCTTCAGTTCTGTATTGTGATGCATTTGTGGGGTGTGAGACACCCTGAATTTCTGGGAACAATCTAAGTTAGAATTACTCAAGTTTGAGAAGTTAAACTGTGCCAAACATGCAGCTGCTGGGTGACCTTGGGCTAGTCACACTTCTCTGAAGTCTCTCAGCCCCACTCACCTCACAGAGTGTTTGTTGTGGGGGAGGAAGGGAAAGGAGAATGTTAGCCGCTTTGAGACTCCTTTGGGTAGTGATAAAGCGGGATATCAAATCCAAACTCCTCCTCCTCCTCCTCCTCCTCCTCCTCTTCTTCTTCTTCTTCTTCTTCTTCTTCTTCTTCTTCACATAAAAATCCTCTGCAAATAATCATTTATTTTATTTTATTCAATTTGCTTAATCACAGTCCTAAGTGGTGTGCAAGACACCCAATACAATAAGACTAGAAATGGCTTTAAACTATGAAGAGTTTTAAAGCCTGGTGGAATAAATGTTTTCTGTTCAGCATCAGCATTCGACACCCTAAGATTTTGCAGCAGCTGCGCCTTATGTTGAAACCATATCTCTGACAGCTGGGAGACACTGGTAGCAGTCAAAATATTTGTCAGGATTTGGCAGGTGACTCGCACCGTCAGTGGGAACATTTGATATTAACTCCTCCATTCAGTTGTTCGTTCATTCATTCATGGAACCACCCCAAACAGGCACACATTTGCAAATTTGGGTATCTGACTCTGGGACGTCAGCATAGATTTCCATTCTCAGGGTCAAATCTTTGAAACTTGGAAAATTTGGTGCAAAATCATTGGGGAGGTTTTTTTTGTTTTGCCATAGAAATCCTATCCTCACTCACCTGGGACTTAGCTCCATTGAACTGAATGAGACTACCGTATTTTTCACTCCATAAGATGCACCTGACCGTAAGATGCACCTAGTTTTTAGAGGGGGGGGTGCAAGAAAAAAAATATTCTTTAAAGGAAGCGCTGAGCAGAGCCTGTATGCATCCCAGGCTCTGCTCAGCGCTCCTTTCCACAAGCCGCGTGGAGCATGTGTGCGGCACTTGCAGGCTTTTCCCCGAGGTGGGAGAAGGGCAGCCCTTCTCCCTCCTCGGGGAAAAGCCCCCAAGAGCTGCACACACACTCCACACAGCTCTTTAAAGGGAGTGCAGCTCTTGGGTGCTTTTCCGGGAGGTGGGGGAAGGGACAGAGGGGCTAAGTCAGAAGCTACAACAGCCTGTCGCTGTTCTGGCTTCTAGGATAGCTGCACAGCCTACATACTCTCCATAAGACGCACACACATTTCCCCTTACTTTTTAGGAGGGAAAAAGTGCGTCTTATAGAGCAAAAAATATGGTATATCTGGAGAGGTATAGGACTGCGCTGTAAATCTTCAAATGCCATTTTCACATTCCTGTAAGTTGGGGTGGGGAACATAGTGCCCTTAGATACTGCTGGACTTTGACATTTTGTAATGAATGGCGGTGTAAAAAATTTTTAATAGTTATTTAATGCCAACCTAGCAGTTCAAAAGCACGTCAAAGTGCAAGTAGATAAATAGGTACCACTCCGGCGGGAAGGTAAACGGTGTTTCCGTGCGCTGCTCTGGTTCACCAGAAGCGGCTTAGTCATGCTGGTCACATGACCCGGAAGCTGTTTGCCGGCTCCCTCAGCCAGGAAAGCGAGATGAGTGCCGCAACCCCAGAGTTGGCCACGACTAGACCTAATGGTCAGGAGTCCCTTTACCCTTTACTATAATCCCTGGTTATATAACTGTATGGGGTGTTAGGGGAGGGGTCGTACCTCTGGTGTGGGACATGTCATTCTCCTTCTGGGGATAGTTTCTCCACCTTAGGTCCTCATCCTGCACTCATCTCTCACCTGTGACCCCGAGAAGCTGTTGGCATGTGGCAGTAGCCAGGAGCCTGGGAGGTGATTCTGACTGAATCTCCTACCAATGAATTCTATTCAATGATCCCAATTTCTAGTAATATGAGAGATTTCGACCGAGGTGGAGGGAGCTCAAACACATATATTTATTACAATTATTACAAGGCATTACAAGAGCATTCCATCTTCTAAAATTAACTATTGAAAATCATAGCCATGCCATTACCAGAGGAGGTTTTCTGCTCTGCTTAAGGAAGGGACAACATTCTCCAATAATCAATTACTGTCCTTATTTCACATATGAATAGATCTGTTTTCAGTCTTTATGATTTGTCCTTATATTGCTTCTTAGATTACTGCTTTCCCCATGTTTTTATATTGAGTTTTACCAGACCAGTGGGGGGGGAATAAACAATGTCCACATTTAAGTTAGTTTTTTGTTTGTTTGTTTGTTTGTATTTTTAAGGATTATCGTTCCCTCCCACAATTTCTTGTAATAAGACATTTCATTCTTTAACATTCTGTAGCTGCTTCGCCTAGCGGTTCCTTTGCAATGCAATTCAGCAATCAAACCATGCTGCCTTTTGTAAATTTCTCTTGTCAGTTATCATCGGGGGGTTTTCCTAAACTCTAAGGCCTCACCTTGCCAACAAAGGTCCGTATAGTTAAAGCTATGGTTTTCTCAGTAATGATGTATGGAAGTGAGAGCTGGACCATAAAGAAGACTGATCACCGAAGAATTGATGCTTTTGAATTATGGTGTTGGAGGAGACTCTTGAGAGTCCCATGGACTGCAAGAAGATCAAACCTATCCATTCTGAAGGAAATCAGCCCTAAGCGTTCACTGGAAGGACAGATCCTGAAGCTGAGGCTCCAATACTTTGGCCACCTCATGAGAAGAGAAGACTCCCTGGAAAAGACCCTGATGTTGGGAAAGATTGGGAGCACAAGGAGAAGGGAACGACAGAGGACGAGATGGTTGGACAGTGTTCTCGAAGCTACCAGCATGAGTTTGACCAAACTGCGGAAGACAGTGGAAGACAGAAGTGCCTGGCGTGCTCTGGTCCACGGGGTCATAAAGAGTTGGGCACGACTAAATGACTAAACACCAACAGATAAGGCCTCACCATGGGAGTTGTACTGAGTCAGACCACTGGCTAATTTCTTCCTCCATGGCGAGAGGCAGCAATGCTTCTGAATACCAGTTGGTGAAATCTCAGGAGGAGAGAGAGCACTGTTTTGCTTGACTCCTGCTTGCTGGTCACAGAATCATAGAATCGAAGAATTGGAAGGAACCCTGTGGATCATCTAGTTAAGTATGGTCTACACTGACTTTCTAGGGTAGGGTGGTCCAATTTTTTTTTACCAAGTGGACCTCAAGAGTCCTTCAACATGGAACCTGTGGGCTGCACACTGCCTTGTCATATGTAGGGGGGAGGAGCGGGGCCAAAGTCTGATGGCTCCACCCCCAGCCCTTACGCTGCCCTTCCAAAGAGAGCTAAGCAAGTCACCAGACTTGGAGAAGTAGGTGTGAGGCTCTGGAAGGGTCCCAGAGCCCTCCTGCCTCCTTCCCAAAGCTGGGAAAGTACTAACTAGGCCAGGCTTCCTCAACCTCAGCCCTCCAGATGTTTTGAGACTACAATTCCCATCATCCCTGACCACTGGTCCTGCTAGCTAGGGATCATGGCTGTTGTAGGCCAAAAACATCTGGAGGGCTGAGGTTGAGGAAGCCTAAACTAGGCTTTGCGAATGAGGCAGGAGGACTATAGGACCCTGTCAAAGCTACACAGCTTTGGGAAGGCTGCACGAGGGCTAGGAGGAGTCCAGTGTTGCCGACAGCCACAAAAAAAGGCCTCGAAGGTCACATGTGGCCCTCAGGCTGCGTGTTGGACCACCCTGTTCTAGGGAATTCAGCTGGAGAACATTCTCAGGGATTGAACCTGGGACCTTCTGAATGCAAAGCATGTGCTCTAGCATTGAGCTACAGCTCTTACCTAATAGCTCTTCCCTAATGACCTGTGCTGTCATACATTTCCCCCTGTGTAGGGATAGGCAGATCTGGCCATTTCAGTTTCTCTCAGTTTCTCATTTTTCCAATCATAATTTCAGTTCTCCACATTTCTGTATCAGTTTGTGAGGGTTGTATTTTTTAAAAAGCCCTTCGTGAAAATTCATCAATATACTTCTGTGCAATTTTCTCCCAATATTATTGCATGCAACTTCTCCTAATATAACACATTTAGTATGTTTTGTTGTTGTCGTCGTTTAGTCGTATCCGACTCTTCGTGACCCCATGGACCAGATGTCTATGAGTTCTAGGAGAGAGAGAAATTATCAACTTTCTCCACACCTTATGTTGTTGTTTAGTCATTTAGTCATGTCCAACTCTTCATGACCCCATGGACCAGAGCATGCCAGGCACTCCTGTCTTCCACTGCCTCCCGCAGTTTGGTCAAACTCATGCTGGTAGCTTCGAGAACACTGTCCAACCATCTCATCTTCTGCCGTCCCCTTCTCCTTGTGCCCTCCATCTTTCCCAACATCAGGGTCTTTTCCAGGGAGTCTTCTCTTCTCATGAGGTGGCCAAAGTATTGGAGCCTCAGCTTCAGGATCTGTCCTTCCAGTGAGCACTCAGGGCTAATATCCTTCAGAATGGATGCGTTAGATCTTCTTGCAGTCCATGGGACTCTCAAGAGTCTCCTCCAGCACCATAATTCAAAAGAATCAATTCTTCAGCGATCAGCCTTCTTTATGGTCCAGCTCTCACTTCCATACATCACTACTGGGAAAACCATAGCTTTAACTATACGGATCTTTGTTGGCAAGGTGAATTAGTATGTTACTTTCACTAATCTCTACATTGCTTGTACATACTTTTCCCTAGTGTATACATTTCCGATGCACATCCCTTGGCTGGAGATCTGTGTTGCAAAATTCAGAGAATTATGAAAAAGGGTTGTGTTTTAGTTTACATATTGTTTGAGGAAGTTTTAATGAAGTAGATTTACCTTTAAATGCAAAACGAACCAAATTTCTTCCCCTTCCCAATTCCTGCATTCATATACCCTGTTTCCTGGGACCCAGCTGTAAATCTTGTAAAATATATTCTGATGAGCTGCCTGCCAACTTCAGCTGGTTGTACATGTGCAAATATCTCCCCTTCTTCTGGGGCTGTGGGCATTCAGTTTTTGTGATCTTTGTGTAAAATGCTGTCGGGAACATCTCCAAAAGATCATTTCCCTTGTTACCTGTTTAGAGCACATATAGTGTCCCCAGTCAATCACATTATGTATTAATTATTGCATCCGCCTCTATACATTTTAGGAAGGAAAGGGGGCGGGGAGGATGGATTCTGGGATTCTCACCAGTTGATACAAAAAAATTTGGTTAACTGTGTTAGAAGGTCTCCTTTCAGTTTCAAGCAGAGCTTGAGTGCCCCCTACTGCATATAAATAAAATAGGTCAGATTCCAAAAGGTTGAGTAACAACACTAAAGCATGGAGCTGTGATATTGCCAGGATATGGAATGCTTTTGATGTACTTTTACTCATAAAGTCATTGAAACCATAAAAGAGGAGGGTGTAGGCTCCAATTCCATGATGAAAGCCCAGTGCAGGAAATTAAGGTACACATGGACATTTTTGACCATTTTCAAGCGAGGTAAATATTTAGATTAAATAAGATATTAACAGTCTTTCATGCACCACAATGTGGTGCAAATGTGACCTAGCGTATAAACATGCAAGAGTAAATTTGGGGAAGTTGCTTTGCAGAAATGTTATCTACTGGGCAAAACTGCATTCAAAGATGGGCATTTAAGAAGAAATTCATACAGAAATGCTGGTGGATTTTAATGAAGACTTAGAAAAACAAAACAAATGGATGTGGAAACTTGGAGAAACAAATTTGGTATTAGAAAAAATGAGAAACTGAGAGAAACTAAAATCAACATGCTTTTCACCCATCCCTACTTAAGAGCAGTGACTTGGGTGGACTTGCACACCCAAAGTCTTACAATGGACTGGAGTGGTGCTCTGCAGGCAACACACATTTTAATTAACATTACTTCCAAGATACAAGCCTAAAGGTTTTCCATACTGCAGGGCATGTCTATATTCAGCAGGCCTATAGGGGTTGAAATTACATATCTGCTGGTCTATCTTTCTGTCTCCCCACTTAGCCACCAAATGGCTCTTCCTTCCTGCAAATATCTCTTCCATTAATAACAGGTTTGCATCTGGTCCTTCCCGAATTAAAACCTGGGCACCAAGCCTCACTGAGATCACGGGTGCTATTCTGGCTCTGAGTGTCGGGCATTGTTAGTACACTGAACAATTCTCCCCAGGGTGTGGTCTGACAGCTGGGGGTGCATAAAAAAGGAAGCATTTGTTTCCCCTAAATGCTTTTCTGCTGCTGGAACTGTGGTGGTTGACCCAGACATCTTAACAAGCAAGAGGGCTGAATATGTCATCGTGGAGAAACAGAAGCTGGTTTGAATGGCTGAACTTCCACTGGAAATGTTTGAGCTGGGCGGCCATTTGTCAGAGATGTTGTGGTTGCATCCAGCATTGAAGATCCTGCATCCAGCTGTGTGTTAGAGCTCCCTGAAAGACTAAATGACCTCCAAGATCTCTTCCAGTGTAGTGTAGTGGTTAAGAGCAGTAGACTCATAATCTGGTGAACCGGGTTCGCGTCTCTGCTCCTCCACATGCAGCTGCTGGGTGACCTTGGGCCAGTCACACTTCTCTGAAGTCTCTCAGCCCCACTCACCTCACAGAGTGTTTGTTGTGGGGGAGGAAGGGAAAGGAGAATGTTAGCCGCTTTGAGATTCCTTAAGGGGAGTGAAAGGCGGGATATCAAATCCAAACTCTTCTCTTCTTCTTCTTCCAGCTCCAAAATTATGTTACTCAGGGCCAGTCTAAGAGTTTTTGCTGCACGATACGTTTAAAGCAGTGTCATACCTCCTTTAACCATCATGGCTTCCACCAAAGAATAATAGACGCTGTAGTTTAAGGGTGCTGGAAGTTGCTAGGAGACCCCTATTCCCATCACAGAGCTACAATGCACAGAGTGGTTTAACAGCCGCTTCCTCCTTACAGAAAACTCTGGGGATTCTGAGGAAACAGAGAGAACTTAGAGAAGCAAAATTTGTCCATCCCTTCTGGCAGCTGAATCTCACTTCAGCCCTGGCAATCGGTTACCAATCCACCACTGCATCTGAGGACAGCAATCCTGTACACACTTACCTGAGAGTAAGGAACTGAGTGGGGCGTACTTGTAAGTAAACCTGCTATGGATTGTACTGCTAGTGAATGCATGCAGCCTGCTGACACCAGCCCATGCCCAAATATAAAATGATGCCCACAGCTTGATGGTGCTGATCGGAACTAATAGGGTGGGAGGCATGGAGACCAACAGTAGGGGGAGCAGGGCCATCTTTACCCGGGGGTGCAAGGGGTGTAAGGCACCTGGGCACCAAATTCTGGGGGCGCCAAATGTATTCTAGGGGGCACCAAATGTATACCTACTGTATACCAGTCCCTCTCAATCAGCGGCAGTGAAAAGCAGTAGAGCAAAAATCTTCGCCCCTTCCTCCATTGCTCTGTTACTCCGTAGCATCAAATATTCCCGACGAGTCAGGAAACAAAAGCAGTTATTTCCGCTGCGTCGTTGTTACAGGTGAGCGATTTTCCTCCCCCCAAAAAATGTCAACAACTTTGGGTTCACCACCCTAAAAAAAGGTAAACAACTTTGAGTTCACACCCCCCCAAAAAATGGGGAGCGGCTAAACTAAATTTGGGAGCGCTGGGCAGATCTTTGCACCCTGGTGGCGCATATGCTAAAGACGGCCCTGAAAGGGAGCCAGAGGCTACGACAGGAGAGACAATGGCAAACAGAGCCAATTAATTGTAGTTTTGTTTCCATCCTCTTCCCTTCCGAGTTCTACACGAAGACTGAGGAGGAGGAAGGAGACACCCCCTGGACTGGTTGAAGGTTAGAAGGCAAGCAAGTAGGCGGGGGAAGTGCAGAATGGTGGGGCAATGCCCCATTTGCCCAAAGGAGCCAGTCCGCCCTGATAATGTTCTGGTGCCCAGAGTCCTCACAGCAGTGCTTTCCCCCCAAGGTAAACAGATGCAAAGAACGCGGGTAGCGCTGTGGTCTAAACCACTGAGCCTAGGGCTTGCCAATTGGAAGGTCAGCAGTTCGAATCCCCGTGACAAGGTGAGCTCCTGTTGCTCGGTCCCTGCTCCTGCCAACCTAGCTGTTCGAAAGCACAAAGTGCAAGTAGATAAATAGGTACCGCTCCAGCGGGAATGTAAACGGCGTTTCCGTGCGCTGCTCTGGTTCGCCAGAAGCGGCTTAGTCATGCTGGCCACATGACCCGGAAACTGTACACCGGCTCCCTCGGCCAATAAAACGAGATGAGCGCCGCAACCCCAGAGTCAGTCACGACTGGACTTAACTGTCAGGGGTCCTTTACCTTTACCTTTTTAAACAGATGCCAGAACTCAACATGAAGTTGTTACAGTAAGTCACCGGGCGACTCTGGGCAGCCCTAAACGGATGCTGGTCTGACAACTGCCACGTTCATTTGCCACCTGCAGAGGTGCTAAAAACTACAGCAAGCTGTCTCCCTCACTGGTTTGGGGGTCTCGCTCTGGCGTGGGTCAAACAAATGTGCCCCCACCTCCCTCATTCTCTTAGATTCAGGCAGATGGCTAGGCACCTCTCACAAACGAGCATGTGCCCAATGGCAGAGGAATGGCTGGACAGATTAAAGTTCACTGCCACTACATGGGAGATGGAAGGAAAGGAAATGCGCAACAGCCCTGCCGCATAGCTTGAACAATCGCGGCTAGGAGCTAGGTGGAGTCATAGATCTAAAAACAAGTGTAGTGTGCTGTTCCTGGGGGCTACCGAGAGGCGAGGTCCGAGTCCAGTCCAAGGTCGATGGTGCGGTATGGAGGCTGTCCGTCAAAGCTGTAGCTGGGTCCAAGGCAGGGAGTCGGGTGGGGTCAGGAACTCTGGTGGAAGAGCAGGACAGGGTGCAGGCAGGAACAGGCTACCAACAATGTTGCTCCCACAACCTGGGACTGGGGCTGGCCGGCTTTTATCTGCCCCAAGGCATAGGGCAGCCCCAGTCCACAGGTGACTCGCCTCTCCTGGCCTGGAGGCGAGCACTCCTCCTGTGGCAACTTAGTTCCCTCCGCCTCTCTGCCCTGAGCCTCTGCAGCTCAGGAGAGGCTGGAGGATTACTGGACCCAGAGGCAACCTCAGCTTCCCCTGACGGGCCTGAGAGTGGAGCACCTGCAGGCAATGGGTCCTCCATCACCTCAGGGGCCAGAGCAGACTCAGCTGGTGCCTGCACCTGAGGATCCAGCCCAGGTGAGGACCCTTCAGGCTCAGGCCCCAGCCCCGGCTCAGCTGGTTCTGGAGGCGGGGACTCCTGTGCAGGCTGTGATTCCTCAGGTTCAGCCTCTGAGTCTGAATCCCAGGCCATCACATGCAGACTCACACATGCCAGCCAGCTTCTATTTTGACTTGAAATCTTCACTTTTGGCTTCTCAGAAGAAAGGGTTTTTTTCAACCAGAACTCAGTTCCGGCACCTCTCAGGTGAGCGCCATTGACATTCTAAGAGACTGAGGGAAGAGTTCGTGGTGAATTCCAGGACCTCTTTTTTCTAGAAAAAGAGCACCGCTCAGATGTATGTAAAGGCAAGAAGCAGGCAAGGAGAGGGCCAGCTCGCAATGGTGCCCGCCTGAGATGTGCTGGAACTGCGCTCCAGCTGAAAAGAAGCACTGCTTCGCAGTGAGCAGAAGAAAAAACAGCTTGCGTGTCTTTCTTTGACTCTGGTACGCTGTGCAGATATTAGTATCCACAGAACGAAGGCGCCAGCTTGGCCGAACCTGTTCCTCCACCACCCGCAAGCTTTCTATATTTTCCCTTGTTTCTATGTGTAGGGGGATGTTTGCAGATAATCTCGGCCTTGCAGCAACAGAGAGGTAAATATTATATCTGCGTGAGTCAGTCCATCTCAAAGGTCACTCTCGGTTCATGTTCCATGTGAAAAGGGAAGCAGAAATCTCTCGCTTGAATTCTGTAGGGCCCTCTTCTCTCTCGGCGGTGAGTCACCCCCCCGCACCCACCCTAGTCAGAGCTATAAAATGACAAACATTGGTAAATAAGATAATATTAATTACATTGGTGACTCAACTGAAATAAACAGAGCTCAGTGACTGTGAAGTGGAAATAAAAGTGTGTTATCAAAAGCAGCGGGTGGAGAACATTAAAGCAGGATAACCAAGGCAAGACTCCTATTCTGTTGGTTTTTTTCATTGACAAAGAGGGTCCTGTGCTATATTAGATACAGAGGTACCTTATTTTCCTCATGCTGCTCCTGTGCCCTTAGCAGCAGCATTCCAGGCACCAGGGGAGCGGGTGGTGTTGTGGCCTAAATCACTGAGCCTCTTGGGCTTGCAGATCAGAAGGTTAGCGGTTCAAATCCACGGTACGAGGTGAGCTCCCGTTGTTCTATTCCAGCTCCTGCCAACCTAGCAGTTCGAAACCATACAGGCGTGAATAGATAAATAGGTACCATTGCGGCGGGAAGGTAAACGGCGTTTCCGTGGGCTCTGGCACTCGTCACAGTCCCCCGTGCTCCAGTAATGGTTTGGTCTTGCTGGTCACATGACCCAGAAAGCTGTCTGTCGACAAACACCAGCTCCCTCGGCCTGAAAGCAAGATGAGCGCTGCACTCCATGACTGGACTTACCGGTAACCGTCCAGGGGTCCTTTACTGTTATGTACTGAGTTGAATGGGATCCAAAATGCAGCAGTCTGATTGGTCCTAGAACAATGCAGCAGTATGATTGGTCCACAGAAGCCACCCAATCCAGCTCCAGCTGGAAGTGAATCCACAACCTGATTGGCCTACAGGAGAATCCCGGAATTAGCCAATCACGTGCAGCCCATTGTGTAAATAATGCATATAAAGCAGGTATTTGGGGGGGACTTCCATTCCTCCTCACCACTATGAGCTGAATAAAGAGCATGAAATCCACTCTCGACTCCGAGTATATTTCACTGGCGAGGAAGGTAGGATTCCGCTGAGCTGACCGCCACACGCAGCACCGCCACCTGCCGCACCGCTGCCTCGCACCGTGTATCCAGGCATTTACCTTCACCTTTCTTCCTTTATTTGAGGCACCCTGAAATGTACTAGTTAAGTCTTTCCCCATTGCTTTATCTCAATGCCAGGCATAAGGTAGCTAACCTTCCAGGAGGAAGCCAGCCATAGCTGTCAACTTTTCCCTTTTTTTAAAAGGGAAATTCCCTTATTCTGAATAGGATTCCTCGCAAGAAAAGGAAAAAGTTGACAGCTATGGCCAGGGCCACTCCTTTTAGAGGAACTCCATTGGCGGAAATAACAGGGGAAACTTTTCATGGCATGGAGGTGAGCATCATTCTCACCTGCTGATTGCTGCAGATCAAACTGCCGTTAAAAAAGACAGCTACAGAAGCTGGCAAGTCCGGTCAGGGAAAAGCTTGACCTCTTTGGTTTCTCACAGGACCAGTCCTATCATTAGAAAGATTGAGGCAGCAGCCTCAGGCGGCAGATGCTGGGAGGCAGGGAATGGTGTTGGAGGTGTCAGAGGGCAGAGCTGTGTCTGCCACATGGCGTGCCCTGAAAACCCCTAAGCTAGCCGGCTCCTAGAGATGTAAAAAGGCATCCTTTTTCCTTTCTGCTCTTGTATTCATCACACACAGCACTGTTCCTGTGCCACTGCTGTTTGGCTTCCACCCCAAAACTGCATTACTTGCCTCGCTGTCCACTATGGTGAAATTACACAATTTATGCAATTTAGGGACTTGCATAAATCGCAGAAATACTTTGTCATTAAGCTGCGCAGCCCCACCTGTTTCAATGCAAAGGAAACACAGTGTAGGGGACTGTAATCAGTTCAGCAACCATCAGGAGAGCCAAAGGCTCCATGCACCTGCTATATTATGATAGCATCAGCACACTGTAGGTTGTAACATTTACTTCTGGACCGTTTTGTTGTGTCACCAATGAATCAAAATATATCCTTATGCACAAAAAGGTTTCATAAGATCAGTTTTATAAGATTATATATTTCTGCTGTTGTTTCATGTTTACAGAGCACCTATTATTGTTGAGTTTTGCTTTAGAGGAGAAATCATTTCGTTGAATTTCTTTCGAAGCACACCCAGGTCCCATGAGAAGTATTTCAAAGACATTCTGGAATATGGTACCTCTGCTTCAAGATATGAGTTACTCATATTCATCTTCTAGCCTTTGAGCTACTTTTTAAAGTTTTGAGGCCACATAAAGGTAAAGGTAAAGGTACCCCTGCCCGTACGGGCCAGTCTTGCCAGACTCTAGGGTTGTGCGCTCATCTCACTCTAGAGGCCGGGGGCCAGCGCTGTCCGCAGACACTTCCGGGTCACGTGGCCAGCGTAACAAGCTGCATCTGGTGAGCCAGCGCAGCACACGGAACGCCGTTTACCTTCCCGCTGGTAAGCGGTCCCCCTTTATCTACTTGCACCCGGAGGTGCTTTCAAACTGCTAGGTTGGCAGGCGCTGGGACCGAATGACGGGAGCGCACCCTGCCGCGGGGATTTGAACCACCGACCATGCAATCGGCAAGTCATAACATCATACAATATTTCTATACAGTTTTTCCTGCTGTTTTCAAAGGGGGGATCACAGGGGAACAGTATTGCCCATGTGCAGTAGTGACATCACCCAGTGATATTTGTAGTTGTATCACACCATACACAAAGGTACTGCAGTGTGAAAGGGATATTAGAAACTGGAACAGAAGCGCTAGCTTTATAATCAGGAAAACAAGCACAATATTCCTCACATCTGAATGCACCCTTTCTCTCTTCACAGATTCCACCTTCACTCCAGGGCAAGAACTGGGGGTTGTTTTCATTGAACTTTTACGCAAAGTAGACCCATCAGAATTAATGGACCTAAGTTAGTCGTGGCCATTCATTTCATCGGATCTAGCCTAAGTGAAAGTTGGCTGAATGCAGCCTTTGATATTTTGGCACCCGGGACGGCAAACAGAATGCCCCAAAGCCAACGCCACATTTTATGGTGTAACCAATTAACCGCTCTTGTAATGAAAGGATAAGCAAGTACATTTCCAGGTTTGTGAAAGGGCTTTTCCACAATTTCGCTTGTCCTGTGCCCGGGAAGCATGAGTCCTCATGGTTTTCCATTTGGTCCACACTTTCTTGGCCCGTCTGAGTGATTTCCTCCTTGCCCAGCTCCTTTCCAGGGAAAACCTGTTCTTTCGTGCTAAATCGGAGCAAACGTCAATCCGGAGAAAACCCGAATTGCCGTTTGTTCCAGTCAAGCACTAAAAGGTGGCTTTCCCCAGGGAAAAGAGGAAGTGTGAATAAGCCATAAAACTCCTAGTGAATATTCATGGATTATTTTCAAGCAGTCTAAACTTGTCGTTGCCTTGAACTGGGAGGGATCTGATGGCACCTGGTGCTTAAAGTTTACGATTTCTGGCGAAACTTCTGCAGGATTTTGATTGCTCTCGTGTTTTAGTGCCAAGTGGAATAATCATACCCAGCACCTCATTAAAATAAATAGGGCTGGATTCAGCTAATGAGCCCTGTTAGTGCTTTCCCCCTCCTTCCCCTCCGGCATCCTCCCAAATTGTCTCTGGGGGTGTCAAGAGAATCACCAGAACAGAGGGGTGAAGAGGAGAGGGAGATTTAAGGAGAAGAACATGACATGGACAAAAGGGAATTAAATGAGGCACAAAGGATTTACAGTCCACATTAAACTGAGGTATGGACAGGCCCAAGGTTAAATTAGTAGTAGTAGTAGTAGTGGCACTGTGGTCTAAACCACCAAACCTCTTAGGCTTGCTGATCGGAAGGTCAGTGGTTTGAATCCCAGCGATGGGGATCCCATTGCTCTGTCCCAGCTCCTGCCAACCTAGCAGTTCGAAAAGCATGCCAGTGCAAGTAGATAAATAGGTACCACTGTGGTGGGAAGGTAAACTGCATTTCCACGCGCTCTGGCACTCATCACAGTCCTCCATACGCCAGTAGCGGTTTAGTCATGCTGGCCACATGACCCGGAAAACTGTGGGCAAACACCAGCGGCAACAGGAGGCCCCATTAGCTAAAGTGGTGCTTCAGATTAAGAACAGTTTCAGGTTAAGAACGGACCTCCAGAACAAATTAAGTTCTTAACTAGAGGTACCACTGTATTTCAATTTGTATACCACCCGTTATCAAAAGATCTCAGGGTGGTGTACCTTAGAAACACATTACAAAACATCAGTGACAAAAACATAATAAAAACATAGCAAAAAGCATACTGACAGACAGCCTAATGGTAAAATCATCATCATCATCATAACAGAGCTCTCCTCCACAATTTTACAGGCCATAGATTATTTAATAGCCATAGGCCTGGGTAAAGAGGAACGTTTTTGCCTGGTGTCTTAGGCATGCAATGATGTGAAAAGGATCTAGGAGTCTTGGTTGACCACAAACTTGACATGAACCAACAGTGTGATGCGACAGCTAAAAAAGCCAATGCAATTCCGGGCTGCATCAATAGGAGTATTGCATCTAGATCAAGGGAAGTAATAGTGCCACTGTATTCTGCTCTGGTCAGACCTCACCTGGAGTACTGTGTCCAGTTCTGGGCACCACAGTTCAAGAAGGACACTGACAAACTGGAACGGGTCCAGAGGAGGGCAACCAAAATGGTCAAAGGCCTGGAAACGTTGCCTTATGAGGAACGGCTAAGGGAGCTGGGCATGTTTAGCCTGGAGAAGAGGAGGTTAAGGGGTGATATGATAGCCATGTTCAAATATATAAAAGGATGTCACATAGAGGAGGGAGAAAGGTTGTTTTCTGCTGCTCCAGAGAAGCGGACACGGAGCAATGGATCCAAACTACAAGAAAGAAGATTCCACCTAAACATTAGGAAGAACTTCCTGACAGTAAGAGCTGTTCGACAGTGGAATTTGCTGCCAAGGAGTGTGGTGGAGTCTCCTTCTTTGGAGGTCTTTAAGCAGAGGCTTGGCAACCATATGTCAGGAGTGCTCTGATGGTGTTTCCTGCTTGGCAGGGGGTTGGACTTGATGGCCCTTGTGGTCTCTTCCAACTCTATGATTCTATGATTCTATGATGGCACCAGGCGAGCCTCCCTGAGGAAGGCATTCCACAGTGAGGAAGCCACCACAGAAAAGGCCCGTTCCAGACCCTCAAAGTGTCCCTATTTTCCAGGGGTGTCCCTGATTTAGAGAAGCCGTCCCGGTTTCTGACTTGATCCCACAATGTCCCGCTTTTCCTTAGGATGTCCCTATTCTCCGGAGAAATGTTGGATGGTATGGAGTTATCCGACCCCCAAGCCGTCTGAAGGCAATCCTGTATAGGGAAGGTTTTTAAAAATGTTTAATGTTGTGTGTGTGTGTGTGTTGAAAGCCGCCAAGAGTGGCTGGGGCAACCCAATAGTAAAATTATCATTATGGAATGGGACATCCCTATTTTCTTTGGAGAAACGTTGGAGGGTATGCAGTTCTCATGTTGCCACCCTCCGAACCTCTTGGGGAAATAGAGAAAGGCCTCAGATGACAAGCGCAGGGCCTGGGGAGAGGCAGTCCTTAAGGTATTGAGGTTCTGAGCCATGTAAGACTTTATAGGCTTTATAATATTGAAAACCCTGTTTAAAACAACTTACAAGGAGGCAGGTTTCTAGGTATTTGGGGCCTGAGTCATTTAGAGCTTTAAACACTAGCATGAGCATATTGAATTGGGGCCGGAAATGAATTGGCAATGAGCGCAGCTCCTTTATTTCATTTAGATCTTTACGTAACATCTTAATGAAAACCCAGCCAGTAAACTGGTTGTTGTCCCCAGTTACCTGATAAAGAGGATTAAGGTCATGATGGAGAGGGGAGGGGAGCTAGCTCTACAGCAATTTCCAGAAGCTTCCAGGTGCTTCCTATTTGCAAAACAAACCAAAGCAGGCAGAAAATATCCCCTGGCTGTTTAAACAACAGCGAAACCCCAAAGTCAAAGTGCACAAGGTTTACAATATGCCTTACTTCCAACCTACATGTAGACAAAACCTGGAGGCTATAATGGCAATAGATGGGCGATGTTTTATGTTTTGTTTAAAATTTGTGTTTTGGATTTTATGCGTTTCTGTTCCTACTTTTCACCTCCATGACAAGGTTCAGTTTTTTTATCCCGCAAATTGTTTGTGCTACGTGTGAAACTGCATTCATTGGCATTATGTGGCTTTTTACCTCCCTACGTTCCTCAGATGAAAATAGGGACATTTCTCATCCCCCCCTCCCCCCAAAAAACCCCACAGATTTTTCTCCACCACAACACCAACAGGACATTACCTTGGGCATCCTGAGAAAACCCCTTAATCCCGATTTTATTTTATTTTATTTTATTCTTTGGTAAATTTACAAAATGAAAAACACACCGATAAATAAATTTTAGAATGGGGTAAGATTAGACCCGGACTCACAAAGCATTTTAAAAACAAATAAATCAAGACTTCTTGCACTCTGATCTGCTCCCCCTTTCTTCCCTCTGCTTATGCAGGGCTGGACCTCAGTATGAAGTAAGCAGCACATAGGTCAAGGTAAAGGGACCCCTGACCATTAGGTCCAGTCGTGACCGACTCTGGGGTTGTGGCGCTCATCCCGCTTTATTGGCCGAGGGAGCCGGCATACAGCTTCCAGGTCATGTGGCCAGCATGACTAAGCCGCTTCTGGCGAACCAGAGCGTCGCACAGAAACACCGTTTACCTTCCCGCCGGAGCAGTACCTATTTATCTACTTGCACTTTGATGTGCTTTCGAACTGCTAGGTTGGCAGGAGCAGGGACCGAGCAACGGGAGCTCACCCCATCGTGGGGATTCGAACTGCCAACCTTCTGATCGGCAAGTCCTAGGCTCTGTGGTTTAACCCACAGTGCCACCCGCGTCCCAAGCAGTACATAAGCGGCACACAAAACACTACTTAACCATTCTACGTTCTTAATCTTATCTCAATAATCCAAAAATTGAAAGAACAAGGTACAAGATCTACTACAAAAGCCACAAACAGAAAACTCATTCAAATTGTGTCCAAAAGGACACAAGATTCAGTCTTTAAAGTTCCTTTAGCCAGGCTCCTGTAGATATCAACAAAGGTCAGTTTGATCAAACAAAGTGTCAGCGATGTTACACTCAAGGGTTAGATGTCAACGAAGATAAGTTTGATCACTCGAAGAGTCAGTGATGTTACCCACGAGAGTTAGACAGGGAGCCAGCATTTGTCACCTGTTTCGCCCATAAAGAGTCTCAGGCTTCTTCAGCAAATTCTCTCTCACGGTTTTGATATATTTATAAACATTCACTGGTGGCAGAAACCAAAACTTATTAGTGTTTAAATAAAATTTCCAAATAATATCTTAACAGACAAGTACAAAAGTCTATACTTACAGTCCATATGTTACATTCCTTTTTGGCTTAATCTACAATGTTTAATTTCTTTCTTCAGGAAATTCTCCCTCAAGATTTTGGTGTATTTACATACATTCACTGGTGATATAAACCAAAACCTGATTAACCTTTAAACATTCATTATATAACTTCTGAGAATATAAATACAAAAATCAATACACTTCATATGCTAAGTTCTTAAGCATTTATTCATTTATCTTTGTTGATATCTAACCCTTGAGCATAACATCGCCAACACTTTGTTTGATCAAACTGACCTTTGTTGATATCTGCAGGAGCCTGGCTGAAGGAACTTTAAAGACTGAATCTTCCTTTTGGACACAATTTGAATGAGTTTTCTCTTTGTGGCTTTTGTAGTAGATCTTGTACCTGGTTCTCTCAATTTTTGGATTATTGAGATAAGATTAAGAACGTAGAATGGTTTGGAAGTGTTTTGTGTGCCGCTTATGTGTTGCTTACTTCATACTGGTCTACAACGAGAATTGGCAGCACAGGTTCAATTCTTCAGGGCTGGACCTCAGTGGCTGCAGCCTCCCCACAGCAATGACTATGGGGAGGCCCCAGAGAGGCAAAGGGATGCTCAAGCACTGCTGCTGCTGCCGCCGCTCGGGACAAGCGCCAGTTCATCCTCCTCTCTGAGCTTGGTGGCGGCGGCACTGGCAGGGGAAATAGGGACATTCCAGGATCAAATCAGAACCTGGGATAGCTTCCGTCATTCTGGGACTATCCCTGGAAAATTGGAACACTTGGAGAGTATGGACCTTTAACCGTTGTTGCTGATTTGGTGGGGCAGAGCAGGTATTCAGTGCTACAGAAGACAACCTTGATGTTTTCCTTAATGGACTGGTCCTCTCTCTCTCTCTCTCTCTCTCTCTCTCTCTCTCTCTCTCTCTCCTCTCCTCTCCTCTCCTCTCCTCTCCTCTAGTTGGAGGAGCTGAGAAACAGCTTGTGGCACATCCTTATGGAAAGTGGTGAGACTGTATTGCGGACGAGTGCAATACAGGAAGCAGGGATTATATGCAATGCATTTTTCCTTTAAAAAAATGTTTAAGGGTACTCTCATTATCCTACTCATATTGAAATACTGCCCCTCAATGAGGCCAAACTTAGATTCACACAATGTTTAGGGGTATGCATACCCCTGTGACCCCCCCCCCCGGGGAAAAAAAAGCACTGATTGTATGAAGCCAGTACTCTCAAAGAAGGAGCTCACAAGCTAGGAGACTTTTGGCTTACAGGGACTTTGTCAACAAACCTGTAGGTGGCACTGCGAAATTTCTAAACGGGCTCATTTTGACTCAGGACTGAGTTCCGCCGCAATCTGGTTTTCAAAGGAAAATGTAAGCGTCCACGCAATTCAGCACTTCCAGAGCTCAAAGCAATAGCAACAAGGGTTTGCCTATGAGCATACCAAGTATACATTTTCGATAGGAATCAGATGTGTTTGATAAGAACACAGGAAGGTGCCTCATGCTGAGCCTGAGCACTGCCATGTATCCATGTATCGAGAGACCTGCTTGCTTCCAATATGTATTGGTTTCTCTCAGTCTCTCAGTTGAGACTCTTAATCTTAAGGTTGTAGTTCAAGTCATGTTGGGTGAAAGATTCCTGCATTGCAGGGGGCTGGACTAGATGACCCCCGTGGTCCCTTCCAACTCTACAGATCTGTGATTCTTGTCCTCCTTGATCCACATAGATCTCTGCGCAATTATGTCAACAGGGGAAGTGTTCTGTCATGGAGATAAAACAATCAGGTCTTTCTTCTTTCCTTTGTTTCTTCCGCATGCCCAGTCCTCTCTGGTCACATCCACACGATACATTTAAAGCAGGCATGGCCAAACTTGGCATTCCAGCTGTTTTGGGACTACAACTCCCATCATCCCTAGCTAACAGGACCAGTGGTCAGAGATGGTGGGAACTGTAGTCCCAAAACAGCTGGAGGGCCAAGTTTGGCCATGCCTGATTTAAAACATAAGGATGTAACCTAAGAACATAACAGCCCTGCTGGATCAAGCCCATGTTCCTTCTGTTCTCACAGTAGCTACACAAGATGCCTGTGGGAAACCCATGGCAGGACCCAAGCAGAAGAGCACTCTCCCCTTCTATGGCACATCAACTGGCACATTTAAAGCACATAGCTCATCCACCCCAAGAATCCAGGCAACTGTGGTTTATTAAGGGTGCTTGGAATTGTATCTCTGTGAGGGGTTTGGCGATTACACAGGGTCCCCGGACGCGTAACGGTCTATTGATCCCTGTGCCACCACTCTGATCGCTTCCCCGCTGCCACCAACCTGTTACTCTCTGGTAAAACACTGAGTCCAGACAGTTGTTAAACTTGAACCAAATAAACAAGTTTATTTTATAAACATTAACAAGTTTATGGTTGCTCAGATAATATTCCTGTCAGTTTCTTAACTTTAGTTTCTTTACCGGCCTATACCTTCCTAATACCTTCTGACTGATTATATCAACTGTTTGACTGACTCCTCTTAACAAATTCTCTCACTCTCTCACATTAGACTAGCCCAACCCACAGACTTAACCTCTCAGTGTCTTCTCTAACCCCAGACTGTCTTCTCAATCACCTTAACTCTAACTCCTCCCCTTGGGTTCCCATTGGTTAGTCATTTTACACTTAGTTAACCCTTTCCTTATGAACCCAGTATGATGTCACACACCTAGGAGGGCAAACGCCACAAGGGGTAACCTATAGTTCCCAGGATTCTTTGCAAGAAGCCATGTGCTTTCAATATGGGTGTGACCGGCTCTTTCTCCTTTCCCTCTGATGCTTCAGTTAATAACATAAGATGAGCCGGCTGGATCAGGCCAGCGGCCAATCATCCTGTTGCCACAGTGGCCAACCAGATGCCAGCAAGCAGGACCCAAGCAGAAGAGCACTCTGGTTTTTAGCAACTGGTATTCAGAAGCATTGCTATCTCCAATTACGCAATAGAAAAAAAGACATAATATTATCAGAGGGATTAAGCATCTTTGGAAATAGGGAGGGTTAGGAAATGCAGGACAGAGTAAGGAGGTTATAATATTAAAAATGAAGGTTCAGAGGGTGATCTCATCCAACCACAATCTCAACTGAAGCATCCATGACAGATGGCCATCCAATCTCTGCTTTGAAACCTCCAAGAAAGGAGAGTCCACCACTTCCAGAGGGAGTCCTTTCCACTGTCAAACAGTTCTTACCATCAGAAAGTTCTTCCTGATGTTTAATTGGAATCTCCTTTCTTGTAACTTGAAGCCATGGACTTGGGTCCTACCCTCCAGAGCAGGGGAAAACAAGCTTGCTCCATCTTTGATGTGACAAGCCTTGAGATACTTGAAGATGGCTATCATATCTCATCTCAGTCTCCTCTTTTCCAGGCTAAACATACCCAGCTCCTTCAACCATTCCTCATAAGGCTTAGTTTCCAGACCAAGGGTTGCGCCAGTAAATGCAAGTACAGAAGCCCTGCCCAGCCTGGTGCTACGGACTATAATTCCTGATGGGAGTTCAAAACATCTGGAGGGCACCAGGTTGAGGAAAGGTGGTGCCGAGGGTGAATAGTGAAATTTCTCTCATTCACTCACTGTGCTTAAATGCAGAGCTGTGCATATACTGAAAAACACTGAGCCGTAAATTCAGAATTGGCAAGGAGTACATTCTCACATGTGACTGCACAGCACCAGGAACTAACTACAGTGGTACCTCGGGTTACATACGCTTCAGGTTACAGACTCCGCTAACCCAGAAATAGTACCTCGGGTTAAGAACTTTGCTTCAGGATGAGAACAGAAATCATTCTCCGGCGGCGTGGTGGCAGCAGGAGGCCTCATTAGCTAAAGTGGTGCTTCAGGTTAAGAACAGTTTCAGGTTAAGAAAGGACCTCCGGAACGAATTAAGTACTTAACCCGAGGTACCACTGTAAATAGATTTGACCCCAGAAATGGTAGGGGAGAGCTGGAGAGTCCTCATAGAATCATAGAATCATAGAGTTGGAAGAGACCACAAGGGCCATTGAGTCCAACCCCCTGCCAAGCAGGACTTCCTGGAACCCGAAGAGGACCTGAGGCACAGTGAGGCTTTGTTTAGACTGCTCAGCCTCCCGCCTAACAGCTGGCATGTGGGGTAGCACAGCAGCAGCAGCTTTCCAGCGCATCCTCCAGCCTCCTGCCAGCTCCAGAGCTTCAATTCTAGTTGTGATATTTTTGGATACAGTATTTTGGGTATGGATTGAAGAGAGAGCGGCAGAGAGGACATTTAAAGGGTGTTTAGAGGGTGTTCCCCACTTTACATGATTTCACTTATGCTCACAAGGACATAGCCCCCCATAAGTGGGGAGTAGCTGGTAGTTCTTCACATAAATTGTAATGAAACTACCTATTTTACACCCACAAGAAACGATGACATATGAGATTCCTGCATTGCAGGGAAATGACCCGCTTGGTCCCTTCCAACTCAGCGATTCTATAATACTGATGAATTTTCATGAACTTTTTTTGAAATAAGAAAATTGCAAGCGGAAGTGGGAATGTAGGGGACTGTACTAAAGATTGGGGAAATAAGAGGGAAACCAAGGTTGACAGACTCACCCATCCCTATTTAGGAGAGGTATTTGTTGTTGTTGTTGTTTAAGCAACTGGAGCTAGAAACTCCTGCTCATCTACTGCAAACCATTCAGTGATCTAGTAGTAGATCCTAATCTACCTTCTGCCAAGCACTACTGTAACCTGGCAGCCCAGGTGTCTGGAGGCTGCCAATGACTGTAATTAGGGAAATTTTCTCTGTACATTTTTCCACGCACCATCACTGCTGCCATGAGCACAAAGTCAACAGGATAAAAAAAAAAAATACAAGTAATAGGTGATATTTTTGATGAAATTGGCAATGCACTATATTGAAACTATAATGCGTTAAAGCACATAGAATCATAAAGCTGGAAGGGACCTCAATGGTCATTAGTCCAACCTGCTACGATACAGGAATCTCAAGACATGTGAAATATATATTGATATGGAACGAAACTCATGTTGCAACCAAAACAAGAGAATCTGAGAAGGCAAAATTCCCCTGTGAAGCTGGATCTAGAATGAACACATTGTAGACTTGCTGACGAGATCTCCAGATTACTTCTCATTTCATTACTTCATCAAAGCCAATTTATAAATGAGGAATTGCTCATGGCTGGCAACTGAATTCTTGTATCATAGGGGAATTTTGTTTTCAGCCTATTTTATTTATCTATATATACAATATGAGTTTCCTCCATTTGTACCTTTGTGGTTTTAATTGTTACGCTTTATTTCATTTTTACTTTTACCCTGTACATTGCCCAGAGAAGTGATTGCATCTGACATCATGCAGATATGATGAATACTGAACTAGCGGACAAACACCCCTTGGAAGCCTATAAGCATGGCATGAAGCTAATAGCTATCTCCTCTTTCTTCCTGATGTGGCAATTTCTCCTTCCATCCTTAGCCATACCTTCACTCCCCACAAGGCTTTCTTCAGCCAGAACTCGCCAGAACTCAGTTCTGGCACCTCTCAGGTGGATGACACTGTCAATCTAAGAAGATGAGGGAGGTGTTCATGGTGAGTTCCAGCACCTCTTTATTGAAAAATAGCACTGATTCTCCCTTCATTTTTCTGTCTCTCCAGAGGCTCCAATTATATGGGGGAAGGGGCCTCAGTCTCCTCAATATTTCTGGGCAAGGGGCAAAGCCCTCCCCCTATATTAAGGGGGCTGCCATCGCCTGCCAACCCTGGGCAAGCACTAGCCTGCCAAATGGGTCACATGATGTCCCCTCAATGTGGGGGGCAAGTTGGGGCCCCTGTCTCCCTCTCATTCCCCCTCTCCCTTTGTCTACTTATTTACCTCTCCCACATTTTGACCCATGGCTTACAATAATGGAACAATATCCACAAAGCTTGGGTGTAGCCAGGATTTTTGTAGGGGTGCAGGCTTTTGTTCGGGGAGCAGAACCTCAGATTTGTATAGATTTGGGGGGACAGCTGGCCCCCCCGCCTCCCCCCCTTGGCGACGCCCATGCCACAAAGTCAATAAAACAAAAGAAGACAAGAAAATCCAACAAACATGCTGGCAGTAAACAAATACAATCTTAGAGGAGAACCTAACACCCACTGAATTAAAACTGTTTTTCCTGACACCCAAAAATGAATAAAGAAGTGAAAAGACTTCTTGGGGGGCACATTCCTTAACCTCAGGGCCACCACAGAGATGGTAGTCTCAGACCGTGGTCCTCCATTGATGATCTGAGTGCTTGGCTAGGTTTGTATGGGAGAAAGTGGTGGACCTTGAGATATTTAAGTCCCAGGCTTTTTGGGACACCATTCCTTCCACCTCTATCCTACCTGTGAAATCTGGATGCCCATAGTTGTTTGTTTCTTTGCTATTTGTTTCTTTCAAAAGTCTTGGCTAAATTGGAGTCAACCGTACTCGGCATTGCACTATAAAATATTGCACAATGCTTCATTAGCCCTGAACGTCACTGTTGGGTTATACAATAAGGCTATACTTGGAGACTTGCTCAATTACCGCACAAGTTCCTGGTCTGTTTAGAGTGAGCAGGTAGTGGATTGGTTGGTGGTTGCCCAAGGTGATGAAAGCAGGAAGGTCCATGGAAAAACTGGGCAGCAAAGTGTGAAGTCACAAGGCACCTTGCAAGCCTTTCCAAACAGCACGTAACAATACATCCTACCTGTTGCACAACAGTGGCTACCAGCTGCAAGCTACAGAGCTGGGGGCGTATGTCTGTATGCGTGACGTGTGTGTGTGTGTGTGTGTGTGTGTGTGTGTGTAATGAGAGAAACAGGCAAATATTGGGAGAGCAGTTTTCTGTTGGAACCTAAGCACTGACACCATGTGATCCCTTTTAACAAACCGCGTTGAGATTGCATCATATTTGCCGGGATGCAAAATTTTAGACAATCCAGGTGAGGAAAGGGCAGTTGAGTCTCTGTGAATCGGAGGTGCTAGGATAGAACAGAGGTACCCAACATGCCACACTCTTTTCAGGTTTCACTTCACCCATTGCCATCTGAGGAAACCATCAAGACTTCTGTCCCAGAGGCTTTTTATGTTGGCCAGATTTAACATGTTTCCCTCGGTGGTAGTGAGAGGAAGATATTTAGCTATCCCAGAATCTGAGCGTCTCTGCAAATGCAGGAAAAAGGAACTCGATACTCTAGAACATATATTCTTCTCCTGTGATTTTGGCAGTTATGCCAGAATACAATTATATGAGGCCCTAAAATTCAATAAACAGATTTGTACTCAACCAACTGTCCAGAACATGCTGGCAGACAGCGATGATCAAATTACTTTAATAGTGGCCGAATTTTAAAAAGCTGTCCATGATGAAAGAAGGGGCCATGATAAAGAGACTTAGTGGTTTTTAATGGTAGGTGACGTTGCTGTGTTGTATTATTATTTTATATTAAATTGTATTATATTATTCATGTACATTGATTAATTTCTGGGAGTTAAGAATAGGACTAGGATAAATTGTGTTTGCTGTACCCGTATTTTATACAGTTTGTATATGTTGTTTGTCATTGTGTGGTGTGCTATGCCTAATAAAGGATTCTGAATTGAATTGAATTGACTTCTGTCCCACCTTAAACTCCCAACCTGCAAAAGTGTATTTTATTCATTGCCAACACAGCCTGCCCTTCACCGGATGACGGAAATACCACAATTCAAACAATTTACATTCAGAGCATAAAATGAAAACCTCAAAACCAAACAATGACAATGTTAACAGAACGGCTGCATAGAATAGCAAAGGCGGGGGAGAAGTCATCCACTCAGCCAAAGACGAAAGCAAAAAAGATGCTTCTTTAATTTCTCTTTCTGTCTTCTGCATTCCGATTTTTACATTCCGATTTTTACATTTACCCACCTGTCATGATTCCCCCCCCCCCTTCTTCTCTCGTCAAAGCATAGCCATGGAACTGTTGAAAATGGCCCATCTTATATGAGGTTGCAATCCAAGAGCTCCTAGCTAATGGCTGTTGCTTTTATTGCTAGTTACTTATTTTGGCAAGTTCCAGTCATCCCCCCACCTCTGTGTTCTCTTTTGGTTTCCAATATCTTCTTCATTGATTACAGTATTTCTTTAGACCATTTAGACACTGTTTACATTTTAGTGAAAAGATCCTAAGAGATTTGCAGCATATCTTAAACCACCATAAAGATCAAATACTAATTTAATAAGATAATAGTAATAGCAATCCACATTATAAAACCCACCACAATTCTCAACTAAATACTGTAGTGCATTCCTTTAAGCCCTGGGATAAGCACTGCACAAGAAAATCAACTGCAAAAATACAAAACAAATTCCTTCCAGTAGCACCTTAAAGACCAACTAAGTCAGTTCTTGGTATGAGCTTTCGTGTGCATGCACACTTCTTCAGATACACTTCAGTGTATCTGAAGAAGTGTGCATGCACACGAAAGCTCATACCAAGAACTGACTTAGTTGGTCTTTAAGGTGCTACTGGAAGGAATTTGTTTTGTTTTGACTATGGCAGACCAACACGGCTACCTATCTGCAAAAATACAGTTAGCAGTTGAGAGCACAAGTTAACAACAAAATATCCTTTAAGTATACAAATAAAAAAATAGAAATAGAAATCAGCTACAAAATATGGATTCTACAAGTGGTATTCTACTAAGCTATATGCAGGCAAAACCTGTTGAAATTAATGGACCTAACTTAGTCATGTTCATTAAATTAGATGGGTACACTATGTGTAAAACTTATTTGAACACCATAATTGACAACTAAGCAAAAGGGTAAGAAACTCACTCTTTCCAACCCACCATGTGCCCAGTCATACAATTAAACAAAACAAAGCAAAACCCCAATAAAGTCCAGCCCCCCCCCCATTCTTTTTCTTCCATTGACTGCTGTCTTGTTGCAAAATTGCACAAGCAGGTAAATAGGAACTCTGTGTCATTCATTGTTTTGCAAAACTGTGGTGTTTTCCCTTTCCAAAGCACATGTCCTCATCTTTTCACATTGAGACAGGACTTTTGGTTGCCATATGTCCTTTCCATAGTCTCGTTTTGCACTTCCCCAAAGCCTTTTACTTCATTTTATTCTTGCAAATGGGGAGGCGGGTGGCGCTGTGGTCTAAACCACTGAGGTTAGGACCTGCCGTTCAGAAGGTTGGCGGTTCGAATCCCCACGATGCGGTGAGCTCGCGTTGCTCAGTCCCTGCTCCTGCCAACCTAGCAGTTCGAAAGCACGTCAAAGTGCAAGTAGATAAATAGGTACCACTCCGGCGGGAAGGTAAAAGGCCTTTCCATGCGCTGCTCTGGTTCGCCAGAAGTGGCTTAATCATGCTGGCCACATGACCCAGAAGCTGTACGCCGGCTCCCTCAGCCAATAAAGCAAGATTAGCGCTGCAACCCCAGAGTCGGTCACGACTGGACCTAATAGTCAGGGGTCCCTTTACCTTAACCTATTCTTGCAAAGCTCTTTGTTCTGTTGGCCTCCAGCCTTCGGCCTTAGCACCCTTAATGGCCAATGAGCACCAGCTGCTACTTCATGGATAGCTCCACTGTGGTTCGTGGAAGCTAACCAAACCATCATTCCTCGGGATCACGGTTTGTTTTCACCTTGTGTGAGCTGGGAGGAGCAGAGAAGAGTGGAATGTTTGCTTGTGCATAATTAGCCATGACACAGCCACTGGATATTCAGCTAGAGACTACAATTCACGTATCACAGCAGGCCAACTAATGGCGTCTACCATCGCTATCATCAGTCCAATTAACCACAACCAGTCCTCACATATCTGGGATTTGTGGGGGGTTGGCTGGGGTGTGTCAAACAGCATGCATTTCCAGCATGATGGAGTGCTCCAAATCCTCTCCCTCCACCCATGGAAATTAAGCCCTTGTATTAATTTACAAGAGTGACGCGGGTGGCGCTGTGGTCTAAACCACTGAGCCTCTTGGGCTTGCCGATCAGAAGGTTGGTGGTTCGAATCCCCACAATGGGGTGTGATCCTGTTGCTCTGTCCCAGCTCCTGCCAACCTAGGAGTTCGAAAGCACACCAGTGCAAGTAGATAAAAAGGTGCCACTGCGGAGGGGAGGTAAACGGCGTTTCCGTGCACTCTGGTTTCCGTCACGGTATCCCATTGCGCCAGAAGTGATTTAGTCATGCTGGCCACATGACCCGGAAAGCTGCCTGTGGACAAACGCTGGCTCCCTCGGCCTGAAAGTGAGATGAGCGCCACAACCCCATACAGTGGTATCTCGGGTTACAAATGCTTCGGGTTACAAACACTTCAGACTCTGCTAACCCAGAAGTAGTACCTCGGGTTAAGAACTTTACCTCAGGATGAGAACAAAAATTGTGTGGCGGCAGCCGACTTAACCGTCCAGGGGTCCTTTACCTTTTACCTTTACCTTGCATGAAAAGGTGCTTTCTTTTTAGGCTTTGCCATTTCTGTGTTGTTTTTTCTAAGAAATGACCAGTATACAAGCATTTGATTTGATTTTTATTTATTAAATTTATTAAACCCCCCCCCCAACACAGTTAAAAGGGCATCATTCAGCCAAAGGCCTGATTGAAGAGGAACGTTTCTGCCTGATGCTTAAAAATGTATAGTGAAGGTGCCTGGCAAACCTCCCTGGCGAGAGCATTCACTGGGGAGCCACTGCAGGAAAGGCCCGTTCTCGTGTTGTCACCCTTCAGATCTCTCGTGGAGGAAGAGGAGAATCTCAGGGTCTTGGTAGGTTCATATGGAGAGAGGTCACCCTTGGGGTATTGCAGCCCTGAGCCATTTAAAATGTGCCTGTGTTTGCCACCACAGCCATGTGGGCTGGACGCTTCAGATTTTTATAACCAAGCTCAAAGGGTTGTCGGGCAGTTTTGCCATATGCCGGCGCCCCTGCTTGCGCCACGCAGCCACCTAGCTAGCACACACTGTCCTGCCTATGGATGGAATGCTTCTTGCTCCATGGGAAATAAGGAAACAGGCGACGTTTTGAAAGCAGCCCTCTCATGACAACAGGCCCTGGGCTCTGAGCAAGATGTCACACTCCGCTTACCACATTGGGTATCCAGCACGGTGTCGTAATCTGCCCCCAAATGGCTTCTCAAGGACTCGATGTGAAACCGTGTCTGTGTCTGTCTGCAATGTGGGTGGATCAGAAACTTTGCAGCGCAGAAAAGAGAAGCCGTTATTTGGGGGGGGTAGGAGTGTGTCCCCCTCTCTTCCTCTCCTTAAAATGTTGGTTTGCTGTTCTACTCGGGGAAACCCTACTCTTACCAGCTTTTCCCCACCCCCGCCAGTCTCTCCACACATGAAAGCAGAGCTGCTAGTTTGCCCTTAGCCGGTTTCAGCAACCCCAGGTTACATTTCCCATGAAGAAACACTGCTGCCTTTTGAAATGTCACATTTCTCATTCAAATAAGACAGCAGTGGCAGTTCCTGAAGGGAGGAGGAGGAGGTAGATTTTTATCAAGAAACAGCATGGGGAAGGGGGGTGGTTTTTTTACGTCTATGTTTAAGGCAGCTTCTCCCAGCATCACAACCATGGCCTGAATCAGCAAACACGTTTCCCACAGCTACACCAAAACCTACAAAAGCCACAGTGTCTAGCTTGCCCACCCCCACCCCACACTGGGCTTTTCTACAAGGTTTATTTCCTTTTTAAAAAAAATGGACAGTGCCTTTTTGTAATAAAGGGTTTGGGTTTGGATTTGATATCCCACTTTATCACTACCCGAAGGGGTCTCAAAGTGGCTAACATTCTCCTTTCCCTTCCTCCCCCACAACAAACACTCTGTGAGGTGAGTGGGGCTGAGAGACTTCAGAGAAGTGTGACTGGCCCAAGGTCACCCAGCAGCTGCATGTGGAGGAGCGGAGACGCAAACCCAGTTCCCCAGATTACGAGTCCACTGCTCTTAACCACTACACCACACTGTTCTTTCATTATTATTCAAGCCAAGGAGGCAGAAAGCAAGAAGATATACCAGGGGCAGCAACCTTTTCAGCCGTGGGCCAGTCCACCATACCTCAGACCATGTGGTGGGCCGGACTATATTCTGAAAAAAAAAATAATGAACAAATTCCTATGCCCCACAAATAACCCAGAGGTGCGTTTTAAATAAAAGCACACATTCTACTCATGTAAAAACATGCTGATTCCTGGACCATCTGCAGGCCAGATTGAGAAGGCGATTGGCTGCATCCGGTTGCCTACCCCTCAGATATAACATCACTATTCCAAAGCTCAGGGGTGGTGCATCCCATTTTGTGGCTGGAGGTGAAACGGGAACGGGCATAGCTAACTTCCCATAATGCTGTTTGGGATGGCTGCCACTCTAATTTTGCGTCATGCTACACTCCCCATGGCAGCTGTTTTGCTTTATGCCACACCCTCCCCACGGCAGGGCCTGACACGAGGGCCAGCTGACACATGCTGCTAGGTGAGGAGGAGGAGGAGGGAAGAGCCAGCCTCTGAGGAGCATGCTTTTCACCACCACCACCACCTCCTCCTCCCCAGCCTCCCTGTTGCTGTTGTCTCTTCCACAGATCCACTGTGCTGCCACCACCGCCACCTCCTGTGTATCCCTGCCCCACCACCCCGCCTGCTCCTCTCCATTCTCCATTTACTTCAGTGCACTGGGGATTCAACTGGGCTGCATCTACTTGCCTTAGGTGGTGAAGGAGGCAGCTGCAGAGGAGGAGGGGTGGCAGGGTGGTCTGTGGCAGGGTCTGCAGAAGAGTAGGTGGGTGGCAGAGGAGGAGCGGGGCTGTGGAGGAGGCAGTGGCAGGGAAACTGGGGAGGGAGGGAGGCAGGGAGATCCAAAGGGCAAGTGCTGCCACACGACACAATCGAATGCTTACAAATGTGGAACAGCTGTTATGCGGCAGTTATAGTGGGGCCAATTCCGCTGACCAAAGCAGTCAACTGGGCACATATGGGGTGAGGCAATCCTGCAGGTAAACTGTCATTAGTAACACCTTGAATTTGGCCCAGCAGCAAATCATCTACCAGTGCAAATCTCTGACCGCAATCGTGCTGCCGCATTCTGATGATCCTGCGGAAGACAGTGCCTGCAAAAGGCTTAACCGTCAGCGGGAGAGGGACTATGTGGACACTGCCCAGAGAGTAAGTGGTTTCTCGGTTCCAGCCACCGTCTGCAATTGCATTAAAAATAGCTCTTATGCAACTCCGGAGCTGATTCTGAAATTCTGACATTGTTGGGTCTTCCCCTCTTAGTCACCCTCATTTCAACTCATTTCCATGCTGCCAGGAGAACTTCATGCAGAAATAGCATAAACCTGAAAGAGGAACCGAGGCGGGGGATTGGGAAACCCTGTTAGAGAGGGTCATCAATTCTTTGCAACCGGGAGATGAGGAAACCTCACAGCTGTCATCCCTCCTGTAAGAAGTGAAATATGCCTACTCAACAAAAAAGAGAGAGAACAGGCTCAGCATTCTTGTGGATAGCAGGAAGGATGGGGGGAGATCTCTTCGATTGTCTTGTGAGAGACCGAGGAGCAAGAGGTTCTGAAGCAACAGGAAAGGAGGAATTCCTGCAATGTTATGACAATAGTTCAGGAACGGAGAGGCACATAATTCTCAAATGTGCCTGGCATCAGAGCTCCTATTGCTTTGTCCCAGCTCCTGACAACCTAGCAGTTCGAAAGCACACCAGTGCAAGTAGGTACCACTGCGGCGGGAAGGTAAACGGCCTTTCCATGCGCTCTGGTTTCCATCACAGTATTCCGTTGCGCCAGAAGCGGTTCAGTCATGCTGGCCACATGACCCGGAAAGCAGTCTGTGGACAAACGCCAGCTCCCTTGGCCTGAAAGAGAGATGAGCGCTGCAACCCCATAGTTGCCTTTGACTGGACTTAACCATTCCTTTGCTTATATTTCCAGTCCTGCATGCAATCTCATTTGACTATAGCATTTTCTCAGGTAGCCCAAAAAGGGTTTCTTCCACAACCATTTTGTCTTTTTGGTCTCTTATTTTTGCCATCAATTTTGCCATCTCCATATAGTCCAAAAGTTTTAGAGTCAACTCTTCTTTTGATGGAACTTCTTTCCATTTCTGCACATAGAGAATTCTGGTTGCAGTGGTAGCATCATAAACAATTTGACCAACTTTTTTTGGACGTCTGCCCCTATTATTATTATTTTTAAAAAAAAATCTGGCTTTTGGAGAATGACTATTTTAAACATCTTTTTTAAAAAATCATTACAAAAAGTGCAGTTTTCCAGGCGGTTTTGCCCTTGCCCGGGCACTTTCCCTGGGAAAATCCGTTCTTTAGCGATAAATTGGAGCAAATGTTAATCTCGAGAAAACCCAGTAGATGTTTGCTCTGACCCAGTGGTAAAGATCTGGTTTCCCCAGGGACAAAACCAAGTCTGGATGAACCCCAAGAGCAGCTTTTAACATCACAGGAAACCACCACCACTTCCCAGTTGCAGGGCATCCCTCTAACAGAATATTCAGAATAGAATATTTGTTTACTTACTATATTGTTTATTTGTAAATGGTTGCATTTTGAAATGGCAGGCTCTGTCTTACTCAGGAGTAGGCCTGCTCACAATGGAAGCACCCCAGACCATGTCCGGAGCCGCCAACAACAACAATTTTATTATTTATACTCCGCCCATCTGGCTGGGTTACCCCAGCCACTCTTGGCAGATTCCAACACATACAGTATAAAAACGTAATAAAACATCAAACATTAAATACCTCCTGAGAGAGGGTTGCCTTCAGATGTCTCCTATAAAGTCATATATAGTCAAACCTCAGTTCCCGAACGCCTTCATTATCGTACGTTTTCACTCCCAAATGCCGAAAACTTGGAAGTGAATACTTCTGTTTTTGAACATTTTTCGGAACCTGGATGTCCAATGCAGCTTTCGCTTGAGTGCAAGAAGTTATTGCAACCAATCGGAAGCCGTGCCTCAGTTGTCTAACGTTTCAGAAGTCAAACGGTCTTCCGGAACAAACTACATTTGACAACCGAGGTTTGACTGTAGTTGTTTATCTCCCTCACATCTGATGGGAAGGCCTTCCACAGGAAGGGCGCCACTGCCAAGAAGGCCCTCTGCCTGGTTCCCTGTAACCTTGCAGTGAGGGAACCACCAGAAGGTCCTCGGAGCTGGACCTCAGTGTCCGGGCTGAATGACGGGGGTGGAGAAGATCCTTCAGGTATACAGGGCCGAGGCTGTTTAGGGCTTTAAAGGTCAGCACCAACACTTTGAATTGTGCTTGGAAATGTACTGGGAGCTAGTGTAGGTCCTTTAGGACTGGTGTTCTATGGTCCCAGCAGCCACTAGCAGTAACATTCTTCCCAAGTCATTGCCAGATGTTGGGGTCATTGGGGTCAAGTTACCTAGCAAGCATAATCAGCAGCAGAGAAGGTGAGTGATAGGCAGAGCCAAACCCTTCAGTGACTTTAAGATTTGCCTAAAGATCGCCTTAGGGACCATTTCTTCCACTGAGTGTCTCAGGTAGGAGGATGGATGGCGGCTAACAGATTGAGGTTGAATCCTGACAAGACAGAAGTACTGTTTTGGGGGGTTAGGGGGCGGGCGGGTGTGGAGGATTCCCTGGTCTTGAATGCGGTAACTGTGCCCCTGAAGCACCAGGTGCGCAGCCTGGGAGGCATTTCACAGCTGTCCATGCAGGTGCAGGTCAATTCTGTGTCCAGGGCAGCTGTTTATCTTTTTTTTATAATTTTTTATTGATTTTCCAATTTTATCAACACAACACTAAACAATACATACAACAACAGACACACACAAAAAAACATAAATCCTACTTTCTTAACCTCCTTTTCGTAAGCCTCTTTTCTCGGACTTCCCCATACCTTCCCCTTTTTGCATCCTAGTTTCACAATTTTTCAGCAACTCTTTTAGCCAATTAAAATTTAAACTTATTCTCCTTTTCAATATTACATTAAGTCAAAAAGAATAAATATAGCTGTAATTATACATCTTCCTTTCCCTTCACACTTTAACAGTCCTCAATTTTATAGCGATTTTTAAGATATACTTTAAACTTCTTCCAATCTTCCTCCACAGTTTCTTTCTCCTGGTCGCGGATTCTGCCGGTCATTTCTGCCAGTCCCATATAGTCGATCACTTTCGCCTGCCATTCTTCCAGCGTGGGTAGCTCTTGTGTCTTCCAATACTTTGCTAGTAGAATCCTTGCTGCGGTTGTGGCATACATAAAAAAGATCTTGTCCCTCCTTGGCACCAGTTGGCCCACCATACCCAAAAGAAATGCCTCTGGTTTCTTATGAAAAGTACATTTAAGTACTTTCTTAATTTCATTATAAATCATTTCCCAGAAAGCTTTAATCTTGGGGCATGTGATGGCCTGGGATTCCGAGTCTGAGAGTGATCCGGAGGAATCCCAGCCGGCGCAGGAGTCCCCGCCTCCAGGGCCGGCTGAACTGGGGCAAGGCCTAGTTGCTGAGGAAACTCAAGAGCAGGCACCAGGTGAAATCATTCAGGCCCCAGAGGTGCTGGAAGACTCAGTGGCTACAGGTGAGCCTCCCCCGGGGCCCAGTAACCCTTCGGCCTCTCCCGATCTGCAGAGGCTTAGGGCAGAGAGGTGAAGGGAACTGGTGTCTCCCAGGAGGAGTGCTCGCCTTAAGGCCAAGAGAGGCGGGGCTTCTGGGGGCCGGGACCGCCCCCGGCCTTAGAAGAAGATAAAGGTCAGGCAGCCCGGTCCCAGGTTGCGGGAGCAACGTCGTTGTGAAGTATCTGCTTTACCCAGTCCTTGTTCGGCACTCCCAGTGTGCCTGTTCCTCGCCCGGCTTCCTGCTTCTGCCTTACCAGTGTTCCTGTTCCCCGCCTGGACTCCTGCTTCTGCCTTACCAGTGTTCCTGTTCCCCGCCTGGACTCCTGCTTCTGCCTTACCAGTGTTCCTGTTCCCCGCCTGGACTCCTGCTTCTACCCTACCAGTGTTCCGGTTCCTCGCCTGGCTTCCTGCTTCTGCTCTACCATCGTTCCTGCTACCCCGCCCGGCTCCCTGTTGATCTTGGCCTACGGTAATAGTACCTCATCCCCCCTGGGACCAGCACAGTTTGCTCCCGCCCTACCCGCACTCCCCCTTCGTAGGGGTGCGTTCGGGAAGAGCCAGAGGCCATGGCTGACCAGGCGGCTGCACTGGTGGATTTGGCCCAGAGGAACCAGACCTTGACTCACACCGTGCAGCAGCTCAGTGACGCGGTTGTGGCACTTCAGCAACGCTTGGAAGCCCTACCGGCTCCTGGGGCCGACGCCCCGGCTCCTGGCAAGTACCCAGTGGCTTTGCCTGAGAAATTTGATGGAGCCCCGGCCAGCTTTCCCATGTTCCTGGCCCAGGCCAAGCTGTATATTCAGGGGCGAGCCCGGAACTTTCCTGACGACCGCACCAAGGTGCACTTTTTGATTAGTTTGTTAAAGGACCAGGCGGCCAAGTGGGCGTTGCCGCTACTCAGGCAAGACTCCCCCTTGCTGGCAGACTATACGGGGTTTTGCAATCATTTGGAGGCCGCGTTCGGCAATCCCCAGAAAGGGAGTCAAGCCAACCGGGCGATTCGGCGTTTGAAACAGGGCAAGTCCACGGTGGCCGCATATACCACGGAGTTTCGGCTGCTGGCACAGGACTTGACCTGGAATGATTCGGCACTGCGGGACCAGTATCTCGAGGGGCTTTCAGACGAGATACTGGACCAGTTGGCCACAATGGAACGCCCCACCACGCTAGACACTCTCATTCAACGGTGTCTACAAATAGACGATCGGTTGGAGGATCGTCGTCAGGCCCGGGGTCGCCGACACTTCCAGTTCACGGCACCACCTTTTTCCAGTAGCCCCACGGTCACAACTGATTTAACGGAGGAGCCTATGCAGCTCGGGGCAGTGCGGCCACGCCTTTCCCCTGCAGAGAAGGCGCGACGTCGGGAGGGAAATCTCTGTCTTTACTGTGGCGGAAGTGGACACTTCGCTCGGTCTTGTCCAGAGAAACGCCAGCCGCAGGGAAACCGCCAACCCCAGTAGCTGATGGCCCTAGCTACCGGGGGTCCCAAACAGCACAGAATGGGGCCGCACCAATTGAATTACAACACCTTATGGTTCCGGTACATCTATACCCTCCAGGAGGGCCATGGATTCTTACTCATGCTCTGGTGGATTCAGGGGCAACCCGCTCTTATATGGACGCTGCTTTTGCTGCCCAGCATCGGGTGCCACTTCGGAACAAGCCAGAACCGGTACAGGTGGAGGCAATCGACGGACGGCCACTGCGTTCGGGCGCCGTCACTCAAGAGACCCAGCCCCTGGTCCTGTGCCTCCAGCAGCACCGTGAGATACGAACTCTGGATATTGCTTCCATGCCCCAGTTCCCCCTGGTGCTTGGGATGGACTGGCTAGAGGCTCACAATGTGCAGATTGACTGGGTCAAACGGACTGTACACTTCCCAGACCCCAATTCTCCTGCTGAGACTGAGATGCTAGCAGCTGCGCCCACTGAGGAGGCGGCTGCGACGCTCCCCGCTGAGTACCGGGACTATCACGACGTGTTCGAGGAACGGGGGGCAGACCAGCTGCCGCCGCATAGGTCCTTTGACTGCGGCATAGACCTCCAGCCCGGAGCGCCTCTACCGGTGAGTCGCTTATACTCGTTAACAGAGCCAGAGCGCGAGGCTTTGCAGGACTTCTTGCGCAAGAACCTGGAGCGTGGGTTCATTAGACCCTCTACCTCGCCCACTGCTGCACCAGTGCTCTTTGTTAAAAAGAAATGTGGGGAGCTCCGCCTTTGCCATGATTACCGGGCCCTGAACAAAATTACCATCCCGGACCGGTACCCCTTGCCCCTTATTTCGGAGTTACTGGAGCGGGTGCAAGGGGCGCAGGTGTTCACCAAGCTAGACCTCCGGGGAGCCTACAATTTGATTCGGATCCGCGCCGGGGATGAGTGGAAGACAGCATTCGGGACCCGGTACGGACAGTTTGAATACCTGGTTATGCCCTTTGGTTTGTGCAACGCGCCTGCTGTGTTCCAACGGTACATCAACCACGTGTTCCAGGACTTGCTAGACAAGTACGTGGTGGTGTACTTGGATGACATTCTGGTTTACTCCCGTGACCCGGCGTGCCACGAGGGCCATGTCCGGACCGTGCTGCAGCGCTTGCGCGAGCATCGTCTGTATGCAAAGCTCAGCAAGTGCGAGTTCCATCAGCAGTCAGTGGACTTCCTGGGTCATCGACTCTCACCAGGTGGGGTGCAAATGGATCCTGGGAAGGTGGCAGCGGTTCGAGAATGGGCGGCACCTCGGAACCGCAAGGACCTACAGCGTTTCCTGGGGTTCGCCAACTATTACCGGACCTTCATTGCGGATTATGCTCACCGCACCACCCCGTTGACCCGGCTTCTGCGCCCCAAGACGCCGTTTTCCTGGGACAAGGAGGCGGAGGAGGCATTTCAAGGGTTGAAGGCCTGCTTCCAGAGAGCGCCAATCTTGCAACATCCGGATCCTTCTCGACCCTTTGTGGTAGAGACTGACGCCTCCAGTACGGCTCTCGGTGCTGTCTTGTCTCAGCAGCACGGACCGGAAGCGCCACTCTTACCCTGCGCCTTCTATTCCCGCCAGCTCCTTCCAGCGGAGCGTAACTATACCGTGTGGGAGCGGGAACTGCTGGCCATCAAGGTGGCCTTTGAGGTTTGGCGCCACCATCTTGAAGGAGCAAGACACCCGGTGGAGGTGAGAACCGACCACCGGAACCTGGAATACCTCCAGACCACCCGCAAGCTGAACCAAAGGCAGATCCGGTGGGCGTTGTTCTTTTCCCGGTTCCAGTTCCGGATCCGCTACATCCCTAGCTCCCAAAACCAGAAGGCGGATGCCCTGTCCCGGAAACCTGAAGACAACGCAGACACGGTTCAGCAAGCAGCACCCACCACGATCCTACCACCAGCTGCGTTCCTGGCCACCCAGGAGGTCGAGCCACTGCAGGCTCGGGTGCGGGAACAGCAGCGGGTCGACGCTTGGGCCCAGGAACGACTCCGGGAACTGGCCGAAGGATCATGCCCTCAGTATCCAGGGCTGGTCTCGCATCAGGGTCTTCTGCTGCACTACGGGCGCCTGTACATCCCACCAGGGCCGCTGCGGGCTGAGGTTCTCCGGATGACCCATGACGCTCCAGCGGCGGGACACTTTGGGCGGTATCGGACCACCCATCTGGTAAGCCGTGAGTTTTGGTGGCCCCGTTTAAAGGCTGACGTGGCTCGCTACGTCGCTGGTTGTGACGTCTGCAGGCGGGCCAAGGGGCCTACCGGGCGACCCCCCGGCCTCCTTCAGCCGTTGCCGGTTCCACCACGTCCTTGGCACACAGTTTCTCTAGACTTTGTAGTGGAGTTACCCCCGTCTCGTGGCTGCACCTGCCTTCTAGTTTTCTCCGACCACTTCACGAAGATGGTGCACTGTGCCCCCTGCCCATCCATACCCTCAGCTAAGGAAACCGCGCAGCTGTACCTTCAGCATGTCTTTCGCTTGCATGGCCTACCTGAGCGTGTAGTATCCGACCGCGGCGTTCAGTTCACGTCCCGGTTTTGGCGTGCTTTGCACCAGACCCTCGGAACAGAGGTCTGTCTCTCATCTGCTTACCACCCACAGACTGATGGCCAGACGGAACGGGCGAACGCGGTACTGGAACAGTACCTCCGGTGTTACTGCAGCTACCAGCAGGACGACTGGGTCGACCACCTAGCATTGGCGGAGTTCGCTTATAACAACGCGGTGAATGCGTCCACCCAGCAGACCCCGTTCCAAGCCAGTTATGGCCTTCATCCACGGTTGTTTCCGGATGTGCTGCCGGCATCTACGGTCCCTGCGGTGACAGAGTGGCTTCAGGAGCTCCAGTCCCAGCAACAGCTGTTGATGGAGCAGCTGCACCAGGCCAAGGAGGCGTACAAGGTCCAGGCCGACCGCCACCGCCAGGTGGGGCCGGAACTTCACGTCGGTGACTTGGTATGGCTTTCCACTCGCCACCTCCACCCTTCTCGACCTTCGCGGAAGCTGGACGCCCGGTTCACCGGCCCGTTCCCTATCGTGGACCAGGTCTCGCCTGTGGCATTCCGTCTCCGGTTGCCAGCAAACCTGAAGGTTCACCCGGTATTCCACAGGTCCCTTCTGAGTCCGGTGGCCCCACCCGACGAGTTCCACCCGGACCGTCCCCGACCGCAGCCAGTCTTGGTGCAGGGAGAGCCTGAGTACGAGGTGGAACGCATTCTGGACTCCCGATACCGCAGGGGAAGGCTGCAGTATCTCATTGACTGGAAGGGGTATGGGCCAGAGGACCGTTCCTGGGAACCAGCGGTCAACGTCCACGCACCTGCCTGCATCCGGGAATTTCATGCAGCGTATCCCAGCAAGCCGGGTCCGGGCCCTCAAGTGAGGGGGGGGCCTGGGAGGGGGGATGGTGTGATGGCCTGGGATTCCGAGTCTGAGAGTGATCCGGAGGAATCCCAGCCGGCGCAGGAGTCCCCGCCTCCAGGGCCGGCTGAACTGGGGCAAGGCCTAGTTGCTGAGGAAACTCAAGAGCAGGCACCAGGTGAAATCATTCAGGCCCCAGAGGTGCTGGAAGACTCAGTGGCGAGGTGAGCCTCCCCCGGGGCCCAGTAACCCTTCGGCCTCTCCCGATCTGCAGAGGCTTAGGGCAGAGAGGCGAAGGGAACTGGTGTCTCCCAGGAGGAGTGCTCGCCTTAAGGCCAAGAGAGGCGGGGCTTCTGGGGGCCGGGACCGCCCCCGGCCTTAGAAGAAGATAAAGGTCAGGCAGCCCGGTCCCAGGTTGCGGGAGCAACGTCGTTGTGAAGTATCTGCTTTACCCAGTCCTTGTTCGGCACTCCCAGTGTGCCTGTTCCTCGCCCGGCTTCCTGCTTCTGCCTTACCAGTGTTCCTGTTCCCCGCCTGGACTCCTGCTTCTGCCTTACCAGTGTTCCTGTTCCCCGCCTGGACTCCTGCTTCTGCCTTACCAGTGTTCCTGTTCCCCGCCTGGACTCCTGCTTCTACCCTACCAGTGTTCCGGTTCCTCGCCTGGCTTCCTGCTTCTGCTCTACCATCGTTCCTGCTACCCCGCCCGGCTCCCTGTTGATCTTGGCCTACGGTAATAGTACCTCATCCCCCCTGGGACCAGCACAGGGCAGGTCCACCAAAGGTGAAAGAAGGTACCTTCAGTCTCATTACATTTCCAGCATTTATTATTGGGCAAATGATAAATCTTAGCAAGCTTGACTGGGGTCATGTACCACCTATAAATCATTTTCATAATGTTTTCTCTTAAGGCATTACAGGCCGTAAATTTTATATCTGTGGTCCACAACTGTTCCCAGTCAGCAAACATAATGTCATGTCCTAGGTCCTGTGCCCATCTGACCATTGCTGATTTAACAGTTTCATCAATTGTATTCCACTTCAACAGCAAGTTATACATCTTTGATAGATTCTTAGTATTGGATTCTAACAATTCAGTTTCTAATTTCGATTTTTCCACCTGGAACCCAATTTTCCTGTCTTGTTTAAAGGCCTCCGTTATTTGATAGTAATGGAGCCAATCTCGTACCTTGGACTTTATCTTCTCAAAGCTCTGTAGTTTAAATTCGCCACTTTCTGTTTCTAAGATCTCAGAATATTTTGGCCAATTAATTCTCATGTTTAGCTTCTTCACCTCTTTGGCCTCCATTGGTGATAACCACCTGGGAGTTTTATTTTCCAACAAATCCTTATACCGAGTCCAAACATTATATAGTGCTTTCCTGACAATATGATTTTTAAAACCCTTATGCACTTTAACCTTGCCATACCAAATATATGCATGCCAACCAAACATGTTATTAAAACCTTCCAAATCCAGAATGTCTGCGTTTTCAAGTAGTAGCCAGTCTTTCAACCAGCAGAAAGCTGCTGATTCATAGTACAGTCTTAAATCTGGCAGGGCAAATCCCCCTCTTTCTTTTGAATCAGTAAGTATCTTGAAGTTTATTCTGGGCTTTTTGCCCTGCCAGACAAATTTAGATATATCTTTCTGCCACTTCTTGAAACAATTCAGTTTATCCACAATTTGTAATGTCTGAAACAAAAATAACATTCTAGGCAATACATTCATTTTAATCACTGCAATTCGTCCTAGCAAGGTAAGATTCAGATTCGACCATATTTCTAGATCTTTCTTAATCTCAGTCCAACATTTATCATAATTGTCTTTAAATAAATTCACATTTTTAGATGTCATATTAATTCCCAGATATTTCACTTTTTTTGCCATAATTAGTCCAGTTTCCTCTTGGAACCGGGGGGGGGGGGGCAGCTGTTTATCAGCTCCATCTGGTACGCAGGCTGAGACCCTACCTGCCCGCAGACTGTCTCGTCAGAGTGGTGCATGCTCTAGTTATTTCTCGCTTGGATTACTGCAATGCTCTCTATGTGGGGCTACCTTTGAAGGTGACCGGAAACTACAACTAATCCAGAATGCGGCAGCTAGACTGGTGACTGGGAGCAGCCACCAAGACCACATAACACCGGTCTTGAAAATGAGCCGCGGAAAGAGAAGATGGGGAGTCGTTGATATTGCAAGGGTGTTTAAATGAGTATTCAAAACTGTAAAAGAGAAAATTTAATTAAAATGATATAAAAAAACAAAAACAAATTTAAGACAGGAAATAATAAAGACTTGAGAAAAACCAAAATTAACAGCTTGGCCCATCCCCAAGAACATGGCTCCTGCAACCTTAATAGCTGTGTTTGAGAAAGGGTTCTCCTAATACAATTGTGCCTTTTGAGGGGCAAAAGGTTTCGCCGAGTGTCAAACCGGGTCGGGAGAGAAAGAAAAGAAGCCGTTTTCAACTTTTCTTGCTGTGCGGCCGCTGCGTGAATGGAAGAAGGAGTGTTTGGGGGCTGTCCCCTCCCACCATCAAAAGACTCGGTGTTCTCCGTGTTCCAGAAAATCCCCCTAGCTCCTACACCTTCCTGAACGACAAAAGGCCTCGGCTGTTCTCTAAAGCAACTCTCCCCACAACAGTGTATCGTGCAGTCAGGCGTTTTCAATAGAAGCCCATGGTTGGGGGTGAACTAATTGGACTTCATGTCAGATGCCCTGTGGCTGCAATCAGTGTCGAATGAGCTGGGTTGGAGAAAGAAACGAGGAAGAGAGTGGGTGGCTGGGAACTGCGAATTGGCTTCCAACAAAACAGTGTGCCGTTATTTCACTGCTAAGTGTAGGGGCCCCACCAACCTCCTCCATCGTTTCCTTTCACAAACTGTTCGGCAGTTTTGAAGAGGAAAAATATTTTACATCGAGTTGGACGGCCGGCCACACATGCAGCCTTTGTCTGCTGGCTTGCTCTTTGTGGGACGTACGTGGGTGGGGACCCAATTCATCCTCTCAAGTGTGGTGTAGTGGTTAAGAGTGGTAGACTCGTAATCTGGTGGACCGGGTTCGCGTCTCCACTCCTCCACATGCAGCTGCTGGGTGACCTTGGGCTAGTCACACTTCTCTGAAGTCTCTCAGCCCCACTCACCTCACAGAGTGTTTGTTGTGGGGGAGGAAGGGAAAGGAGAATGTTAGCCGCTTTGAGACTCCTTCGGATAGGGATAAAGCTGGATATCAAATCCAAACTCTTCTTCTCAACAGCCCTGCGGAGATGGCCAGGATGAGAGACAGTGGCTGGATCACGTCACCCAGCGAGTTTCAGGGCTGAGAAGGGATTTGAACCGTGGTCTCTCAGGTCCTTATCTGACCACTGCACAACCATACTGGTCTCAGATATATGCACAGAGCAGTTATCTTTGCAAGCTCACCTTGGAAAGCTCATAGGTAGGACTGGGGAAGACTTGAGTGAGTAGCCATACTGTCCGACAGTGGGAACCTGTTTCCCTTCCTAAGTTGTTTTGACTCCAGCACCCGTCTTCCCTGACTTTTGGTCATGCTGCCTGGGGAAGATGGGAGGTGGAAGAAGAAGAGGAGGAGGAGTTTGGATTTGATATCCCGCTTTATCACTACCCTAAGGAGTCTTAAAGCAGCTAACATTCTCCTTTCCCTTCCTCCCCCACAACAAACACTCTGTGAGGTGAGTGGGGCTGAGAGACTTCAGAGAAGCGTGACTAGCCCAAGGTCACCCAGCAGCTGCATGTGGAGGAGCGGAGATGCGAACCCGGTTCACCAGATTACGAGTCCACCGCTCTTAACCACTACACCACACTGGCGGAGGAGACAAGCTACTGCCAGTATTCTCCCTTGGGCAGCTCATAATGTCTGCTGGATGAGAAGGAAGAATGGCTGAGCTTTGGCTGGGTTACATGCCAGCTCTGAGGGGCAGGCAGAGGGCAAGGCCACCCTGGGCGGGAAGAAAGTTGGGGCAGAGTCTTGGTTTTTTAAAAAAGAAAATGCTTTGTGCAGCCATGTCTAATCTCTCCACTTTCTAAAATCTATTTATTGGCGTTTGCTTTTCTTTATATTAATCTACCAAGAGATAAAACAAAACCTGGGGTTTTCTCAGGACGGTGCAAGGTATGTGTCCCATTGGTTAAAGTGATGGTGACATTTGCACTTCTTCTGATAGGAAATACCCTGCAGGGTGAGGAGGACCCAAAAATGGGAGGCTGGGGAGGTTCAGTTGGTGGGGAGTGAGAAACGTCCCAATTTTCATCTGATGAATGTTGGAGGGTGTGCAATCCATGGATGATAAGGTTGCAACCCAAGATGGCTATGTTCTCCCTCCTGATATCTTCTGGTTGCCTATCCCTGCCCAACAGTGGCACTAAATAAATAATAATTTGCAATTATAGTACCAGTGAAATATTGGTAGCTTGGTGTGCCAACCTCCCACAACAACATCATCATCATCATCATTATTATTACCCCACCCATCTGGCTGGGTTGGGCGGCTCCCAACAGAATATTAAAAACATGATAAAACATCAAACAGATGTCTTCTAAAAGTCAGATAGTTGTTTATTTCCTTGGCATCTGATAGGGGGCGTTCCACAGGGTGGGTGCCACTACTGAGAAGGCTCTGTGCCTGGTTCCCTGTAATCTCACTTCCTGCAGTGAGGGAACCATCAGAAGGCCCTCGGATCTGGACCTCAGTGTCCGGGCTGAATGATGGGGGTGGAGACACTCCTTCAGGTATACTGGGCTGAGGTCGTTTAGGGCTTTAAAAGCTCAGCACCAACATTGTGCTCACCGTTGCTTTCATTCATCTGTTTAAATTTTCCACCACAGGATCTCTTTACTGCCTCAGTATTAGTGGTGCAGACAACTACACACCAATCTTATTGGTGCCTCCTCTCCCCATCTGACGTTTAGCCTATCTTGACTTGTGTAGGTTTTCCTTTGAAGGCCACACCTGTTGCAAGGTAGGGTATTTGTAACATTTAGCTGCAAACTTCCATTGGGCAACCTGATTGTGTCTGATGGAAATATCTTGAGTAAACAGCATCTTGTGCACATGGACACTTGCTCAAGAGGCCAAACATTGCATTACTACTTTGCTCATGGGGTGTTTTGAAAATTTAGAAAAACCTCAAACGCCAGATGGCTTATCTATAAAAAGTCAGATTAACTGCCCAGACTTCTAAAGGCCAGAATCCACACTGAAGAACCCGATGTGGTTCCGAAACAATGCACACATCAACTTGGTTTTTATTTGGTCCCAGGGTTCTCAAAGTCTGAAAATGAGTTTCTAGAGAAATGTAGATATGCAATTGCTACTAATTATGTGGTTTTCTTTCTCAAGAGATCAAACAAACACGAGGAAGCTAGTCTCTGGAAGACTTTCGGATGCAAATTCTTTCCATGGATCTATGGGCCACGGCATTGCATTTTGGGCAACTTAAAATGGTGTGTGGCCACAGTCACGGCTGTCCCCAGAGGATCCTGGGAAAGGTAGTTTGTAGCTTCACAGTCAAGCCCTTTTCCCAGGGAACTCTGGGAATTGTAGTCCTCTGAGGGGGTCTTCTAACAACTTTCAGCACCCTTAAACTACAATTCCCAGTGACTGCTGGGAAGATCCATGGTTGTTCGAAGTGGTGTGATGCTGTTTTAAATTTATAGGGCAGGTGGGGTCTTACATACCCTCCAAGCGTCCCGATTTTCCAGGGACAGTCCCGGAATTACAAAGCTATTCCGGCTTCAGATTTGAATGTCCCTATTTCCCCTGCCAATTCTGCCCCTGCTGAGCTCAAAGGGAAGAATGAGCCAGCGATGGCGGCGGCAGCAAGAAAACATCCCATTGCCTCTCCATGGCTGCTGCTGGCCTCCTCCCTTAAAGGTAAAGGTAAAGGGACCCCTGACCATTAGGTCCAGTCGTGGCCGACTCTGGGGTTGCGGCGCTCATCTCGCTTTATTGGCCAAGGGAGCCGGCGTACAGCTTCCAGGTCATGTGGCCAGCATGACTAAGCATCTTCTGGCGAACCAGAGCAGCGCATGGAAACACCATTTACCTTCCTGCCGGAGCGGTACCTATTTGTCTACTTCACTTTGATGTGCTTTCGAACTGCTAGGTTGGCAGGAGCAGGGACTGAGCAACGGGAGCTCACCCCGTCCCGGGGATTCGAACCACCAACCTTCTGATCGGCAAGTCCTAGGCTCTGTGGTTTAACCTACAGCGCCACCTGTGTCCCTGGCCTCCTCCCTTGCGCGGGATTAAATTGAGATAAAAGGGTTTTCTCAGGACGGTGGAAGGCATGTATGCTGTGTCCAATTGGTGGAGTGGTGGTGGCTCTTGCTATTATTCTGACAGAAAATGCTGGGGGGGGGGGAGAGACACAAAAAATGAGGGGGTCAGAGAGAGTCAGTTGGGGTAGACTGAGCAACATCCCTATTTTCATCTGAGCAATGTTGGAGGGTATTGCCTTTGTGGGGAGAAAATGAGGCTTTCTTCTGCTCAGTCTTCCAAGCCAAACAGGTCTGGTCTCACACCTTCACTTGGGATGTTTATCTATTAATCCTTCCAGATCCTTGCTTTCCCATCCATGTTGTCTCTGCATGCCAATAAAATAAAATTTAATATGGCCTTGAGCACCTAATAAATAATATTCTTGTGGTTGTATGAGTTCATGCCTTTCCTTTTTCATGTTTACTACTTTTCTCTCGTATTCTGAGCCCAGGCACGTTCCCCATCCTCTTCCTCTTCAGAGGCCTGTCTTGCAGCCAGCCCTTTTCATGTTTTATGTGCTCATTTGGGCTGCCTAATAAAACCTGGACTGCGGTGCATCATAATGGCAGCACGGGACACCTTTCCAATTTGGTTCGTAGCAATGTTTGCAGCACAGCATTGAAGTTCCGCAATGAAGCCTATTGTAGAGGTTAAAATAGCCATTGTTTAGATATATGGTGGCAAATTGCCCCACAAATGATACACCTCTGTCAGACCCCGAGGGATGTCTTTGTAGTTAGGCAGGGCCAAATGAAAACCTGCCTTTTTGGACTTAATGATGTTCACCACAAACCTGGAGCAATTTGTGCTTCATGAAGCTCCATTTCTAATGTAAGGGGTATTCATTCTGAATGCTCCCCCACATGCTGAACAAATGAATGGATCTCCTCGCAACTAGAAAATCAGCACATCTGGGTCATTCCACTTCTTCATTATTAGTCTCAAAAGAACGTCAGTGAGCAAGTGAAGAATGGATTAAAATGAAGGTGGCAGCTTGAATGTTAAAATGAAGGGGGAAGTTTGCGTGTTAGATTTCCACGGGGGAAGTTCCTTGCCAACATTATTGCCTTTGAAATAACCCAACCTGGAAGTGGGAGACTTTCCCCATAAAAACACAGTATAGAGATGGATTTGACAGCATCACCAGCATGCTAGATCATCTCCCGCCACGGGTGAATGGGGCAGTCAATCTGGAGACTGTGAAAATGAGGTCATAAGAAAAGCCCTCCTAGAGGAAACGGCCAAACGCCTATCTAGTCCAACAACCTGTTGTTAAGAGAAAGGGAATCTCTCCAAAGAGAGGAGGAAATGTGCTATTAACCTGCTTGGAGCAAGACTATTATCAGCTGTATGAATAAACATTTAAGACTTGTCAGAACAGTCTAAACGTCTGGTTCTTTATACAGCAAACCAGGAAGAATGTAGCAAAATATGACAGCAAAACATGGTAGGACAGGTCTTCTCATTCCAGAGCAATTAGCAAGAGTCCTCTGCAGATGTTGCTCACATGAAGCGGGCAAGCATGGTACGAGAAGACTGGAGAAGCAGTCTCCAGGCTGCCGCCACAAGCCATATTGGGGCATCACTTTGGAAGCACGAACCTTGGTCTACAAGCGGACCTTGGGCGTTCTTAGGGTTGAGCCCTGGCTCTTTTGCCCTGAGCCCCTGGAACTTTTGCTCTTTTATCAAATTTAATTTTTACAAGACACCCCACTTTCATAGAATTGGAAGGGGCTCCAGGGTCATTGAATCCAAGCCGCCGCAATGCAGGAATCTCAACACACGGTCCCCCATCCAATTTGAAACCATTCCAGATGCTGCTTAGCTTTGCAAATGTGCTAGCAGTTTGATTGCTGCACCCTTTGGTTTGAGGGCAGCCCAGAGGCAGCAGAGCATAGAAATTAGCACATGAAAACATTGTGCAAGTGTTGAGAGCTCTGTGCTAGCACCTCGAGTCTTTCAATAACCTTGCAGCACCGCTGGCATGGAGGATTCCTACATGATTCAGCACCCTGGGTGGCCAGGGTTCTAGGTCACACTGAGAGTAGGCTCCCATCTTCAGAAGCTAGGTCCACGCAGCAGCAGGATGGGTCATGCAACTTTGGGGGTGGGGCTAAGTTCACATTTCTCCATCCCTGCTTCCTTCCTGTGAGCAACACCTGAAGAGACCTCAAGTCAGTAACTAGAAGTGGAGCAACAATTTCCACAGAATATGGTGAAGTCAGTTGAGGACATCTGTAGCGAAGTGCTTCACCCAGAGTCTGGAAAGCTCACGTTCATCAAACTGGGAGGGGTGGCTAACACCCCAGAGGACAGGATCACACTTCAAAACGACCTTGACAGATTAGAGAACTGGGCCAAAACAAACAAGATGAATTTTAACAGGGAGAAATGTAAAGTATTGCACTTGGGCAAAAAAAAATGAGAGGCACAAATACAAGATGGGTGACACCTGGCTTGAGAGCAGTACATGTGAAAAGGATCTAGGAGTCTTGGTTGACCACAAACTTGACATGAGCCAACGGTGTGACGCGGCAGCTAAAAAAGCCAATGCAATTCTGGGCTGCATCAATAGCAGTATTGCATCTAGATCAAGGGAAGTAATAGTGCCACTGTATTCTGCTCTGGTCAGACCTCACCTGGAGTACTGTGTCCAGTTCTGGGCACCACAGTTCAAGAAGGACACTGACAAACTGGAACATGTCCAGAGGAGGGCAACCAAAATGGTCAAAGGCCTGGAAACGATGCCTTATGAAGAACGGCTAAGGGAGCTGGGCATGTTTAGCCTGGAGAAGAGGAGGTTAAGGGGTGATATGATAGCCATGTTCAAATATATAAAAGGATGTCACATAGAGGAGGGAGAAAGGTTGTTTTCTGCTGCTCCAGAGAAGCGGACACGGAGCAATGGTTCCAAACTACAAGAAAAAAGATTCCACCTAAACATTAGGAAGAACTTCCTGACAGTAAGAGCTGTTCGACAGTGGAATTTGCTGCCAAGGTGTGTGGTGGAGTCTCCTTCTTTGGAGGTCTTTAAGCAGAGGCTTGACAACCATATGTCAGGAGTGCTCTGATGGTGTTTCCTGCTTGGCAGGGGGTTGGACTCTATGATTCTATGATTCTATGATTCATCCTGTTCCAAAAGGAACCAGTTCCAGTTTGTTCCTTTTCAAAACAAAATTAATTTAGTATGGCATACAATTTAATTCAAGTTCATCTAAATTATCCTCGGCCATTTACACACATACACACAAACACACACACCAATGTTCAGAATGCTACACGCTGCTATGCTGAAGAATTAAATGTACTTTAAGAGGCTAAGAAAACATGGAATGGAATGTGGATTGTTGACTTTTCCCAACAGTTACCGTCTTTAAGCTAAAATGCCGAAAGTGTCTATAGCGTGAGATGACTGAGAAAACCTTGGAATGCACACATAGTGTAACTGTGACTGCCAACCTTTTTGTTCTTGGATCACATTTGGATTTTTGAAAGTGTCCCCTTAGCGCCATTCACACAACAGCCACCACCAAATTGTGATCTAACAGGAAATGACTGCCGGGTGGTTTAACACAAGATGGCTGCCCCAAGGTAGCCATGTTACGGAATTGGGGGGGGGGCACTCCTGTGGTTGCCCTCTTCTGCTTTCTCATAGCACAGGACAATGAGCCCAGAAAGCCTTTTCTTCGACAGTCACAGAAGCACAACACACACACTTTTCTATTAAACAGAAACCCTGTCTCTTTGTCTCCATGTATGCAGACTCTGTATGTTATGAATCAAACTTATGAATGAACTCTGTATTTGTGAACTGCCTACAACTGTTTTGCTCCTATATTCGGCTGGAACTTCCTTCCTTTCTGGCTGCACAAACCCGCGGGTTCTTTCCCGACGAGCTGGGCTGTTGAGTAGCCTCACAACCCAGAATTTCTTGTATCAAGATAAACTAGAAAGTTCCACCCGAACTCACATTCAGTTCACCCAACAATGACGCAAACAGGCAAAGAACTTCATTCAAGCAAACTAGCTCCTTTGAAGCACTGACATCACCACACTTCTGAAAGTGGACAAACTTCTCCACATTAACCACTTGGGAAGATGATTGCCTGTGTTCAATCTGCGTCCTATCGTGATACCTCAGACGAAACAAAACACTTTAATAATACCACCTGCAGACCAATAAATAACACAAGGCCAAGAGTGCCAGAAGTGGAGTTCTTAATTTTTATTACCTGATTAGGCCATGCTTTTGGCTTCGTTCTGGATTGCCTGAGGTGTGTGTGTGTGTGTGTGTGTGTGTGTGTGTGTGTGTGTTACGCACAACCCCAATCTCCACAGCCATGTGAGATTCCAGGAGTTCCTGGTTTGTCCAGGAGCTCCTGGTTTGTCTTTGTTTCCTTTTGGAAAATGAGGCACAGCAGAGACTGTGGTGTCTTTATGATATACGGTTTATTTACACATATTTACAATCTGAGTCTACAATGGAGGGGTCCCCAGAATTGCACTCCAATAGGGTCGCACCTTCTCCATAACATTCAGTTCAAACAGACACTAGACATTTTTCTCCCCCCCCCTAATATAATTTTTATTAAATTTCCTGTTATACAATTTTAAATACTCATTTAAACATCCTTAAAATATCAATGACTTCCCTTCTCCTCTTTCCATGGTTCATTTTGCATACCATAAATCCCTGCATCTTTTACATAAACCAAGCTATTCAGTATTCCATTATTACATCCATTAAAAACGTATTTACACTGTTGGATTTATCTTAATGCTGCCACCGTTTTCGAGTGTACACAATTTCCCCCCATATATCCAATAAACATTTTCCAATCTCCTCTAGACATTTTCCTCTGCCTCCTACATTCACATAACCTTGTCTCTCTCATCTTCCGGCCTGCAGAACCTCCTCCCCCTTCCCTAAGCTCTTGGCTCTGTCTCTAGAGTCAAAGGACCTATTTGATCCTGTGTCATGCTAATAATCCATTGCTCCCAGGCTGCCACCTCAAAGGGGATCAGTCTGAGTTAATTAGTTTTAAACATATCGCAGGAAGCACCAGCCTGCCTTAATTAGCCCTTAACACATGCTAATTTCAGAGCCTTTGGAATTGTCTAATACATGGGTCAAATACACACCTGGGTCTAGCTATCACCTCGCACAGGAGACTAGGTTTTGACACCCTAAATTTTAATTTAACTCACAGGATCTTTTGGCTTACTGTCATTTTAGAAACTGGACCAATGTAGGTTTTGCATTTGCATTACAAAAGCAATAAACACCAAATCCTGCCCCCCCATATACACCTTTGTGCAAATTAATTGAAACAAACAATGAATTTAGTACAGTAGTTTATTGTACAAAACTCACATATATGTACATTAGTAACGGATATGACCTCCGCTATTTTTAAGCAGCATTTGAACACGGTTTGGCATGGAGTCTACTAGTTTCGAACTGTCACTGTTGATTTTCATATCCCTGTACCACACTTGAATCAGCGCCTGAATCAGCTTCTCCATAGCTGTACAATCTACAGCACGGAGGCGACTTTTGCATATAGCCCACAAATTCTCAATGGTATTTACGTCCGGGGAATTGCCTGGCCAATCAAGTACCTGCATTTACTGCTCTGTCATGAATTTCTTCACCACTTTCGATGTGTGACAGGGGACTAGGTCCTGCTGCAATATCCCAGTACCATCAGGATACCTCTTTTCCAGCTCTGGAATAATTATCTTTCATAGAACTTCAATATATTGTGGCGAGCACCCTTCTATTGGCTGCAGACTTCCGACACCATAATAACTGAAGCATCCCCAAAGCATGTTCTTTTGTGGGTGCTTGACAGACTGATTGATGTGGCATAGAAAACATGCTTTGCATCAATTAATTTGCACAAGGGTGTATATATATTTACAAGTCATACCTGCTTGGCTATAATCCTAAACATATCCAGCTCAGCAAAGTGGCCATGGAAGCAACTTTACTGTCTTCTCTGTTTGAAGGAACCTATTTGAAGAACTCTCCAGTCTGTGACTAGTTGAAAGATAAAGAAAGGAGATCAGAAGGAGACCTTGAAGTTGCCAGTCTGTGTCTGGGCAGCAGAGAGAGCAGGCACACAGCTCAGCTGATCACAGTCACAATTGCAGATGTGGAGCATCTGCACTTCGGATAATGGTGGAGCACAGAGAAGGAAAGTTGGATAGATCCCTTCATGCAGGGATTTACTGATTTTGGGATTTGGACTTGGGTTGTGAGGAGATTGGAGCTGTGGGGGCCTTTGGATTTGGAGGAATTTTGAAACATGTCCTGAAATACCTTATGGATTTTAGATTTAACCATGGAGATTTGGTTGACCTGTCGAGAAGGAATAAAAGCATTGCTAGGTTGGAGCTTCCCCGAGATCTGCTCTTCAGTATCAAAGGAAGGAAAATAAGAACAAGATCAGTAGAAGACAAAGTAAAGTGCATGTATAAATATGAAGAAGACCTGCAGAAGGGACTTGGAAAAGAGTTAAGAGCTTCGGACAGAAGATCACCAGGTTGATGGACCATTTGGAATTGACGAATGACTGGCAGTATCCGAAACCAGGGAGAAGAGATGGTGGAAGAAGATTGGAAAAAGTTTAAAGTTTATTTTCAGAAATAGAAATATTGTAAAATTACTGAGTGTTAGAAAAATGTTGGAATGAAATCTTATGGCTTTAGCAGAAATTTTATAAGGAGTTAAGCATAAATAAGCATTATAGTATTAATGGAAAATAAGGGTAAAAATAAGTTAAGATATTTATATGACAGAAAATAGAGAAAGATGGAAAGGAATTGCTGAAACAATTAATAGAAGTGGAATACAAAAAGGGAGGTGAGAGGAGGTCGATGAAACAAGGGTATGAAAGATAGACTACTGAAATGGTACAATGTATGTTTTTAAATTGTTTTTGTTTTGTTTTGTTTAGGTTAATGTTGTGTTTTGTATTGTTTATATATTGTATTGTATTGTTTTTTCCCTTTCTTGTTTTTTTCTTTTTGTCTTTTTTTCTTTTCTTTCCTTTTTGTAAGTTTTAAAAGTAATAAATATTATTTTTTTTAAAAAAAAAGATAATGGTGGAGCACAGAGAAGGGTCTCCCCAAAGACTGCACTGGTCTTTTGTCCTCTTTTCTGATGATGCAGTTCCACTCTTTTTGGGCAGCGTGTAAGTCGCCAACTCTAGCCAAGCACTTTCTCCCCTACATGCACACTGATTCTCCCCTGCAATGCCCTTCCTCACCCCTCTGTTCACGTTAGCTAAACTAAGCTGAGAATCCTCCATGTTGTTAACAACAACAACAACAACAAATTTTATTTATATCCCACCCTCCCTGACCAGAACCAGGCTCAGGGTAGCTAACATCAAAATCTATAATACTTGTTAAAACAAAACAAATTCCTTCCAGTAGCACCTTAAAGACCAACTAAGTCAGTTCTTGGTATGAGCTTTCGTGTGCATGCACACTTCTTCAGATACACTGAAACAGAAGTTTCCAGACCCTTCTATATAGTGAGAAGGTGGGGAGGGGTATTACTCAGAAGGGTGGTGGGAATGGGTGATTGGCAGATAGCTGTGATGAGCCTGTTGACGACTCTTAACGACTGCAATAGGTCTTACAGGAAAAAGCAAGGGGTGAAAAGGTGAAAAATGGCTTTGTCATGTATAATGAGATAAGAATCCAAGGTCTTTGTTCAGACCAGGTTTTTCCATGGTTTTGAGTTTGGTGATAAGTTGTAATTCAGCAGCTTCTCTTTCCAGTCTATTTCTGAAATTCCTTTGTAGTAAAACAGCTACTTTGAGATCTTGTATAGAATGTCCTGGGAGATTGAAATGTTCTCCTACTGGTTTCTCTGTCTTGTGATTCCTGATGTCCGATTTATGTCCGTTTATTCTTTGGCGTAAGGTCTGGCCTGTTTGTCCAATATAGAGAGCTGAAGGACACTGTTGGCATTTTATGGCATACACAATGTTAGACGATGAGCAATTAAATAGTCCCGAGATGGTATGTGTGATGTTGTTGGGGCCAGTAATGGTGTTGTCCGGGTGTATGTGGCAGCAAAGTTGGCATCTGGGTTTATTGCAGGCTCTGGTGCCAGTGTCCGTGTTAGGTCTGGTTGTAGTATTATTGTGGGTTAGGAGTTGTTTAAGACTGGGTGGCTGTCTGTAGGCAATGAAAGGTCTTCCTCCCAGAGCTTGAGAAAGAGAACTGTCATTGTCCAGGAGAGGTTGTAGATCTCTGATGATGCGTTGTACTGTTTTAACTTGGGAGCTGTATGTGATGACTAGAGGTGTTCTGTTATTTTCTTTTTTGGGTCTGTCTTGCAGCAAGTTCTCTCTGGGTATCAGTCTGGCTCTGTTGATCTGTTGTCTAACTTCATCTGTTGGGTATTTTAGTTCTAAAAAGGTTTGCTGTAGATCTCTTAGGTGAGAGTCTCTGTCTGTAGAATTGGAACAGATGCGGCTGTAACGTAGTGCCTGGCTATATACAATGGACTGTTTGGTATGTTTGGGATGGTAGCTAGAGGCATGTAGATATGTTTGTCGGTCAGTTGGTTTACGGTATAAGGTGGTGTCTATGTGCCCATCCTGTATTTTTATAGTAGTGTCCAAAAAATGTATTTCTTGCATAGATTGATTCATTGTTAGGTTGATTGTGGGGTGAAAATCATTGAATTTCTGGTGGAAGGTGTCCAGGGTCTGTTGACCATGTGTCCAGATGATAAAAATATCGTCAATGTATCGCAGGTACAAGAGAGGTTTGAGTGGGTAGGAGTTTAGGAAACGTTGTTCTAAATCTGCCATGAAGATGTTGGCATACTGTGGGGCCATGCGGGTGCCCATTGCTGTGCCGCTGATCTGAAGGAACAGGTCATCACCGAATTTGAAGTTGTTGTGGGTAAGGACAAATTGGCAGAGTTTGGTGGCAAAGTCCGCTGTGGTTTTATCTGAAATGGTGTTCCTTATAGCTTGTAAACCATCGTTGTGTGGGATGTTGGTATACAGAGATTCCACATCCATAGTAGCTAGTATAGTATTGTTGGGAAGATTATTTAAAGATTGTATTTTCCTCAGAAAATCTGTGGTGTCACGTACATAGCTGGGAGCACTGATGGCATATGGTTTCAGAACAGAGTCCATATAACCGGAGACACCCACTGTAATAGTGCCAATACCTGAAATGATGGGGCGTCCTGGATTTCCTGGTTTGTGTATTTTAGGTAGAAGATAGAAAGTTCCTGGTCGAGGTTCTGTTGGTGTGTTAGTGAGGATCTGTTCTTGGATGTGTGGGGGTAGCTCCTTAACAATCTTGTTCAGTTCTTTTTTGTATTCTTGTGTGGGGTCTGAGTCCAATTTTATGTAAAAGGCGGTATTGGAAAGTTGTCTGTGAGCCTCCTGAATGTAGTCAGTTTTGTTCATGATGACGACAGCTCCACCTTTGTCCGCTTCTTTAATTATAATGTCTGGGTTGTTTCTGAGATTATCTATGGCTCTCCTTTCAGCATGGTTTAGATTTTGTTGTAAGCGATGGTGTTTTCTGGTCACATCTGTTTGGATTCTGTGGCGGAAGCAGTCAATGTACAAGTCCAGTGTGGTATTGCGTCCATCAGGAGGGGTCCATGTGGAGTCCCTTTTTGTGTAACACTTTTTCGGTGGTAGTTGGTGGTCAGTGTTCTGTTGGGAGGGTGGTTGTTGTTCTCCAGTGGGTTGAGAGGTGTTGTGTTGTGAAGTTGTTGCTTGTTCTGCTTTGTCTTGTTGTTGTGTGTGTTGAAAATACTCCTTCAGGCGTAAACGGCGGAAAAATGCTTCCAAGTCCCCGCAGAACTGGATCATGTGTGGGGATTTGGCAGGGCAGAATGACAGTCCACGTGAAAGGACTGATTCCTCAGCTGGGCTGAGTGCTTGCTGTGAGAGATTGACAATATTGTTGATCTTGTTTTGATTTGTAGCCTGTAGGTTGGAAAGGTTAGAGAGTTTCTTGTTTTTCTGTTTTTTCAGTAGCTCCAGTTGAGAGTGGTAAATGTTTTGTTTTTCCTTTTGGAACTCTTGCCAAGCTTGGTGGTTCCTGATAGAGTTGTCCAATACAAGGAGTTCCTCCTTTATTAGCTTCTGTTTAGAGTAGAGAATGCTGATCAGATGTTTGAGCAGCTTCTTAGAGAAAGTGTTGCATAGTTTTCTTGCATATTCAGTGGGATACGTGGATTGTAGAGGGTTCTTAATTCTAAGACCCTTGGGTATAATGTCCAGGTTCTTGCATTTAGTAAGAAAGAAGATATCAGTCTGTACCTGTGCAAGTTTCTTGGTGAGGTTGATGGACTTCCATTTCATGCGGCTCAATGTGGTGCCTTCCACATTGAGCCGCTACTGGAAGGAATTTGTTTTGTTTTGAGGTGCTACTGGAAGGAATTTGTTTTGTTTTGACTATGGCAGACCAACACGGCTACCTATCTGTAACTATAATACTTGTTGTTGTTGTTTAGTCGTGTCTGACTCTTCGTGACCCCATGGACCCAGTGGCGTAGCGTGGGGGGTGCAGGGGGGGCAGCCGCACCGGGCGCAACATCTGGGGGTTAGGGGTAGGGGTAGGGTTAGGGGGCGCAAATCCACGGGTTAGGGGGCGCAAATTACTTGCCTTGCCCCGGGTGCTGACAACCCACGCTACGCCACTGCATGGACCAGAGCACACCAGGCACTCCTGTCTTCCACTGCCTCCCGCAGTTTGGTCAAACTCATGCTGGTAGCTTCGAGAACACTATCCAACCATCTCATCCTCTGTCGTCCCCTTCTCCTTGTGCCCTCCATCTTTCCCAACATCAGGGTCTTTTCCCAGGAGTCTTCTCTTCTTATGAGGTGGCCAAAGTATTGGAGCCTCAGCTTCATGATCTGTCCTTCCAGTGAGCACTCAGGGCTGATTTCCATTAAGACATAAATTCAGCAATCGACTGAAATACAACTTAAAAGCGGATTAAAATCAAAATAAGTTCAGATGGATCATACAGGATGCGGGTGGCACTGTGGGTTAAACCCTGTTTAGGGAAGCTTTTAATATTTGATGTATCACAGTATTTTAATATTCTTTTGGAAGCCGCCCAGAGTGGCTGGGGAAGCCCAGCCAGATGGGCGGGGTATAAATAATAAATTATTATTATTATTACTAGGGCTTGCCGATCAGAAGGTCAGCAGTTCGAATCCCCACGACGGGGTGAGCTCCCGTTGCTCGGTCCCTGCTCCTGCCAACATAGCAGTTCAAAAGCACATCAAAGTGCAAGGAGATAAATAGGTACCACTCCAGCAGGAAGGTAAACGGCGTTTCCGTGCGCTGCTCTGGTTCGCCAGAAGCGGCTTAGTCATGCTGGCCACATGACCCAGAAGCTGTACGCTGGCTCCCACAGCCAATAAAGCGAGATGAGCACCGCAACCCCAGAATCGGTCATGACTGGACCTAATGGTCAGGGGTCCCTTTACCTTTACCTTTGAGATCAGATGGCTACCCACAAATTATACCTATAGGGGTTAGGAACCTTAAGTACTCATTGGGCTCAACTATTTGTATGAGCCGGTAAGAAGAGTTAGAGAAGCCACTTATATGCAGGGTCTTGTAAGAGGAGAGGGGTCAGACTGAGCCCCGACCAAAGGCTAGGCGGAACAGCTCCATCTTGCAGCCCCTGTGGAAAGATGTCAAGTCCCACAGGGCCCTGGTCTCTTGCTACAGAGCGTTCCACCAGACTGGGGCCAGGGCCAAAAAGGTCCTGGCTCTGGTCAAGGCCAGTCTAACCTCCTTGAGGCCTGGAACCTCCAAGATATTATTGTTAGCGGACCGTAAGGTCCTCCGCGGGGCATACCCAGAGAGGCGGTCCCGTAGGTACGAGGGTCCCAGGTCGTATAGGGCTTTAAATATTAGAACCAGCACCTTAAACCTGACCCTGTACAACTGTTGTAGCACTGAATGGATGTGGTCAGTCAAATTCATTGGCTAAAAACCATCACAAAAACTATTGTTAATGTATGAGTTATAATATAATGTATGAGATATAATATAATAAACCCACAAAAAGCAATAAAGAGTCTGTATCGGGAGGCAGTGGGGACAGAGAGAAAGCAAACTGAAAATACTACAACAGATACACCTTCACATATAAATGATTTTTACAAGATGAGCATAATGTTACTTTCCTCCTGTTACTTAACAACATGCAATAGCATCTCTCCCTGCTCATAAAGATGTTCATCAGATTTTGGTGGTTTGCTTGCTAATTGAGATTGTTCTTAATCCTAGGTTACAAGTGTACCTAAAACCTTAGTGCGGCAGTTCTTGGCCTGCCAAACGCTACCACTGTCTGGAACCATAAACAAATCACCTTTGCTTCATAACTGTATTAAGATTTCTTCCTGGAAGAATTTTCTCAGGCTGTGCACTGTTTGTACCGGCATCACCTGACGGTTCTCCTTCGGACACCTGCTTTCTGGGAAACGCGTGCCGGATCTTAATCTTCCTTGTAATCATCCGTTTTGCAATGGGGCGAGCAATCCGTTTCGGCACCCTTAGCAAACCACGGACCCCAGAATTCATTGGGGGGGGGGTGTCGGTTAAAACCGGTGCAATACTGCTTTAAAGGTATAGTGTAGCACCCTGCTTGTGGTTAACGCTTAGCTGGAATGAAATATTCAATGCAGCAATAGAGAAATTAAAATAATAATTTATTTGTCAGACAAATAAATGATAGGCACAGTGGTATATGGTTACCAAAGCTCTGCCCCTTCCAGCCCTGATGGCCAGCACTTATATTTCCTCAGCCCAGCCCCCCTTGCTCCTCCTTTGGCTGCCTCTGTCCAATCAGCCTGGTTGAAATTCCTATTGGCTGTTTGCTAGAACCAATCATAAAAGATACACCCATTTCCTATTACCTTTTATGGGAGACAAAGAGCTATATTTCCTTCTATCCACAAATGGCAGACAAGTAGCCATATATTTTACATTTGCCTCGACAAGGCACCTTAATTACCAGATCACCTTTTGCCCCTGTTGCCCCTGCATTCCAAAACAAATGGCTAAAACAAATGGCTCGTGGTATTAAATTCTATCTAAACAGAGATCTTGGGTTCACATTCTCACACACCATCAATGAAACAAGAATCTAACATAAGAATCTAACATTTCTTACGTTCTAAATCCTTTGCCTAATTACATTAAGCCAACAAATCTCATACATAACATAGGTAGCTTTTTAGAAGAAAAGGCCGTTGCAAAGTAAAAAGGAACTCAGTAAAAAACAGCTTCAAAAGAAGCCTCTTCAGTTTACACCCCCCCCCCTTTCCCAGTCAGCTGCTTTTCCCATTAGCTCTTCCCAAAATTTATGGCCCTTTAACTCTCTCAGTATACCTTAAACCTTAGGAAAATATGGCTAGAGTTCTAATGGGAGGCACATGGTATTATTTTCTGTTAAACAATAAATCTTACTATTTACCAACTCTTAATTAGTGTTTTTGCAGCTTGATTGTGGATATGTAGGGCCAGTGTAACATTTGCTCTCAGCCTGTAATTCCCTTTTACAACTTTGAGAAACTTATCTCCTGCTACTGCTATAAATCAGGGGGGCCCTTGTTCATGAGAGCAGGAAGATAAACAACTGCCAAAGTACTTAGCCAACTGGTTTCTGCCTGGCATGAAACATACAAACATTTGCAAATATATCTTTAAGCTCATTTTAAAATACAGGCCTTGATCAGATGCCTCAATAGCACAAATGGGGAATTAGTTTGGTGTAAAAGAAGTGCAGGTGCTTTCAGGAACTTCTGGAAATCATTTATTTATAGCATCCAGTCAAGTGTTACTACTCAGAGGAGACCCACTTAAACAAATGGCCCTAACTTGATCACGTCCATTAGTTTAAATGGGTCTACTTTGCGCAGAACTAGCGTGGGATGCAATTTCCTTCCATTTATGAATCACTTAGCATTGTGAAGGGATTTCGCAATGATTCAGCAATTAAAAAAAAATCTATGCACAATTAAAAAAAACAAAACACTTTCATATGTAGCTTCAAAAATCCCCTCTGGCAAGGCTTAGGGTAACCCATGTGTCAGGGTTTTAGGGAGAGAGGAGACAGAGAGCGAGGGCGAGGAGGAAGAGGACGACAACGAGCCGAGGTTGTCCCAAAGTCCGTCTAGCGAATCAGAGGATTCCCAGAAGGGAGCCCCCCTGGTCAGGCCAAGGGGCAATAGAGAGGGAATCAGTCAGAGAGAGGGGAACGAAGAGGGAATCCCCAGTGGGAGTGGCAAAGCGGGACCAGCTCCCCCGTCGGAACGGAGTAGAGGGGGGGGAGTTGCCAGTGTGTCAGAAAGAGCAGGACAGGAAGGAGGAAGGGGGAGGAGTTCGGAGCAAGACGTCCTGCCTGAAAGGGAGGAGTGTAGTACCGAGAGCAGAGTAACTGTAGAAAGGAAGGTCAGAGGCAACGTACGCGCGCCAAGTTCAAATATAGAGGCGCGCGGAAATGAGGAGAGCTCTGAGGAGGAGCCTGGTGCCAAAGCGCGAAGGAGGGGGGAGCAGGCGGGAGAAGACTCAGCCTCTGGGGAGTCCCGGAAAGAGGGAAGACAGGGGGGCAGGAAGACCCTGCGGAAAAGGAAAGAGAGGAAAAGGTGGAGCAGTACAAGCCTCTTAAATTGGTGCAGGGGAGGGACGGACTCAGAGGGGACTTCAAACATCTAAGGGTAACAGATGCGGAGCCACGGAGTTTGGATGTAATGACGACAATGATCTTCAATAAAACCTTTTGTATATAGCTTGGACTGGACTTTGGTCTCTTGTGAGCTGGGACCCAGGGTGGCTCTGACAGAAAGTCCCCTCCAAAGAACGCAAAATTTTTTTTTTGCAAAGCTCACGAACGGTGACAGCCATGACTGCGGAGGAGCAGTTGACAGCGCTGCGAACTACAGTTTCCGAACTCACTGCTGCAGTCCTTGCGTCTCAGAAGAAGCATGACGAAATGGAGAAGCGCTGCCAGGACCTGCAAACAAGGTGGGAACGTGCAAGCAGGGAAGGGTTCCCAGGGTCCAGATCAGAGGGGGTTGGACTTGGACGGAGGGGGGGCAGCCTAGTCACCCACTTCGATGGGAACCTGAAGCACTACCCCAGTTTCAGAGCAGACGTTTTGTATGCATTGCACTTGCTTCGTCATGACTTTAAAGATGAGGAGGAGAAAGTGGGGTTTATTGTTTCTCACTTGCATGGGCCGGCCAGAGACTGGTTGCGCAATTTGTGGCGTGAAGATGGCCCTGCCCGCCGCGATGCAGATGAATTCATTAAAGCGATGGATGCCTGCTTCCAGTCTACTGTAGATGTGGATCTTGCACGCAGGGAAATTTTTGGATTGCGGCAAGGCAAAGCCACTGTGCGTCAGTACCATTCTAGATTTTTTGCTTTACTGACTGCGCTAAGCTGGGAGAAGGATTGTGCACCTGTGAGGGATTTGTTCTGGGAGGGGCTCAGCGGTCCCATTAAGGATGAACTTGCCAGGGGAGACAGACCCCAGACCCTGGAGGAGCTTGTGCAGAGGGCTTTGGCGATTGGGATACGGCACGAGGGACGTCCTTGGCACACTGAGGAAGAACGTCAGGTGCGTCCACCAGCGAGGACGTCTTCTTTCATCCCCAGGGAGTTCAGTCAGTCACATCCTTCGCCACTGGGAAGGCAGGGGGAGGAGCCCATGGAACTTGGTGGTGCTAAGGCTCAAGCAACAGCCAGAGCCCCAGCTTCCGGTGCAGTGAAGGCAAAGCCTCCTAGAGGGACCAGGAAGTGTTACATTTGCGACAGTGCACAGCACATGGCGAAAGAGTGTCCCCAGAGGCTGCAGAAACACACTGCAGCTTTAGCAACTGTTGCAGCAGAAATGATGCAAGCAGAGCAACCTCAGGGAAACGACAGTGCCTGGCTGGAAGCAGAGCTGCTGGGGCTCAGCCAGGCGAATCTGTAGAGCAGTCCCCAGCGCTTTTGCAACGCACAGACCCTTTACCACCCAAGCCAGCGGTGCAGCTCACTGCAACACTTCAGTTGCCGAATGGAACCACCCTGGAAGTCCCCATCACGATTGATTCTGGGAGCAACGCAGATTTTGTGGGGACGCACTTTGTCAAGCAGCATCGCATAGCGCTTCTGCCAGCGACAACACCTCTGAACGTAGTCACGGTGGATGGCAGGAAATTGCTAGGAGGACAAGTTGTGCAACAGACGCCTCCCATGGTGATGAGGATTGGAAATCATCGAGAAGTCATCAACTTCAATGTCACCCGCCTTTCAGACACGCCTATAGTATTAGGCATGAGTTGGCTGGAGAGACACAGTCCTGCTGTAGCGTGGTACCAACGGCAGATCACCTTTTGCTCATCGTACTGTGCTCAACATTGCATCCAGTCCAGCCAGGAGGAGGGAGCTGAGCAGCAGTTGCAACTTGGCATGGTGCAGGCAGTACCCCGCAAGTACGAGGGGTTCCTGGAGGTTTTCTGCGAGAAGGAAGCTGACCAGTTGCCGCCCCACAGGCCTTATGATTGTGCCATCGACCTGGTGCCAGGGGCGCAGTTGCCGACTGCAAAGCTGTATTCCATGTCTGAGGACGAGATGCAAGAACTCAGGGAGTTCATAGAGCACAATTTGAAGCGCGGATTCATCCGAGAATCGAAAGCGGTGGGGGGCAGTCCTGTTTTCTTTGTAAAGAAGAAAGACACGCCCCAGAAAAGACTCATTGTGGACTATCGATTCATAAACAGTAAGACCAAACCCAAGGCCTTCCCCATGCCCAAGATAGATGATCTCCTGGCAACCGTAAGGAAGGGGAAGATCTTCACCAAATTGGATCTGCGTGGAGCGTATAACCTCATACGCATCCGGGAGGGCGATGAGTGGAAGACGGCCATGTTCACGCCGCTGGGCACGTACGAATACAGAGTTATGCCGTTTGGTCTCCAAAATGGATCTCACGTCTTCCAAGCATTTATGCATCACGTGCTAGCGGGACTTCTCTACAAGAAATGCGTGTGTTTCCTCGACGACATCCTGATCTTTTCGGAAACGGAGGAGGCCCATGAGAAGGACGTAAAGGAAGTCCTGCAGAGACTACGGGAGAACAAGCTCTACGCCAAGTTAGAGAAGTGCCAGTTTGATGTGACGGACGTGGATTTCCTAGGCTACAAGCTGTCCGACAAGGGGCTGGCCATGGACAGCGCCAAGGTCCGCGCGGTGTTGGACTGGAAGAGCCCTCGCAATCGGAAGGAAGTCCAAAGATTCATCGGCTTCGCCAACTTCTACCGCAAATTCATCAGAGGTTTTGCAAAGGAGACGGCAGCGATCACGGACACTCTCAGTTCCAAGAAAAAGAGGTTCGTGTGGACGGAACAGGCGGAGCGCTCTTTTCAGAAGCTTAAAAGCCTTTTCGCCTCCGAGGAGCAGCTGCTGCACGTGAATCCAGGCAAGCCCATACGACTAGAGACCGACGCGTCAGACAGAGCGGTTGGAGCCGTACTCCTGCAAGAAGATCCACATGGAAACTGGAGACCCGGTGCCTTTTACTCCAGAAAGCTCAGCAAAGCGGAGCAAAACTACACCATATGGGACAGGGAGCTGTTAGCCATTCACGCAGCTTTCAAAGCGTGGCGACACTTCCTCATAGGAGCCAAGCACACAGTACAGGTCCGCACGGATCACAAGAACCTAGAGTATTGGCGCACGGCGAAGCTCCAAAGCCAGAGGCACATGCGCTGGGCGGAATTCTTCGCGGATTTCGACTTTCGGATAGAGTACGTCCCAGGAGATTCCAACGTTATAGCCGATGCGCTATCCAGGAAACCGCAATATCTCGATGAAGCGGCGCCTGTAGCAGCCAAGCACATTTTCGCACCGCAGGCGTGGTCGTGCGCTGCCGCCACAGTAGATCTGGACGCGGTGCGACGCGCGTTGCAAGTGGATCAGTTCGCACAGTCCAAGATGGAGGAATTGCGCAGAGGTGTGCAGAGTGGCGAAGAGTTCCAACTACGCGACGGGCTGCTAACTCGCAAAGGTGCCCTCTACGTGCCAAGCGACGAGCTTCGCGCAAAGGTTCTGCAGCAGTTGCACGACGCCCCCAGTGCGGGCCACTTCGGTAAGGAGAAGACAATAGAACTGGTGGCAAGAGACTTTTGGTGGCCCCGGATGCGTGGAGAGGTAGCGGATTACGTCGCCAGGTGTGACACTTGTCAGAGGTTCAAGCCAGTACACCAGAAGCCAGCGGGGCTGTTGGAACCGCTGGAAACGCCACAGCAACCGTGGGAGAGGGTAGCTCTGGACTTCGTTACTGACCTGCCCAGCTCCAGGGGGAAGACGGCGGTACTGGTGGTTGTGGACCTGTTCACCAAGATGGCGCACTTCATTCCATGCGCAAAGGTGGCGACGGCGGAACAGACTGCCAAACTCTTCATCGATCACGTGTTCAAGGTGCATGGGCTGCCGCAGTCCATCCTGTCCGACAGGGGGCGCCAGTTTGTTTCCAATTTTTGGCAGAAGCTTTTAGGTATCCTGAACGTCAAGATCAACCTCACGTCGGCGAGACACCCACAAACCAACGGCCAAGCTGAGAGGGTCAACGCGATCATGCAGCAGTACCTGAGATGTTACGCCAACCAGCGACCAGCAGTTTGGGTGGACTACCTGCCGATGGCAGAGTTTGCCTATAACAACACGAAGCACGCGTCCACGGGGGTGACGCCGTTTTTCGCGAACAATGGTCGTCACCCCAGAACCTTCCCGGGGTTCGTGGCACCGGGAGAGGGGGTGCCGCAAGGAGCCGACCAGTTTGCAGCGGAGCTGCAGGAGGTGCACGAAGAGTTGCGGAGACATTTAGAGCTGGCCAAGCAAGCATATAAGGTGCAGGCTGACAAAAACAGGAGAGAGGGAGAGGAGATCCAGGTGGGGGACTGGGTGTGGTTAGCGGCCCAAGCGATGCCAGCCAAGTCGTTGGCCAAGAAGAAGCTGGGGCACAGGCAGTTAGGGCCGTACCAGGTGGAGGCTAAAATCAACCCTGTAGCCTTTCGACTAGCCCTCCCCGAAGGTTCCAGAGTGCACCCGGTCTTTCATAGATCGGTGCTCACTCCCTACAAGGCACCGCACAGGTTTCAGGAGTCTGACACAGTCACGCAACAACACACTAAGTCACAGGAGAGGGAGAGGGCGCCTAGGGCCGAACCACTCAACGAGGTCACAGAGATCCTGGACTCGAGATGGGGGCAAGAGGGAGTAGAATATTTTCTAGTCAGAGAGGGTGCCCCAGTCAGTGCCAACGGTTGGGTGCCGGGCTACGCCTTAGACGAACCTCTTTTAAAAGACGAGTTCCATGCCCTTTTCCCTCATAGACCCATGCCAGCCGAGTACTTTGATGACTGGCTCTTTACGCCCACATGTTCAGGCAGCACTTTCCACGGCTTTTCTTCAGCTGAAGAAAGGTCGCCGGACTCCAACTCGCCCAGGGGATCGTGTTCGGGGGTGGACACAGAACCCTCTTATTGGTGGGACGAGCAACCAGAGGAGGACTGGCGCAGGAAATGGCTGACGGGACCTTGGCAGGCAGCACCGGACCAGGTACCAATGGAGGAGGGAGAAGAGAACACCTTGGGTCAAGAACCCGAATTCGAACACTCGTACAACGAACTGCAAACAGAGGAGATGGAGGTGCAGAATCTGTATCCTGCGTCCGCCTCCGAAGAGCGGCAGCTTCCACAACCTGCACCCGATGAGCGGAAGGGGGGAAGGGGGGGCTTCGAGGGGGGGATGGATGTCAGGGTTTTAGGGAGAGAGGAGACAGAGAGCGAGGGCGAGGAGGAAGAGGACGACAACGAGCCGAGGTTGTCCCAAAGTCCGTCTAGCGAATCAGAGGATTCCCAGAAGGGAGCCCCCCTGGTCAGGCCAAGGGGCAATAGAGAGGGAATCAGTCAGAGAGAGGGGAACGAAGAGGGAATCCCCAGTGGGAGTGGCAAAGCGGGACCAGCTCCCCCGTCGGAACGGAGTAGAGGGGGGGGAGTTGCCAGTGTGTCAGAAAGAGCAGGACAGGAAGGAGGAAGGGGGAGGAGTTCGGAGCAAGACGTCCTGCCTGAAAGGGAGGAGTGTAGTACCGAGAGCAGAGTAACTGTAGAAAGGAAGGTCAGAGGCAACGTACGCGCGCCAAGTTCAAATATAGAGGCGCGCGGAAATGAGGAGAGCTCTGAGGAGGAGCCTGGTGCCAAAGCGCGAAGGAGGGGGGAGCAGGCGGGAGAAGACTCAGCCTCTGGGGAGTCCCGGAAAGAGGGAAGACAGGGGGGCAGGAAGACCCTGCGGAAAAGGAAAGAGAGGAAAAGGTGGAGCAGTACAAGCCTCTTAAATTGGTGCAGGGGAGGGACGGACTCAGAGGGGACTTCAAACATCTAAGGGTAACAGATGCGGAGCCACGGAGTTTGGATGTAATGACGACAATGATCTTCAATAAAACCTTTTGTATATAGCTTGGACTGGACTTTGGTCTCTTGTGAGCTGGGACCCAGGGTGGCTCTGACACCATGTGATCCCAACACAGTTCAACAACGTTGCTTTCGAAACACGTTTTCTAAAAATTAGCTCCATGTCAGATGTGCTGCGCTAGGCTAGCCTTCCATGTGCTGTCCCTAAAGTTACTTCCACTCCTCTGACATTTGTCGCCCTCAGCATTTTGTGGAAAGCAGAAGGTTGTGTGTGTGTGAGAGAGAGAGTGCTGGGGAATCTGAATTGAGCAACAGGGCACAATTCACAATGGTCTTACAGTCACAAGCGGCCACCAGCACTGCAGCCGAACAGTTTGCTCGAGGTAGACTTCACTTAATCCTTTAACAAAAACTGCCTTGTAAATAAATAAGCCCACTAGGCTCTGGAAAAATAGTGAAAGAAAAGAAAAACAAACAAACAAACAAACAGAAAAGTAACTTTCTCTGTCAGTCACCTTGAGATTTATTTATTTTTACTATGAAAGGATGAACAAATGAATTTTTTATGTACTTACATATTTATTTTATTAAATTTGTATCCCAATCCTCCTCTCAGTGGACGCTGCTCCTTTGCTCACGCTTAAAGTGGTTTCACAGTTGAAGAGATACGAAACAGAACATATCTCATTTACTGGTAAAGTCTATTGCAAAAGCCAGGAGTGGTAAATCTTAGAATTAAATAGATTAAACCCTACTCAGAGCAGAAATCAATGGGCATGGCTAATTTAAGCCCCTGGTGAACTCTGAGCAGGACTAAGGCCCCACCAGGGCTTTGCATTTAAAGCGGTATCATATCACTTTAAACAACCATAGCTTCCTCTAAAGCTATGGTTTAGAGCAGGGGTCAGCAACCTTTTTCAGCCATGGGCCAGTCCACTGTCCCTCAGACCATGTGGGGGGCCGGACTATATTTGGGGGGGGGAATGAATGAATTCCTGTGCCCCATAAATAACCCAGAGATGCATTTTAAATAAAAGCACACATTCTACTCATGTAAAAACATGCTGATTCCTGGACCGTCCACAGGCGGGATTGAGAAGGCGATTGAGCTGGATCCAGCCCCTGGGCCTTAGGTTGCCTACCCCTGGTTTAGATAGAAACCCTGACAGAGCTACAACACGTTGAGTTGCGTAACCATTGATCCCTCTTCCTGCAAACTATGGAAATGAAGTTCTGTTATGGGAACAAGGTGTGATGTTTCCTAACAACCCTTAACAAACTACATCTCCCAGGATTCTTTGAGGGGAGCCATGTCTGTTTGAAGTGGTCTGGTGCTGCTTTCAATGTCTGATGCAGGAGGGGCATTTGCTGGAAACAAACCTTGGGTCTGGAAGGGACCCTGAAGAGCATCTTCTCCAATCTCAAGGTCTTGCCACTACAGCAGCCGCCCAGCCTCCAATTCAATAACTCCAGCGAGGGAGAGCCTTTCACTTGCTTAGACAGACCTGTCAAACTAGCTCTATACCATTCAAAAGCACATTCAAAGCACATTCTTTACTTCGAAGAATTCTGGGCTCTGTAGTCTCTGCCCTCGCAGAGTTTCCTTTCCCAAGAGCCCTTTACAAACAACAGCGCCCAGAATCCTTTGAAGTACAGAATGTGCTTTGAATGTGCTTTAAAGGTATGTACAGTCTGCTCCAACTTGATGGGCAAACGTCTGCGGCGCAATTAATTCTGCATGTGCCAATTTCACACACCATAATGTGCATATAATTTCCTGAACAGCAATTATCGACATGATTGTGTGTGTGTGTGTGTGTGTGTGTGTGTATGTGTGTGTGTGTGTAGCTGCCCTAAATCTTCTTGATCACACCATGAGAGATACCACCGGAGGAGGAAATAGTCATAATTATCCTGAAGCCTTTTACGGGCAATGAGTAACTCCTAATCCCACAAACAGGCCTAAATGCCTCCTTGCGAAATCAGGTTCTTTGGCATTAATTATGTGAGCTAAAATTGGCCACAAGTTATTCTGACATCTTCAAGCCCCTCCTCCCTCCCTTCCTACTTGGGCTGTGACCATAAAATGCTTTCACCATGAGGTGACGTGTCAAGGCCTGAGGTAAAACGAACACAGGCATTAGAACCAACAAAGCTTTTACACTTGATTACATTTAGAGTTTCTTTGTGACTCATCTCAACTTTCATAGGTTTGTCATCACCTGTTTACGGTACTTATTTTGAACATTTATCAGCCACTTTTTAGAACAGCCCTATCACCTAGAAGGGACGCGGGTGGCACTGTGGGTTAAACCACAGAGCCTAGGACTTGCCGATCAGAAGGTCAGCGGTTCGAATCCCTGCAACGGGGTGAGCTCCCAGTGTTTGGTCCCTGCTCCTGCCAACCTAGCAGTTCGAAAGCACGCCAAAGTGCAAGTAGATAAATAGGTACCTCTCTGGCGGGAAGGTAAATGGCGTTTCCGTGCGCTGCTTTGGTTCGCCAGAAGCGTCTTAGTCATGCTGGCCACATGACCCGAAAGCTGTACGCCGGCTCCCTCGGCCAATAAAGCGAGATGAGTGCCGCAACCCCAGAGTTGGTCACGACTGGACCTAATGGTCAGGGGTCCCTTTACCTTCACCTTATCACCTAGAAGTAGGACCCGATCCATGTCTTTGAGAATCACTGCATTACACAGCACCGGCCCAACCATTAGGCAAAGTGAAGTGACCGCCTCAGACAGCAAAAGTTGGAAGCGACAACCAGTTTGTTGCTAGTATTGAACAAAGATCCAATTGCCACGCTAGCCAGCTTCTGTGCATGAAAAAGGGAGGGGCATCATACTGACCTTTTCCACAGGCCACAAAATGTCTCAGACCATCTCTGTCATCAGGTGCTACTACTAGCAAACCAAGCTCTAAACGATTTGCAGCCCAAGTACCTAAAAGCACAGCAACCACCCTGGGCCCTACAATAGGCAAATAGCTTGTTGATAGTGCCACCACTGGGTGCTGACTGGTTGTTGCTCACCCAGAACAAGGACTTCTTGGTGGTGGCTCCCAATTTGTGAAATACCTTACCTGGTGAAGTGCATCGGTCACCCTCACTATTTACTTTTTTTTTAATTTGCTTTTTATTGAAATTTCCACAAAAAAACAAAAGACATACAACAGAGGAAAAATAAACAGACAAAAAAGAAAAAAGAAAACACTCTTATTAATCAATTATAAGTATCATCCACTTATTTAAACAACGTTAACACACGTCTTGACTTCCCTCCTATCCTGTTGCGGTTTTCTTACATCTTTTCTTCTCCTGCAGTTTCTAACTCTGTGATTTACGCATAGCAAGGTGTTTATGTTAGGCCTACTGCAGTTTTTAATTTGTTACAATTACTTTCAATGTACTTCACAAATTTACTCCATTCTTCAATATACTTTGTTTCTTTTTGATGTCCCTCACTTTTAGACACCCTCACTATTTACATTAAGGAAGACTTAAAGGAAAAAAAGCATTCCTGTTCACTCAGGCATTTGATGACTGAAAGGTGTCCTATCGGAATATTTCCTGGGGTACCTTGATGGGGAAATTTGAGTAGGAATCTCTGGCAAACCTATTTGGAAGACAGTGGCTATTTTGGTTTGATTTGTTAAGGGGCGGATTAAGTTTGTTTGCTGGAGTCTTCTGGAGCTGTCTGTCCTGCAGACAAACCTTAGTTCTCCCTTGCATCTTTCTCTGTTTGTGCACCACCTGAGGGGATAGGAATTTGGCCTGGTAAAATGAGAGGTCTCTGTGGAATGTAAAGCAAAAAGGGAGGAGTGAAACTGAAGAAGGAAGAGAAGCCAGATGACCAACTGAGGTATTGGGACATAGGAACAAGAAAAAGAGCCCTGACAGATCAGAGTAAGGGTGGTCCAACAAACCCCTGTCTATTTATTTATATACAGACTTTCCCACAAGTTAAATCTGTGCTCAGAGTGGTTCACACAGAAGTCAAAGTCTGAACAGAGTGATAAGAACAACAATAAAGCATGCAGTATCACTGAAACATAACACCCAAAAACAAATAGCCAACAATTAACAGATCATTTAGCGTACATAAACGTGTAAGCATACCAATAGGTCAAGTCAAGGTATCCGTTAAGCTACTCCCTTCTCAAGACTCACAGGACTTAGAGGGCGGGGCAACACAGGTGAAACCAACCACCCCCTGATGGCAACTACAAAGCCTCTCTCCACACAGTTATTCCTCTGCAAAAGGCTGGAAGGTGGTCAATAATAAAAAAAAAAAACCCACACATTCACCCACATAATGCATGCATGCATAAGGACTGGCCACCCTGTCATCAGGTGTTAGTACTAGCATAGAAAAATTGGTTCTGGCAAGTCCTGCTGTTCCCCCACAAATTGAGAAAAATAGCTTGATTCATTCCAAGCCAGCCAGATCATCGTCCCGTTGAGAACGTGAATGCCCCTTTTACCATATGTGGTGGGAATGCAGAGAAATGAAGCAATGTTGGGAAATGATATATAATGAATTGAAGAAAATGTTTAAATTAACATTTGTTAAAAAAAAATCCAGAAGCATTTTTGTTAGGGATGGTAGGAGAAGACCTGCCAAGGAAAATAAAGAATTGAGCCAGTATGGTGTAGTGGTTAAGAGCGGTAGTCTCGTAATCTGGGGAACCAGGTTTGCTTCCCTGCTCCTCCACATGCAGCTGCTGGGTGATCTTGGGATAGTCACACTTCTCTGAAGTCTCTCAGCCCCACTCACCTCACAGAGTGTTTGTTGTGGGGGAGGAAGGGAAAGGAGAATGTTAGCCTCTTTGAGACTCCTTAAAGGGAGTGAAAGGTGGGGTATCAAATCCAAACTCTTCTTATTTATGTACAGTGGTACCTCGCAAGACAAATGCCTCGCAAGACGAAAAACGCGCAAGACGAAAGAGTTTTCCATTTTTTGAGTCGTTCCGCAAGACGAATTTCCCTATGGGCTTGCTTCGCAAGACGAAACGTCTTGCGAGTTCTTGTGAGTTTGTTTCCTTTTTCTTAAAGCCGCTAAGCCGCTCATAGCCGCTAAGCCGCTAAGCCGCTAATAGCCGTGCTTCGCAAGACAAAAAAACCGCAAGACGAAGAGACTCGCGGAACGGATTAATTTCGTCTTGCGAGGCACCACTGTATGCTACAACGGCGGCAAGAGTCTTAATAGCACAAGGATGGAAGAATGAGGAAACCCCGACAAAAGAACAGTGGCAAGAGAAATTGATAAAGTATGCAGAACTGGCAAAACTGACATACAAACTGCAAGACAAGGACAACTGTGACCTCAAAGAAGAATGGGAACTTTTTACAAACCACTTAAAAAGACAGCAAAAATGAATTGGACTCCTTGGCAGGTTTTGAATAAACCTACACAAATTTATTGATTGATAACATAATAGATAATGTTAGGATTTATATAATTTTACAATATGCAGAGAATAACATGTATTGAGATATCAGAGAGGAACTGAAGGAGGGAGGGAGGGAGGGAGGGCTCTTTGGCAATGGGGGAGGGGGGAGGAAATAATGAAGAAGATATGTTTTGATAATTTGTTATGTTGAAATTCTTAATAAAAATTATTTTTGTCAAAAAGAGAATGTGAATGTCCCAGTCCAATGTGAGCTTCTAAATGCCCCCCCCCTGACCCTGCACCTCTCACTCCTGTGCACCCCTAAATTCTAATACCTGCTTGCAGAAACATCTATGTCTCTTGCTGCTCTCTCCCTCTCTCCCTCCCACATGAAACATTTCTAAACATCCCTGTTACAGCAGTATTTCAAGCATCCCAGAGGGAAGGGAAAGGGAAATGAGGTGAGGGGGGCGGGACCTTTGTTGAAGACACTGCCAGAGCCACAGCCAGAAAAAATGGGTGAGAAGGAAATAGGAAGACCTTTTCAGGTTAAAGTTGTAATCCAAGCCAGAGAAGGAATGGGAGGGTGGGTATGGCTCAGTTCAAAACACCTGTAGGCTTTTTTTGGTTTATGCCAAATTCTAATTCCGAACTAGGCTATTCTTATTTTTATTATTTATTAAACTTACTAGTCGTTGCTGGTTTTTGTTTTTTTTTAAAAAAAAAAGTAGCTCAAAGCATCTAACCCCAAATAAATAAATAACACCTGCATTTAAACCAGCATAAAAGTGAAACAGAATAAAATATAAAACTCTAAAAGGCAGGACTGAAACTTTCCACCCACTGAAGGAGGCAACAAATGATCAAAAAGCCAGAAAATAAATGTTTTTGCTTGGTGCCTAAAGATAAGCAATGATGGTGCCAGGCGAGCTGTCCTGGGGAGAGCATTCCACAAGGAGGGAGCCACTACTTAAAAGGCCTGTTCTCGTGTTGCTACCCCTCTTGACCTCCCATGGAGGAAGACCTCAGATGATGATTGCAGGACCCAGGTCAGTTCATATGGGATGGGGCTGCCCTTGAGGTACTGAGGTCTTGAGCCATGTAAGGCTTTGCAGATCAAAACCACCATTTGGAATGGAATTATGAAGCCACTGAAAGGATGACTTCATCTACCTTTTGTCAACGCTTGCTAGCTGGGTGCTTTTAACATATTTCAAGTAGGATATGGATGACAAATGTGATAGCCCTCTCCCATTCTTTGCCCCCTGATCAATATATTAAAGAATATAATTGTTTCTGAACATACAGGCTTATTTTAGCAATCTTATCAATCCGTTGTAGCAAGAGCTGCCCAGAACATATGGTGACATCCTGGTTTTCTCTGGAAACAGCTGTAATCAAGTTGAAAGTTATTTAACAATATAGTGGTACCTCAGTTTACGAACTTAATCCGTTCCAGAAGTCCGTTCTTAAACCAAAGTGTTCTTAAACTGAGGCGTGCTTTCCCATAGAAAGTAATGGAAAATAGATTAATCCGTTCCAAACGATGAAAAATAACCCCTAAAACAGCAATTTAACATGAATTTTACTATCCAACGAGACAATTGATCCATAAAATGAAGGCAATAATCAATGCACTGTACTATAAAATAAATAAGACAGTATTGTAGATGATAAAAATTAAAATTAATTTTTTTTCTTAAGTGCACTGATGATAGTCATTGTTTGGATGGGGGGCTTTTATACATTTCTGCAGTCACACAATCAATCCGTAGCTGAACTGGATTCCACACACAGTCACAAAAACAAAGTCACAAGCCACAGTCACAAGTCAGTCCCATAAAACGAAGAACAAGTCACAGTCAAAAAAATGAAAAGCCAGACAAACAAAAACCCAACAAGATAGCAAAAACAAAAGCTCCAAATATCACCTCTGTGTTGCGTGGGTGCTCGGGACTCAACAGCCGACAGACTTAACAGGAAGTCTCTGATTAGCAGCGAAGGAAAACATGTTCAGCTTTCAAGACAAAGTTCACAAACCAAAACACCTACTTCCAGGTTTGCAGCGTTCTTATACCAAGTTGTTCATAAACTCAGCTGTTCTTAAACCAAGGTACCACTGCAGTAGAAAAAGGTTTGTGTGTGTGTGTGTGTAAAATGCAGACATAGGTTATTTTGCCAGAGAGATTCAAGGACGTGCTGGAAACTTAGGGTGTCGCAACAAAAGTGGGAGAAATCATTCTGACACTCTAGCAAAAAAACCCCCAGCAACATCCACTTAAATATAAACAAAACTGTTGCGGTTAAAAAAGTATCAGGTAAATGCACTGAAGCATGTGGGATGAATGAATAATTAAGTGAGAGAATGGAGGATGAATGGCCATTGTCACCACTCAGCTACCGCCCTTTCCATTTGAAAGTGGTGCCCTGGACCATTCTGCCCTCTCTCCCCTTCCCTTTCTCTTTCTTCCTAAATGAATCAGCACTTGTCATACTATTCAATATTGCGTCAACCTTCTGTGGGTTGCTTTGACAGATATTACTGGTATGTGGGTGACTGCACTTTGGATGTGGGTATTGGCTGATGACTTCCGGGTCTCCATATCCCGCTTCTTAAATTCCACTGGTGTCATCAGTTCCAGGGCAACCTTGCTCATTTCTACACTGCCAGAGCAGTGGGACCAAAATCTGAGCCTTGTAGGAGGAGTCTATGCCATAATTCCTCTGTTTGCCAGCAATGACTATCATTGGCTCCCAGTATGTTTCCGAGCACAATTCAAAGTGTTGGTGCTGACCTTTAAAGCCCTAAACGGCCTCGGCCCAGTATACCTGAAGGAGCATCTCCACCCCCATCGTTCTCCCCGGACACTGAGGTCCAGCGCCGAGGGCCTTCTGGCGGTTCCCTCATTGTGAGAAGTGAGGTTACAGAGAACCAGACAGAGGGCCTTCTCAGTAGTGGCGCCCGCCCCGTGGAACGCCCTCCCATCAGATGTCAAAGCGATAAACAACTACCTGACATTCAGAAGACATCTTAAGGCAGCCCTGTTCAGGGAAGTTTTTAATGTGTGACATTTTAGTGTATTTTTGGTGGAAGCCACCCAGAGTGGCTGGGGAAACCCAGCCAGATGTGCAGGGTACAAATAAATAATAATAATAATAATAATAATTATTATTATTATTATTATTATTATTATTAATCATGAGGAGGAGCCAGCATCTCCCCACAGTCTCCAGTGGCATGGGAAAGAACATTTTAGTCTGGGTAATTTCTTAGTCTGGATAAAGGGCAAATAAGAAGTGACACGACAGAAGTTTATAAAAGCAGTGCTATTTTTCTAGAACATGGGATGCCGCAACTCACCATGAATGCTTCCCTCGTTCTCTTAGAATGGCAATGGTGCCCACCTGAGAGGTGCCGGAACTGAGTTCCGGTGAGATCCAGCTGGAAAACAAAAAGCTCTGTATACATAGACTGAAGCTGAATGTTGGAAGACTTGGGACAGATAAAAGGAACAGCTTTGGCCCTGTATACAGTGGTACCTCGGGTTACAGACACTTCATGTTACAGACTCCACTAACCCAGAAATAGTACCTCAGGTTAAGAACTTTGCTTCAAGATGAGAACAGAAATCGCGTGGCAGCAGTGGGAGGCCCCATTAGCTAAAGTGGTACCTCAGGTTAAGAACAGTTTCAGGTTAAGAAGGGACCTCCAGAACGAATTAAGTTCTTAACCCAAGGTACTACTGTACCTCAAAGAGCGTCTCCACCCCCATTGTTCTGCCCGGACACTGAGGTCCAGCTCCAAGGGCCTTCTGGCCGTTCCCTCGCTGCAAGAAGTGAGGTTACAGGGAACCAGGGAGAGGGCCTTCTCAGTGATGGCGCCCACCCTGGGGAACACCCTCCCATCAGATGTCAAGGAGATAAGCAACTATCTGACTTTTAGAAGACATCTGAAGGCAGCCCCTGTTTAGGGAAGTTTTTAATGTTTGATGGTTTATCATGTTTTTAATATTCTCTTGGGAGCCACCCAGAGTGGCTGGAGAAACCCAGTCAGATGGGCAGCATACAAATGTTATTACAGGGGTACTTCGGGTTAAGAACTTAATTCGCTCTGGAGGTCTGTTCTTAACCTGAAACTGTTCTTCACCTGAGGTACCACTTTAGCTAATTGGGCCTCCCGCTGCTGTCACACTGCCACCGCGCACTTTCTGTTCTCATCCTGAGGTAATGTTCTTAACCCAAGGTACTATTTCTGGGTTAGCGGAGTCTGTAACCTGAAGCATCTGTAACTCGAGGTACCACTGTATTAGTAGTAGTAGTAGTAGTAGTAGTAGTAGTATTAATGTTGCTTATGCAGCACATTGTTAAACTATGGAACACCCTTCCACAGGAGTGATGGCCACCAACTTGGATGACTTTAAAAGAGGGTAGGACAAATTCATGGAGGAAGGGGCTATCATTGGCTACTAACCACGATGGCTATGCTATTCGTCCACAGTTGGAGGCTGCAGTGCTTCTGAATACTGGAAGCCACAGGAGGAGCAGGAGAGAGCCCTTGTGCTCAGGTCCTGTGCAGTGGCGTAGCGTGGGTTGTCAGCACCCGGGGCAAGGCAAGTAATTTGCGCCCCCTAACCCCCAGATGTTGCGCCCGGTTTGGCCAGCCCCCCCACGCACCCCCCACGCTACGCCACTGGTCCTGTGTGAGGGTTTCCCACAGGCATCTGGTTGGACACTATGAGAACAGGACGTTGGACAAGATTGGCCATTGGCCAAATCCAGTAGGCTCTCCTTATGTTCAGATGCTAGCTGTGTTTTAGCAGCCTGGGCTTAACCATTTTGATGTGAGGAGGCGAAATAATAATAATAATAATAATAATAATAATAATAATAATAATAATTTATATCCCGCCCTCCTTAGGGTGGCTAACAACAATAAAATAGTACCACATTCTAATATCATTTCATTATAAAATTAATTCAACTCAGATTGATGGCAACCATTAGGCTAAAGTTCTGTGAAGATTGCCAAAGGAGGGAGTCAGGCTGTGCTCTGACCAAAGGCCTGGTGGAACAGCTCTGTCTAGCAGGCCCTGAGGAAAGATGTCAAGTCCCGCAGGGCCCTAGTCTCTTGTGACAGAGCGTTCCACCAGATCGGGGCCACAGCCGAAAAAGCCCTGACTCTAGTTGAGGCCAGCCTAACCTCTCTGTGGCCTGGGACCTTCAGGATGTTTTTGTTTGAAGACCGTAAGTTCCTCTGTGGGACATACCAGGAGAGGCGGTCCCATAGGAATCCCAACTCCACTTACCTAGGAGTAGGCCACATTGAATTTAGTGGGCCTTACTTTTGAGTAGGCATGGCCAGGTTTGCAACCTTAGGCTCGCAGCCCGGAGATTCTGCAATCTTCAATAGCGAGCAACCACATTACTGATCAGAAACTGAGCTGCTTCCTTGAGCGACGGGAGGGCCATTTCTTGCGGTGACCAGGGCTATATTTGACTTCTTAAGCAATGTCAGCTTTTGCATGCTGAATTCCTTGGCTAATAGCCAGAAATGATGTGTAATACTTAAGACACACTGTTGTTACTTAATCCTTTCCTAATCTGAAATTTGCGCAACAGGGTAAAAAAAAAAAAAAACACTAAGAAAAGCCAGTGAGCACACCATTGCTAACCATTTATCAGATGTTGTGGTGTTGTTGCAGCTGACAGATGCAGACCCTTTTTACTGTAAACAGAGGCTTTCCTGGAATACTTTTTTTTTTAAAGCATTTTTTTAAAAAATCCATAGTATTGGCCAATGCAATACAGGGTCTCTCTTTTCTGGAAAGGCTTAAGTTAGAAGAGGGAGGGACAATGTGTCATCCAAATCCCCCAGAGGGGTGGGTTTGTTTGTTTGTTTGTTTGTTTGTTTGTTTGTTTGTTTGTTTCATTTATATCCTACCATTTTCCTCCAAGGTGCTCACAACAACCCTGTGAGGTAGGTTAGGTCAAGAGGCAGTGACTGGACCAAGGTCAACAGTGTGGTGTAGTGGTTAAGAGCAGTAGACTCGTAATCTGGGGAACCGGGTTCGCGTCTCCGCTCCTCCACATGCAGCTGCTGGGTGACCTTGGGCTAGTCACACTTCTCTGAAGTCTCTCAGCCCCACTCACCTCACAGAGTGTTTGTTGTGGGGAAGGAAGGGAAAGGAGAATGTTAGCTGCTTTGAGACTCCTTTGGGTAGTGATAAAGCGGGCTATCAAATCCAAACTACTCCTCCTCCTCCTATTCTTCTTCTTCTTCTTCTTCTTCAACTAGTGGATGAGTGGAGAGTCAAACCCTGGTCTCCAAGGTCCTAGTCCGATACTCTAACCACTATGCCACACTGGCACCAGCACATGCCAGCCTTTTCAGAACAAGAGCCTGGCACGAAAAACGAGTTTCGCTTTTAAGCTTGTATTGTGCATAATGCCATCTTCTTCCTCTCCTTCCTTCCTTTTTTTCCTCCTTCTTGTAAAAGCTTTAGACAAGCAAAGGAACATTCTGGTGATGCCAGCAGAATGGCCCCTCGCGGCCAGCATGTTGCAAAATGAGCAGTGACTTGGAGAGTTATTGCAGCAGAACAGGAGATACAGTGGTACCTCGGGTTAAGTACTTAATTTGTTCTGGAGATACAGTGGTACCTCGGGTTAAGTACTTAATGTGTTATGGGGCCTCCTGCTGCCGGAGCACAATTTCTGTTCTCATCCTGAAGCAAAGTTCTTAACTCAAGGTACTATTCCTGGGTTAGCAGAGTCTGTAACCTGAAGCGTCTGTAACCTGAAGCGTATGTAACCCGAGGTACCACTGTATTGTCCTCCTGTTTCACAGGCTGCAGCTCCTTCATCTACCTCCAGGAGAAAGCAACTGAAGAAGTTTATTCATTGGTCCTCAACGCTTTCCCTTGGAAATATGCAGGTGATAGGATTTGTAGTCCAAAATATCAGGAAGGCACCAAATCAGGAAAGGCCACTGTATACTAATGCATAAGGCTGCCAAGACTATTTTTAAAAAATTGATTAAATTGTCTAATATACTCCGATATTAGACAATCAATAATTGTTGATTGATTAATCATCCTGAGTTGGAATGTGCTACGCTTTTGTTATTTGATTAAATCACCTGATATACTCTGAATTAATAATTGTTGATTGATTTATCGACCCGAGTTGGAATGTGTTACGCTTTTTTATTATTTGATTAAATCATCTGATAGACTCCAATTTAGTAATTGTCGATTGATTCATCGATCTGAGTTGGAATGTGCTGTGTTGCTCTTAAGACTGAACCTCCCATTTCCACACGATTGGAGCAATTCTGCATCGACGGTCATGCCTAGCAGTTCCCTCAACTAGACCAATGAAACAGAGGAGGTGGGGCTTCTGAGCTTCTGGCTGCCATTGGCTGGACTGCTCTGAGAGAAAAGCAAAACAGGCAAAGATGTAGGAGTGGGCAAATTATAACAAAAGCATTAAAAAATTTTTTTTTTAAAAAAAAATGGGTAACAGGTAGGGGATCCAGTGCAAAAGACCCAGGGCTTGACCCTTCCGTCCCCAAGACACCCCTGAACACATCAGAAGCAGCTTCCCAAAATTAACCAACTGGGCCTTTTTGGTTGTGGCTCCCTGTTTGTGGAATTCTTTCCCCAGTGAGGTCTACCTGGCACTATCACTAGCAGCTTTTCTGTGCCAGGTAAAAATTTACCTTTCCCTACCCTCCACAAGCTATTGATGGACCACAGCAGGCACCCCCAACCTTCAGCCCTCCAGATGTTTTGGACTACAGTTCCCATCATCCCTGATCACTGGTCCTGTTAGCTAGGGATCATGGGAGTTGTAGGCCAAAACATCTGGAGGGCCACAGGTTGGGGATGCCTGGACCACAGGGGTGAGACTTGTTATTGATGAGTTGTTGCTTTTGCTGCTATTTTATTGGGGTTTTATTTTATTTTATTGTCTGTGGATTTTTAAGGACCTGCTATATGTTGTTTTTTTTATTATAACCTATTTTTAATGTATACTCTCTGTTTATAAAAAGTGAACAATAGTTTTTAAAAAGGAATGATATCAACATTTGCTTTCCCAAAATCTATCTATTTATCCAATGAAAGTATGTGTCCTGACTGAAATTTAAGCCCTCTTTTAAAGTGCTCCCACCGAAAACAAGTGGGGATCAAAGGAATGATTGGGGTGTTTTTAATTTATTTTTTAATGTACTGTTTTTGCAGGATAACCAGCCACATATAACCAACATGCATAAATCTAATTAATGCATTAAGGGGTTAAGACCAGAGTAAGCATTCCTGTCAAGTTTAGCTCATCTGGGATTAGGTAACCAAGCCTTTGTTCCACTTCCAGTCTATCTGAGAAGCTGAGTGTGTGAAGAGTCTAAGAGTCTAAGCCACATGGCTCTCACAAGCCACTCTCGAGTTTCTTTACCAATAATTTAGGAACTTTCACCACTATAACTAAACCAAGTTTTACTGCCTGTGCAATTTTTCAGACTGATGTGTTGAAAAGCACATAAATCTGACCTTGGAAGGGTTTGTAAGTAAACCATTTTTAAACTTACCAAATGTGTGGTCTTTTCCTATGCTGGGGGAAGAGGGACATTTTGGAACTCACATGGACATATGTTAAAGTCCTAACAGCCTATATTTCCACACTTTCCTTTGCTGCATATTTTGCGATTTTTAAATCTCCGCTGGAGTTCTCTCACCAAAGAGTACTTGCCCAAACTTGGATCTTGGTTTCCTAACAACTCTCAGCCACCTTAACAAACTATAGCTCGCGGGATTCTTGGGGGGACACTGTGCATGTTCCTTTGGCAAGGAAAAGCAGCCAATTAATTTGATTAATAATACAGTGGTGCCTCGCAAGACGAAATTAATCCGTTCCGCGAGTCTCTTCGTTTTTTTGTCTTGCGAAGCACGGCTATTAGTGGCTTAGCGGCTTAGCGGCTATTAGCGGCTTAGCGGCTTTAAGAAAAAGGAAACAAACTCGCAAGAACTCGCAAGACGTTTCGTCTTGCGAAGCAAGCCCATAGGGAAATTCGTCTTGCGGAACGACTCAAAAAATGGAAAACTCTTTCGTGTTGCGCGTTTTTCGTCTTGCGAGGCATTCGTCTTGCGAGGTACCACTGTAATAATAATTCACTCTGGGTGGATAGTTTCTGAGTCGTTTTATTGTCTTCCACAGAACCCGGTGGATTGCTTAACAACCAACCTACAGAATGCTTCTTCACACCAGGGCAAGGCCCGACCTAACCTCTTCTGTCTAATTAGAAATTAATTGCTTGTGAGGGTTGTGCAAGGAGCCCTAAACAACCTCCTAGTCTAATGAGTCTCTGAGCCCTCTCCTATCAGTCACGGTTTCCATTCCCGCATAAGAACCAACACCCTGCCTGTGCAGATATCCAGTCATCAGAGATGCCTGACGGTCCGGCGAAGGCATGGGGCACGCCAGGAATGCACTTCTCTCTGTAACTCCACCGTCCCGGAGTCGAGAGAAGTGTTACCTCTTGCTCTGTGAATTCTATTTATTTTGGTCTTCTGTGCATGGCTCGCCGTTGTTAGGGGCATGATTGCTTCACGCAGTTATGCTAATGTTTGCGCTTCGCAGAACGTAATTGATACCCCGGCTGCTTCCAGGCCAAATATGGAAGCGGAGCCCTGCACATCAAGCTTGTTTTTCTCCTTCAATACTGTAAATAAATGGAGAGAGTCAAGCTGTAAAAGGGTGGGGGACTTTTAAAATGCCTGCTCTTTTGCAGCTTGCATACATATATATATGTCTCAACAGCATCTCCTCCCTTCTTCTTTCATTGGAGATTATGGGTCATTGAAGCCAAGAGCCAATAATTGGATTTCATGCTGTGAGCAAATGCTTTTCAGGTTCCGCAAACCATATCCTCGTAGCCTTCTCTGCAAGTGTGCTAAGTGGATGTCACTGGACTTCAGGCCACCTGGTCCCATGGAAGTCTGTGCAACAATCCACTCGATTCATCGCTGTATCTAGAGGGCCAGGGGAGATGCAAAGGGTAACTGCAGCACTTGAAGCCACAAGGTCTCCCATATCCAAAATTAGAAGTGGGGAACCTGTGTCATTGGACTCCAACTCCCTTCAGCACCAGCCGACTTGGCATACAGTCAGGGATGTTGGGAAATGTAGTCCAGCAGCATCCCCACAGCCACATGAGCTCCAAAAACAAGGCTCTTTCCATTTTAATGCACCCTATGTTGAGGCTTCCATCCAAGATGTGACTTGGGGAAGGTCTGTACTCATGCTGGTAGCTTCGAGAACACTGTCCAACCATCTCATCCTCTGTCATCCCTTCTCCTTGTGCCCTCCATCTTTCCCAACATCAGGGTCTTCTCCAGGGAGTCTTCTCTTCTCATGAGGTGGCCAAAGTATTGGAGCCTCAGCTTCAGGATATGTCCTTCCAGTGATATCTCTAGTAAAGGTAAAGGGACCCCATACCATTCGGTCCAGTCGTGACCGACTCTGGGGTTGCAGTGCTCATCTCGCTTTATTGGCCGAGGGAGTCAGCATACAGCTTCTGGGTCATGTGGCCAGCATGACTAAGCCGCTTCTAGCAAACCAGAGCAGCACATGGAAACGCCGTTTACCTTCCCGCCGGAGTGGTACCTATTTATCTACTTGCACTTTGACGTGCTTTCGAACTGCTAGGTTGGCAGGAGCAGGGACCGAGCAACAGGAGCTCACCCTGTCGTAGAGATTCGAACCGCCAACCTTCTGATCAGCAAGTCCTAGGCTCTGTGGTTTAACCCACAGCGCCACCCGCGTCCCAGTGATATCTCTAGGCAGGCCTAAAATCCTGGAGAGCCACAGCTGTTCAGCAAACGATGCTGAGCTCAATGGTCTCACTGTGTATAAGGCAGCTTCCTATGCCTGTGCCGGGCCACAGGGTAACCTAATCAGGCTGCCTCGTCTATGTACACAACACGGTCAAGATAACTTCAGGGAAGTAACTTGAGATACGATGGCATCGGACATCCACTCAGTTCATGGGTGCGTTGCTTGCTCTGTGTGACAGGAAGTGCAGGAAGTGCAGGAAGCCACAGCTAAGAGGAGCGTACCCTTGCTGTTGTTTTGACTGAGGGACTCCGGCCATCCTTCTCCTCTCCGAAAGGAAACCAGTAGGATGAAATATTGCACACAAATGTCATTTGAAGCACTATTTGTAATGCTTAAACTGAGGTTTGCTGTGGTGTATCTATAGTGGCCACAGGTTCACCTTCCCTGATCTAGATGACTAGATAAAACCCCAGTCCTTGTAACCCAGCGGTTCTCAACCTGTGGGTCCTCAGATGTTGTTGGACTGCAACTCCCATCAGCCCTGAGCTCTGGCCTTGCTAGCTAGGGGTGATGGGAGCTGTAGTCCAACAACATCTGGGGACCCACAGGTTTGAGAAAGGCTTTCAGAGCACCTGGCAGGCTACCGGTTGTCTCGGGAGAGCTGGTGTGCACTGGTATGTATTGACATAAGGCCAGCCTTGCAGAATGAGACCCGAGACTTATGTAGCCCAGCCCTGAGTTTTTTTCCACTAGGGCCAAACGGATGTGTCTGGGAAGCCCACAAACAAGGCATGAGGGGGGGCACTAGGGGGTGCATTGGAAGATGGCTGACAATAACATCTCTCCGACCCACACGAGGTAATTTGGAGGCTATGATGGGAGTAATTAGCCTCCCTACCCCCCCCCCAGGATGGTGGGGGGGACTGCCCTTGCCTGCTGTGCCCTATATCACCCCCGAATTTGTGGGGATGGGGGCACTAGGCACAAAGCCCTCCTGTGGGATTCCGGCACTCCTGGACGCCGTCCCTGATCCGCACCACTAGCTGCAAGAACTTCAAAAGAAACAATTTGGATGAAGGAATGCACATATCTCAAGGAAGGAGGGGGAGTAAAGACTGCTAACAGAAGAGATCTCTGATAAAACAAGACAAGAATAAAACATGAGAAGATATGCCAAGATACGGTATGGAAAATGACTGATGGGGGAGGGGGAAAAACTTTCTTTTCTTTCCTTATGTGATTAAACAAGAATCCCCTCCCCTCACGAGTCAGAATTGTCGTTTTAAGGACTTAAGCTGTGGATTTAAGGCTGTGTGGAGATAAACTTTCGAACCAAAGCATGTTTTAAGAAGAGCGTGGAATGTATAAGAGCTTTGGAATGACGCAGTTAAAAATGCCGTCGCCATATTGGGTAGTTCTGTCGGAGGACTTAAGTCTGAGAGGAGAAATAGAGAAATAAAGTTGTTTTTATATTGTGGGTGAAACTCCTCAGTGGGACTTAAGAATGACAGTTCTGTAATTAATGATGGAAAGAGCGCTGTTATCTATGAAGGTGATGATATATGGAAACCATCTTGATTTGAGGATTGGAAGAACGGAAAATTCACACAGGATTATTATTGGTGTTTATCGGCTTAAGGAGACTATCCGAAGAGATCATAAAGAAAAAAGAGAAAATATATGAACAAGATGTGATGTGGAAACAGCAAGATAAGACTGGATAGAATTATAAACTCTGTTTGGACTGATTTGGATTGATTTGGACATTAACACAGTAGCAAGAAGATGATCAGAATCCCCCTTCGGATCTTGAAATATGGGTCCCCCCAACAAAATTTAAAATTCGGCTTTGTAATTCGGAATTTATGTGATGTGATTTAATTTGATTTGATTGGCCGGTTAATAAAAATTATTTTTTTAAAAAAAACAAGGCACAAGGGCATTGGCCGTCTCCTGCAGTTATTTCCCTGGAACTGGTGGTTTAAAGGCATACCTGAAGTCTCGTAATTCAGTCGTTGCATCCTGGCACAGAGACACCTCCAAGGGAAACTCCACCACGAAACAACTGAATTACAACATCCAAAGTTCAGTTCTATTCATTTGGGTCTGAACAGAGACAAGGGCTTCCTGTTCCCCTACAGGTGTTAATTTGCTTAGCGCTGCTAAGGCGATTTGGTTAGCGCCAGCTACTGGTGCCGTGAAGAGTCGTTTCATCTACTTTTGGATGTAATTGAATTTATTTATTTATTTTCAAGCACTTATAAGCTGCTTAATAGGTTTTAAATCCCTAAGTGCTGTACAATATAAAAACAGACAGTATCGGGGGAGGGGGAGAGAGAGAGAAAATGCAGCTTCAAGCCAATAAAACAGCAGCACAAAAGCATAGGAAAATGTGCAATTTTTGTATACATTGCCTGCCCAGAGAACCACATGGCAAAATTCAGAGAACGGTGAATTTTGAAGGACGGTTGTGTTTCAGTTTGCACGTTTCCCCAGAAATTGTGTGCAATATCCTTAAGTGGATACCTCGTGCAGCTGCTCGCATGGGTCGCACACTGCCCTGTGAACCACGTGGCGCCACAGCGGACTCCGAAAGAGCAGCAGAATGGCTGCTTTATTGAACAGGTGATAAACAGGACTAGCTCAGAGGACAGCTTAAGCAGAGCTTCCTTGGTTTGGGGCCCAGAACACAGGCACACAAACACACACACACACACACACACATCACACACACATAAATCTTGCTCACCGAGCTGTGAGAAGAGCAATGGCTACTGTTATTCTACTTTTTAACCCCTTATATAACCACATACCACCATAAAGTAAGACTTTAAATGCAGACCAAACTGAATTTGCTGTTTTTGCTTTCTGCGGAGAACTTAGGTGTGAGATTATGCCTTCCATATCAAGGCGCAGCTTTTTTCTTCTTTTTTCTTTTGCAGAAAGCAGTTTGTTTATCTAGATCAGGGGTCAGCAACCTTTTTCAGCCGTGGGCCGGTCCACCGTCCCTCAGACCATGTGGTGGGCCAGACTATATTTGGGGCAAGGGGAAATAATGAACGGATTCCTATGCCCCACAAATAACCTAGAGATGCATTTTAAATAAAAGCACACATTCTACACTTGTAAAAACACCAGGCAGGCCTCACAAATAACCCAGAGATGTATTTTAAATAGAAGGACACATTCTACTCATGTAAAAACACGCTGATTCCTGGACCGTCCATGGGCTGGATTGAGAAGGTGATTGGGCCGCATCCGGCCCCCGGGCCTTAGGTTGCCTACCCTGATCTAGATCAGCCTGCATTGAGAAGCAATCATATAATAATAATAATAATAATAATAATAATAATAATAATAATAATAATAATAATTTATTATTTATACCCCGTCCATCTGGCTGGGCTTCCCCAGCCACTCTGGGCGGCTTCCAGAAAAATATTAAAATACTGTAATACATCAAACATTAAAAGCTTCCCTAAACAGGGCTGCCTTCAGATGTCTTCTAAAAGTCTGTAGTTGTTGTTCTCTTTGACATCTGGTGGGAGGGTGTTCCACAGGGCGGGTGCCACTACCAAGAAGGCCATTATGGGGCATGTTATGTAGTGAGTTGAATAGGATCCAAAATGCAGCAGTCTGATTGGTCCTAGAACAATGCAGCAGTATGATTGGTCCACAGGAGCCACCCAATCCAGCTCCAGGTGGAAGTGAATCCACAACCTGATTGGCCTACAGGAGAATCCCGGAATTAGCCAATCACGTGGGGCCCATTGTGTAAATAATGTATATAAAGCAGATATTGTGGGGGAACTTCCATTCCTCCTCACCACTATGAACTGAATAAAGAGCATGAAATCCACTCTCGACTCCGAGTATATTTCAGGGCAAGATAAAAGGGATTTAAAAGCTCTGCTGCCTCCTTTGGATTAAATGTGCTTGTGGTTGTTGTTTTCCTCCATGCACACACAGAGACATCAAGAGATGATCCTTCGCCTGAGCATTGCTTCACCAAATGACTGAGCCAACCTGGCAGCAGTGGCAGCCAGAAGTGGTGTGATGCCTCACACATGACTGCCGGCTGCAATCATGCCCCCACGCACTTGCTCAACATCGGATGGACATCGGCTTTAAAACATGATGCTTCCCCGTAATCTAAACCAAACTCCACCCACAGAGAACCATATTGCACAGCAGTTCCTCGTCCGCAATTACCCATCCTCAACTTTTCTACCTGTGGAGCAACCAAGTGGGAAGTCGTGGGAGGGGAGAAAAACTGGACCAAGCTCTCCTTTTAAAATCTAAAGTTGGGAAACCCAGAGGCCTACTCAATGCGGTCAGACTGCAACACCCATCGGCTCCAGCCAGCAAAGCCAGTGCTCAGGGATGATGAGAGCTGGACCCAACACTGCCTCCCTTCCCTACTTTAGAAAGAATTTTTTTTTGGCATCTCAGCATTAGACCTGCTCTCTACAATATGGGGATTAAAATATAAATTAAAATACAGTTTAAAATGCAGCTTAAAATGCAGCCTCATTTTAGTGGTAGCTTAAAGATCAAAGCCATAAGTGGAGAAAACGTCAAATATTCACGGGGGCCAACTATCCATGCTGGTCCTACATGGGCCAGCAAAAAGAGCCGAGGGAAAATCCCATATAAGGGGTTCCATAAAATAAAAAAAAACATGGGCGCGGGGGGGGGGGTTAGACTGAGTCCAGCCCAAAGGCCAGGCAGAACAGCTCCGTCTTGCAGGCCCTGTGGAAAGATGTCAAATCCCACAGGGCCCTAGTCTCTTGTGACAGACCATTCTACCAGGCCAGGGCCAGAGCTGAAAAGGCCCTGGCCCTGGTTGAGGCCAGCCTAACTTCCTTGGGGCTTGGGACTTCCAAAGTGTTGTTATTTATGGACCTTAAGGTCCTCCGCGGGGCATACCAGGAGAGGGGGTCCCATAGGTACAAGGGTCCTAGGCCGCATAGGACAATTTAAGGATGTTGACAAGCTGGAACATGTGCAGAGGAGGGCAGCCAAGATGGTCAAGGGTCCGGAAACCAAACCTTATGAGGAACAGTTGAAAGAGCTGGGTATGTTTGGCCTACAAAAGAGGAGTCTGAGAGGAGATATGATGGCCATCTTCAAATATCTAAAGGGCTGTCACCTGGAGGAGGGAGCATGCTTGTTTTCTCCTGCTCAGGAGGGTAATACTTGAGGCAATGGCTTCAGGTTGCAAGAAAGGAGATTCCAACTAAACATTCGGAAGAACTTTCTGACAGTAAGAGCTGTTCAGCAGTGGAACAGATGCCCACGAGAGGTTGTGAACTCTCCCTCCTTGGAGGTTTTTAAACAGAGGTTGGATGGCCATCTGTCATTGATGCTTTAGCTGAGATTCCTGTATTGCAGGGGGCTGGACTAGATGACCCTTGGGGTCCCTTCCAACTCTAAGATTCTATGATTCAGTCCCACAAATACGATGAGCCCAGACAGTTGGTGAATCGTCCAGAGATGGACACCACCACTTGCTACCATTTGCTTCCAAAACACAGGGGCATTCAAGGACCTCTGAAGATCTTAAGCAGGCATCCCCAACCTTCGGCCCTCCAGATGTTTTGGACTACAATTCTCATCATCCCTGACCACTGATCCTGTTAGCTAGGGATCATGGGAGTTGTAGGCTAAAACATCTGGAGGGCCACAGGTTGGGGGTGCCTGATCTTAAGGAAGGTTCAAGCAGGCGGTCCTTTTGATATCTGTCCCCACTTCACATGTGGTCAGAAGAAATTGGTTGGATGACTCAACTGACTTCCAGCTTGTGTCCATTTTGCCTGCCCTCATTTGCAAGCCTGTTCTGTCCTGCTTCTGCGGGCTTTTCTTCCTTTCACAACAGCACAAATATTTTGCATTTAAGTTGCATGTGTTCTTGTATGCACCTTCCCCTAAGTTTGTGGGCCAGCTAGGTGGCTTCTCTCCTAGCAATGGAGGAGATTTTGTTTGGTCTGTGTATATTAAGGACAACTGGCCAAATTCCCAGTTTCCTGGACAATGAGGTGGTACATACACATTCATATATTTTTTTGTCCATTTACTTCTCCATCAAACAGCCTCAGTCCAGTATATCTGAAGGAGCTTCTCCACCCCCATTGTTCTACCCGGACACTGAGATCCAGCGCCGAGGGCCTTCTGGCGGTTCCCTCACTGCGAGAAGCCAAGTTACAGGGAACCAGGCAAAAGGCCTTCTCGGTAGTGGCACCCTCCTTGTGGAACGCCCTCCCACCAGATGTCAAAGAGAACAATAACAACCAGACTTTTAGAAGACATCTGAAGGCAGCCCTGTTTAGGGAAGCTTTTAATGTTTGATGTATTACAGTATTTTAGTATTTTTCTGGAAGCCGCCCAGAGTGGCTGGGAAGCCCAGTCAGATGGGCGGGGTATAAATAATAAATAATTATCATCATCATCATCATCATCATCATCATCCTTCTTCCATAATGGAACCAAATGCTGTTTATATGCACTGACCAGACCCAGATCCGATTTAGCTTCCCCAAAGTGAGGGCCTCATTTGCCTCTAGTCTAGACCATAACCCTGGAACTTAAAGGAAGAGAAAGACAAGTATTTGTTATGAAACCAGATTTATTAAACCTTTTTGTACAGGAATTCTCCAACATCATTATGTCGATTTTCGAATATGTACATTATTTACAAACATCCAACATAGTGTTATTAGCATGGTACCTACCAATATATACAGATTCATAGGCAAGTTTGTGGATATTTTTTTTCTTTTTTAAAAAAAACAACAACAACTGTATCACAGATACAAATATATTAAAGCAATCACAAGAGCTTTAGTGCAATCAAGGTAAAAAAATTAAAGTTTCACCTCTAATTCTCTTGATTCTATCAAGTTAGTATTGCCAGCCATTAATTCACATTTAAATGCTCTTTTGACACCTCGGGTTTTAGGACACTCACACACACCTCTACAGTCATTAAGAAAACACAAAACCAATCAGAAGATGGCAAGACATCATGTGGGAAGGTTCATAGCAGATGAGGTATAAACAGATCACAAGAGCACAGTGGCTCCACCCTTTGGACAAAGCTAAGCCTTAAGAAATAGTAGGATTCTTAAGCAACGTCCACATTTGGTACTTTGAATTCTGGGCTAAACATGTATATCCAACCAGCTTTTCCCCACAAAGAATTATGGGAATTGTAGTCCCGTGAGACTAGCAATCTCAAGACAGCCCAGCAGAAATACATTCCCCAGAGTTCCTTGAAAGGTAAAGGTAGTTTGCTGGTAGCATATCCCCAACGCTGATGAATACATCAGTTTCAGATACGGGATAAAAGTATTTTTGAAACACACACACACACACACCCTTGCAAGCCAGTCAACAAGAGAGGCTGATCCACAGAGCTGTTTGCTAGTTTGTTGACCCACACATTTTTCCACAGGGCACACCAACCGCCTCTGAGAAAGGAGAACCAACCGTCTCCCAAATGAACAAAAGTTTCCCTCTCTAGTTCTCTGGGTGATTTCCAGCTCACCCCGGGGCAAGTACCTATTTGCACAAACCGGAGCAGTCGTCTTTGTCAGGAGGAAGTTCATTACCGCATCCAGGAAGCAAATGCTTATTCAAGTGTATTCATTATTCCACAAGAACTGGAGATACAAAAAACAACCACCACCAATGACTGCCAGTGGTACATGAACATTTAATAAGGGGAAGAGATTTCCAGAGGGAGATTACTCTTGAACAGCCTGATGGGAAGGTGAGGACATTGTTTAGAGCCTTACCGAAATGAGGATTTGTTTTTGTTTTCCTTCTTGTACAAAAGAGTGGTGCAAGGCATCAGAGAGCAGAGCCCACACCCTGCCAACACAAATGTTGTTTCGGTATATGTAATAAGATCGGGCTTCTATTTGCCTCTCAGGTTCAGGTTGGGACACTCTGGGCTGGTGTTTTGGCATTCAGATAGATATACTAGGCTACTTTTGGAGCGACTACTTCACACAGGAGCGCCAGGCAAGTTCCTTCGGATCATTTGCCTCGGGAGCTAAAAATGTCACGTTTTAAAGCAGGAAGGAGGAACACCTGTGTCCCTTCAGATAGCTGATGGACTCCAACTCCCATCATCCCAAGCCGGCATAGTCAATGGCCAGGAATGATGGGAATTCTAGTCCAACTGGAGAACCACAGGTTTTCTCACCGCTGGTTTAAAGAGCTCAGGCAGATGCAACACCAAGGCCGGAAGTGAGCTGTAAATCTGCACCCACCAAGGACCCATTCTAGCGCTCAACGTAGAACACATTCATCCGCCAAGTCAAGGAGATTGCTACATCTGAGCCAGAAATGTCTCCGCCAACTGCCAGCATTTCTTCAGGGGCTCGGGAATAAATACCTCCTGAGCCGTAGGGTGGGGCTGTGTTGTTGCTGGACTACAACTCCCATCATGTTTGACCACTGGCTGATGGGAGGGCAGAATATGAAGTTCCCCTTATGCTACACAGATACGCTTTTCACTGGAGATGCCAGGGAGCTGTTTTGAGAACGCAAGCCACAATTCCTCCTTTTCTTGTCTTACGCAATGAGGCAATGCAGTCGGTTAGTTCAATGTCGGACCAGAAAGTTCCTGATAAGATGGGAAGATCAAGTCCCACTAAGCCTTGGGCAGGTCGCTACCTCCACCTGTTTGCCTTCGGCATCCCCATCTGCGAAATGGGTACAGCGGTGCTCTGCCTTCCAAGATTATAAGGCTATGTATGCAGGGGCCAGCAGCAGTATTGCATCACCTAACAAGTGCACCCCATTTTATGGCTAAGACACATCTGGCAGAAGGGGGTTTTTTGGGGGGGGGCTAGCTGGCCAATTCAGGTTTTCCGTAACCCTCCGTTAAGGCTTACACACCTCCTTAGAATAGGCATGGCAGAGGAGGAGGAATAGGGCCAAAGGGAGAGAATGTCAAAAGGATACCTCAACTATATGTAAGAAATCTGGGAACTGCTCCCCTTAAGGAGGAGTCCTCAAGTCTGCTAAAGAATTGGATGCAAGGGAAATTGGATGTGGAAGCATTTGGAGTCAGAAAGACAAGACTTGCTACCTGCACCGTCACTGTCACACAAGAGACAGGGGACTCCAAGGTTGTAGGGGCTTTTGTGGCACTTCAGGAGGCACCAACAGTCCTGATCTCATCAATCAAACAGACATTCCAGGTTTAGGCTGATAATGGGTTAGGAACGGGGTGGTCTGACGTTCAAGCCAATGGCAAAAATCCTCATTGTTTTAAGATCCCCTGTATTCCAAAGCAAAACAATTTTGGTGCAAATGCACACAACCCCCTGTGCCTGTCGACCCAAATCCACCCCAAACCATTAAAGTCCCAAGAATTCAGATAGGAGCCCAATTCATCCCACAAGATGCACGGCCAACTTCTACAGCTGCCTGATTTATCCACACCTTGGCTAGCACAAAGCCGTTACAGCTCTGTCAAAAAGCCAACGAGCTACAGTTTAGTTGTGGTTCAAATTTTGAATGGGGGGAAAGGCGAATTTGACAAACCAAGTAATTCCAGGTTAATCACCTCCTGGAAGGCTCAAAACAGTCAAATGGGTTTCAAGCCACAAACTCTGAAACGCAGCTAAGAAAAGGAACTGGCAAACTGGAGGCAGAAGGGGGTGATTCTCACATGTCAGGAGACGCAAGCTCAAAACCAGTTAGATAATCTTAGCTATAAAAATAGACAATCCGGCTGATTATTATTTTTTGCACCGTGACTATCACAAGCCCCCTGCCTAGCACTTAAAGAACTGTGCCTGCATTCTCTCTTACATCACCAGTGAGGAGGTTCTGTAATCTAAGCCAGCCCAGAGCCCTGTCACTTTGATGGATGAGAGACAGAGCAATCCAGTTGGCCCTTCTTTTCTACAACAATATAACCTTGCTTGCAGAACAAGGCTGTGTGCATCTGAACATGGAACCAAGAAGCTGCAAGGTGTTTTGCTTTTTCTTAAAAAACCAGCCAACAAAGATTGCAAACCTCAGACTGCTTATTCCAGACAGCCCTGTATGTAAATTCCCCACTGAAGTTCAGAGCAAACTTTAAAAGTCACAGCCTAGAAGTCCCAGGCTGAGGCGCATTTTGCAAAGGTCCATTTGCTCCAGAGTAAGTCCCACAGGGATTCAAATGGGAATTCATGAAGAAGGCGAAGGATGTCAATCTCCTACTTGCAAGGGTACTACTGTCCTGACCGCAGCTCGATTTTGGGGAAGGACCACAGAAAACGAAGAGAGAGGGGGTGGAAATTAAAGACTGCACGAGAGTGTGAGAGGCTTCTTGTCCCCCGAGGCAAAAACCCAGAGCTAGCAAAAGAAGGAGCTAATGTCGTCGTCCTCGTTGGATTTCTCCGGAACAACCTGATCGGAGGCTCTCATGTCCTGGTTGGCGTAACCTGATTCCAAAACAGAGTCAAACCAAGGATGGAGCAAGATTTCTGGAGCTGTGAGTCTCTCGGAGGGCTCCCTCCTGAGCAAGCTTCGGATAAGGCAACGGGCTTTGGGAGAGACGTGGTCCGGAATGCAGAACTGTCCGCGCCGGATTTTAGAAAAGAGGGCAGTAGGGTCCGAGTCATGGAAGGGGTAACGTCCCACGAGGAGGGTGTACAGCATGACTCCTAAGCTCCAGACGTCAGCCGACTTGCCGGAATAAGTCCCCATCGTGTTAAGGATCTCTGGGCTGACGTAGGCTGGGCAGCCGTGTTTGTCCGACAAAGCATCGTCCTCCCCTTTGATGATGTGCGTGTCCTCCAAGCTTTCGAGCCGGAGCTGTGTCCTGGAGAAGAGGAAAGAGGAAAGAGGAAAGGCATCAGTCACCAAGCAAGGCCAGGAACTGGCACAGAGGAGGAAAGTTGACTGGGGGAAGGGGAAAATGGTATCATTGCATGCAGGAGCTCCCAGTTTCAATCCCAGAGATGTCCCGGTAGGGCTGGGGCAGTCTGCTGTCTGAAACCTTGGAGAGCTGCTTCCAGTCCGGGTAGACAATGCTGAGCTAGATGGACCAATGGCCGCCGTATAAGGCAGCTTCCCTAGTCACTTTCCCACACGTTGGCGAGCAAAATGGGTCACAAGACAAGGACAGAAACATAAGGAAGACAAGCCAACACATAATTCCAACAAAGGGTCCAGCAACGGTGGTGGACTCCTTCACTGTATGTTTTTAAGCAGAGGTTGGATATGGAGGCTTCAGTTGAGATTCCTGCATTGCTCTACGCTTCTCTGAAACTATCAGATCTCAAAATACATGAACCAGAGTCAGGTCAGGGATGATAACATAACCAAGAGCCAGTTCCTCAAGAATGGCAAGTGTAGGGAATTGGCAAACAGTTTCGTCACATCCTGGAGATAAGAACCGCCCCCTTCCCAAATGACGGCAACTATGTTGTATCCTGGGACATGGGTGGTGCTGTGGGTTAAACCACAGAGCCTAGGACTTGCCGATCAGAAGGTCGGCGGTTTGAATCCCCTCAATCGGGTGAGCTCCAGTTGCTCGGTCCCTGCTCCTGCCAACCTAACAGTTTGAAAGCATGTCAAAGTGCAAGTAGATAAATAGGTACCGCTCCAGTGGGAAGGTAAACAGCGTTTCCGTGCGCTGCTCTGGTTTGCCAGAAGCGGCTTAGTCATGCTGGCCACATGACCCGGAAGCTGTACGCTGGCTCCCTCGGCCAATAAAGCGAGATGAGCGCCGCAACCCCAGAGTCGGTCACGACTGGACCTAATGGCCAGGGGTCCCTTTACCTTTATGTTGTATCCACGACCTGTACCAAAAATGCTCAAAACTTTTAGATTAAGGATCTAATTCTGTGTATTCAGAATTAAGTCCTACGGAACTCTGTGAGGCTTACTCCCAGGGTAAGTGAGCTTAGGTTTGCAGCCTCCATCGATCAGAAACCATTACACACAAACCGCTGCGGAAAGGTTTCTGCGTGTCGTCCTCATCATCGGTTGACTGTAGCATCAAGAAGTGACTCAGGCTATGATGAATGGGATGCCTCAGATCACAGACCACAGCCAGAACTTTCATGATCACCCACCAAATGAAAACACAAAGGCAAGGCTTTTTGACTGAGACAAGTCACACGCTCCGGGAGAGGAGAGATTATGCACGTGAAGGAATGAACTGGACGGGAATATAGTTCCTGATGTCAACAGCATGAGACAACTGAGCCACTCAGGACCACAATCTCACTTCAACGGTGCAGGGCAATTTCCCTGGGCAAATAATATATCAGAGAAACACATTGGGAAGACACTCACAGACATCACTCTGTGACTGCCACAGCCACCGATGCCAGCACTCAGGTGACACAGCTTGGTAGGTGAAGCATGAGACTCGTGTTCTTGGGGTCGTGGGTTCGAGCAAAAGGTTCCTGCACTGCAGGGGGTTGGACCAGTTGCCCCACATGGCCCCCTCCAACTCTACAAGAGCATTGCTCGATTACTCCGGCCTTGAGGATTTCAGTGCGACGATGCCAAATTCACAGGGCAGAAATTCTGGGCTGAAGCCAGCTGAGCCCCGGTGACGTCAAGCCTTAACTGGCTGGTGGATCGCAGCCAAAACCCACATCCCTTTTGTTCCTGATATAGTCACAACACTTTGGGCTCAGATATGCATTGCCACCACACACACAAACACACACACACACACACACACACACATACAAACAGGCATTGCAGGGTATATACCCTGCTTTTAAGCAGACACCCCGTTTCCCAGAGCTTTTCACCATTTCAGTTGCCGTTTTTTACGTTAAGTTGGTTAGATATTCTCTGGCTCTTGCAGGGCTCCCTGCTCAGTAAGCCTTCCTTACAGTTTTGTTGGCCTGTAAAATGCATTGATTTGCTCGCTGTCCTCAGGGTGACCTTCCTGTCCTCTAATGCAAAAGATTCCTCTCTCCTCCCTCCCCACCGGCCACAACTCCACCGGATGGTTTTCTAAGCGGAAAATATGACTCAACCTACCCTCGCCTGCCCTCCCACTGCCTGGCGGGGCATCCAAAATCTGCACCTGTGCTTGCCAGGCTAATTGCTTAACCCTCTGATTACCAAACAGGGAAGCACATGACACGCTCCCTGCGCAATGCTTCGGTTTCCAAATTCGCAGCACTGGATTCAAGCTGCTATTTTGGCTAGCGGTTGTTGGGGGGGGGGTTGCTTTTCTCTACAGGGCAACTGCTGCGAAACTATAAATCTGCAAGCAGGGAGGGCAGAGAATTATTTGGTTACAAGGCTCCAGTCTTGATTTTTGCACACCAGGGCGATGGTTCGTACATGCATGCCCCCCGGCTCTTAGGTGTTATTCAGCTGTTGATGACTTGGGAGCAGAATATGTGATCCAGTTTCACTTTTTTTGGGGGGGGGGTAGGTGGGCAAGGGGGCACACTGGCTGAAAATGCAGGCTCCGTTTGTGGCGTTTTGATCATTCCGGCCACCACATAATGCCCACGCTCAGCACTTCCATGAAGAAGATGATCAGAGTGGGTTTTTTTAAAAAAAGAAATAAAATCCACTGTCTGCTCTGCAATTGATTGGCACACAGGGCACACAATTTGAACTCGCTTCCTGGGGCGGATGCCAAGCCCTCCAATAGATTACTAAGTCCTTTCGACCCCTCCACAAAAAATTACACTCACTACTCATCTTTTTTTAAAAAAGCAGAAAACAAATTTGTGTTGTTGCACCTGCCTATCCCTCCATGCCCATTGACATTTTTAAAGTAAAAACTAAACCAAATAGCATTAATAAATAATAATAATAACAATAATAATCTGGGTGGCTTCCAACAGGTATAAAAACTTAACAATTATCTCTCAAAGTTCCTTGCTCTGCAATGTCAGGCCCCCTCCCTCCAAGCAAACTAAACTAGATTGCGTGCAGAAGCCCCCAGATTGAATTCCCAGCATCTCCAGTTAGCATGCCGGGGGGCAGGGTGTGGACCCTGCCTGAAATCCTGGACAGCTGCTGCCAGTCAGTGTAGACAGTACTGAGTATAAGTCAGCTTCCTGTTTTCCTAGATTTACTGTGGTGTTTATTGTGGGGCGGCTGTACGAAATCAGAACTTATAAAATGCAACCGCCACCTCTTTCGTACAGTGGCTGGAAGCCTCCAAAATGGCAGGAAGCTCGCTCCCTGCGTCTCAAGCCTCCTTTAGATGGCCTTGCACACGGGAAAGACATGATATTCTGTACCAAGAAAGCAATGTGGGCAAACTGAATGCAAAAAGGAGTCTTGCAAACAAGCTGTCCTTCAGGAACTGCTCTGCCAGGCTGAACCAAAACTTCCTTATTCCTCTCCAGGAGCAGATTCTCCCACCTGTTTGGAGGTTACAGTGTGGGGTGCCTTGAAGCAGATCAGAGAATCCAGGGGTTATATGTTTGAAACACAGGAGAACCAAAACCTACGAGAGCTTAACAGCCACCTTTACGAAGAAGAAACCATCGGAATGATGCACAGTCATAAACATCACCCCAACGCAGGCTGCAATTTGCACACTCCCTAAGATCCAACAGCTGACTATGGCATCACTTCAAAGTAATGCGTGGATTGCAGCCCTCAAGTGTGAAACTGTTTCTGCTGATGTCAAAAGCAGAACTCCCACAGAGTTCAAATGGGCTGGAGTTTCACACCTATTCCGGGCTGCCCACATAACACCCAACTGCAGGTTATCTTCAAAGAGTTTTGCAAAACCTGCCAACACTTTAGCAGCAGCAGCAGCATCTTCAGCTCCTCATTTTCAGTTGCATGCATATATATTTATAACACACACACAGAGAGATAAAGGCTCCATGCTGCTTGCACCACCTTTAAACAGTCGACCTCTATAAACACAGCAAAAACTGCATCAATCCTGTGGACAACAGCACACCAGGTCTGCAAAAAGAAGCAGAGCAAATCAACCAGGTACGGATTGCAAGGCTGAGCACCGTTTGTGAATCAAGAGCTGGTTTCTAGAAGATGTGCTCACTCTCCAGCGTTAGAAATTCGCCAGGCACATTTTGCACCTAGCTATCGGCCACTCGTGACCAAGCGAAGGCACCCAACATCTCCTCCATCTGGAAGTGCGTGCCTGGGGATCCTTGGATCCTGACCGCTTTTCGCATGCTAATGACACATCCTGCAGATTCCTACCCCTTCTAATTTTATCTGCACAATCAGAAGGAATTTCAGGAGCTGAAAAGTCATGTTGAAAAATACAACGTTTGAGCCGCCTGGCCCCAAAATGGCAACTGGGCATTGTGTTTTGGCAACTATAACCCTGGTTTAAGTAGCTATTTGGCAACTAGCTTATACAGTGGTACCTCAGGTTACATACGCTTCAGGTTACATACTCTGCTAACCCAAAAATAGTACCTCGGGTTAAGAACTTTGCTTCAGGATGAGAACAGAAATTGTGCTCCGGCAGCGCAGCAGTAGCAGGAGGCCCCATTAGCTAAAGTGGTGCTTCAGGTTAAGAACAGTTTCAGGTTAAGAACAGACCTCCAGAACGAATTAAGTAATTAACCTGAGGTACCACTGTATATCGGAGTTTCTATGAAGATGATGGACTTTTCGGAGTGAGCCAACAGTACCAGGAGGAATGGAGGAAATTCAAAGACTATTTAGTTAAATATGCTAAGATAATTTAAATAGAAATACATGCAAACACCAGATAGGCTCAGGATTTAAATATGTGATGTTATAGAATAACATGTTTAAATTTAATACGAAAAGACAGACGTTAATTGATTCAAGTAAATTTTATGAGAAATTTGTTTTGGAAAACTGTTACATTGATATATATCGAAATTCAGCCAGGGGGATTTGAGGAAGTCACGTAACCATGTTATCAAGAGTGGAATAATTACATAAATAATTAGGATTTATGTTTGTTTATTTATAAATTTTGGAAAATCAATAAAAATTTTGATGAGATATATATATATATATATATATATATATATATCGTTTCTAATACTGGTTCTCCCCCACCGACCCCATACAAATCCCTCCCATATATGCAGGTGTGGCTGAGCATATGTACAGCTATAGGTAACTGGACAATCATGGGACTGAGAGTAATCTCAGCCGTGTCTCTGCTTCCAGTAGGTTGTGTCACGTGACAACTGCAATAACACAGACCCTGGCCAACCCTGGACAGTTAACTACATGCCTGTTCAAATGCAATGGAAATCCATGCTCTAGGGAAAGGAGGGTGAGCTGAGGAATCTTTCTTGGACTGAGGACACAGGAGTTGCACTTTGCTAAGGCTCACCCCCAACCATTGTTCTGAGCAAGCCAGCATTGTGTCAGCGTCAGACCCATGGGATTTGGACTGCATACCTTGACTCTTGAGTATCAGTACTGCCTTGAACAATTCATCGCAAGTACACACTGTGCCAACTGCAACCCATTTCTCTCGCTTCACCACCTCCAGCCAACACAATTCTCATTCACGGTCCGTGCCCAAATGTAAACCATTTGAATATGCAATACTTAAGAATGACACCAAGGTGTAATTTGCTGCCGTCCTGCCAGACACCTAGCCCTGTAATCTCAACGAGACCTGGAGTAACACATGACCGAGCGCAACCCACAAACCAGCTGAGCCAGTCTCCGCGCACCTGAACCAATGACCCACCTCAACAAAATCAAGACAAAGCTGAATCCGAGAACAGGGAGAAGAGTCGGTGGAGGAAGATTGGAGGAAATTTAAAGACTATTTACAGAAACATTGTAAAATTAATAACTGTTAGAAGGATGTTGGAATAATATTATATGATTTTAGCAGGAATGATATAAAGGATTTGGGAATAACTGACTGTTAATTGGTGAAAGGAGGAAAAGTAAAGTTACATTATATTAAGATAATTTACAGGACAAAAAAAAGAGGGAAAGGATTTGCTGAAATGGATAATTGACCTAGAATACAAAAAAAGGGAGGTGTGAAGAGGTCAAGGAAATAAGCTAATGAAAGATTAGTAATGAGGAGATCTGATGTATTTTTCTTTGTGTTTATGTTTTTGTTTAATGGGTTTTATTTCTCTGTTTTTTCATATTGTGATGTGTTGTTTTGTTTTTGTTTAATGTGGTATTTTTACTTTTTCTTTTTGTAACCTTTAAAATTTTAATAAATATTATTTAAAAAAACCAAAAAAACAAAATCAAGACAAAGCTTTTTGGATTCTACACGGTTTAAGTCCAGCTGAGTTCAGTGGAGCTCTCGGTTATAGGTCGAACTTAAGAAAGCACCCCCTCAGTTCTGATCAGTATTCCTTTGCTTGCAAAGGAAGCAGTTTAGGAGCAACTTCACAGATGGAAACCTCCCTACAAAGGGGTGCCACGAGGTAATGCATCGTCCACAAACACCACGCAAGATTGAATTTCATCGCAGGCATGCAGATTGGGAAATCAGGATTTGGCAAAGAAATCCCCGACTTCGGTACATGCCATCTGCACATATGATGGAATGTATGTTTCCTCCCACACCTAAATAAAATTGTCGGAAGCTTGGCGGTCCCCATCTAAAGCTGGAAGACTCAACGCACTACTCTGGCAGATGGATAGCTCAGCTGGTTAGAGCATGGTGCTGATGACGTCAAGGTTGCAAGTTCAATCCCCCCATGAGATACTTGCCTATTCCTGCATTGCAGGCAGGGGTTAGATCAGGTATGGTCAAACCTGCCCCTCCAGATGTTTTGGGACTACAACTCCCACCATCCCTAGCTAACAGGACCAGTGGTCAGTGATGATGGGAATTGTAGACCCAAAACATCTGGAGGGCCAAGTTTGGCCATGCCTGGACTAGATGATCCCTCCGAACTCTACAATTCTACGATTCCACGATTTCCCTGGACGGCGGGATGTAGCACAAATAACAAATTCATTGACTTACGGTAAAGAACAGCCCCTAAGAGGCCAAGATCCAAAGAACAACTCATTTAGCCCACTGCACCAGCACCGGATTCAGGAACTGTGTGGGGCGTCAATTTGCTTTAGCTGCTGAGCGTAGAATCAAAATCCAACTAGGCAGACATACAGTAAAATAATACTCTGGATCCCTTGCCAGAAACAAGACAGATGTTTATATAACATAACTAATGTGGTGCAAAGTCAAAGAAGGTGCGCTTTGAACCAGGAAGTCCAAAGTTCAGATCTCTTGACTGTAATATACACAAACCAATTGGCTTGGGTACGCTCCCGTTTTTATTTTGGGTATAAAACTACAGGGTTGTTGCACAGATTAATGTGATAGTGACACTTGCAGCAGCCAATGTGGTGGCCCCTGTATGTTGCCAGGCAACAACTGCCATCACCCCGGATCATCAGCCTCCCCGGCTGGGGCAGATGGAAGCGGGGTTTCCAACAACACCTGATGTTTCTTATTATAAAGGAAGCACTCTAAGATATTGTGCACACAAAGATATATAGCGAAAAAGAGGACACGATGGTGGAACCTACACACATATAAAAAACCACTTTGAAAACGCTTTATTTGAAAACGTTTTTAAAAATCCATCCAATTCTGCATAGCTCACCTTCACCATCTATAGTCACATTTGTATACTGCAGTTTAAAACATTTCACTTGCAGTTGTGTAGCTGAGTCCTACGACGACTTGGCCCCCACCAAAACTACCTTCGGCTCAACAGACCAGTGAAACCTTCTCTCCTAAAGAGTCTTCTATGCCAATACAGGTATGCAACTTGCAGCCAGTGGGCCAAACCTGGCCTTGCAACCACCAGCTACAGAGCAGAGGGATGAGAATACAGGGAATGCAGGAATCTGGCATATGTTTGACGAGTGAGGCATTTGATCCTCCTAGCTCAGTACTGACAAGCAATGGGTTTCCAAGCGAGGGACGCCCCCCCAGCTCCACCTTGAGCTGCTGGGTCTTGAACCTGGGACCTTCTGCATGCAAAGCAGATGTTCTACCACCAAGGAATGCCCCTTCCCCTGCAAAGCCCTGGGAGAAAGTTGTGGCTTTCTTGCCCCCCACCCAAACTAGCTGAAGAAAGAGCTCTCCCCAGAGCGTTTGGGGAACTTTAAGACAACCACAAACCCCTTGCTCACCTTTCTTCACTAGAAAACACGAACTTCCTGAGTTTGAGGTCCCCCAGCACAATGGCGGACTGGTGGCAGTGGGCAACCGCCGAGACGATTTGCTTGAAGAGCCGGGCTGCCTCCTGCTCTGGAAGACGCTTGCAGCTCCTGACGTAGGAATGCATGTCGCCAAAGTCCTTATCGAAGAAGACGTAGGCTTTCGTCTCCCCGAGAATCACTTCCACGATTCCGGTGATGTTTCTGTGCGACGGCAGCTGGATGTAAGGTCGGATCTTGTCCTGGTAGTGTTTGAGGGGGAAGACCTGGAAAAAGAGGGCCAAGGGGAGAGCTGTGGTTAGAGAACGGGGATTCGCCAAAGGGGTTTTCATACCGAGAAAATCTAAGCGGATGGGCATAGCTTGAAACATCCACCGCCTTCAAGCAACAGTGGAGAATTTGTGGCCTTCCAGATGTTGTGGGACTACAACTCCCATCCTCCTTGACTGTTGGCCATGGCTGATGGGAGTTGTAGTTCAGCAACCTCTGGAGGGCCAAAGGTTCTCCTCTCCCTGTTTTAAAGCATTAGAAATTAAAGAGGGAGCAGGTGGCATAAATTGCAGAGAAGAAGGAATGACATGCTGTTTAAAAGGAGCAGAGAATGGGAAGTTGAGAGGGTGATTATTTTTTTAAAAAAAAGAATTACACATTTTCTTAATGGTGTCTGTTGAGATAAATGGATTTCAATGAAATGCACAAGGGTTTGCGTGCTGATAAATTCGTGGACCATGGCATGCATATCAACAGCCACCAGCCAGAAGAACTGGAGAGCTTCCACTTGGGAGTGGCCGTATATCTGGAATTGTTACTGGAAAGAGGTGTGCCCAGCCAGAGACATCTGGTTGGCTGCTGATGGAATCGGAAGGCTGAACTCATCTAGACCAGGGTTTCCTAAACTTGGGTCCTCCTGCTGTTTTTGGACTACAATTCCCATCATCCCTGACCACTGGTCCTGCTAGCTAGGGATGATGGGAGTTGTAGTCCAAAACCAGTTGGAAACTCAAGTTTGGGGAAACCCACGAAGTAGTATCATCCCCAGACCAAAGGCATTTGAATAGCCACACCCCTTTCTGTCCCACGCCAGCTTGAAACGCCGGCCAATTCCTAGTTCTGCACATGCACAATTACTGAAGAGAAAGGGAACCCCAATTTCAGCACCAACACCAAGCCAGACACCCTGCCAGAAACCACCTGGAAGCAAGGCGCCCAAGTTACGTGTGAGCTCAGTTCCCGAGGCTTCTCTGCCAGCCCTGAAAAAGTACCTCTAGGTATGCAGTGGGAAAGAGAGAGAGGAGCAGGGAGAGGCATTTAAAACCATCCACCCTCCAATCTGTCTGCGGTGATTCAGACAAAGGCGATGGCGACCCAGCTCCCATTTCGGAGCATGCCAAACTCTGAGCAAGGGAAGGAGAGGATTAAAAGCCTCTCTCATGCTTTATTCACAGATGTTTTGCAAGACTTTGGGCATGTTCTCCGGATGACCTGAAAGGGCTCTGCTGGGTTACTCACATCCTAGGCCTGACTGGAAACTGTGACGTACACACAGAGTGTCATCATTCCAGTCCAGGCAACCCGGCAAGAGACTCCTCGCCGTGGGAGCCCCATCGCCCTCTCCTCCCTTCCCAACTTAACTCCCTGTCCCCGGCTCGCTCCATGTCATTTCAGCTGTCTCCAGTTACTGCAAACAAGAAGTGTTAAATTAACAATCACCAAATTGTAGAGTTGGAAGGGGTCTCTGGATCATCTGGTCAAAGCCCCTGCAATGCAGGAATCTCAACTAAAGCATCCATCAGTGGCTATTGGCTCTGATGGCTGCATTATTGCTCTAGTATCAGAGGTGTTTATGCCAGGCTGCATACATATCACACATTTAAAGCACATTCTTTCCCTCAAATTCTTCTAGGTACTGAGACTTAGCTTCCACTGAGCTACAATGCGCAGCAATCCTTAAACCGGTGAGTCCAGTCACAACCAGCCTATCAATGGCCTGTAAGAGCTATTCCAGTGGAAAGATATTCCCTGCTTGGGGGAGATCTGTGGGGCTGCTTGCAAAGCTTGATTAAAAGATCCTTGCAGCCCAGCCTCACAAGCAGAAATAGGTCAGAACTGCTACGATAAAGTAAACCAAGGAGCAGCAAACTAAGCGGTGTCGCCACTAATTTGGCATGCAATATCCACTGAAACCTTTGGCACATTTTCTCTGTCCCCTGCTGCTTAACAAATCCTAAATAGGGGTAAGTGAAATACATGATTATTCTCCCCATGTTAATTCCTGCCTCTTTCCCTCCTCCACTTCCATCATCTGCCCTGTATTGAATCTTGTCCTTTAATATTTTCTAAAATCTGTTGAAGAGACCTGTGTAACTCAAAAGCTTGCCTCCCAGTTTGAAGATGAAATCAAACGCATCTCGCTTGTTCCAGGCTATGCAACTGTTAAGTGCTGCAATCATCCAGGGACTTGATCCAGAACCATCTCATTTATTTTAATGGGTTTGCTTCAGAGCCCCCGTCCAGGTCTCCACAACTGCACCTCCTATGAGAGAGCCTGCAAACAGCAGGTGGCAGCAGTAAACCCCATCTCTCCAGCTACTGCCCTGCTCAAAGAGACTGGGGAAATATTCAAGGACAGTGTGAGTGTGCGCGTTTTATTTAAAGAGCTGAGGACACCTCATGGAAAACTTGGAAAGCTCTGCTAGTCTCAGCCAATTCCTGCTTGCGTACTATTCTGCAGGAGGGAAGCGGAAAACAGAGGAGGATGACGGAGGAGAAACTTAACCCTTTTTTTTCAAGTGTGAGGAATCTTTCCAGATGGCTTCCAACCCCCCCCCCCCCAAAAAAAAAACCGAACGCGGAGAAATCCAGTCCTGGTCTCTGCACGGATCTCCACAAAAAGAACACAATCTAAGGTTGCAAAATTCTGCCGGCTCAGTGCAGCCCCGACCTAATTCGTCTACATCATGTTTTGCAGATATTTGCCTGCTGGCACCATCATTACATAAATCCAGCGCCCACTACGATCCTATTTCCCTTCACAAGTCCATTCTTACACGCGTTTACTCGGAAAGAAGCACAAACCACGCTCAATGGCACTGACTCGCGAGAAAGCGCGTCTAGGCACCCACATCCTTTCAGATCACGGGAATTCCAGGAACGTGTGGAACCTATGAGCTTGCCAGTGGGTCACCAATCCGTGTTGTTTCATATTGTGCCCCCAACCTTCCACCCCGCGCACAAGAGTCCCGATCCACGCGCCACTTAAGCCCGAGGAGATTCTGATTCAGAAGACCCGATTCGGCTCGCGTGTGAAAACCCCGGGTTACGCACGCTTTCCTCAAGGTAGCCAAGTTCCACTGAAGTTTACTCAATGGAGCTTGCTGCCTTCCTTCCGAGCGCAATCGCCGACGGCGCGGCCGAAGCTGGCCGGTCCCCCCGCTTTCCAAGGCGCAGAGGGGGCTCCCCCCAAACACGACGAAAGGGTCGGACGCCCGTCCGAAGCGTCCCCGGCGGCGCTTACCTTGCAGCGCAGCTCCCGTCCGGTGTTGATGTCGAGCGCCCTGGAGACGTGATCCCGGTCGGGCAGGGGCAACAAGAGGTAACCGGCGACCAGGCTGGGGCCCTGCGCGCTGCCGTTCCCTCCGGGGGTGCCCGCAACCGAGCCGCCACCTCCGGGGGCCGGAGAGACCGGCCCGCAGGGCGACCCGGGCGCGCTGAAGCAATCGTGGGGCGCCGCCGCCGCGCTGGAGCAGTCGACGGCGAGGCGAGCGCACTTGGCGGCGGGCGGCGCGTCCTCGGCGCCGTCGTGCAGCAGGAGCCGCTTGGCGGGCGCGCAGCGGCAGCGAGGGCCTCCCGCGCCGGCTGCCGGCGGGTGCAGGAGCACGGCGGGGCTGCGGGGCTCGAGCTGGCGGCTCATGGAGCTGGCGGGCGGCGGCGGCGATCCGAGCGCGGTGTGGCGCGCGAAGCCGGGAACAAGGCGGCCAAGGAAAGCGGCTCCGGCGGCTGCTGCTGCTGCCGCCCACTTAATTGTCCTTCCGCGGCTGATTCAGGCGACCTCCTCCACTCCGAGGGAAGCAGCGCTCCCGGCCGAGGCTTGTGCAGTGCCGTCCGGCAGCCTGGCGCGCATCCCCGCCTGCTCTCCTCCTCCCTCGACGGAGAGCGCCCGGCCACAAGTGCAGGCGCGCCCCTCCGCTCACCATCTGCCGGCAGCGCGGCCAAACTCCCGGGAGCTCAGCAAAGTTCCCCGTGACGCAAGGGGAAGCGGGCGGGGCCTCGGGGAGCCCGGCCTCCCATTGGCGGCCTCAGCCCCATTCAGCGCGGCAGCAGCCGACGGAGCGAGTAAAAAAAGGGAAGAGAGCCGAGCGATCTCCAGCCAGGCAATGGGAAGACCCCGCGAGGCGAGAGGGAGCGCCTTTGGCATTCGCCTGGAGCGCCCCGGGGCGCTTCAGAACGGCGCGAGGTAGAGGTTAGAGCCCTGGGCTGGGAGATCGGGGTTCAAGTCCCCCCCGATCGAGCTGGGAAAAGTTGGAGAGCAGTGGAAGAAACGCTCAAATGCAGCAGCCTTCCCCGACGTTGCATTCGGGCCCCGAGCGCGACTTGCAATGGGTGCGAGAAGCCGCCGGCTGCTCCGGAGGAGAAGTCTCGTCAGTCTCGTGTCGTCGTCCTACCACAGCCACCCATTCCCCCCACGTTTTCCCAATCTTAAATTCAGTTCTCCACATTCAGCCATGAATAATAGAAAGGGAGAACTGCAAAGTTGGAAGGGAAGCCCGAAAAACATCTCCAGTCCAAACCCTCTCAATGCAGGAATATGCGCAGGGAATCGAACCTGCAACCTTGGCGTCATCAGCACCACACTTTTAACCAACTGAGCTGTCCAGATGGACATTTGCACATCAGTTTTGGAATTCGTTTTATTTAAAAAAAGCCCTTATGAAAATGCACCAGCATTTTAGTGCAAAATTTATCCATTTTTGCATGCGCTTTTGCCCCATAGGCACATTCCTTTTGCAAGCAATTTCCCCCTAATGTTTTTGCACGTCATTCTCACCTCTTTATGTATCCCTATGCATCCTTTACCTAGCAATATGCATTTTCCTACAGATTCCCTGGTTGGAGCCTTTTGCATTGCAAAATCTGGAGAAATGCAAAATTTGCTGCAGTTTGGTTTTTGAGAATTCCCTCAGGCCAACAGCGTTCATCGCATGTGACTGAAAGCTGCAACCACTCCTTGCAAATAGTGCAAACTGGATGCGCTGAAATGATTTGTTGATTTGGACAACATCTATAATCATTCTTCAGACAAACCACCAGCTGGAGAAAAGCAGCCAGGACCAACATATACTGTATTGTCTAGAGATGGTTCAGGCATCCCAGCCACCACAGGAAGAGGAACATACTCAAATGTGCTATTATTTACACACACACACACCTGCAATATCGAGCCCTGAATAGTAAGCAATTTGTAGGGCAGATCATCCGCTAAGTTGCAGATGCAATCAGTGCCATCTGCTGATTCTAGAGGCAAATTTACTGCTTGAGGTCACCATCCACAGAATCATATGTTCCAGGAATACAGGTACTTTTAGAGATCTCCAAAGAGATACGCAAACCGCAAGGCCAGTGGCCAGCTTGCCATGAGCTACTTTCAGTGAATTTTAAGAAGCACATGCAATGCCTTGTGCTGGATGACTCATAGCATATCAGTCCCATTAATGCATCTGAGCACTAAAAACAAGAACTGCATTTGTTCAAGGAGGATATCCTGGGGGTTCCATTTGTTGCTTCCCTACATGATGACACCAGGGAAAGGTTCTGCAAATGCTTTCTCAGCCTTTTCTTTCAAAGTGCATCATTTCTGGGTCTTCTAGCCTCGTCGTTCAGCAACTACATAGGCAGCTCAGTCGGTACAGCGTGAGGCTCTTAATACTCAGGGTTGTGGGTTCGAGCCCTGCGCTGGGCAAAAAGGTTCCTGCGTTGCAGGGGGGTTGGACTAGATGACCCTCAGGCCCCCAACCAACTAGAATTCTGTGGTTCTAACATGCATAGGGAATTTTTGAAATGTTTGGTGTTTTACTGTGCTTAATGTTGTTCATTTGTTGGAAGCCTCCCAGAGTGGCTGGGGGCAAGGGGCGGCATATAAGTAAATAATAATAATAATAATAATTACTGTACTTTCATCTACGCTGTCTGGCAACTGTCTACACAGACTGGCAACATCTCTCCAGAATTTCAAGTGGGACAATTTCAAGTGTAAAGAAAATAATCTTATGCTTAACACCAAAAAAACCAAAGAACTCATAATTGATTTTAGGAGAAAGAAAAGTGTATTTTTACCATTGCACATAAATGGCGAGGAGGTGGAGAGGGTTGGTAGTTTTAAATACCTGGGCACTTACATCTCTGAGGACCTCTCATGGACTGCAAATATTAATATGGTTGTGAGGAAGGTGCAGGGGAGGTTGTATTTCCTGAGAATGCTCAGAGGATTGAATCTATCTCAGCACCTACTTCTGTCCTATTATCATAGTACCATTGAGAGTGTCTTAACCTATAGTATATTATCGTGGTATGGGAGCAGCTCTGGAATGGATAAAAAAGCTTTACAGAGAATAATTAAAATTGCCCAGAATGTTATTGGGCTCCAACTACCAACCCTGGATGAGATCTTCACGTCTCGCAGCTTGAAGAAGTCACACAATATCCTGAGAGATCCCACCCATCCTGCTCACAACCTCTTTGAACTGTTGCCTTTGGGCAGAAGATACAGGACAATGAAAACACGAACCACACGCCTTCTGAATAGTTTCTATCCAAGAGCTCTGATTGCACTAAATAATGATCTCAGGGCCAGTTGTAAGAAATAGCAAGCAGTGAGTAGTAAGGAATGAGATAGGTTTTAGGTTATGTTATGCTTCTAATAGGTTGTGTTATATTCTGGATTATGTATGTTTTAATAGATTATGTCTGAATAGGATGAGAGTGTTGGAGATACGTGCAAATGTGTATGTGAATCCGGTCTTGGGTGTTTGATTTTAGTTGTTGTGTATACTGTGTATATACGGACAATGACAATAAATTTATCTAATCTAATCTAACATGGAGATGCCGGGATTTGAACCTGGGACCTTCTGCATGCAAAGCAGATTCTCTGCACTGTTACAGGGGTCGACATTAGGGCAGGGCTGTGGAAACTGTGGACCTCCAGATATAGGTGAACTATAATTCCCACTGCCCCAGACCTGGCTGGGGCTGGTGAGAGTTGGTGGTGTACAGGAACATCTGCAGGTCTGCCAATTACCCAGGCCTGCACTGGGGCTGAGATCTCTCACCAAAGTGGTCATCCAGTATCCGAAGTGTACCACTGTGGTCTAAACCACCTAGCCTCTTGGGCTTGCCGATCGGAAGGTCAGCAGTTTGAATCCCCACGACGGAGTGAGCTCCCGCTGCTCTGTCCCAGCTTCTGCCAACCTAGCAGTTCGAAAGCATGCCAGTGCAAGTAGATAAATAGGTACCACTGCAGCAGGAAGGTAAACAGTGTTTCTGTGTGCTCTGGCTTCAGTCACGGTGTCCCGTTGCACCAGAAGTGGTTTAGTCATGCTGGCCACATAACCTGGAAATCTGTCTGTGGACAAACGCTGGCTCCCTCGGCCTGAAAGCGAGATGAGCACTGCAACCCCATAGTTGCCTTTGACTGGACTTAACCATCCAGGGGTCCTTTACCTTTTACCTTTTTTGTACCACTTCAAACGGCAAGCTTCAACTTACTCTTCAGGTGAGTTGTTTGACAGTGGAATGGACTATTTTGGAAGGTGGTGGGACTCTCCATCTTCCTTGCAGGACGTTGGACTATATGAGCCTTGGGATACTTTCAGTGATTTATTTTTAAAAAATTAAGTTGTGTGTCCTTGTTTCTCAGTCGGATCCTGTTGTATGTTTCGTGGTATTTTATGCACTGCGACTTGCCATTATTTTTATTTATAGTTTATTATAATTATTTACTGTAATTGATGGGTGTAAACTGTTTAATTATTATTTACTGATCTCTAATGTTTCTGTTTGCTATTAGATTCTAATGGATTATTGAATATTGCTTAAATTTGATACAAGTTGTTTATTTTAGAGTTATTGTGACTTTTTTGTATTGGATCAGATGGTTGTTGTTGTTTTTTTAAAATAATTTTTATTGGGATTTTATGTACAACATAACATAACCCCCCCAATACACAATATACCCTCAGTGAGCATAACATACAACAATACAAACAACGAAATAAAAGACTTCCTTTATCCTGTTTACTTCTTTTTATTTTAGAATTATTGTGACTTTTTTTTTTGTATTGGATCAGGTGGTTGTTATTAACGTGTTGGAAGCCGCCCAGAGTGGCTGGGGCAACCCAGCCAGATGGGCGGGGTATAAATATTAAAATTATTACTATTATTATATCCTTTCCAACTCTGCAGTTCAGGACGATGCCCCATATATGCACGTAGGAAACTAGATGCCAAGCAAAAGGTTTCCCTGACATGCTTGGGTGGGGGTTTCTTTTTTTGTCTGGAGCATTCAATTACCTGTCACTGTCAGTGAGAACTAGGTCCTTAGGGGCTGCCAGCAACTCACAGCCAACAGTCATACACTCCTTTTATCTATGGGTTGGCAGGTGCAGGTGGGTGAACCTAATAATTGTCAGCCTGGATTTGGCCCTGAGGCCCACAGGCAGCCCCAGCTATCTGGGGCACGCAGATAGCAGATAGCTGAGTGAAGTACTTGGTCACAGAACCAGCCAGCAGCAATTTCAGTGCTTTGGGGGTGGGGAAATCCCGTTAAGGGGGCTCAGTGCCACTGGGTTCAACACGTAAGCTGCACAATCTGCTCCACTAGATAGAAGAGGTAGGCAGAGGCTGTCAGAGCTTTGCCGTCGTTTTATGATCGCTGCTTGTCACCGCGCTGAGTGCTTTGTCTTGTTTGACCTCACAGCAACCCAGTGAGTAATCTGCAACTCCTATTAATATTTTTATAGCGCTAACCATGTGCTTGGATGGGAAGCGAAGGCACACAGAGCTGCATGTGCCACCTCTCTCTGATAGGCAGCCTCCCCCCCCCCAGCCCTCCAGATGGAAACTTGCCAGCCAGGATCTAAGGTCTCAACAAACCTAGAGCTGGTGATCTGCAGGAGGATGTTGGTCGTCTCTGCCACCAGCTAGGTCTTTCCTAAGGAAGGACGATGTAGACTTCCTCAACCTTGCTTTCTTCTTCTGACCCGTCGTTTCAGAACGGTCTGAAGTGGACTTGCCTCCTAACTCCCAACTGCAGTTTGAGACTGAAATATACTCAGAGTCGAGAGTGGATTTCATGCTCTTTATTCAGCTCATAGTGGTGAGGAGGGAATGAAAGTCCCCTTAAAGTATCCGCTTTATATACATTATTTACACAACGGGCTGCACGTGGTTGGCTAATTCCGGAATTCTCCTGTAGGCCAATCAGGTTGTGGATTCACTTCCATCTGGAGCTGGATTGGGTGGCTTCTGCAGACCAATCATACTGCTGCATTGTTCTAGGACCAATCAGACTGCTGCATTCTGAATCCTATTGTTCTAGGACCAATCAGACTGTTGCATTTTGGATCCTATTCAACTCAGTACATAACAGAGACCATTTATAATTTCTTGCAATATACACCTCTAACTCTCTCTCTCAAAACACACACACATGCACACTTAAAAATTGATTGGTGCCAGATTCAGGACAGACCAAAGGATGCCCTCCGTCCAGAAGAGCTCTTCTTTTTGAAGGAAGCGCTAGAGCTCAGTGGCAGCGCACTTGCTTTATACATAAAGGTCTCAGGTTCAATTTTAGCAATCCCCAGGTAAAGCTGGGAATGCCTCTGGACAGCCATCAGTGCAAACAACGCTGAGCTAGTGTCAGGAGCGAGCCGGCAGTAAATCACACTGTTCAAAGTTGGAGTTAACTCTTCCTTAGCAAGAACACAATCTGCACAGAGTGTCAGGTCTAATGAGCACAGCAGCTCATCTCCAGTAGGTCTTCCCCACGGATGAGTTGCTGAGACTTAAAGTCCCCGCTTCCCTATAGTACCCTCCTCTCAATGGTTTCCCCCATTGCGTCTGTTTGAAGCTAACTTCTCTGCCCTTTTCATGCCTCTTCTGGTTCTGCAAGACCTGGGAGGTGGGGAGCTTGTCACAGCAGCAGCAGCAGGAGACACCTGTGACTCTTCACCAGCCTGCCTCTTGGGCCCTCTTCGCTTCAGCTTCTGCTTCTCGACCTCTCTCTGCCACAGACTCTCCCAGCTCACTAAGCCCTGTTATCTCTTCAGCTTCTGACACCTCCTCCTCCCAGTCTTCTCTGACCACTCATTGTTATCCCATCCAAAATTCCAGGGCTCTGAGCCTTTTTCCCTTGGGGGCTCCCCAGCTGGTTCCTGTTTGTTGTGGGGGAGGAAGGGAAAGGAGAATGTTAGCTGCTTTGAGACTCCTTAAGTAAAGGGTAAAGGGACTCCTGACCATTAGGTCCAGTCGTGACCGACTCTGGGGTTGTGGCGCTCATTTCGCTTTATTAATCGAGGGAGCCGGCGTACAGCTTCCGGGTCATGTGGCCAGCATGACTAAGCCGCTTCTGGCGAACCAGAGCAGCACACGGAAACGCCATTTACCTTCCCGCCAGAGTGGTACCTATTTATCTACTTGCACTTTGACGTGCTTTCAAACTGCTAGGTGGGCAGGAGCAGGGACCGAGGAACGGGAGCTCACCCCGTCGCGGGGATTCGAGCTGCCAACCTTCTGATCGGCAAGTCCTAGGCTCTGTGGTTTAACCCACAGCGCCACCCGCGTCCCTTGAGACTCTTTAGGGTAGTGATAAAGCGGGATATCAAATCCAAACAACTCCTCCTCCTCCTCTTCTTCTTCTTTTTCCCACCATTCCTCTGCATCCACAACAGTCCACTACAGCCAGATGGACCAAGGGTCTGACTCTGTATAAGGCAAGCTGTTTTCCTATGTTTCCTAAGTTGTTCAGGACCTCTCCTTCCCAGTTGACGCCCAACAACTTAAGGCACCCAAAACAGTTGAAAGTCATCTTCTAGCACAGGGGTCAGCAAACTTTTTCAGCAGGGGGGCGGTCCACTTTCCCTCAGACCTTGTGGGGGGCCAGACTATATTTTGGAGAGAGAAAATGAACGAATTCCTATTACCCACAAATAACCCAGAGATGCATTTTAAATAAAAGGACACATTCTACTCATGTAAAAACAAGCTGATTCCCGGACCGTCCGCGGGCCGGATTGAGAAGGCGATTGGGCCTTAGTTTGCCTACCCAATAAAAAAAGGAGAGGCAGTAAAAAACGCAGCACCTGATGTGAGCAAGCAACCACAAATATGGGGACAGACTCACATTTAACGTCCTGATGACATGCACTGTGCATGGGTGGAGAAGAGAATAATGTGAGAGTTTTCTCCTGTGAATGTGAGATTTTCCCCTGGGTTCCAGCCATATGCTTTACCGAAAAAATCCAGTTCCTCCCCACACCTTTTCTTCCTCTCCTATTCTTTCGGGGCTGTCACGGCCCTTTCGTTTCACAAACTTCTCTGGAAGTGGGTGGAAGTTACTACGGAACGGAACAACTGCCGAGCGGGGAGCGTTTTTCGTGTCAGCTGCTGGCAGGCTTGTTGAGGGTGACAACTTGTCTCACTGCTTGGGTGGTAGCGGAGAAGCCTGACAACAGAATACTACTGCAATGACTCAGCGTGGGAAGAATGCTAAGAAGACCTGCGGCGGGGGAGATAACTGATTCAACAGCACCACTGGAGAGACAGGCCAACGCTTTGCAGAAAGGGCTGCTTAGTTGTTATTTTTCTACTCGACGTTGTTTTGGCATTTAGAAAAAGGGAAAAAACATGAGGCTGAACTTGAGCCAGAATTCATCTGGGCTCAGGCCTCAGAAGCTGCCCAGAGTGGCTGGGGCAACTCAGCCAGATGGCCATGGTATTAATAATAATAATAATAATAATAATAATAATAATTATTATTATTATTATTATTATTATTATTATTATTATTATTATTATTATTCTGCTGTTTTCCATGCTAGAGCTCAGCCCCCGAGAACAGGGGAAGTTCTCTAACACGCAGGTGTGCCCTGACTTTGGGATTAAGAGCATGGTGATAAAACAGGCACAGTTGCACATTTCTCCCGAGTTCCTTAAAGAATGCCTGAAAGCGAAACCCACACAGAAAAGTGCACCCCTACTTGCTGTGTGTACAGAACTCGCACGACACTATGGCTAGTGGTGTAGTGAATATAATAATAATAATAATAATAATAATAATAATAATAATAATAATAATTTATACCCTGCCCATCTGGCTGGGTTTCCCCGGTCACTCTGGTGGCTTCCAACCAAATATTAAAAACAATACAGCATCAGACATTAAAAACTTCCCTAAACTGGGCCACCTTCAGTTGTCTTTTCAAAGTAAAATAGTTGTTTATTGCCTTGACATCTACTGGGAGGGCGTTCCACAGGGCAGGCGCCACTACCGAGAAGGCCCTCTGCTTGGTTCCCTGTAACCTCACTTCTTGCAGTGAGGGGACCACCAGAAGGCCCTCAGCGCTGGACCTCAGTGTCCAGGCAGAACGATGGGGGTGGAGACGCTCCTTCAGGTCTACTGGGCCAAGGCCGTTTAGGGCTTTAAAGGTCAGCACCAACACTTTGAATTGTGCTCAGAAACGTACTAGGAGTCAGTGAAGAGGGAGCATGGGGAGAACACAACTCTTGGGACTTTTTCTTTCCAGAGCAGAGGTGATGGAGAGCAAGCAGTAACTGAGACATCTTCCTTGTGATAACTAGGATTTTGCGTTTTACTATTGTTCGCACCAGATTAGCATGGAGGAAACCGTATTCTACGACCTGTTGTACTAGGATAACTCTTTTAGTAGCAGCTGCAAACTTTGCTTTTGCAGCTTCTAAAAGTTTGTGTCCAATTTTTACCTTCTCATTATCACACCTTGCTATTGTGAACCTTTTTTTTTGGCGGGGGGTACCTATTCATTATTATTTTCTTACCTACTCTTGTGACGGATACAGTGGTACCTCGGGTTAAGTACTTAATTCATTCCGGAGGTCCATTCTTAACCTGAAACTGTTCTTAACCTGAAGCAGCACTTTAGCTAATGGGGCCTCCTGCTGCCGCCGCACCGCCGGAGCATGATTTCTGTTCTCATCCTGAAGCAAAGTTCTTAACCCAAGGTACTAAGGGCGCTGGGCATGTTTAGCCTGGAGAAGAGGAGGTTAAGGGGTGATATGATAGCCATGTTCAAATATATAAGAGGATGTCACATAGAGGAGGGAGAAAGGTTGTTTTCTGCTGCTCCAGAGAAGTGGACACGGAGGAATGGTTCCAAACTACAAGAAAGAAGATTCCACCTAAACATTAGGAAGAACTTCCTGACAGTAAGAGCTGTTCGACAGTGGAATTTGTTGCCAAGGAGTGTGGTGGAGTCTCCTTCTTTGGAGGTCTTTAAGCAGAGGCTTGACAACCATATGTCAGGAGTGCTCTGATGGTGTTTCCTGCTTGGCAGGGGGTTGGACTCGATGGCCCTTGTGGTCTCTTCCAACTCTATGATTCTATTCTATGATTCTACTATTTCTGGGTTAGCGGAGTCTGTAACCTGAACCGTATGTAACCTGAAGCATATGTAACCTGAAGCATATGTAACCTGAGGTACCACTGTAATTGGAACCATAAATACCGATTCTCTGTGTTGTTGTTTTGTTATTTATTTGTACCTGACCCATCTGACTGGGTTGCCCAGTACACAAACACACACACGGCTCTCAACTCTTCCTTGGGAGAGTGGTTACAGATCTGAAGCTACTGCGCGTTCAATAATTACAAGCCCAATGGCAGGGATGATGCTGGTTGAAGTTCAGCAGCATCTGAAGGGTTAAAGGTTCTCTGCACCTGGATGCCAGGAATCAAACCCAGGACTTTCCTGCCTACAGCACAGGGCACCTACCAATGATCAACAGCCCCTCTCTTTCCGAGTCATCCTAATGCATCCCTGGGTGGCATCACCCATGCCTTATTACTTGCTAGTAGGAATTACGGGATGTCTACTTGCAACATGGGGTGGTAGCTTAGTTTGCAAGAAAGCTACATTGACAACGTGTGATGATTTCAGGGAACAGACAAATCTGGGGTTTGGATCCACCTCTCTGCCACTGACAGCCATACAGAGCCAAGGCAGATGGAACTAACCACAGGGTAAGATACCAAACAATATATACAGGTCTTTTTTTCCAGCTGAAACACACCAGAACTCAATTCTGGCACCTCTGAGTTGGGCACCATTGCCTTTCCAAGAGAACGAAGGAGGCGTTCATGGTGATTCCGGCACCTCATTTTCTAGAAAACAGCACTGCATCTATTGCTGTTGTTGTTTAGTTGTTTAGTCGCATCCGACTATTCGTGACCCCATGGACCAGAGCACGCCAGGCACTCCTGTCTTCCACTGCCTCCCGCAGTTTGGTCAAACTCATGCTGGTAGCTTCGAGAACACTGTCCAACCATCTCGTCCTCTGTCGTCCCCTTCTCCTTGTGCATCTATATATTTCCCAAATAGCAAAAGCGTGTGGCCCTTAGCAGCTTTAATTTCCAAGCATTTTGGTGTTTGAGTGAACCTGGAAGGCCTTAACACCATGTGAAACCGAAAAGGGCTTTGTTAACAGAATCCGGTTGTCGTTCCACCAGTACAATGGTACCTCGGGATGCGAACGGGATCCGTTCTGGAACCCCGTTCGCATCCTGAATAGAATGTACGACACGACAGCGCGTCTGCGCATGCCGCTTTTTGCCACTTCCGCGCCTGCGCGTGATGTAATTTTGAGCGTCTGCGCATGTGCGAGCAGCGAAACCCGGAAGTAACACGCTCCGTTACTTCCAGGTTGCCACGGAGCGCAACCCGAAAGTGCTCAACCTGAAGCACATTCAACCCGAGGTATGACTGTACAACTTCCGTGTAAGCCAAGCACACACTTACTTAGGAAAGTGAGGTGGAGTCGCACCACAAAGCCCCCTGTCCTCAAATTCTCTTTCTCCCTAAATGTTCAATGCAACAATAATGGATGAATCCAGTGATAGGAAGTAGCTGCGATCCCCTGTGGGCATGTGACTGCTCCCATGCTTAACAAAGGGAGACACCTCTGTTCTTGAGGCTTCAGGGCATCATTAGCCCTAGCGAAAGAGACAGGGGTTTGTGCCAGGAGTGCGAAGGACCTCAGCCAACATCTTATGAACACTCATCTCCTGACTTCGCTCCTTTCCAATCTACGCAGCATGAAAGCATCCTTTGTTGTTGTTATTATGGGATATTTGCAAATCAGAGAGACAAGCTTTGAAACCCCATTCAATATCCCTCCCCCCTCCTTCACATGCCCCAGAAGTTGATTACACAAGTGAAAACACTCGAGTCAGTGTCTTTTCATTTGCCTTTTTCCTTTTGGCCCGGAAAAATAAGTCTTCATATTTGTCTTATTTGTCTTTCGTTACCCAAAGGTCTCCAAGCGATTTATAAGACATTTAAAATATAAATACATTATACCATAAAAACAGAAAGAAACCACCCAACGTAACAGCCGCAGGAAAATTTGGCGGCACGCTAGTTAACAAAAGAGCATCGCCTTAGCCCAGCCTTTCCAAAATCGGGTTCCCAAATGTTGGACTACAACTTCCATCATCCTTAGCTAGCAGGGATGGTGAGAGTTGTAGTCCAACAGCATCTGGAGACCCAACGCTGAGAAAGGCTGCCTTAGCCTATCAAAATCTGGGGGGTGGGGTGGAATGCACACCTTTACCTGGTGCCAAAAAAGATATCAATGAAGGCACCAGGCAGACCTCACTGGGGAGAGCATTCCGCAGATGGGGAGCCACAACTAAAAAGGTCCTCTCCTTTCACTTGATTAATTATTATTATTTTTTTGCCGGTTCAAATTGCCAAATCAGAAACAATTGCCCTCTAACTAGGCTTGTGGGCTGAAGGTACAATATAAGGCAGCTTTGAAAGCTCAAATGACTTGCCGTCAGGAAAGACACTTCTGCATCCAGTCGAAAGAGAACATGCAGAGTGCCTGCAGTTAAGGATATAAAATTCATTACCAATGGCATGGCTTTCATTTCCCTCTTTTATTTTGGAAGTACGACCTTCTCCAAGCTGCCATAGCACTGTTCGAAGTTACAATCAGCCCTCCTTGCTTATGCACATGGCTATCTTATCAGGGATAATTCGGCGGCATGTGTGCTAGATGCCAAGCAAAAAAACAGGAAAGGTTGTATTGTATTGTCAGGCATGGGAGTCTTCCAATGACCCTTTCAGATGCCTTGGAATGACGCCCATTTCAGAACTGCTCCCATACTGTTTTTATTCAGTATTTATACAACACCATGTTGTATGCGCATGAAGTGAGGAGCTTAGGATTGCAACGAGCATTAGCCATACTCGGAGGAGGCCCACTGAAAACAATGGACATTAGGTCCGTTAATTTCAAAGGGTCTCCTCTAAGCACAAATTTGCTGGTATCCTTGTGCATTCATAATTTGTGCTCATGATGTTTATTGGGGTGGTTATACACAATCCTGCTTTTCCAGTTTGTGCCTGCAAATGTTTTGGGGTGGACATAGCGCTTCCTCACCCAAACTTGTGCATGTCTTGAATCTTAAGAATGTAACACGTAAGACAAATCTGTTGGAAGAAACAAGATTTACCAGCTATCGAAGAATGGCAGATGAAGATGGTGGATTATATGGAACTTGCCGAACTGACCAGGAGACTCTGAGATGAGAGAGAAGAGACGGTGGAAGAAGACTGGAAGAAGTTTAAGGAATATTTGAAAAAAAATGTTAATATTGAAATCTTAGAATATCTTTGGAAGTGGATATAGGCTGTAGGGTTAGAAGTAGAAGATAGTGTATTTTAAAATAGTATTATTTGTAAGTGATAAAATTATTTTAAGTGTGATTTTAAAAAAAGATGGTTAGAAACTATGATATAATAATAATAATAATTTATTATTTATACCCCGCCCATCTGGCTGGGCCTCCCCAGCCACTCTGGGTGGCTTCCATAGAAAGCAAAAATACAGTAAATATATGGAAACTGCTATAGATGAAGTAAAATGAAAATCAGATACAGTGGTGCCCCGCAAGACGAACGCCTCGCAAGACGGGAAACCCACTAGACGAAAGAGTTTTCCGTTTTGGAGGCGCTTCGCAAAACGAATTTCCCTATGGGCTTGCTTCGCAAGACGAAATGTCTTGCGAGTTCCTGCAGGTCTCCCCCCCTTTTTCCCCCTTTTCCTAAGCCGATAAGCCACTTATCAGCTGATCCGCTGATAAGCCGCTTATCAGCTGATCCGCTAAAGCCGCTAAACCGCTAATAGCACTAATCCGCTAAGCTGTCAATGGGCTTGCTTCACAAGACTAAATAACCGCTATACGAAGAGAATCGCGGAACGGATTAATTTCGTCTTGCGAGGCACGACTGTAGGTGGGACTAGGGGAAGCCCACTTAACAATGTTTAGAAAAAATAAGGATATGACAAGAATTTGTTTGTATTGTTGTTTTTCTGTTTGTGTTATTTGTGTTATAAAATGAATTTTAAAAAATTGGGGGGAGAAAGACAAATGTGCTGGATGAGACCAGTGAATTGTCTAGTCCAGCATCACGGTGGCCAACCAGATCTCCGTGGGGAGCCTGCAAGCTGGACATGAATGCAACAGCACACTGCTCACCTGCAGATTCCAGCAGCAGTGAAGGTAGAACATAGCCATGAATTTGTCCATAAGAACACAGCTTCCTGCTGGATCACAGAATTGCAGAGCTGGAAGGGATCCTGAGGATTATCTAGTTCAGTGTTTCCCAACCTTGTGCCTCCAGCTGTTTTTGAACTACAACTCCCATCATCCCTGACTAGCAAGACCAGTGGCAAGGGATGATGGGAATTGTAGTCCAAAAACAGCTGGAGGCACAAGGTTGGGAAACACAGCCCCTTGCAATGCAGGGATATGCAGTTGTGATTCAAGGACCCACCACCTGCTTGGGTCTAAGAAAGACACATGGACACAGTATATTAGGTTAACGGGCTAAAAAAGGCCACAACTGATTACAGCACGTGAGAGGTATTGGCTTAGGCATTGGATAAAACAACAGAGCGTGACTCCACCCCTTCAGGGAGGGGTGAGTCTATCAAGGGTTAACCACCAGTGGGGGGAGCCTGTTCACGCAAATACAACTGAAAGCTTCCCCTGATGTCACCGGGGGGTCGTGCCATGGCCCTAGCCACCAGCAAGGGCATTGGACAGGATCCATGACTGCCTGGTTCCTTTACTGGAATACCCATAAAGTGGAGGGGTAGGCGATGGCCACACCCTGCCCTCCAACACACCAACATATTCCAATGCCTAACCGCCAAAACCTAAAAGTTGTGATGATTTGCTACCAGGTAGGCGGAAAACCAAGTGGCCGGTGCCAATTTGCCAGTTGGATAAAAATTCCTACCAGGCCCACTGGACAACCAAGGCAACCAACCACGGGTCCATAGCAATGTCAAGAACCAAGCAATGAACTAAAGGGAGGGTGGGTGGGTGATCCGACAAAAACCAGCAGCGGAATGAAAGGGAAGTGCTGCCGCGGCCGCATGGGAGTGGCAAAACCCCGCCCCCAAGACTCCACCTGATTGGTTGGCTACATGGGGGCGTGGCACGGCAGCCAGGCCAGCTGGGCAGGGGCTGGAACGCCCCCTGCCAACGCAAGGAATGGTTCCTGCTCACAACTCCTCCCCTCTGTAAGGAGGAGAGGCTCTGTCCCATACGGGGATTGAACCTGCAACACTGGCGTTATCAGCACCACGCTCTAACCAACTGAGCTATCCAGGCTGATATCCTGCAACTTTAAATACCATAAATACCTAGGGTGATTTTTTTTGGGGGGGAGGGTGTCCTGTTTTTGCTGCGCTACATCACAAGAGTGCTTCTGCAGCAGGCAATAATGTAGAAACATTGGGAACAACTAATAAATCAGGTTGAAGTGTGGAGGGTCCACTGTTAACATCCTATTGGCGTGTTAACAACATGTTGCAGAATACAGCCACATATTTAGAATGGCAGTAGTGGGTGAGACAACAGAAGGAAGGAACTGAATGACAAGTGTCACAAGGAGAGCTGTTAACACTGTTAGGTCCACTGTAGCAGTAGCAGCCAAGAGTCGTGTGGCACCTTATTCCAGAATAAGCTTTCTCAGAGGTAAAAGAAAGAGACACAGAAGGGATGAATGTAAGCAAACGCTGACATGGATAAGGGCCAAAGGCTTAGTGTCCCTACCAACACCTTGACCACTAGCACCATCCCAGCCTATTCTACCAGCTTCTTATACAAAGGAAAGATGCTCGGTGAGTGAAGAATGGATGAGACATCCCAAAGGAACATCTAGACACAGGAAATGGCTTCATGCTACTGGTTTGCCTAGCCCAGTGCTGCCTGCTCACTGGCATCTGTTTCCTAACGTTTCACGCAGAATTATGGCTCTGCGGAGGGAGAAAAACAACAACAACGGAACGTCCAAAGCCAAAACGAGTGTGTGTAGACTGCAAGGCAAGAAAACATTTGTTTCCCGGTTCCTTGGCTTGGAATCAGAGGGAAAGCGTATGGACAAACGCCAATCAAAGCAGGCGTTTTTCTTCCATTTTCTTCCATTGAAAATAAAACTGGGGGAAATGTCAGCTTGTCGAGCAAATCTGCTCAGCTTCCTAAAGCAAGAGCCCACCTGTCTTGGACGGTGTTCCACCAGCTGCCTGGCAGCCCCTCTCTTATGGCAGTTTCAAGGCATAGCCCTGACGCGATGCCAGCATAGCGGTGGGCAGCGTGGCTTGGTTTGGCGTGCCAGCAATTGTGCACACCTGCAGGAGAGCAGAGCATGTCTTTAAGCCAGAGGCAGGTCTCTCCTGCCTGAACGCTCTTTGCCTCCTGTTTACAAGGGTCTTGCCCTCTGGGTTTCATGGCTTCATCAGGTGTTGCTTAATCTGAGCGAGGGATGAAGGAAAGGTAAAAACAACATCAAGTATGTGGCAACAGTTTCCACCCGCTGTGCGGGGCGATTGATGCAATGGTCCATGTGCTCTTTCCCGTGAAATGCTGCGCTTCAAATTATTGCCAGCATTCTTCCAGCAGCCCTCCCCACTCCTGGAATCGTCACGCTCCGGAGAAGCTGAAAGAATGACGTGCTTGCAATGAAGATTTTTCCAAGAGGTGTTGCTCGGATGACCACTGTAAGAACGATTGCCTCCAGCAGCTGCCACACTACTTGGCTGTATCAGATGAGATGGCGTGGCCCCCTCCTTTAGCTCACCCAGACCAAATAGTCACAGGACTCATTCCTGCCCAGAACTGCCCCAGTCAGTGGTCATTCTACCTGGCCTTGATGTGCCTTTGTAACACTTATTTATTTACAGGCGTCTCCCCATAATGTGGGGGGTTACATTTTGGGTACCCATGCACAAAATCGAAAATTGTGTTTAAGTAGGGAGAACCCTCTATAAAACCTCTGAACACCAACTTTTTCCCTGTTCTCCAGAGCTCTCTCCAATCCAGACCAAAACATATGGAGCTGAAGCTCTGGGGCCGGCCGGAGGATGAGCTGGAAAGCGGCTGCTGCTGTGCTACCCCGCACACCAGCTGTTAGGCGGGGAAGCTGAACAACCTAAACAAAGCTGTGCTTCGGGTTTCTTCGGGGCTTCCTCTGCCCTCACTGAAGTCCTCTTTGGGCTCCAGGGAGCCACAAAGACTCTCCAGCTCTCTCCCACTATTTCCTGGTTTGAATCTATTTATTTCCAGGCACTGCACAGTGGCGTAGCGCGGGTTGCCAGCATGCGGTGGGGGTGGGGAGGGAGGAAAATGGATGGAGAACGCATGTGTATTCAACTGCCTAATTGTGTCCATGCCACCCAGGAGATCACAGCCATAGAGATAGGAAAACAAGAGTTGTTCCATTGTCTGAAGAGGTCACTTTCCAGGTCACATGGAGAAGCTGTTTTCAATGGGGCTGTATTGAGGCAGAACCGGGTGTTGAAATTTTGTGCCCCTAACAATTCTGCCCCCGCGGCAACGCTACACCACTGGTTACACATATATACAGTTGCATGTGAATCAATTGTAAGTAGGGGGAGGCCTGTATTAATTTCTCCACATTTACATCCTGTCTTTCTTCCCTCACAGAGCCCAAGTGTGGTTCCCAGGTGGTCTCCCATCCAGGCTCTGATCAGACTCAGGCCTGCTTAGCTTTGACACAGAGTTAGCCTTGCATGCCTTCAGACCAGCCTGTTATGGAACTGTAGCGTTAGCCAAGCGTAGGCCTTTCCTTAAAAAGATTTACGGCGTGCTTTGCAACGTGAACTCTTTTACTTAGCAGACTCTGGCAATGAGAAAAATACGTTTTTATTTACAGAAAGCAAGACGTCAACTGCTGGGTGACATTTTTAAAAAGGAATTAAAAACAGGTTGGGTGGCAGCATTTTACGCCTGGCACTCTCGAAGGAGCAAGGAAAATGCTTTCGGCGACAGGTCAGACCTTCAACTTTGCCTGCAATTGGAATACTTGAAATAACAACCGGTTACACAACCACCTGGCAATCAGCAACTTATCTCAGGCGACCTCTTCTAACATCACATTTTCTTTGTCGTAACAGCCGCCGGGAGTGCCAGCTGACTTCTACTGTGTTGACCGGCTCTGTTTACTCTGACTGTCGATTGCTCTCTTAACGGCTTCATCCGGCACCAGGTCTGATCTCCTGACGGTGAGGTTACTGCAGCCAACCTTGGGGCAGCTGTAAAAAGACAGGGAGAGAAAGTGACCCCAGTAAAATCAGCAGAACGGAATTTCTCACTTTGGTTTACCTTCAGGTCCAGCGGTGGTTTCCACTGGCTACCTACAAGGAATGGGCAATCAAATACAGTGGTACCTCAGGTTAAGTACTTAATTTGTTCCGGAGGTCCGTACTTAACCTGAAACTGTTCTTAACCTGAAGCACCACTTTAGCTAATGGGGCCTCCTGCTGCCGCCGCGCCGCCAGAGCACGATTTCTGTTCTCATCCTGAAGCAAAGTTCTTAACCTGAAGCACTATTTCTGGGTTAGCGGAGTGTGTAACCTGAAGCGTATATAACCCAAGGTACCACTGTACATAGGGAAGAAGACTGTTTCTGTCCACATTCCCACAGCATTCACCCCAATAGCAAAACACCATTTTCAAATCATAAAGACTCTGAAACTGACATGCTACCTCTATGTAGCAGATCCAGTGTACTGAATTGTGGTTCAGGATTACAGTGGTACCTTGGGTTACAGACGCTTCAGGTTACAGACTCCGCCAACCCAGAAATAGTACCTCAGGTTAAGAACTTTGCTTCAGGATGAGAACAGAAATCATGTGGCGGCAGCGGGAGGCCCCATTAGCTAAAGTGGTACCTCAGGTTAAGAACAGTTTCAGGTTAAGAACAGACCTCCAGAACGAATTAAGTTCTTAACCCGGGGTACCACTGTACTGGAATTTTTCAATGTCTACAATCAACACAGAAGAGAAGAACGTGATAACAGCGAATAATAAGCTGTTTTTATCCTGACAGCCTTCTGTTTTGCCTAGTTTTCCTCCTCTGCTATGCCGACTTTTTGTAGTGTGATTTGAAAACGTGTTAAAATGTGTTGCCTTTCCTAGGTTCTGTTAGGACTCTTATTTTTCTGAGATCAGCCAGATCAGCAAGGTGCAATGCGATGTTGATCTCCTTCCTTGCTGGGTAGCAGTAATATGTTTTGGGGAGACACATGATGAGGAATGCAATTATCCTGAGCAGGTGGGAATAGATGCCCCCGGGGAGGGTGAATGCGCTGAGATATATGAACGTTTCTGCTTGTAGATCAGTCTTAAGTGGAACACAATTTGCCCGTGGTAGTAATAATAGGTAATAGCATTGCAGACTGTAATCTCTGCATATTGTTTTAGGCCTTCAAAGAACTTTACAAACGGCAACTTCTATATTCTCACCCTGCTGATGAATCTGAAGAGACAGGGCGGACAGATAAGAGAAGCAGTTTGCCTTGGGCCGCACTGAGAAACTGCAGCGAAGCAAATGTCATGGGAAATAATCAATTCTCGCCAAAACCTCAAACTCTGGCACTTGACACCAACAATATGTTTTTTTGGTCCATGCAAACGGCATTCAAGCATGGAGTTTGGTCCTTCCCCTTATTATTCTTCACCAGTTGCTTTTAAGAAAAGAAAAAAAATCCAAATTTTGAAGTAGAATTATGCAAAGTTAACAGGGTGCTCTCTACCTGTGGGCTCAAGAGTATTTGTTTTATGAATATGCAAAAGGCTCAGAACTATATTGAAACTAGAGGGAAAACTGCTTTTGCAAAATAGACACTGTGGAAGGGGGTAAGTGAGAGTTGTGGGGGCTTACTTCGACATAGGAGCAAGCCTTTCGTTTTGTGGAAAACACAAAGAAAACTACCTGACCCATCATGCCTAACCTGAAATGATGCTCAGAGTGTCATTTGGGATTTGGGTGCCTCGTGAAGATGTTCTTATCCCAACAGGCCTTCCCAGAAGGCAATTCCTGGCCTAGTCGCTGTTGATTTTGTAACAGCATAAAGGTATTTTAAATAAGTATGTATATGAATATCAATGTACTGCATCGTGGTTTTTATTTTTGCATATAGCTTCGAGGTTCTTCGTGAATATAAACTGATAAAGGGATTTTAATAATAATAATAACAGCAGCAGCAGCAGCAGCACAGTGGTACCTCAGGTTAAGAACTTAATTCATTCTGGAGGTCCGTCCTTAACCTGAAACTGTTCTTAACCTGAGGTACCACTTTAGCTAATGGGGCCTCCAGCTGCCACGCGATTTCTGTTCTCATCCTGAAGCAAAGTTCTTAACCTGAGGTACTATTTCTGGGTTAGCGGAGTCTGTAACCTGGTCTGTAACCCGAGGTACCACTGTAATTTATTGCAAAGGAGAAGCTGTATGGGGTCTTTCACAAGAACATAAGAAAAGCCTGCGAGGTCACGTCAATGGCACATCTAGTCCAATATCCTCTTTCCACAGTGCCTGGTCAGATAATCATGTGAAACCCACAGAGAAGCATCTGAGCTCAACAGCACTCCTCCGGACAGTGAAGACAGCACATAGTCACTGTGGCCATCTTTCTTCTGTCTGTCCTGAATCTTCCAACCACAGACCCTCCAAGTGTCCCTATTTTCCAGGGACATCCCTGATTTAGAGAAGCCGTCACCGTTTCTGATTTGACCCCCTGAATGTCCCGCTTTTCCTTAGGGTGCTGCTATTTTCCTTGGAGAATTGTTGGAAGGTATGGAGTTATGCGACGCCCTCCCCCCGAGCCAAGGAGATTCGTAACTATACAACCTTTAGGAGACATCTCAAGGCAGCCCTGTATAGGGAAGGTTTTTTTTAAAAAAATGTTTTTTTCTGTTTTTATATATGTTGGAAGCTGCCCAGAGTGGCTGGGGCAACCCAGTCAGGTGGGTGGGGTAATAATAAATAATAAATAATAAATAATAAATAATAAATAATAAATAATAAATAATAAATAATAAATAATAAATAATAAATAATAAATAATAAATAATAAATAATAAATAATAAATAATAAATATAATGGAATAGCACGTCCCCATTTTCCTTGGAGAAATGTTGGAAGTTATGCACCCATCCCACTAACCAGGGAACTCAGGAAATCGAAGTTCTGTGAGGGAAATAGGCCTTTCTTAACAACTCTCACTAGCTCCCCAATGCTCCCCAAGAATTCTTTGTGGGAAGCCACAAAGTGTCTGAAGTCATTTAATAGCGCTTTATTTGGATGGTGCAAATGTGGACTTCAAGGGGGTTTTTTTTGGGGGGGGTTGCGGATTGTACATTTCACACATGAACCTCTTCCCACAGTCAGGAGTTGAACATCCCCCCCCCCCCCCGTGTCTTACAACATACAAAAAATTGCTCAATATGTACTGGAAACGGTTGTCAAAGACTCTACAAGGCACAACAACTTGACAACCATTGTTACTGTGTGTGTCGCAACCCAAATTGTTTGAGGCCCCAAACTCTACCGACCGGGGAGCCCCAATCCAAAGCCCTTTTTATTTTTATTTTTGAGGTCCTACTTATCACCCAATGAACCCATTCTGCCTGGGAAGAAGGCACCTTGCCCCAGACTCAGCATTTGGAGCCGAGAGTCAGCAGTCATTACTTCTGCGCTGTGTCTCCTCGCTAGTTGCCTTTGCCTTGGGCGAACCACGGAGTCTCACCGTTTGGGGTTTGTTTCTCCCAGTCTACAAAGTGGTTAGGGCAATTATGATCTATTTGGCACATGTTTTTGCCTGGATTAATTAATTCTGGTGAAGCGCCTAGGAAGCCTCAAGTCAAAAAGCAAATCTGCGCGACACAGGAATGCCGATGTTACTTGAGCACAGAGATTATTCTCAGCCGTTCGGAGGAGGAAGAAGCTAGGGTGGGGTCATTTAAGGAAGGAGGGAGGGATTTGTGGAAGTGGGATTTTGTTCTTATTTATTTATGGATGCCCATAAGGCCAATTGTACTTTTAAGGTGGCTTAAAATGTAAAAGTACAATACAGTGTTTTTTTTTTTAAAAAAAGACAAGCACCCTTAATAATAATAAAAAAGCCAGATAAAATTAAATACAGTGGTACCTCAGGTTACATACGCTTCAGGTTACAGACTCCGTTAACCCAGAAATACTGCTTCAGGTTAAGAACTTTGCTTCAGGATGAGAACATAAATCGTGTGGCGGCGGTGCGGCGGCAGCAGGAGGCCCCATTAGCTAAAGTGGTGCTTCAGGTTAAGAACAGTTTCAGGTTAAGAACGGACCTCCGGAATAAATTAAGTACTTAACCTGAGGTACCACTGTACATAGGGAAGAAGACTGTTTCTGTCCACATTCCCACAGCATTAACCTCAATAGCAAAACACAATTTTCACTGTAAACTCAGGCAGCCCCAAATCAAAACAACTCAAATACTGGTTCATGCTAAAAGGCAAAACACCATCTCAAGCAAAGGCCAATGACAATAGGGTTTTATTTGTTTGTTTGTTTGTTTTAGCTTCCACAAATCCCTGCACTGGTGAGGTTCAATGAAACCCTTCTAGCAATGGCAGCCAATGTGGTGCAGTGGTTAGAGCATTGGACTAAGCCCTGGGAGACGTGGGTTCAAATCCCCATTCAGCCACAAAGCTGACTGGGCTTCCCTGGGCCAGTCACAGCCTTTCTGCCTAACGTACCTTACAGGGTTCTTATGGTGTTGAGCTGGGGAGGTGGAAAAACCCTGAGCTCCTTGCAGGAAAGGTGGAATACAACTGATAAGCAAATAAATTCCAGAGGCGTGGGGGCTACCACCGAGAAGGTCTCCTCCCTTGTGCCTGCCATCCTGGTTACTTTCAGAAACAAGCACGGGAGGAGGGCCTCCATTGGTGGTCTTAACAGGCAGGATGTGTGGCAACTAATGGGAGAGGTGTTCCTTCAGATATCTTGCTCCGCATGAGGGCTTCATACATGGAAGTGAGCATCTTATATTGAACTCAGTCAACAGGCAGCCTGTGGGGTTACTTTTAGGAGTGCCATGGCATGATGGTGATGATGATGATGATGATGATGATGATGATGATGATAATGATGATGATGATAATAATAATAATAATAATAATAATTTTTTATTTATATCCCGCCCTTCCCGGTTCAGAAAAATGGGCTCAGGGCGGCTAAATTTTTTTAAAAACACTTAATTGATGCAACAACAACAACAACAACAACAACAAAATACAGTATAAAACGTGAATAACAATAAATTCAGAATTAAAAAATCAATTTAGGGGGGAAATCCACATTAGACGATCACCAGGGCTAGCTGGCTAAATTAGCCCTATTTGGGCCTGTCTAGCTCCACCACCCGGGAGACGGGTGGCGCTGTGGGTTAAACCACAGAGACTAGGACTTGCCGATCAGAAGGTCAGCAGTTCGAATCCCCACAACGGGGTGAGTTCCCGTTGCTCCGTCCCTGCTCCTGCCCACCTAGCAGTTCGAAAGCATGTCAAAGGGCAAGTAGATACAATGGTGCCTCGCAAGACGAAATTAATTCGTTCCGCGAGTTGTTTCGTCTTGCGATTTTTTCGTCTTGCGGAGCGCGGATTCCCTGGGTATTAACGGTTGTAAGAAAAAGGAAACAAACTCGCAAGATGTTTTCGTCTTGCGAAGCAAGCCCATAGGGAAAATCGTCTTGCGAAGCAACTCAAAAAACGAAAAACCCTTTCGTCTTGCGCGTTTTTCGTCTTACGAGGCATTCGTCTTGCGAGGTACCACTGTAAATAGGTACCGCTCCGGTGGGAAGGTAAACGGCATTTCCATGTGCTGCTCTGGTTCACCAGAAGCGGCTTAGTCATGCTGGCCAAATGACCCGGAAGCTGTACACCGGCTCCCTCGGCCAATAAAGTGAGATGAGCGCCGCAATCCCAGAGTCGGTCATGACTGGACCTAATGGTCAGGGGTCCCTTTACCTTTAGCTTCGCCACCCAGCAACTTGATGGTTGTGCTTTGTGCGAGATGAAGCCTCTGGACCGTTTCTATGGGCAGCCCCACATAGAGAACACTGCCATAGTCCCATCACAGTGTCTCAAACCAATCCATACCACGCAACAGAATGAGGTGGTAGAGTTTTGGAGTGATAAAACAGAGCAGGTGAGAGATACTGACTTTGATCCTGAGATCCGTAAGATGGAAAATGCTCAGTCCCCCACCTCCAATCCTTAAAAAATCCTCTCTGGAGGATCAGGAGATTCTCTGGGTCTGTGGGGTTGGGATGGGGTGTGGGGCTACTGGGGTGCCCAAAATTGAGCAGAGGTACCTTTCTGTGGACATCCTTGGATCACAGGATCTAAGCCACCATTAGATCCATCACAGAATCTAAGCCACCATTTTTCAACACCCTGCATAATGAATTCTTGCATAACAAAGTACGTTGGGCTACAACATTTCTGCCTGATGTGCGAGCTTTTTGCTTGCAAGGGAGCTTTCAGGTTTAGTTTGTTCTACCCAAGGGAACACTTGAAATGTATGAAGAATACATGTAATAGATGTGCGCGGCCAGAAACTGTGTTTAAAGAAGTGGTGGAACTACTTCAGAAGCTGCCAAAAAGAAGAGCCTGGACATTTCAGCCCGTGCCAGAAAACAAGTCAGAACACAGCACCTCGTAACTGTGCAGTGCTGATGTTACATTTGCATCCTCACTTTAATATTGCACTAGGTGTTAATTACACCTTGAGATATAAATTACACTTTGCATCAGCTGCCACGGGTGGACAGGTATAGGGCGGAATGGGACAATATTCTGCTCAACTACTCCCTTCCTTTAACCCATTTACATGGGAGCAAGGCTCATCAATGTGACTTACTTCTGAGAAGGCATCTGTAGGACTGCCCTGTCGGCTGCTTTCGAGGTGAGGGCACCCAAAACTTGGGATTTAAAAATGTAGTCAGATCAAGGGCATGATGGTGGCTGCACGCCCCTGGAGCTGATCCTCTTGTTTTGTTTTGCTCATGCTGATACTTCAAATAATCCCCTACTTCCTCCTGGCACTTCCTGAACATTGTCATGTGCTGCAGAAATGCTGGTTTTTCTACGATACACAACGCCTGTCTGCTGTGCATCATCTAGAAAACTTATGGATGTGGCCTCGACTCTCCGGCCAACAAGGTACACCTCTCTAGGTAAAGGTAAAGGGACCCCTGACCATTAGGTCCAGTCGTGACCAACTCTGGGGTTGCGGCGCTCATCTCGCTTTATTGGCCAAGGGAGCCGGCGTGCAGCTTCCGGGTCATGTGGCCAGCATGACTAAGCCACTTTTGGCGAACCAGAGCAGCGCACAGAAACACAGTTTACCTTCCCACCGGAGCGGTACCTATTTATTTACTTGCACTTTGACGCGCTTTCGAACTGCTAGGTTGGCAGGAACAGGGACCGAGCAAGGGGAGCTCACCCCATCGCGGGGATTCGAACCACCAACCTTCTGATCGGCAAGTCCTAGGCTCTGTGGTTTAACCCACAGCGCCACCCGCGTCCCACCTCTCTAGGAATAGTTTAATGAAGAGTAGACTAGAATGGCCCTCAGGACTCTCTGTCCAAGCTCTCAGGACCTTCTCCAGGCACCACACCTCTTTTAAAGTTTTTGCAATCTGGAAAGCAGGGCTTTTCTTTAGCTGGAGTGCACCGGAGCTGCGCTCCAGCACCCCTCAGGTGGGCAGCAGCACCTGACTAGCAAAGTCCCGCTGTGCCTTCGCCTGACAAGGAGACCATCCCCAAAGCGAATATCCTCTACAAGCACCAAAGAGGAACTCCTCATGTGTGAAAGCTGCCCTGTTCCTCCTTCTTGTGCGCACCAGCCGGAGAGGCAGGGCGGGTAACACACAAATGGGACAGGACGGCATTATGAGTGGACGCATGAAACCGACATGGAAAAAGAAGCGCTCGCTCACCCCAACGCAAGCCCGAAAACTCCGGACACAGCATGCAAAGTGAATTGATGTGAATGAGCATAATTTGCAGCAGCTCTGAAGCCACCCTCATTCTCCTGATTGCAAATTGCTTTTAAAATGTTTCAGCATTGCGTTTTACCCTGGAAGTAAGGAAGGGTTGGCAAAATCCAAGAAGCAACAACAGCGGCCCCAATTTTCACAGAAAGCACTGCCATGATTGCGTGAATTGCCTCCAAGTGTACAAAAATGTGGGCTGTGGTTTTTTTGGTGTATTCTGTTGGAAGCCACCAAAAGTGGCTGGGGTACAAAAAATAACTACTACTACTACTACTACTAATTCTAGTGATAACTTGCTCTGACTTTTTTTCTCAGGGTGAAGAAGCAACCTCCTTTACTTATTTATTAAAAGAACCTCCTTTTTGGTTTTGTTTTGGAGCTTAGCAAAATTCCCTTCCCCTTTGGTCTTGGTTGCTTACCAGGCATTCTTGCCACGATGTTCCTTGCGTCGGATCAGGTCCAGGATGGCTTCTTCTTCGTAGAAGTGCCCACAGACTTTATTCTTGACAGGTTTCTTCATTTCTACCTGCAATAATTAATCCACCTGTGGTTAACAAAGATCTTGATGTGGTTAGCCATGTTCTTAATTGAGCTCCATTGCCATGGAAGATATCTGCTGAGTACCATTTAATAGTCTTGTCCTATTTTTGGATACATTTATTTCATTTGAAACATCTCAAGCCCTATAAAGATACCCACTAGGAACAAAAGCTCCACTTGGAAAGCTTGCTGAAAGAGGAAAAAAAACCAAGAGTAAAAGTAAAAATAGCCAACATAACTTAAAAAGTAAATATAGGAAAAATAAGGCACAGGCAAACTCAGCCCTCCAGATGTTTTGGGACTACAATTCCCATCAACCCTGACCACTGGTCCTGTTAGCTAGGGATCATGGGAATTGTAGTCCCAAAACATCTGGATGGCCGAGTTTGCCTATGCCTGTTCTATTGCTCTCTCTCTCTCTCTCTCTGTGTGTGTGTGTGTTTGTGTGTGTCTACTGTACTGTGTTTGTGTGTGTTCAATGCAGTAGCACCTCCCTCCTGACCTTGGTGTTGCTGCAGCTCAGCCAGATGGCACGAGGCAGGGTGGTGACGTCCAGGCTGCATGAATGCCCTAGCAAGAGTGCTGGATTGACTCCACCAAGGTGCCCACAAAGCCCCAGCCATGCCGCCACCTTGCCACAGCCCAGCCTGGTTCAGGTGAGCATCAGTGATGCTGGCGTAGTGAGGGGAGTCCTGTGGTTCTGCCTTAATGCCTTGACTGCTATGGATAACACAAGCTGCGACCCTCAGAAGCTTAAGGCCAGGTAGATGAATAGAACAGGAGGAAGACAGAGACTGCAGAGTCAAAGTCAACAGCAGAAGACAAGGAGGGGAAGATGAGAGAAGGAAATAGGAGAAAGGGGTGAATTAGCATTAACACATTTACATTCTAATTTCCTTCTACTTCCCTCTAGGGCTTCCCAAACTAGGGTCTCCAGCTATTTTTGGACTACAACTCCCATCGTCCCAACTAGCAGGGATCAGGGATGATGGGAATTGTAGTCCAAAAACAGCTGGAGACCTAAGTTTGGGAAACCCTGCTCTGGTGTGACAGTCCAGGCTTTGCCCAAAGCATTTAACCGGAACATAGGCAACTGACACATCCATCTACAACAAAAAATTGATGTCGTGAGCAGAGGTGAAGTGGTAACTAATGAAGCCACCATGAATGTTCCCCATCAGGTATGTTGCCTACCTGTGTGATGGGGCACACAAAGTTCATCTGACTTTGCGTCACTGCAAGGTCCTCATCAACCTGTTCAAGCTGCGAGCTCTTTTCCCCATCTGACTGGACACCGACTGCAACATAAACGAGAGGGTGGAAGACCAGTCAGTTACAGACATGGCTGCCATCGTGACATTCAGATCTTTGGACTGCGCCACCCCCTGTGGAGGTCTACCTTGCGACAACCTGGAGGAGGGCCTTTTCCACTGAAACATTATTATTACCAGTTCATAAGCCACTTAACAGCCCGAGGCAATCAAAGAGATGTGCAACAGCAAGAGAAAAATGGCATAAAGTACAAAAAAATGCAATTATTAAATTTACTTCCAACAGCGACAACAAGACCATTCCTCTATAACCAGGCCTTGGGCTGATGAAACAATCTAAGGCCTTTTAAATAAGTTTGTGGTGGGGCTATAGGTGTGTGTTATTATGTATTTTGTGTTCTCATTTTGTCTTTTCATGCTGTAAACCACCTTGTGATTTTCAGATGATGGGAGGTGTAATGGTTATGGGTGGGTTACTCGTGTGTAAATTGCCTCCACTTCAGTTAGATCGTTTGCTCAACCATGTTTAGGGTTAGAGCTCACCCTCCGTGACCTGTTAGTCACTTGCAGAATCCGTCAGTGGGCGTTTCTTGAATCTCTTCCAGCATAAAAGCTGTTTGACCCGCCTATGTCTCCGCCTATGTTCCCTGCGCGGAACGCGTCTGCGCAAGTAAGGGGACGGCAAGGGCATGCCAGCGCTCTCTCCGCTGGTCTCGGTTGAAGGGTCTTGGAGCTGCCGCTTTGCCGGTGAGTCTTGGGGAGGACCGCTCCCCCTGCAAGCCCATTCTCCACCTTGGGCCTGGGGACGGGCCCCAGACTCCACCTCAGCATATAAGGCTCCAAGGAGGCTTCGGGACATTGCTGCTGCCGCTTTGCCAGTGAGTCTTGGGGAGGACCGCTCCCCCATTCTCCACCTTGGGCCTGGGGGCGGGCCCCAGACTCCACCTCAGCATATAAGGCTCCAAGGAGGCCTCGGGACATTGCTGCTGCCGCTTTGCCGTGCGTTTGTGGGGAGGGCTCTTCCCCCTGCAAGCCCACTCTCCACCAGGCCAGGGGACGGGGCCCACACTCACCACTGCCACAACTTTAAGGACACTGGTGCTGCTGCAGCAACTGTTTAAAATGTTTTTATATGTTTTAAAGCGTTTTATTTTTACTTTGTTGTACCACCATAAATGGTGGTTTTTATCCATGTATTTTTATTTTGTTTTGGTTTATTTTGGGTTGGGGTGGGGTGGTTGGTGAGTGGGGTGGGGATTGGTTCTGTTTTGGTGTAATTGTTTTTTGTTTGCTTGCTTTTATATTCTGTAAATGGAGGTGAGTATGAGGCTTGGGATTCCTACTGTGGAGGGGCGAGGGAGGTATGGCGGTGGGGGCAGATGTCATAGGCGAAAGGGATCGAGATACGGATATGCTCGTACCCCTTCCAATCTGCGCCCCATCCCGAGAGACGAGGGTAGGGTGAGCAAGGATTACTCACCTCTGTCACTGGTGTTGTGCAATGCCAGGTCTATAGGCAACAAAACCGCCACCCTGCGAGATTTCATCACCTCGCAGGGGGTTGACCTGGCATGTGTGACTGAGACCTGGGTGTGCGAAGGGGATACTGTTACCTTACGAGAGATGGCGCCCCCGGGTTTCTCCGTCCTCCACCAGTCGCGGACTGTGGGCCGGGGGGGGGGGAGGGGTGGCATTATTAATCCGGGAAGATTGTTCTTTCAGGGCTCTACCATTGCCATCGATCCCCGGCATTGAATGTGTTGGCCTAGTGTGGGGCTCCGAGGTGAGCTTGGCTGTCTGGCTGGTGTACCGGCCACCTAGCGCACCAGCAGCCACCCTGTCAGGCCTGCTGGAGGCGGTGGCCGGCTGGGCCTTGGAGTTCCCTAACCTATTGGTATTGGGGGACTTCAACATCCATGCTGATGCCACTCCCTCCTCACAGGCTCTGGACCTGGTGTCTTCCATGGCGACACTAGGGCTCTCCCAGTTTGTTTCGGGCCCCACACATCAAGCAGGCCACACGCTGGATCTGATCTTTGGCGTCAGTATAGATGTGATCATGTTTCCTTCGATGAAGGTGCCATGGTCTGATCACTATGCTCTGAAAGCTAGGATTGACGTTCCACCCCCACCCTGCTTAGGTGGCGAGCCAATTTGGGCTCGCCCGCAGAGGCTGATGGACCCTGATAGATTCCGTCAAGCCTTGCGGGACCTTTCTCCCCCTGGCGACTCATTGACTGAGCTTGTTGAGGCCTGGAATACCCAGCTCCTGGCAGCCATCAATGAGATCGCACCTAAGCGCCCTCTGCGACCCCGCAGAAACCGGGCTCCCTGGTTTACCGAGGAGCTCCGGAAAATGAAGCGGGACTTCAGACGGCTAGAGCGAGTATGGCGGGGTGCCCGTGACGGAGTTTCAAGAACATCTTATAGGGTTTTTATGAAAACCTATGAGATGGCAGTGAAGGCCGCTAAGAAGTCCTACTTCTCGGCCTCCATTGCATCCGCTAGCTCTCGCCCGGCACAATTATTTAGTATAATTCAGTCTTTAACGTCCCTTGAAGGACAGCCAAATTTAAATAACAATTTGACACACAGCTGTGAGGCATTTGCGAGCTTTTTTGCGGAGAAGGTCCTGTTGCTCCGCCATGACCTCCCTGCCAATTTGGATACAATAAAGGAACTGGAGGCCCCTCGACTGTCCTCGGGTTCAGTATTGGACCACTTTGACCGGATATCCCCAGCCGATGTGGACAGACTCCTCCGAGCTGGAAAGCCCACCACTTGTCCTCTCGACCCGTGCCCGTCCTGGCTGATTAGAGCGTGTCCAGACGAGGTGCGGGCCCCCCTGGGGGATATCATCAATCTGTCCCTTGGCACCGGGACATTCCCAGGGGAACTGAAGGAGGCAGTGGTGCGCCCGCTCTTAAAGAAAACATCATTAGATCCCTTAGATCTATCCAATTACCGCCCGGTTTCGAATCTTCCATTCCTGGGTAAGGTGATTGAGAGAGCGGTTGCTGAACAGCTTGGTAGGTTTCTGGATGAAACATCGGCTCTGGATCCATTCCAGTCCGGCTTCCGCGCTGGTCATGGGACCGAGACGGCTCTGGTCGCCCTAACAGATGATCTCCGCAGGCAGCTGGATCGAGGCGGGTCGGGGCTGCTGATTCTTCTAGACCTGTCAGCAGCCTTCGACATGGTCGATCACGAACTCCTGGACCACCGTCTTGCCGAAGTGGGGATCCAGGGCACAGTCCTTCAATGGCTGCGCTCGTTTCTCTCTGGTCGGGGACAGAGGGTGGCGCTTGGGGGGAAATTGTCATCCCGCCACCCCTTGGTGTGTGGTGTGCCCCAGGGTGCAATACTCTCCCCGATGCTTTTTAACATCTTTATGCGCCCCCTCGCCCAGCTTGTCCGGAGTTTTGGGCTGGGCTGCCATCAGTATGCTGATGACACCCAACTCTATCTGTTGATGGACGGCCACCCTGACTCGGCCCCAGACACACTGATCAGATGCTTGGAGGCTGTGGCTGGATGGTTACGTGGGAGCCGGTTGAAGTTAAATCCTTCGAAGACAGAGGTCCTCTGGCTGGGACGGGACGACATGGGACTGAGGGGGCAACTCCCATCTCTTGCGGGGGTGCAATTAGTGCCAGCACCGTCCGTTAAGAGTTTGGGTGTAATCTTCGATACCTCCCTCTCCATGGAGGCGCAGATTGCAGCTATAACAAAGGCGGCATTTTTTCATCTCCGCCAAGCTAAGCAGTTGGCTCCTTACCTCTCTCGCCCTGACCTAGCCACTGTGATCCACGCGACGGTCACCTCCAGACTGGATTATTGTAACTCGCTCTACGTGGGGCTGCCCTTGAGACTGACCCAGAAACTCCAGCGGGTGCAGAATGCCGCAGCAAGACTCCTTACGGGGTCTTCGCTTAGAGATCACATTCATCCGGTGCTATACCAGCTGCACTGGCTCCCGGTGGAGTACAGGATCAGGTTTAAGGTGCTGGTTTTAACCTTCAAAGCCCTATACGGCCTAGGGCCCTCGTACCTACGGGACCGCCTCTCCTGGTATGCCCCACAGAGGAACTTACGGTCTTCAAATAAAAACACCTTGAAGGTCCCAGGCCACAGAGAGGTTAGGCTGGCCTCAACTAGAGCCAGGGCTTTTTCGGCTGCGGCTCCAACCTGGTGGAACGCTCTGTCACAAGAGACAAGGGCCCTGCAGGACTTGACATCTTTCCACAGGGCCTGCAAGACAGAGCTGTTCCGCCTGGCCTTTGGTCAGGGTGCAGCCTGACTCCCTCCTTTGGCAATCTTTACAAAACTTTAGTTTATGGTTGCCATCAATTTTGATTTTAATTAATTTTTATAATGTTTTTATAATGTTGTATTGTTTTAGTGTTGTTAGCCGCCCTGAGCCCGGCTTCGGCTGGGGAGGGCGGGATATAAATAAAATTTATTATTATTATTATTATTACTGACACCGATTCCTCCATCTCCCAATCCTCTCTATTGGTGTCACGCTGAATTCCTTCCCCCCGACTGGTTCCCTCTCCGGCATCGCTCTGGAGCCCTGCCTCCGCCTTTCGCTCTGATGTCAGTTCCCTGACAGGAGGTATATAAATTTCATAAATAAAATGAAAGCCACATCTTGTGGGCATTGCAACTAGTTCCTTTTGGCTCTCAAACCACCCAGAAGCAGCCCTAGTTATCTGTGTCATCTCATTTCCACAATTTCCAGGATAATTTTGCCATCTGAGTAGCTTCCCATAATTTAGTACTAACAGAGCACTGGAGACTTCTGGGATTGTCATGGCTGGCACACACAATTACAAGATGCTTGTGCCTACCAGCACAACGGACATGCCTCACCCTTTAAATCTTGCGATGTAATATTAATGATAACTTATACTACCCGGGTTTCTAAATGGCTGCTCGCCTGTAGCACGCTAAGGATCCCCTCAAGCGACACAGCTGGAAACCTTCTGTAAACTGAAGAAGAGTTGAGTCCCTCTTTCCTTTTTAGTGTACCACAAATGAGAAGTATACGAAAGTAGGCTATTAAAAACAAAGTTGTCTAGCTACTTCCATGGACTTGTTTGCAAAGCTGTACCACGCTAAGGGGGTGGAAGCTTCTAGAAACCGCACACTGATGAATTACTTACTTCTTGCAGCACTAGGGTTGTTCACACACACACACACACACACACAGCCATTCGGGCTTAATTTTGTAATAAAACGAACCAGGTCTACAGAATACAGCGACTTTCCTTCCCCGCTGCAGTTTGGCCAGAGTTATAGAACAGAACTGCACTGTGTATGTGTGTTACGCAACCGCTTTCATTCGGAGACACATCCTTCCTTCTCCTCTGCCAAATAAAATCAATTTCTCTTATTTCCTTACAGTCCTTTATGGTGGCCAATCATCTCCTGGGCAGAACTGAGGCTCAAGACAAATGCTGGCTAACCGACCATATACAGAGACGGCGTTGAAAGGAAGTTAAAAAAAAAAAAAGTTCAATCCTCAAGAATGTTGCAGGAAAGATTTGGGGCTGTGTATCTGTCAGGAAGAAAAAGTGCAGAATGTGCAACTCAATGCAGATGCCAGATTCTGGAGAAATTTGACTCCCATTAAGTAATTTTTTTGTTTTTTTAGAATCCCCTGCCGGTGGGGAAACCTGTTGGGTGGCTTAGGGCAGTCACTCTCTCTCAGCCTTTCCTACCCCACAGGGTTGTTGTGAGGATAAATGGAACCTGGGGGGAACCCTGTGTGCTACCCTGAGTTCCTTGGTGAGAGAAAATTGTACTGAATCAGGGATGGGGAATCTGTGCCCTTCCAAATATTCTTGAGCTAGCCCCAGACACAGAACACTCGCCAAAACACCATTGGCCATGTTGGATACGGCAGAATGGGATTTAATGCCCAACAATATCTAAAGGGTGACAAGTTTAAATAAATACAGGTGGTGACTATTTTAGTCAAGTCCCATTGACGCATGGCCACCAACACGTGGCCCTTTTGGACCCAGAAGAAGGCAGAATAAATGGCAATGTTTGTCTGTCTAAGGCAGAAGTTTTCAACCTTTTAGGGTCCCCTGCTCCCTTGACCAACTTTCTTTCTGTGACTCCTCTATGCGGCTCAGGAGCCATTATGTCACCCCTTGCCTGTAGAGCTGGCAGCCTCTCTGTCCTTTTCATACAACCTCCCTTGTGGAGTGTTCCCCCAGGCTCGTCTTCTTTGGAGTCCTCCGTGCAGATGTTGCCCCATGTCTCTTAGCTGCCCCCCAACCCGTCCCAAAGAGCTACCTCCTCACACTGCCCCACAGGGGCATGGGACTTGTCTGCCCATTCCCAACAGCAAGGGTTGATAGACTGGCCTGGCTGGGCTCCCTCGCCCGCTTGCTTGCTTACTCTCCACCCCCATCGTTCTGCCCGGACACTGAGGTCCAGCGCTGAGGGCCTTCTGGTGGTTCCCTCACTGCGAGAAGCAAAGTTACGGGGGGGGGGGGGAATCATCCCTCTCTTTAATCACACACTACTACAGCAGCCATACAGGTAACAACAGCTTTAGGAGTACAAATGAGGATGTAAAACTCTGTGCAAAACTGCATTAATTATTTTAAGCATCTAAAATTTCAGGAAGTAACACCACCAAAAGCAGAGACAATAAAGACATATGGTCATGAAAGTAATGTACAACCTTTGATTTAGAAAGGTAGTGTTGGGAGAAACATCTGAAGGAGAAAAAAATCTGGTGGCACCTTGACAAATGGTGGCAATAGTGACAAATGCCCTGGAATTTGTGAAGTGATACTGATAGTTGCCAAAGTCTTTTACAGCAGTAACAATTATTTGTCCAGACCATCTTTAGCTCTTAAATACAATGTCCAACTTCCAAAAATCATTGCTGCTTAGGTTAAGAATAATAGATATAAGAATTGACAGTCTCTTTGTGGAGTGTCTCTTTGTGGAACCAGGCAGAGGGCCTTCTTGGTGGTGGTGCCTGCCCTGTGGAACACACTTCCATCAGATGTCAAAGTGATAAACAACTACCTGACATTTAGAAGACATCAGGGAAGTTTTTAATGTGTGACATTTTAATGTATTTTTAACCTTTATTGGAAGCTGCCCAGAGATGGACGGGGTACAAATAATAAATTATTATTATTATTACTCTGAGACCGCCTCGGCTCCCAGCAATCAGGACCCCCTGGCCAGCCCCAGAGGCACCATTCGCCTGGGGGGGGGGGTTGTAGTTGGGGCTGCTGCAACAAACAGCTGTGCAAGCCTTTGGGAGGCAGAGACAGGAAATGGCATCAGAGGAGGGAGGGAAGGAAAGACGGACAGAGGCCAGTGTTGCCTGCGGCACCCCTGACCATCATTCAAGTTAGCCTAGGGTACCACAGCACACTGGTTGAAAACCTCTGGTCTAAGGGATAACACCCTCCAAAACACAACATAGTCAAAGAAAATGGTCACCACTTGCTTCCAGAATGCCAGCGTTGTAGACTTTTGAGCAACAGCCCCAAAATGCCAATCTGGCTGGAATCTGGCCTTAACTATGCGAGTTCCATAGTTTAAATACAGTCCCATCCTAGATTTGAAAAGCGGCATAGTGATACAGTGGTGCCTCGCAAGACGAAATTAATCCGTTCCGCGAGTCTCTTCGTCTAGCGGTTTTTTCGTCTTGCGAAGCAAGCCCATTGACGGCTTAGCGGATTAGCGAGATTGGCGGCTTTTAGCAGCTTATTGGCTTAGCGGATAAGCAGATAAGCGGCTTAGAAAAAGGGGGGAAGGGGAAAAAAACGCAGGAACTCGCAAGACATTTTCGTCTTGCGAAGCAAGCCCATAGGGAAATTCGTTTTGCGAAGCGCCTCCAAAACGGAAAACCCTTTCGTCTAGCGGGTTTTCCGTCTTGCGAGGCATTTGTCTTGCGGGGCACCACTGTATCGGCAGTTTTATTTTCAGTTCCTTTCCTGATGATCCCTAGCATGGGGTTTGCCTTTTTCAGGGCCGCAGCAGGCCAGGTTGAAGTGGACATCTGTTGTAAGCCACTTTTGGCTCAGCTCAGTGTGGAAGGCAGCATATCATTAATCTGAATCCATCAATCAACAAGAAGAGGGAGGCTGTAAGGTTTCCCAGCCACGATCTAGCCAGTGTTGTCTATTTGGGTGGGTAGTAATTCTCTTTCCAAAGTATGCAACCTGAATCCTTTTAGCCAGAGATGTTGGGAATTTGACCCGGGACTGCCCACATAGAAAACACACATTGCACCACCGAACTCATCCTTCTATCTAGTTTGCGAAGTGAGAAGAGGCAGCAGTTTCATCTTACTATGGTGCATGTTGCAACCATTGCTCAAGGGGAATATGCAGAGCTCTTGTGGACTTGGCTGCAGAGAGCTCCTAACTCAGTTACTGCCTCCAAAGCAGATGTTCTAAGGGACAAGCGTGCATTATCAGCAAAACACAGATAAGTGGATTATTGGTTGTATAGGACAAAAGATTATGCAGATGAGCAGAGATTTGCAGGATACTGCTTTCTTCCAGGGAGGGAGTGTGCATTTTCTGCGCAAAGTAAGGGAGCCTGAGAAGTCCAGTTTCTGGGAATTACGAAGCAAACTGTCCTAAACCCGTGCCTCTTCAACTAATGCACAGACCGTATATGTAACCAGAACCTTCAATGCAATATATTTTAATGTTGCAATAGTGCCATTCAAATTCAATCACAGCTGAAGGACCACAGGCGATAGTTTGATAGGCAGGATAAAGGTAAAGGTAAAGGGACCCCTGACAATTAGGTCCAGTCGTGGCCTACTCTGGAGTTGCAGCGCTCATCTCGCTTTATTGGCCAAGGAAGCCGGCGTACAGCTTCCGGGTCATGTGGCTAGCATGACTAAACCGCTTCTGGCAAACCAGAGCAGCGTACGGAAACGCCGTTTACCTTCCCGCCAGAGCGGTACCTATTTATCTACTTGCACATTGACGTGCTTTCGAACTGCTAGGTTGGCAGGAGCTCAGACTGAGCAATGGGAGCTCACTCCGTCACAGGGATTCAAACTGCCGACCTTCTGATCACCAAGCCCAAGAGGCTCTGTGGTATAGGGAAGCTTTTAATGTGTAATGTTTTACTATGTTTTTATATATGCTGGAAGCCGCCCAGAGGATGATAACAACAACAACAACATTTCAAATGGATCTAAATCATCTGTGTCTTGCAAGAATTCCTGCAGCTGCCCCACCATGGCACCCGCCCCCCGCTCCCCCCCCCAAAGTGGACATTCGCAACTGGCCGCTAGCTGTTCCAATCCAAAGGCTCTAGAGCTGGTATTATTAGTATTATTTCTTCCACATACAAGGTGATGTACATTTTTTTAAAAAAAGCTACAAAAAACCCCAAGCCCCATAGCAGATAAATTTAAAAAGCATTGCACAGTCAACATCCGTGGCAGAGCCCTATTCATCCAGCTGTTCCAGAATTTTGCACAGTTAAGATGCGGAGAACATTTAGAGTCATCCAGGTTCTTCTGGAGTAACGCAAGCCTATAAGCAAAGCCTGAATTAGCAGCTGTGTCTTCACTGTATATTTTGACTGTGGGTAAAGCTCATGGCTTATTTCTTAACCGTTTCTGATATGACCCAATCATTCTTTTCATCTTTCCAAATCTCTTGAGTGAGAATATAAGGAGTTGCAAAAGAAAGCAAGGCACTTTTTTTTTTTTTTTTTTTAACAGCTTCAAAGCATTTATGGGACACAAGCTTACACCTGGAATTGGATTTCAGCAGTTGCAAAAGCCCCCAGGTTTCTATACTGCCTAGGTTCCCTTTTGCATGGTTTTCAAAACAAGTCCAGCATGGTTTTCGAAGTAAGTTCTAACCATGGTTTCAAAAACTGATCTCTTCCCCGCCCCCCAGCCGTGTGACTGCCTCCACAACAAAATTTCTGATGCCTCGAAAATGTTTGCCATACCTAAAATGCTGATGTTGCAATATTAGCACTCAAAAAAGAGTTTGAACACAGTTCCCCAGGAATTTCTACTATACAAGCCCCGTTGAGATGAACGGAAACACGCCAGTGCAGATACAGGAAAACTTCATAGGGCTGAGGTTGCAATCCTGCACACGTTTACCGTGGAGTAGGTTTCATTGAATGTGGTGGGTCTTAAATTCTGAGTAAGCATTCATAGGATTGCCCTCTAAGCCATTATTAACACAAATTGATATATTTCATTCACATCAAATTCATTTTCTTTCATCTCAGTTGCCTGTCTTTCTAAAGGTATTTTATCTAAAAATGCTCCCTATGGCACAATCTGCTGGGTTACGCAGTGTAGGATGAAGCAGATCTCAGATGAAGCAGTCTCTCAGCCCCACTCACCTCACAGAGTGTTTGTTGTGGGGGAGGAAGGGAAAGGAGAATGTTAGCCACTTTGAGACTCCTTTGGGTAGTGATAAAGCAGGATATCAAATCCAAGCTCTTCTTCTGCTACACATCCTGACTCAATACTGGCTGATGCCAGTGTAAGTCTCAAAAAGGGTGTTCCAGGGGTGTGGCAGGGGCAGTGCCAGAGAGAGGGGATTTGGGCTGGATCCTAAGCCCATTCAGCTTGCTTGCATGACCTGGCAACCTGGTACAGAACACTGTTATACAGGCTTGTTTTTCCTCTGCCAGACTTAGGCAAAGGAGCAGCAGAAGCAGCCCTAGTGAATGAACCTGATTTTGGATCTGGTGTTACTTTTTGCTGGCTTAATTTACGCCGGCATGCTTTACGCCAGCTTATTGCACATTGTGTTTTCTCTCGCTCCTGCCCTCAGTCAAAGTACGTACTGAGCACATACCACGAGCAGAGAATATCTCCACTAGGAAGAAAGTGTTCTCTGTTCATCATGCCTCAGACGTGGTTGGGAGGAACAGCAAGCGGTTTGTTTCCTGCAGCAAACTCCAGTTCTCATCTGCACACGCATGGAAAAAGGCTTAGATGTAACTGAGGTTCTGAACAGCACGGCCCATCCTAGTGACTGTGTCTGACACCTTTTGATATGCCATGTGGACAGAGCACCAGTTCTTGACCACTGGGACATTTTGGTCCATGTCTCGTGTATATTCCTGGAGTGGGTGACACTGTTCTGCTCCCTCCCGGCTGTTAACAGAGACTTAGTCTGAGACAACAACCGAGGTATTTTTGAACCTACACTGGGTAGCAGTATCTTAGGCCAAGGCCTTGCGACCCTCTTCGCTTGATTATCGGTTCTCCTGCTCCTAAGGAATCTTGCTCTTCTTCTCCACATTTGGAAACCACTTTACCTAACATGTAACTTTTGTCTGTGTGTATCCTGCCTATCGGGATGAGGGTGGTGCTGTGGGTTAATCCACAGAGCCTAGGACTTGCCGATCAGAAGGTCAGAGGTTCGAATCCCATGACGGGGTGAGCTCCCATTGCTCGGTCCCTGCTCCTGCCAACCTAGCAGTTCGAAAGCACGTCAAAGTGCAAGTAGATAAATAGGTACCGCTCCGGCGGGAAGGTCATGACTGGACCTAATGGTCACGGGTCCCTTTACAAAGGTAGAGAGAGGTGTACCTTGTTGGCCGGAGAGTTGAGGCCACATCCATAAGTTTTCTAGATGGTGCACAGTAACCCCAGCATGCCTGATGTTAGGAAGCCATTTAAAATAGAGCTCATTCTTTGGATTAGCAGAAGTGTTGCTTCTTTTCCAGGCCTGCAAACTGACACACGCCTGGTCCCTTGCGGTGAGTAAGATCCATGCAGAAGTGACCAGGAACGACAGTTCTCATTTATGCCATAAAGAAGAGATAGGTATGCTTAGAGAAACAGGCAAACATTTTTGTGTACGTATCGTTGGTGAACTTATTTTGCCAGGCTACCGTAATAATAATAATAATAATAATAATAATAATAATAATAATAATTTATTTATACCCCGCCCATCTGGCTGGGTTTCCCCAGCCACTCTGGGAGGCTTCCATAAAAACCAAAAATACACTAAAATATCACAGATTAAAAACTTCCCTGAACAGGGCTGCCTTAAGATGTCTTCTGAATGTCAGGTAGTTATTTATCGCTTTGACATCTGATGGGAGGGCGTTCCACAGGGCGGGTGCCACTCCATTGCATGCAGGAGAAAATTAAAACAAACGAGTCCTTCTGACAATTCATCCAGGGGATACGCTGCCATAAAACAGCCTTAAAATGGGGTTAGACAAATTTGTGGAGGAACTGTGTTATCAATGGCTATTAGCCATGGAACTAAATGGAGCTTCCCTGCTCTGGAGCAGTATACCTTTGAATAGCAGTTGCTGCGGGTGGAAAAAGGAGAATGGCAGGGGAAAGCTGTTATCTTCATGGCCCTGCTTAGCAGCTTCCTAAAGGCAACTGTTTGGCCACTGTGGGAAACAGGATGTTGGAACAGGCAGACTTTTGGTCTGATATGGCAGTGTTGTTCTCATGTTCTTACTGAAGTGATCCTGAAAGGGCAGTAGCACAGAGCTCCTCTGAATGTTTAGCTCAGCTTCTAGAGTTCCATGAAAGAGGAAAACAGCACCATATTGGTATAATTCCCCCCAGTGCTTCACGTGGAGCTATAGCCCGAAGGAGCTGCTGCCATGGGCATTATACCATCATAGAATCAAAGAATTGCAGTGTTGGAAGGGACCCCAAGGGTCATCCAGTCCAATTCCCTGTAATGCAGGAATCTCAGCTAAAGCATCCATGACAGATGGCCACCCAACCTCTGCTGAAAAACCTCCAAGGAGGGAGAGTCCAGAAACTCCCAAGGGAGACCGTTCCACTGTTGAACAGCTCTTACTGTTTATGTGTATTTATGTGCATGAGTGTTTGAATGAGCTGAACAGAGCAAAAGATGAGTCACAGTGGTGTTGAGAGTGTGTGTGTATGAACTTGCACGGCATATGTAAAGAGTTAAAGTGCCACGTTTAATTTTTGGCTGCTATTTTGTTAATGTTGCTGAACAACTCTAAGCACGCCTGGAGGATGCGGACCATTTGGATCCCTTCCAATCAGGATTCAGGCCTCACCACGGGACTGAAACTGCCTTGGTCGCATTGGTCGATGATCTCCGGTGGGCTAGGGACAAAGGTGAAGCTGCTTCCTAGTTCTGCTGGATCTCTCAGCAGCTTTTGATGCCATCGACCATAACATCCTTCTGGACCGTCTTGAGGGGCTAGGAGCTGGAGGCACTGTTATACAGTGGTTTCGCTCCTTCCTCCTGGGCCGTGTTCAGAAAGTGGTGGTGGGGGATGAGTGTTCAGACCCCTGGGCTCTCACTTGTGGGGTGCCTCAGGGTTCCATCCTCTCCCCCATGCTTTTTAACATCTATATGAAGCTGCTGGGAGAGATCATCAGGGGGTTTGGACTGGGTGTCCATCAATATGCAGATGATACCCAGCTCTACCTCTCTTTCAAATCAGAACCAGTGAATGCGGTGAAGGTCCTGTGTGAGTGTCTGGAGGCGGTTGGAGGATGGATGGCAGCTAAAGGATTGAGGTTGAATCCTGACAAGACAGAAGTACTGTTCTTGGGGGACAGGGAGCGGATTATTATTATTATGTTGTTGTTTCATAGATTATAAAAGCTGTATTGATCTGTTAATCATGACAGGACTTTTGCTTTCATTGTGATGCTTAGCTTATTTTTTTAGTTGCTGCTTCTTTAACAGTGTTTTGCAGATTGCAATTGTTTCGCCGATTCCCCCCCCCCAATTTTTTAAATTGATTTTCCAGAAATTTAAAACAAACATATATACATACATACATACATACATACATACATCCTATTTGTAATCAAACCAATCTTGGTAACATTCTTAAGTGACTTCCTCTAATCCCCTTGGTTGAATTTCATTATATATCATTTTAACAGTTTTCCAAAATCGAATTTCTCAAAAAATTAACTTGATCACTTCATTCTTTCTAAATTAGCTTTAAACATCTTAAATCCTATCCTTACATATTTAAGTCTTAAGGCTATTTAATATTTGCAAGCTTTTCCAATTAAGTTATCTTAACATATTTAGCTAAATGTTTCACCGATTATTTGTTAATTATTCTTTAAGATTTATATAGCGGTATTTGTGACGTGCTATTATGTTCTATTACGCTAATGTTATTTATTGGTTTGTGAGCCGCTTTGGGATTCATCTGAATAAAAAGCGGGGTAGAAATGTAATCTATCAATCTATCTATTTATCTGTCTATCTGGGTCTGACAACCTTAATAACTCAAGCAAATGGAACCTCCAGTTCTGACATCTGACCACATTTCGAGGGGAGCAGATGGTTTGAATGATGCACTGTAAATAAATACAGTCATAATTAGCTTCTGAGAACATTTGTGGTTTCTCTGTATGGCTAAACTGTTACATCTCAAGTTGCGCTTCTGGTTCAGAAACAAATGTTGCCAGCATCAACATGGGGCACTGTCAGTGTGCCTTATAATAGGCGCCAAGATTTGACAGATGTCTGACTTTCAAAATCCCATCACAATTTCGAGAGACAGCTGTACGTTTAGATAGCAAGCTTGCCTTCAGACCTGTCTTTTACTAATATTACTAAGGTTGGCAAGGGCCAAGGCTCAGGAGCTCTAGGACTCTAGGGCTGGTAAAGAACCCAGTCTGAGATCCCAGTAATCTGTGTAGACAAGACTGGGTTAGATGTAAGACAGCTTTCTGTGTTCCTGTATTCCTACTCTTAAAACTGCTTTGTTAGCATCCTGCGTTTCCATGATGGTTGCAGTGAAGGGGCAGCCCAGTTTTCCCTAGGGGCCATGGAAACTGTTCTCTACCTGCTGAGCATCATATTTAGCTCCATTTCTGTTCTTGTTCCTAAAAAGGATACGAGAGATCCAAATACCACTAGAGATACCAGCATGCATTTGTGTGTGTGTGTGTGTGTGTGTGTGTGTGTGTGTAACAGATACACATAACATTAATTTGATGTCCAAGACTGCTTCTTTTACTTCCTCCCCATACTTTTTTCCTATTCACATATTTTGTTTTTAAGATTGTAAGCTTGAGCGCAGGGACTGTGCCATTTTTACGAGCTGGTAAGCTTTTCTGTCTGAAGAGGAAGATATTACTGTTTTGAATGAATGAATGAATGAATGAATGAATGCACACACACATAAATGGGCACAAAGACAACTTTGCTCTGAGGATGTCTTTGTGAACTCGAAACTCTATCAGCATGTTCTCTTTCTAACCTAATCGGTTTCCAAAGGGTTAGACGCATTAGCCCGTAGCAGCAAAAAATAACAGGAAGTCTTGTGACAATTTCTGTTTCTTTTTTTAATGGTGTAAGTTTTCATGGACTGGAGTCCAGTTCAAGATAAATCTGATGAAGTGGACTCCAGTCCATGAAATCTTATGCCATAAAACATCTGATAGGTGCAACAAGACGCTGTCACTGAGCCTAACTGAATGTCTGCTGCAATTTACAGCTTTCTTCCCAAATTTGAAAAATAATAATAATGTGCAGGATTGGAACAGAATAGCTACAGATTTTTCTTTGCTTTTTAATATTCAGACTGAGGAAGAGTGAAGAGTCCTGCGTTCAAAGCTTGCATTCAAGACATTACTTGCTCAAAGGCAAACATGGATAAAGGGACCTTTGTTCTCTCTAATCCATCAGAGGAGGACTGAAGCCCTTTTTTTTCAAAATATAGAGCAATACACCAATATTTGGATTTGCAAAAGTGAATCACCTACTCGGACTGCTCACAGATAAAAGGAGTGAAATTTTAAAATAAACTCTGCGCTGGGGACCACACCTGTATGAAGAATCAGGGTTTCACAATTCAGATGCACAGGGAAGAATGACTGACTTATCAGTGCTCCTCCCAAAGCAGTAACACAGTCATCAGAGGAGAAGATTTTACAGGAGATTGCTCAGGTCAGTTCAGAAAGAGGTCAGCATCAAAAGAATGCACGGTGGGGCATCGGCCCCAAAAGGACAAGAGCCCCCAGGACCTGACACACTCCCCCCCCCCCACCATTGCGACTTGCTTGCTATTTTGCCTACCTCCCCTTTCTTGCTCTGGCCCAGAGAGGCTACCTTCCCAAGGACCCTCCAGAACCTGGAGCCAAAACAGGTCCCAAGGATATGAAATAGGCACGGTTCTTTCAATTCCTCAACCCTTCCATTAAACCCAACACACTATGATCTAAGTAACAGCAGAGAGCTGGGATGCCCGTTGTTCAAGTTCAATTTCTGAAAGCTGCATTTGCTAAGGACGCTGGGAAATTGGTTTTCTGGGCCCTCCCATTTCACAAGAGCCCAGGTCCCATCTTGCCAATATTCAAGGCAAGGGTTCTTCATTCCCCGAGAGTCTTCTTTGGCAGCTGCGTATTTTATATTTTAACATATACAATTGAGGTTCATGGAAGCATAAATGATTTAGTCCAGACGCAATACTTAAGTGTAGTTCAAGCTTTTGCTCTAATCTTCAGTTAGCCAGGGTTCCTGCTTTTGTTTATGGTCAATCTTAACTATGGTCTAGCAAAGCAAAACTGAGTCGGAAGCTATGGTTTAGAGTTGGCTCGTTTCCTAAACCACTGTTAAGACAAACCACGGTTTCTCTGTTTCAGATGTAACGGCAAATGGTAGTTAGTTGCAAACGGAAGCAAAAGCTCCCCATTTTCTTGCACCATGACAAGGAAAGGGAGGGGAGAGGGAGCTCATGAGCCCAAGGTCCATTCCTATTAAAACTAAACTATAGTTTAACATTACGCCTAAACCCAGACAATGTAAAACATGAAGGCAGCAAACCTGTTAGGAAACATGTCTGAAACGGGCACACCAACCAGAGACCTCTCCTTGCTTATGGCCTCCTGTCAAGTGAGCACCTGGCACCAAACCTGGGTACAATGTGTATTACAGGAAATCTGAGTTCCCCGCTCCCCATCGTGAAGCCACTGGCAAACATGGGTGAAGCATGGGCTAGCATCTTGAGTAGTGTGTGAAGCAGTCTTTTTTGTTTGGAATTTACAGCAAATCAGCAGCTAAAAAGAGTTGCCCTCTTAATGGTAAAGGTAAAGAGACCCCTGACCATTAGGTCCAGTCTTGACCGACTCTGGGGTTGCAGCGCTCATCTCGCTTTATTGGCTGAGGGAGCCAGCGTACTGTTTCTGGGTCATGTGGCCAGCATGACTAAGCCGCTTCTGGTGAACCAGAGCAGCGCACGGAAACGCCGTTTACCTTCCCGCTGGAGCGGTACCTATTTATCTGCTTGCACTTTGACGTGCTTTCGAACTGCTAGGTTGGCAGGAGCAGGGACCAAGCAACAGGAACTCACCCCATTGAGGGGATTCGAACCGCCAACCTTCTGATCGGGAAGTCCTAGGCTCTGTGGTTTAACCCACAGCGCTAATGGTATGTGCAAGCATATAGTTACTCAGTTTTCTCAGAAGCTAAAACTATGGTTGAAAGAAATGGTTGGTCCATATGTTACAAGAAGCAGGGAATGCGCGAGCAAAAGTAACTTCAATGCCTGCTTTTTCCATTTCTCGTGCACCCTAAGTTGTAGATCTCCCTTCCGCACAAGGTGTATTTAGCATCTCTGCCATACAGCTTTTGCCATATTGAAATTGAAATAATTTATTGTCACTTGTACAACTTGTATACAGTGAGATTACATGAAGATTCCATATGCTGAAGGTGTCTCCTCCCCCCATCCCGGCCTTCAACAGTTAAGTTACTTTGCTACGTGGGGATAAGTCCTTTCTCGAACTTATACTGAGCCTCCTGGTACCAAGCCAATGGGCCCATCTTGTTCTCACTGTGGCCTGTTCCATTTGGAATGGTCTTAACTTGTTTTATAGCTGTAACAGTTTTACCTGTTCTTATAATTGTATAGCATACGGTTGTAACCCATCCTGGGAAATTATTGTGAAGGAAGGGAAATAAAACTTATAAATAAACAAACCCATGAGCCCTGGCATCAGCAGGAGCTGAATGTGGGTGAAATGTGCCCATCTTTACTCTGAACTTTACAGCAGATCTGGAGAAAACCGAGGTGTGAGTCACACATTCTTTTCCTTCTGATGCCCCTTTTTGGGGGTGGGGTATATAAGCTTGCCTCTCAAGTGCACCATTCTACGTGCCAGATCGGCTCCACAAAGTCATGCAGAGAGGCAATCTCCAAAATAGCAAAACAGATAATAGAAGCAACTCTGGAATTAGCTCTATTAAGAATCTTCCAACAACACACACGCACATGACAAGGAACTCATAAAGTCATTTGCTCTCAGCAGCTAGAAATATCGTAACTAGACACTGGAAGGAACTATCAGGAATGAGCATCGACCACTGGGTACCCAAATGTATGGAAAACCGCCCTACTAGAAAAGTTATCCAATGAACTTAAAATAACACGGGGACAAGCAGAGGAGTACGCCTTCACCCCAGTGTGGCTTCCCTTTATTACATATACAGCACAAGAAGACAATGACCTATCCCCGCCCCCCCAAAAAAACCCAGCATACCAAAAAATATGGCTAATCTAATCCAACAACCCACCTCTCTCAGACTTAGAAACAAACCACACTGCAACCAACCGAACGCAACCAACCAAATTCTGGACCCTCCAAACAGATTGTATAATGCCGACACAAAAACCTGGCACAAACACTGTGCAATCCAACGAAAAATCATCATCTCCTCCATCTCTTGCCCTCGCTCTCCCCTCTTTTCCCCCAACCACACAATGCCTATGACAATATTGTCTCACACTGAATGTAAATGAACTGTGAAAAAGATTCTATGAACTGAAGTGGAGACGCTAGATGTACTATCCCTTAATTATTTGTTTTGCAACACAGGAAAATCTTTAGTAAAAACAAATAAAATAAAATAACGCACATTTAGAGAGCCATTCTCGGCTTCCTTTAACTTTGGAATTTCTCTTTTGTTGGAGGCCCACCAAAGGCCAAGCCTTCGGGTTTTGCAGAAATGCGGAGACGTTTTTATTCTAACTGATTTTTCACATTCAGAAACAGGACAGAGGATGTTCCATCATTTATAAGACGAAGCGGCAGAGGTTCTCATTTATTTAACAGGCACAACAGCAAAGGGTCTCTTTCATTAACAAGATTTGCCTTCATTTTAGGTGGAGGCTCATTGCTGCTCATATCCTCTCATCCTGCAAGGCTGAAAACAGAAGCTTCTGCTTTCACTTTTGAGCAAACCAGAGTTCTCTGTTACTCCCAAACTCATGAAACAGTGATTTGTTCAAACTGTGGTTACAAAGAAGTTGTAAAAATATCTTACTGTCACTATGCAAGATACGTAAATAACAGTCCTTGATAGACAATCATACCTCAGGATAAATATGCTTCAGGATGTTACTTCCGGGTTTCGCCGCTCGTGCATGTGCAGACGGTCAAAATGACGTCACACGCATGCGTGGAAGCAGCAAAACGCGGCCTGTGTATGCACAGATGTGTCTTACGTTCTGTTCAGGATGCGAACAGGGCTCCGGAATGGATCCCATTCGCATCCCGAGGTACCACTGTATTCTAATGCAATGACCAGGTACTTAGCAACAGCTCTGAAGAATAACTATTAAAAATTGCAATGTTATGTCAGCTGTGCTTAATCTCTCACCAACTGCATTATATCCTTGACACTTCACCTCATGCGTGAGGTGAAGCTGAACACACTAATTGTTCTCAAATACCTTGACTGTGTTCTGTAACACCAATGTTTTGGATACAGCAATTAATCCAAGGGTATGATAAACTAAAAGGTATTGTTATCTCAACTGTCTTACGATACCAATGCTACAGATTAAGATTTTGTAATAAATTTGTCAACAGCAGCAAAGATAGGTATTGCAGCACACTGGAAGAACTTTGCAGCACAAACCAGTGCAGAGCGGTTTCAAGATGATTTGGAAACCTGCCTTTATTACTATATTGACCTATTTCACAAGATGTTATCTTAAACAGCAAACTGACGGATTCGTGAAAAAAATTTATATTTTTTTATTGTGTTCTGGAACAACTAGTTTCACCTTTGACCCTGATCTGCCCCCACCCACCCCGGTGTTATAATCCAATGTATGTCATTATAGAAATAATAAAATATTGTGAAATGGAATAAGTGTGCAAAAAATATTGTGGATTGTGCAAGCTTAAAAAAGAGAGAGATGAAAGTGGCAGAAGTAGAGATGTCTAGAGGCAGGGTGGTGTAGTGGTTCGGGTGTTGGACTAGGCGCACGGGTAGGAAATCTAAGGCCCAGGGGCCGGATGCGGCCCAATTGCCTTCTCAAACCGGCCCGCGGACGGTCCAGGAATCAGCATGTTTTTACATGAGTAGAATGTGTCCTTTTATTTACAATGCATCTCTGGGTTATTTGTGGGGGCTGCCTGGTGTTTTTACATGAGTAGAATGTGTGCTTTTATTTAAAACGAATCTCTGGGTTATTTGTGGGACATTTTTTTCCCTTCAAAATATAGTCTGGCCCCCCACATGGTCTGAGGGATAGTGGACAGGCCCACGGCTGAAAAAGGTTGCTGACCCCAGGGCCTGGGAGACCAGGGTTCAAATCGCCACCCAGTCATGAAGCTGGGTGACATTGGGCCAGTTACAGTCTTTCAGCCTAACCTACCTCACAGGGTTGTTGTGAGGTAAAATGGGGTGGGGAGAACCATGTGTGCCCTCTTGATTTCTTTTGGAGCGAGGGAAGAATATAAATGTAATAACAATTAAAGGCGTGTTTTGGAAAGTTTGGGGTCCTCCTGGTGTAGGTGAGAACATAGCGTAAATGAGTCCTGTGATATTTGTGGGGTCTTTTCTGTGGTGGCTCCCGGGTTGTGGAATACCCTCCCCCTTCCAAGGTGCATCTGGCTTCATTCTTTCATACATACTGACAAGCAGGTCAAGATGCATCTTTTTGCAGGGGTTTTGGGGGCAACTTGTGGTGATGGAGGAGATCAGAATATCCCTCCCATTGCAGTGTTGCTGCTATTTCTGACTGTTGATTTAGTATTATTTATGATCTAGGAATGCTTGGGTATTACATGGTTTACACTTGTTGTCGGAAACCCACCCTGGATTGTCATCAAAAACAAAAAATTGTTAGATCTAGAGGGGTTTAATCTAAGATTCGGTTGGCATGCCTATTTATGGCGAGACAAAGGAAGGGTTCATAAAGGTTTTTCTAATCACATTCTCAGAGGGCCACTGCTGGAAGTGTGGGAAAGGAATAAAAAATTGTTGGAGCAGAAAACGCCCTGGTGGTTATCACCAATAGACATTTTAACAATTAAAAAATTAAACATCAAGGGGGAAAGATGGACATATGAAGATTTACTAACCAAAACAGAATCCGGGTGGAGGATTAGACCTTACGAAGAAATAAAAAGCAAGCTGACTGGCTGGATTCAATACCATCAAATTAATTCAATGTGGAGGGAAGATAATAAGATCGGAATAAATGACAAGAAATCTAGATTTCAGATTGAAATAATAGAAAGTAAAACAAAATTATTATCAAAAATGTACAACCAGTTGCTTGAGTGGGACACCAAGGACGAGGAAGTAAAGGAAGTGATGGTGAAGTGGGTGGTAGACCTAGGGTACAACATAGAGTTTGACAAATGGAAGGCATTGTGGTGTAAAGATATGAATTTCTCAGCATGCACGACACTAAAGGAAAACATGTATAAGATGATGTACAGATGGTACATAACGCCGGTAAAACTACATAAAATGTATAGAACGGGAGATAAACTGTGTTGGAAATGTAAGAGCAAGGAGGGCGATTTCATCCATACGTGGTGGACGTGCGAGATTATCAAAAAATTTTGGGAATCCATCTATAATGAATTAAAAAAAATTCTTAAATATACGTTTGTTAAAAAACCCGAAGCCTTCCTGCTGGGGATAATTGGTAAGGATATCAAAGAAGAAGATAGAAACTTTTTTCAATATGCAACGGTGGCCGCCAGAACCCTCATAGCACAGCACTGGAAAACACCAAAAATCCCAACACTAAAGGAGTGGCAACTTAAATTATCCGATTATTTGGAGTTGGCTAAATTGACACAGAAAATAAGAAATCAAAGAAGTGCAAAATTTAACAATGAATGGGATAAATTTAGGATATATATGGAAATAGAGACAAGGGGAAAATCAAAATGTTGATCAGAAACACATATGTACTTACAGAAATCACAGTAGGCATGAGATAACGCTTACTACGTAAAAAGTTTTATTAAGGAATAGACACAGCAGATAGATAAACAAGGCAATATTTTCCGAAATCGAGATAAAGGGAAGTCGATCAATGTCATTTAAAGTTGTATGTATTTCGTGTTTTTCTTTTTTCTCTCTCTCTCTTTTTCTTTTCTTTTCTTTTTCTTCTCTTTTTCTGTTTTTTCTTTTTCATTTTGTCTTTTGTACGTTTGTGAAATATATTTATGTCAAAATTTAATAAAAAAATTAAAAAAAAAAAGGAAACCCACCCTGGAACTGCATAGTGAAGGGTAGGCTATTAATTCATATAAGTAAATAGTTGCTAATAATGGAGAAGAGAGGTTGTTAGCTATTCTAGGAGGAATTTAAGACCAGACCAGCTGGATCCAACCAAGGATCTATCCAGTCTAGAACTGCGGAGAGTGCTAAAAACAGCACAATAGCTTTCAGCTCAACAATCATTATTATTTAGAGGTACAAAATTTTCTGAACATGGGGAGTTTCTGAACATGGGGAGTTTCTGCTTAGGTGCTACAGCTAATTGCAGAGCTGAGCAGAAATGGTTAAAAAGAAAATCCACTCTATTTGGGGAAGGGGGCACCTGTTCACCAAATTCCTCCAAGCAGGGAAAAATTATCCAAGAGTTTGTGAGGGGAAGGAGCACACTATTAGCATTAAGAGTAACACAACCCTTCGCTCCCTCTCTTCTTCTGCTGTACCAAAAAGTCATTACAAAATAAAAAAATTCCTTCCAGTAGCACCTTAAAGACCAACTAAGTTAGTTCTTGGTATGAGCTTTCGTGTGCATGCACACTTCTTCAGATAGTGAAGAATGACTTCAAAAGTCATTGGCAGACTGGACCTCCATGGATTTGTTTAAACCTTGACTAAGGTCACCCTTAGTCACCGACAAGGGTGGTGCTGTGGGTTAAACCACAGAGCCTAGGACTTCCCGATCAGAAGGTCGGCGGTTCAAATCCCTGCGACGGGGTGAGCTCGCGTTGCCCAGTCCCTGCTCCTGCCAACCTAGCAGTTCGAAAGCACGTCAAAGTGCAAGTAGATAAACAGGTACCGCTCCAGCGGGAAGGTAAACGGCGTTTCCGTGTGCTGCTCTAGTTAGCCAGAAGCGGCTTAGTCATGCTGGCCACATGACCCAGAAGCTGTACGCTGGGCCTTAGGTTGCTGACCCCTGGTCTAGTTCAACCCCTTGCAATGTAGGAATATGCAGCTGTGTCATACAGGGATCAGCACCACACTCTAACCAACTGTATTGACTGTGGCTTCCAAGGATGGACAAAGAAAGCATGTGTCATGGTTGTCATAAGATGCCCCTTTTCTGATCGGCAAGTCCTAGGCTCTGTGGTTTAACCCACAGCGCCACCTGCGTCCCCTACCATTACCTGCCATTAGGTATGGAAGAACAATGGGAAGGAGGGGAGGAAGAAGAAGGCTAAAGGAAAGAAAAAAGAAAGCTAAGGGCATCAAGGATCATGATTTGCAAAGGGGGGACAGTGCAAACGAGCAGAAGTGAATCAACAGACAGATCCAGTTCAGAAAAAACAATAATAATAATAATAATAATTTATTATTTGTACCCCGCCCATCTGGCTGGGTTTCCCCAGCCACTCTGGGCGGCTTCCATAAAAACCAGAAATACACTAAAATATCACAGATTAAAAACTTCCCTGAACAGGGCTTCCATAAAAACCAGAAATACACTAAAATATCACAGATTAAAAACTTCCCTGAACAGGGCTTCCATAAAAACCAGAAATACACTAAAATATCACAGATTAAAAACTTCCCTGAACAGGGCTGCAAATATGCCTCAATTCTAGTGCAGAACAGGAGAGGGAGGAGAGACTTGAACATCAGTAAATTTAGGTTGTCCTTGTTTAGTCATCACAGCTCCTAACAAGTGGATAGAGTTTTCCCATTTCTTAAAAAAAATGAACATTTTTCATGCAGATTAACGAGGAACTGGGATTGATGAGTTGGCACAGGTGATATAGCAGTCGTAACAGCAGCAGCAGCAGCAGCAATCTGGATGGGAAGGCAATCGGTTCAAACAGGCCATAGTGATGCAAGAAGCAGCAATCTGTGACTTTAGCCGATTGCTGAAGCAATACCAGGCCTATGGGAACCGAATTCTGAAATCAGATAATCCGGAGTACTTTGATTTGAATCAAAGATTACCCCAACCCGTAACTTAATGGTGAAGCAAGCACAATGGCGTTTGCAGGGATGCAACTGCATTCATTTCAAGTTTACATGAGCATCTGTCTGAACCAACTCATCACACGGTCACGGTGCCAAGGAGCTTGCTCAACCTCCAGTATCTGAAAAAACCAACTTGACGTGGGAATTGTTAGAAGAGCCTGCTGGATCAGACCAGTGGCCCATGTAATCCAGAATCCTGTACTGTCTCAGTGGCTAACCAGACACCTGAGGAAAACTCACAAGGAGGACCCAAGCACAAAGGCACTCTCTCCTCTTATTTTCTAGTACAGTGGTACCTCGGGTTAAGAACTTAATTCGTTCTGGAGGTCCGTTCTTAACCTGAAACTGTTCTTAACCTGAGGTACCACTTTAGCTAATGGGGATTCCTGCTGCCGCCAGGCCGCCGGAGCCCGATTTCTGTTCTCATCCTGAAGCAAAGTTCTTAACCCGAGGTACTATTTCTGGGTTAGTGGAATCTGTAACCTGAAGTGTCTGTAACCTAAAGCGTCTGTAACCCGAGGTATCAATGTAACTGCCTTTTACTGCGTGGGGCATGTCTAGGAGCCACTGATTGCCTAATTCTCTTTGAAAGCCTAATTCTCTTTGAAAGCCTTGGCAGTTGAACTTGCATGAAACCTTTTGGAAAGCTACAACACAGCTATACCAAAAATCTCACAGGTGGTGAATTTTCCCACAATTGGGACGCGGGTGGCGCTGTGGTCTAAACCACTGAGCCTCTTGGCCTTGCCGATCGGAAGGTCAGCGGTTCGAATCTGCTCGACGGCGGTGAGCTCCCGCTGCTCTGTCCCAGCTTCTGCCAACCAAGCAGTTCGAAAGCACGCCAGAGCAAATAGATAAATAGGTACCGCTATGGCAGGAAGGTAAACAGCATTTCTGTGCGCTCTGGCACTCGTCACTGTGTCCTGTTGCGCCAGAAGTGGTTTAGCAATGCTGGCCAGAAAAGCGAGTCTCCTTTGACTTACCGACTTAATCATTCATGGGTCCTTTACCTTCCCCACAATTAATTGTCTTTTTTTTGGTGGGGGGGAGGACTGCTTTGCCTATGGCACAAAGAGATCTAGTTTCCAACCATGCATAAAACAAGGCTGAGGATCCAATAAAAGGAATCCAGCAGAAACTAGACACATAAGAGGAGTGGTGGTGGAATCACTTTCCGAAGGGTGGATCTGCAATAAAACCCCTGAGTCATGATGAGGCTACTTTGTAAACAAGGGAGAAATTTACAGGACGAAAACCTCCTCCTGGCCTGGTGCTGTGCTACCTAGATGTGTAGGCACTCTCTCCCCTCCCCGCCCCAGAAAAGAGGTGAGGAAATATAAAGAAGAGTCATCTGCAAGTCAGAGGTGTTCCTTGAGAAGCACAATTAACTGGGATGACACATTCCTGGATCACTAGAGGTTTACGTAGCACACAAAGTCTTTCAAACTGATAGAGTGGCTATCGCTGCCAATTGCTCAGGCGTTAAGAGCAGGGCCGCACTGGCTTTGAAGAAACAAAGTCTTCTGATGCTGGAGAAGTCCTCCAGAGATCCACCAGCAAAAAGGCGTTACCTCACAGCAAAGAGTTTCAGGAACTGCTTGAGAGCCACACTTCAGAAATACAGTGGTACCTCTGGATACGAACGAGATCCGTTCTGGAGCCCCATTCGCATCCTGAAGTAAACGCAACACGCGACTGCACATCTGCACGTGCGCGGGTCGCGCTTTGCTGCTTCCAAGCATGCGTGCGATGTAATTTGAGCGTCTGTGCATGCGGCAAAACCCGGAAGTAACGCGCTCCATGTGGGAGGCACATTCGCAACCCGCAGCGCCATGTCTGCGCACATGCGGGTTGCGATTTGGTGCTTCTGCGCACGCGCAAAACGCGATTTAGTGCTTCTGCGCATGTGCCGAAACCAGGAAGTAACCCATTTCGGTACTTCCGGGTTCGGCGCGGTGCGCAACCCGAAAATGTGTAACCTGAAGTGTCTGTAACCCGAGGTATGACTGTACTTCGGTCCCAACCTGTTGCACAGCGTGCAAAAGTATCAAATTTTGCAGATCAGGTAAGCAAGCCCTGGATATCCTTGGCTTCTGAGATTTCAGGAGGCATAGCACATGTGTGTCCAAGCTTCTCTCTTCAGCCACAAAGGCTAAAAGATGACTTCGGCAGATGACTTTAGCTCATTATAGATGACTACGCAGTAACTTTGACGACTGTGTATTAGAAGACACAGATCTAGCAAGGAAACTCGGTCCTGATATTTGGGGAAGGGCTCTAATTCACTGGCAGAACATCCACTTTCCATGCAGAAGGTCACAGGCATCTGCAGGCAGGGCTGAGAGAGACCTCCTCATTCTGAAACCTCTGCCGGTCAATGTGGACAATACTGAGCTGGATGAACCAATGGCCTGACTAATGTCAGTTTAATCAAACATTATCAAACATCAAATCATTTAATCAAACATCAGAAGATCAGAAGTATGTAGGACTATTAGGAAAGAGAAAGGATTGATTGATGAGTTAGTGATGATTAATGAATGACTAATCAATGCAGCATGGACCAACAACATGTAGAAATATTTTTTCCTTTCTTTTCCTTATATCGTTTCTTCTAAGGGAGGTGCGATTTTGAAATAAGCTAAGCAGGAAGTTAGGAAGCATGGGGGTTTTTTGTTATTATATGTTAAATATCATGCTATTTGATGATCTGTTTATTTTTTTAAAGTTGCAATGAGTTCCTGATAAATTACTGCAGAAAAGTGCATTCACTGAACACAGGGAACATTGGTAGGGGGTGGGCATATTTTTGTTGTCGCTATGTTATGTATTTTGTGTTTTTATGTTGTAAATTGCCCTGCGATCTTCAGATGAAAGGAGGCACATAAATCTAATAAATAATCATAATAATAGGCAGGGTATGGTACAATGTATATGCAGACATGACATGAAGGCTGGCAATATCAAGCCTGCCAAGTGGAAATCCCTTGCAGATGACCGCAGTGCCTGGAAATGGACAATCAGGTCATCTGTCCACAGCAGTGACCAGAGGAGAAATAATAATAATAATAATAATAATAATAATAATAATAATAATAATAATTATTATTTTATACCCCGCCCATCTGGCTGAGTTTCCTCAGCCACTCTGGGCGGCTCCCAATCAAATGTTAAAAAGAGTACAGCATTGAATTTTAAAAACTTCCCTGAACAGGGCTGCCTCCAGATGTCTTTTAAACATAGGATAGCTACTTATTTCCTTCACATCTGAAGGGAGGGTGTTATACAGGGCGGGCACCACTATCAAGAAGGCCCTCTGTCTGGTTCCCTGTAACCTCACTTCTCGCAATGAGGGATCCGCCAGAAGGCCCTTGGCGCTGGACCTCAGTGTCCGGGCAGAACGGTGGCGGTGGAGACGCTCCTTCAGGTATACAGGACCGAGGCTGTTTAGGGCTTTAAAGGTCACCACCAACACTTTGAATTGTGCTCGGAAACGTCCTGGGAGCCAATGCAGATCTCTCAGGACTGGTGTTATGTGGTCCCGGTGGCCATTCCCAGTCACCAGTCTAGCTGCCGCATTCTGGATTAGTTGTAGTTTCCGAGTCACCTTCAAAGGTAGCCCCACGTAGAGCGCATTGCAGTAGTCCAAGCGGGAGATAACTAGAGCATGCACCACTCTGGCGAGAAATGACCGCTGGGAGGTGCACAGAGAGAAGAAACACCTTAGTGCACAACCGGGCGCTTTCATCTGCCCCAGCTGCGACAAAATATGTCTCTCCCTTACTTCTCTCCCCCCCCCCAAAAAAAAACCCTCAAAGGCTTTCCTCATAGAGGAGTTATTCCAGGCCTGTGCCTCACTACTGGCTACAGACATGTGTCTTCTCATCTAGCTATTTTGCCAGACAGAAACATGAAGGTAGACCTCAGTTAAGTGCCTAAAAGAAAAAGTCTGGAGAGAGATTTGGAAGCCGTCGTAAATCATGAAAAGTGATTTACGGGCAAGAGGGCAGCGCCACCTCTGTGAGATTATAAATGTACTCCCATCCACTAGTTGTCTCCTTTGCTTTCTAGGAGATGATATAGTGATTGCACTTAAGATGTTTTTCTAGTTAGGCATTAATTGACTAATTTTAAAGCTTCCCCGCCCATAATGCAAGTTGAACTCAGATGAGTCCTTTTCAGCAGAAGCAACAGTGTCAGTCAAGATTTACAACAGAAAGGATAACATTTTAGCACCCTTTGATATATGATCTCCTTATTTTCCAAGGCTTCTAAAAGGGCTCAGAATGAATGGATTCCTGCTGCTTTCTAATGCCCCCTCCCTTTGCTGTTAATATTGTAATTATCTTGAACTTCCAATTTATTTTATACTGATGATTTCTTTTGTGACTTTTGAGTCACTGCTATGTCCCCCTCCCTAGACAATTTTGCTTAAAGAAGGTGGGTGGGTGGAAGTTGCTTAGATAAACGAATAAAATGAGCAGGGTTCGCCTAACCAGACCCATAAGCGGAAGTCCTTGAGAGGGCACCCACCAATGTAGCCCCCTATGCCTCTGAAATTGGCTCAGGAAGGGGTGTTCAGGAGAACCCCCAGAAAAGCATACTGGGCAAGAAGAAGGGGGGGGTCATGCCATGTGGCAAGACGCAATGCTTGCAGAGACAGAACAACTGGAACATTGTACAGTGGTACCTCGGGTTACAGACACTTCAGGTTACAGACTCCGCTAACCTAGAAATAGTACCTCGGGTTAAGAACTTTGCTTCAGGATGAGAACAGAAATCGCGCGGCAGCAGGAGGCCCCATTAGCTAAAGTGGAACCTCAGGTTACGAACAGTTTCAGGTTAAGAATGGACCTCCAGAACGAATTAAGTTCTCAACCCGAGGTGCCAACGCAATGTTGAAATCCACCCAATTTATCTATCTACATCTGCACAAACATATGACACCATAGCATATTGCATTAATGCCGAAATCCAGCACCGCCTGAACTCTGTGAGTGCAGCTTTCTCCCAGTTGAAGTGCAGAGTGTTTGAGGACCAAGACACTAGCAGGGAAACCAAAATTCTTGGTTACAAAGCTATTGTACTACCAACTTTACTGTATGCTTGTGAAATATGGACCACTTATAAATGCCATCTCCAGCTCCTTGAAAGATTTTATTAACAGTGTCTCCGAAAATGTTTACAAATCACTTGGGAAGACAGGCGAACCAATGTCAGTGTACTGGAAGAGGCCAAGATCACCAGTGTCGAAGCAATGATTCTTCATCAACTTCGTTGGACTGGTCATGTTGTGCGGATGCCTGATGATCGTCTTCCAAAGCAACTACTCTATCCCCAACTTAAGGATGGAAAGGGAAATATAATAAGAGGTTTAAAGACGCCTTCAAGGCAAATCTTTGAAAATATAGTATAAGCACTGATAACTGGGAAACACTGGCTTGGGAGTGTTCCACCTGGAGAACAGCCTTTACCAAGAGTGTCACGGACTTTGACGAAGCCCATACTCAGAGTGAAAAGGAGAAATGGGCTAAGAGGAAAGCATGTTTGGCAAACGCTCACCATGATCAACTCCCGCCTGGAAACCTATGTCCCCACTGTGGAAAGACATGCGAGATCCAGAATTGGCATCCACAGTCACTGTTAAGACCGTGTTCATGGAAGACAATCTTACTCGGCTACAAGAGATCGCCAAAGAAGAAGGCGGCACCCAAAATTATATTCTGGACGCAAGCACCATACTGATGCATCTGAAGATGAGCCTTTGAAATAACCCATCTCCCTGGTGAGGAATGTTTTTGCTTTTGTCGTGTTCTTAAAGATAATCCCAGATATGAATTTCAATATAATCTGTGGAGACTATCCTTGGGTTTCAGATGCGCAAGTCTACCGCAGTGTTGGCCATCAAAGCAGCTCCAGAATGGATGCCTGCAGCATCCTGAGTCCCCATTGCCTTGCAGTTCCATGGGCTGTTGCACAAGCAAAAAACCAGGTCTCAGCTGGAAACATTTGTAGGCAGGTGAGGTCGGGAGGAACCAATGGACTCTTGGAGGTACCTCCAAGCTACACTTAAAAAGAGATAATATAGACCCACCACCACCACCAGTCTCCAGCTTAAGTGGAGAAGATTTCTGGTGGGCTGACCCAGCCAAGTGCTTTCATTTGGTGAACTTGGGACATATCAGGTGCCCATGCTGAACCTTAGCAGTTGGTTATTCGTGGCAGAAGTCAAGAGGCGCTGAGGTCCAAGCTATCTGAAAGACCGTACTTCCTGGGGGCTTAGTGAATCTGTGGCAGAGAAAAGTTCAGAACCTGAATCTGAATCTGAAGCAGGAGAGGGGGGGTGAGAGGGGGGAAGAGGATGAGAGGAACCAGGTGCTGAAGAGTTATGGATGTTTCCTCCTGCTGTTGCGACAAACTCCCTTCCCAACCTTGTCTCCCAGACCCAGAAGAGCCTTGGAAAGCATGGAGAAGAGATTGGTGACAGGCTTGGAAGTCTCTGATTGCTTGGATAAAAACATGGAGAGGACAGGACAGACTGCTCCCCACATGCAAGGCCTACTGGAGATGAGTTGCTGTGCTCATTAAGCCCGACGCTCCTGTGTTGATCATGTTTTTGCTAATACTGTGGTACCTCCAGTTGTGGATGGGATCTGTTCCGGAGGTCGTCGGATCCTGAGGTTTCCACAACCTGAGGACCGCTTCTGCGCATGTGGCGAAACCCGGTAAAACACTTCTGGGTTTGCCACACACGCAGAGGGTTACGTGGACGAAGGTTTGACTGTAAAGAGTTATCTCCAACTTGAATGGTGTTATTTACTGCTGGCTCGCTCCTGACACCTTTGTGTAGAATTCCTGCTCCATTATTGCAGTCATGGGATTTTTGTCTATCATATAACGGTATATGTTTTGACTCCACAAAGTGGGAAGTGACGGAGACAGGATGTTTGTGTTACTGTGTTCAGTGAAGTGGGACTATTGTCCTTTGTTCTTTTTCTCTTGAGGGAGCCATGTTGCAGTGCTCCGTGTGTGTTTATATGTAAATAAAAGTAGATTAGCCAAAATGCTGAGTTGCTGAGGTCTGTCACGCAAGTTGCGAAGACTCTGTGGATCCCTAAGTGTGCCGGTGTCAGTTGGCATCGGTCGCTGTGTTGTTCGGGCTGAAGAAAGCTCTTGAAGCTCCCAAACGAAAGATCAGGAGGGAGAGGACATGCCAGTCGGGCATGTGTCTCTACCAGGGTCCTACTCGAGTGTAGGCTAAACTCCTGACAGTTTCTACACACACACACACACACACACACACACACACACCTCTCTCTATCCTCCACCCAGGCAAGGAGGAAGCATTATGAGAATTCACGGCCGCAGCCCTGACTAGCCTTACTACTGGTGAAGCTCCAAGCAGCTCGGTGGTGCCATGTAAGAGGTGAAGCTATGGGAAAGGAGGACAAAGGAGTTGCTTACTCCCCAGATTCCTCTGGCTGTTGGTCACATCCTCCTGACACAGGGAGGAACAGAGTTAAGCTTCACAGAGCCTCTTTAAGAGGCATCACATTAAGGGTGAAAGGGTGGCTGATAGAGCAGTAATGAATTTAGATTAAGGGTAGGGCTTGCATTGTGAAGGTCCTTGAAGGTTACCACGTTCAGTCATCTCTGGATCAATCTTGGAATCTCATCTGTCTTGTTTTGACTAGCCTCTCCTTTTCCCTCGATGCGTTGGCCCCATCACCTGGTGTTGCACTTGGCTATCTTGGGTTTCAAGCCCTTTAGGGCAAAAGGATGTTCCATACACTTCTCAAGAGGCATTAAAGAACAAAAACAAAATAGCAATGCAACTTTTATGACACAATATAAATGATCGCTCCTCAATTTGCACCCTGAATTAATGGAACATAAACCTCTCGGCGGATCCAGCTCCAGCATGCAGCACCACCTAACGCTGGTAATTTCTTCTTTGACGAGAAGAAATTACTGGAAACCAAGTTAATTTAAAAGCGGTTGCTTAAGACGTGGAGCTGGAAACAGAAGTTCAGAAGTGGTAAGGGAAGGGTGGGGATGGAGATGAGGAGAGAACTACAAAAGTTTTACCCAGACACAGAAACTTGTCAGTCAAAGGTAGCGTTAATAATGAGATAGGAGGGGGAACCCTATCAAGTTAACTGTCTCTCTGCAGTGCTAGAGAAGAGGAAATTTGCACCCAATAGAGCTATGTTTGTTAGTGAGTTGATATTTACAACGTATTATATCTCTTGAAGTGCTAGGGTAGGAATGGGAACAGGGACACACCCATTTCAAATCTAACTTCAGCCATGAGCCCACTAGATAACCTTCCCCAAGAGCCTTCCACAGCCTCAATTCCCAACCCGTGTCTGCAATATGGGAATTAATAGTCTTGCCCAGCCTTGTAAGGCAGTTGCAAGGATTTCATTAATCAAAGACTGTTCCGAATCCATAAAAGCTTTTGTATTACGATCACAATCATTTGGTCCAATCTCTGTTCTGATCTAGGAAAGGTGGCTTGAAAGTGGAAGACGTAATCACCAGCGGTAGCTGGATCACAAACCTTCCCCCTCCATTACACTGGCGATTCTCCAATGGTGACGCATTTCCAATAAGATGCTGACAACTATCAGGGGAGGCTTGAACCTCTCCCAGTCCCCTTCTTCTTATGCGCAGGTATCTTAGACCGAGTCAGCAGAAAGGAGCAATATGCCCACACCCTGTCCCTCACGTTAATTAACACTGATGGGGACACACATGATCCGTATTACGCAAGCCTCTTGGTTTCCTGGGAATCTTCTCACGAGGACTTCATAGCATGATGCAGCCTCCCTCCGTCCCAATAACATCTGCGACTTGTTTTTCACCCACTTGGGCTGGGAACAAGAGAGAATGCTATCTTATGCTTGTCCCATGGGCTGGTTCTGACACCGCACCTTCTGTAACAGGAGCCTCAAACAGAACTGGAGGAAGAAGAGACGAAGGCAGAAGCCACGTGGGAAAGGTAGAACACGATGCAAAAGGACCGTGGGACACAGAGCCCCTGAAATTCCCATGTGCTGAACCCAAGTCAATCATTCCAATGTAAGAAATGCTCACATTTTAGCTGCCTTTCCACCACCATCATAGAACCCCCTATATCATGGGTAGGCAAACTAAGGCCCGGGGGTCGGATCTGTCCCAATCGCCTTCTAAATCCAGCTTGCGGACAGTCCAGGAATCAGTGTCTTTTTACATGAGTAGAACGTGTCCTTTTGTTTAAAATGCATCTCTGGGTTATTTGTGGGGCCTGCCTGGTGTTTTTACATGAGTAGAATGTGTCCTTTTATTTATTTAAAATGCATCTCTGGGTTATTTGTGGGGCATAGGAATTCGTTCATCCCCCCTGCCCCCAATCTAGTCCAGCCCCCAACAAGGTCTGAGGGACAGTGCACCGGCCCCCTGCTGAAAATGTTTGCTGACCCCTGCCCTATATGCTAGTGTGCAGCGTGGAGCATGGCCAGTGAGCATGGATGGGGGAAGAGTCCTGAGAGATGGATGGAGAGGTCTGCATTCGGCCCACGACCCCAAGTTTCCCCACCTCTGCATTGTAAGATCAAGCCTCTTGCTTTGTTTAATTATGGTCCACAAACAGGAAGCAACTGGAATGATCCACGGAAACATGACTCTGGAAGACAGCAGGTGGAACTCAGCATGGTGCTAATACGTATGATGGTCCTAGCAACACAAACATTTCTAGTGCAACTATCTAGCTGTTGAATCCAGCCCAAATAGTCAAAAGATGAGATTTTGGTTAGTTACATCCCACCATATCAAGAGTGTATATTATTCCCAGATCTTACATGCATATTATGTTGTACCTTGCATGCATATTTGTTGTCATACTGCCGGGATGCTGATATTTCTGTACAGTGGTGCCACACAAGACGAATTCCTCGCAAGACGGAAAACCCGCTAGACGTTTTCCGTTTTGGAGGTGCTTCGCAAAACGAATTTCCTATGGGCTTGCTTCGCAAGGCGAAAATGTCTTATAATAATAATAATAATAATAATTTATTATTTATACCCCGCCCATCTGGCTGAGTTTCCCCAGCCACTCTGGGCGGCTCCCAATCAGTATTAAAAACAATACAGCATTACATATTAAAAACATCCCTGAACAGGGCTGCCTTAAGATGTCTTCTGAACGTCAGGTAATTCTTTATCTCTTTGACATCTGATGGGAGGGCGTTCCACAGGGCGGGCGCCACTACCGAGAAGGCCCTCTGTCTGGTTCCCTGTAGCCTCACTTCTCGCAATGAGGGAACCGCCAGAAGGCCCTCGGCGCTGGATCTCAGTGTCCGGGCTGAACGATGGGGGTGGAGACGCTCCTTCAGGTATACAGGACCGAGGCCGTTTAGGGCTTTAAAGGTCAGCACCAACACTTTGAATCGTGCTCGGAAACGTACTGGGAGCCAATGCAGATCTCTCAGAACCGGTGTTATGTGGTCCCGGCGGCCACTCCCAGTCACCAGTCTAGCTGCCGCATTCTGGATTAATTGCAGTTTCCGGGTCACCTTCAAAGGTAGCCCCACGTAGAGCGCATTGCAGTAGTCCAAGCGTGAGATAACTAGAGCATGCACCACTCTGGCGAGACAGTCCGCGGGGAGGTAGGGTCTTAGCCTGCGTACCAGGTGGAGCTGGTAGACAGCTGCCCTGGACACAGAGTTAATCTGCGCCTCCATGGACAGCTGTGAGTCCAAAATGACTCCCAGGCTGCGCACCTGGTCCTTCAGGGGCACCGTTACCCCATTCAGGACCAGGGAATCCTCCACACCTGCCCGCCTCCTGTCCCCCAAAAACAGTACTTCTGTCTTGTCAGGATTCAACCTCAATCTGTCTTGCGAGTTCCTGCGGTTTTTTTCCCCTCCCCCCTTTTTCTAAGCCGCTTATCAGCTGATCTGCTAAGCCGCTTATCAGCTGATCCGCTAAGCCGCTTAACAGCTGATCCGCTAAGCCGCTTAACAGCTGATCCACTAAGCCGCTTATCAGCTGATCCGCTAAGCCGCTTAACAGCTGATCCACTAAGTCGCTTATCAGCTGATCCGCTAAGCCGCTTAACAGCTGATCCGCTAAGCCGCTTAACAACTGATCCACTAAGTCGCTTATCAGCTGATCCGCTAAGCCGCTTAACAGCTGATCCACTAAGTCGCTTATCAGCTGATCCGCTAAGCCGCTAAACAGCTGATCCACTAAGCCGCTTATCAGCTGATCCGCTAAGCCGCTTAACAGCTGATCCGCTAAGCCCCTAAGCCGCTAATAGCGCTAATCCGCTAATGGGCTTGCTTTGCAAGACGAAAAAACCGCAAGACGAAGAGACTCGCGGAACGGATTCTTTTCGTCTTGCGAGGCACCACTGTATTTCAGTCAGTCTTGCAACATCAACTATTTCAGACTCCCCCCCTTTTTAATTTACTGGCAACCACCACGAAGCAAAACAATCAAACTCTACCCTATTTCGTTTTTATGGTTCTGATGAAATTACTGCACTGAACAACAAGGGCCCATTATGGTTCTCTCCCTCCCCGGAATTTTAATACAACAAGCAGCATCCCGGTTCTCATCACCAGCCCTTTGAAGGCATGGTGAAGCAATCAATCAGATGATCATTTCACCATATGCTCACTGTGATACGAGTAGGAGTTCAACGCATATAAAATGCACAGAAAAGCCTTTTAGTAGCATCTAGTACTCCAGCTGACTTGCCTGACCACCCTGTTAATTACTGTTAATGGACAAGGAAATGAACTCATAAATTTCAGGTATTCACCCATCGTTCTGTTCATTCACCCACACTAGGTCTGTGGCATCTCTCCTATTATTCATAACTTGCATTCAGTGCAAGTTGGATTCAAGAGTAGACCCACTGAAGTTAATATGCGTGACCACCGTATGTTCATTAGCTGTAACCGAGTCTGCTCTGTGTAAGGCTAGCATTGGTTAGATTAAGGGAAGTAATAGATCTAGATCAAGGGAAGTAATAGTGCCACTGTATTCTGCTCTGGTCAGACCTCACCTGGAGTACTGTGTCCAGTTCTGGGCACCACAGTTCAAGAAGGACACTGACAAACTGGAACACGTCCAGAGGAGGGCAACCAAAATGGTCAAAGGCCTGGAAACGATGCCTTATGAGGAATGGCTAAGGGAGCTGGGCATGTTTAGCCTGGAGAAGAGGAGGTTAAGGGGTGATATGATAGCCATGTTCAAATATATAAAAGGATGTCACATAGAGGAAGGAGAAAGGTTGTTTTCTGCTGCTCCAGAGAAGCGGACACGGAGCAATGGCTCCAAACTACAAGAAAGAAGATTCCACCTAAACATTAGGAAGAACTTCCCGACAGTAAGAGCTGTTCAGCAGTGGAATTTGCTGCCAAGGAGTGTGGTGGAGTCTCCTTCTTTGGAGGTCTTTAAGCAGAGGCTTGACAACCATATGTCAGGAGTGCTCTGATGGTGTTTCCTGCTTGGCAGGGGGTTGGACTCGATGGCCCTTGTGGTCTCTTCCAACTCTATGATTCTATGATTCTATGGTTGCAACCCTGAGATTCTAGAATCTATTCTAGCAGTAAAGCAAGTTGAAGATACAGCTGAAAGGTCATGGAGAATCTATTCCACAACTTTCTTAAAGGTAAGGCCTGGTCCATTTGTGCAGCAAAGTGAGTTGGCAGAATCCTGAAATAGTTGACTTCTTATATCCTTGGCCCGAGTGAGCAGCATACACTGCCTAATTTGTAGCTTTGTGATCAGGAGTTCTAGTTAATTCTCCGTTTCTCCTAACATTCCCCACTGTCATTAAAAAAATATATGTTTCAGCTGTGGTGGATGTGGACATATATCTGAAAATGTGATGGTAACAGCTGGTACTTCTACCCTTCAGTTGCCATACTAGCAAAGCTCATAAGATTCTTGAAGGGTGAACCACATAAAAGTTTAGATCCTTTTAGATCTTGAACAGGAATCCGTGTTGCAGAGCTTCTGGGATCAAAAGGTAGGGTTCAAATGCTCTATGAACAAATAAGTAGGGTATCATGGTTCTAGGCTTGGCCAGAATGCTACTTTTCGGCTTGCAGGGAGATTCAAAGTGTTAGCGCTGATCTTTAAAGCCCTAAAGGGCCTCAGTCCTGTATACCTCAAGAAGCGTCTCCAACCCCATCGCTCAGCCTGGACACTTAGGTCCTCCTCCGAGGTTCTTCTGCTGGTTCCCTCATTGCGAGAAGTGAGGTTACAGGGAACCAGACAGAGGACCTTCTTGGTGGTGGCGCCCGCCCTGTGGAACGCCCTCCCTGTGAAGGAATGTGAAGGAAATAAGCAGCTGTCTTCTCTTTAAAAGTCATCTGAAGGCAGCACTGTTTAGGGAAGTTTTTAATATTTAATATTTAATGCTGTTTTGTTTTTAACACTTGATTGGAAGCTGCCCAGAGTGGCTGGGGAAACTCAGACATATGGGCGGGGTAAAAATAATAAATTAATTATGATGATGATGATGATGATTAAAAAAAAAAACAGTTATAGAGCATTCCTGATCCATAGTGGTACAGTCTCTCTATACCACCTCTTATTGGCTGAGGGAGCCAGTGTACAGCTTCCGGGTCATGTGGCCAGCATGACTAAGCCGCTTCTGGCGAACCAGAGCAGCGCACGGAAACGCCGTTTACCTTCCCGCCGGAGCGGTACCTATTTATCTACTTGCACTTTGACCTGCTTTTAAACTGCTAGGTTGGCAGGAGCAGGGACCGGGCAACGGGAGCTCACCCCGTCGCGGGGATTCGAACCGCCGACCTTCTGATCGGCAAGTCCTAGGCTCTGTGGTTTAACCCACAGCACCTCCTGCGCTATGCCTATGCAGAGTAAACTGAGATTACTCAAGATGACTTAGACCAGTGATAGCCAGTAGTCCCTCCGATGGTGTCAGACCACACTGGCTACCCTGACTTAGGCTGCATATACAGCACACCTTTGAAGCAACCCCCCTAAAATAATCACAGGAACTGTAGTTTACCCCACAGAGCAACAATTTCCAGCATAGTTAACAAACTACAGTCACTGGCGGGGGTGTAGGCTTTAGCTGTGTGGTGTGTACACCACAGAAGAATTGATGCTTTAGAATTATGGTGCTTTTGGAGACTCTTGTGAGTCCCATGGACTGCAAGAAGATCAAACCTATCCATTCTTAAGGAAATCAGCCCTGAGTGCTCACTGGAAGGACAGATCCTGAAGCTGAGGCTCCAATACTTTGGCCACCTCATGAGAAGAGAAGACTCCCTGGAAAAGACCCTGATGTTGGGAAAGATGGAGGGCACAAGGAGAAGGGGACGACAGAGGACGAGATGGTTGGGCAGTGTTCTCGAAGCTACCAGCATGAGTTTGACCAAACTGCAGGAGGCAGTGGAAGACAGGAGTGCCCGGCATGCTCTGGTCCATGGGGTCACGAGGAGTCAGACACTGCTAAACGACTAAACAACAAGTGTAACACAGTCCCAGGCGAACACACCCTTTCCAAGAGACCAAAGCTGTACCTCTGATGGAAAAGAAAAACATAACCATGACTCCATAGCCAAGGAGTCCAAAACACAGTTTTATAGAAAGTAACTTTGACTTATCTTCAGCCAACATCAGAGAGGCAGAGTGGTGCAACAAAGGGGGATTTCGCAAGGACGGAGGGGGAATCTGCAGAGAGTCATTAGCACTTTGGAAATTGTACTTTAGGTAGGCAAAACCTTATAATCAAAACACTATTATAACTCGGATTGAAATTCTTTAAAAGGTCTTTGTTCAGACAGGCCTCAGGAGTTTCCCTTCCTTTGAGAAAAAGAAAAAAGAAACTCAGGAGAAATCTCTGTGTTTGAATGGGTGGGTGGGTCTCCTTGTGAGATGAATCAGACTGTTCATTCAGTTTTATAATAAGTCTTGCTCCAAGCTGGGCCTGTAATTATCTTCTGTTGCAAATCGGATGTGGAGTAATTACAGAGTGGTTATAATCCAATACAATTTATGGAACTCAGCTAATGGTGCAGCGATTATGTTAAGTCTTCCCTTGTGCTCCCACAGGTCGAAAGACAGACCAGTCTCTCCCACTCTGAAGAGAAACACACTCCTAAGCACAGAAACCACTCCCAGCAATCATCTATATGCCCTGTTCATCTTCATTTATACTACAAACTGGTCCCCGCGACATCGGTTTTCTGCAGTTTGGGATCCTCAAGGAGCAAAATGTTCAGAAATGTCAGCAAACCTACCCCGTTGTAAAGACTGCAGAGAGAATAATTGGGTGCACTCTTCCTACCTTGGATCAAATCTATGCTTCCAGGTGCCATAAGAAAGCTGCAGCGATAGTGCAGGAAAGTGCGCACCCCGGAAATGATCTCTTTCAGCTTCTGCCTTCTGGAAGAAGCTACAGGGTTACAAAAACTAGGACTAGCCGCCTGAGAAACAGTTTCTACCCAAATGCGATTTTGGTTTTAAACGCAGTGTAAGGTAGTCTCTAGGGACGCGGGTGGCGCTGTGGGTTAAACCACAGAGCCTAGGACTTGCCGATCAGAAGGTCGGCGGTTCGAACCCCCGCGACGTGGTGAGCTCCCATTTCTCAGTCCCTGCTCCTGCCAACCTAGCAGTTCGAAAGCATATCAAAGTGCAAGTAGATAAATAGGTACCGCTCCGGCGGGAAGGTAAACGGTGTTTCCGTGCGCTGCTCTGGCTCGCCAGAAGCGGCTTAGTCATGCTGGCCACATGGCTGTACGCCGGCTCCTTCAGCCAATAAAGCAAGATGAGCGCTGCAACCCCAGAGTCGGTCACAACTGGACCTAATGGTCAGGGGTCCCTTTACCTTTACCCCGGACAAATTCCATCCCCGGAATGTCCCCAGATTTGCAAATCTGTCCCCGGGAAATGTGGCAGCAGCAGCCTCAGCAGCCGGAGCCAGCCTGGTAGCGCAGTTGGCTCTGGCTGGCTTCAGGAGCTGCTTGATGCTGTGGCGCCCGCCATTTTTCCCATGCCATGGCAGCGAGCAACTCCTGAAGCCTGCCGGAGCAAACTGCACTACCAGGGTGGCCCCTCCTGGGCAACGGCCGCCCGCCCGTGACTCCCGAGCCTCCCCTGATCTGTCAAAAAAAAGGGGGAAGGAGATCAGGGAAAGCTTGGAAGTCATGGGCACACCATTGCTCAGTTTTTTTAAAAAAAACTCTGCGCATTTATGTTTCACAGGGTGCAAAAGAAAGCCTTTGCACTTTTATACAATATGCCTGTGTGCTTGGGGCCAGGGTCTTTTGCCTCACCATCCCCACTACAACTCGGCTTCCAAAAAAAAAAAAAAAGTGTCCCCGGATTCATTGAAAAAAATCTGGTAACCATATGCTAAGTGGCAGTGACACCATTGTCAGGAGGGCAGCAATATGGCACCTCCTTACAACACAAGCTGGTTTTGCCGCACACATCACACCAAACACCGAAAAAACAAAAGATAGCTCATAGCCCACCAATGAAACAAAGCTGTGAAATTTCAACAAAAAGAACAATTGGGGGTGGGGTATGATCTATTCTAGACAAACCTTTGGGTACTTTCTCATTCTGTGTAACATTTAAAAAGAGTGCAGTGGCACAACAACTCAGGAACCTTTGAGGAATTGTCTGGACTTAAGAAATAAAATAAAATTAAGCCCTCTCTTTTGGGGGTCAAGGGGTTCAAGCAGTTTGCTGAGCACAGCAAAGCACAAAGCATCTTCTGGTTTTATCTCATAGGGGTGGGGAGGGAAATAAACTGGAGCCTGCCTTACAAAGAAATTCACCACTTTTTCTTTCTTTTTTTGTCTTCATGAATCAACGAAGCTTCAGACAGAGGAGGAGGAGGAGAAATGAGCAGCCTGTGAGAAACGAGGGGGGCTTTTTAGACTGAGGATAAACACCAACAGCCTACAGAGCAGTCATGGCCCCTTGCAGACAAGACAAAGCCATGCTTGTCATTAAAACTTAGCCTACTGCTTCTTTGGTGGACGCAATGTTTTCAGAGTTAATAGTCACTTCCACACCTACTGTGTCTCCTCATCACAGCTCTATATGCAAATCCATGCTCCAGATTCAGCCATTCCAATAGGTTCACTTAGGTATCTGGGATTTCCAATCTAGGTGGGGAGGAGGTAGGCTTAGAAAACTTCAAAGGACACTTTGGGCTCCTCTGCGGGTCACTCATGTTATACACTTTTTTCCCTACGTGGATGTTAATCTCTGTGTCACAAGAAGAGTGTACTTTGTAATGTCTGAACAGTAGCACAATTGTCTTTTCGGAAGATGCTGAAAGTACTGGTAATAAATGAGGAAAACACAACTCACCCACAATTAAAAACGTTTCCGAATTCATATGATGCCTCGAACATTGTGATTAATCTCAGTAATGAAGTGGGGGGGGCACCAAGAGAGGAATCTGAATAGGACAGATGGAACGCAAGGGGTCCATTTTTGGCTCTGGGGGGCAGATCCTTATCTGGTCCCACCCCACAGGCTTTCAATCACATAGTTGAGAAGTGGGTTTCTGCTCACCTGTCAAAATCCCTTGCGTTGGTTTCCCAAGTGCAAGGTGCGCTGCCAGCCCTTAGAGCTGGCAAAATAGTTTATTTCTGCCCCCAGCCATCAGCTGACGAGTGTGACAGAATCCTGCATTTTGCAAACATGAACTGCGAGAGGGACTTCTCCCTCGCACAGCCGATGTTTGCAAAAAGCTGCTCCCCCCTTTCTTCTTTTCCCTACCACACACCAGCTGATGAGGAGGGAAGCAAAAAAATCACTTCCCTTCCCCATTCAAAGCTTGAAATGCTGTACGTGCCTCATCAAATAATTGGAGGTACGCTACCTACCCCTGCTAGAGGGGTGGAAAGAGAAATGAAGCCTTTGTAACCCTTTGCACTGGCTTCCCAGGAATCACCAACATAACAAACCTTTCTTGCTTATAATAGAAGGTGCACACTGCTTCCGTGGGCTGCAGAGAGAGGAAGGCAGCTGCAAATCTTATATTCCTTCAGAGGTTTCGTAAGGCTGAGCCTCTGACATACCAGTGATTCATGACATGAGTAAGATGTTAAAAAAAAACAAAAAAGAAATCTGGGGCTGCTTATAGATTTGACGAAACAGAGATGAATACAAACTTCATGGATACTTTGCCCTAAAAGGAAATGATTTAGAACATATGCAAAGCCGTTTCCCAATTAGCAAATTTCATTTCTCATTTGTCTCCTGCTCTCGCTGGTTCTGTTATGCCTTCTACTCTGCAGATCCCTATGCCTGAAACCCCAGCTCCCTGCCCTTATCCATCTATCTGGCCAGCTGGACCTCCCTCTTTTCAAATCCAGAAAGCTTAGGCAGAACATAAGAATCCTGACCCTTTTTCTTTCAAAGGCCAAGAGAATATGCTTGATTATTTCCCCCCCCAAGTAAAGAAGTCCTTGGCAGGAGTGGGAAATACAGGTGCACAAAGTATATGCAATAAATTGGAACTTTTTCATTGAGAAGCAGGGTTGAAGCACATGGAGCAAATGAAACTAAATCTGCAAGCCACTTGAACCTCGTTGAGTGCAAAGGGCTGCTTCAAAGGTGGTTCACAGCAACAGTATCTGTGTCTTTTGATTTCATGCCTTCTTACTGTTTCCTTTTGGAATAGCTCTCATTTTCCTTCCTTCCTTCCTTCCTTCCTTCCTTCCTTCCTTCCTTCCTTCCTTCCAAAACAACCCTCTAGTGGAAGTAAACCGTGAGGATCATGCAAGCATCTGGTTCTAGAGAACCATCTGCATGGCACCCTCCTCCCTTTCCGGGTAAAACGGTGAAGCCATCTGCTGGCATCTGCCGTACAGCTCTTCCAGAACACATGGGGAAATCCAGACTATTCCTATTAAGCACCCAAGGGCTGTCCAAGTGCAGCTTACGTGAAGCATCACAATTTACAGGAACGGAAGGGAAATCCCCAGTTAAACAGCATTGCATCATTCGCTTAATGTACAGAGCGGACCTGAACGAGCCAGTGCAATATGAGAGCCCATAGATTTCACCTGGGGTTGCTATGTTCTAAACAAACCTCGGGAGGCTGATCTGTGTGCAAGAAATCCTCTTATATAAAGCAATGCCTCAGAGGCACGGCTGGGGAGTCAAAAAATACCTTGTAAAAATACCCTGGCTTTAAAACTCCCACAAAACCACACGGTGTGTAATTAATAAGCGGTTCATAACAATAACATAAAGTAAGGATAAGGCATTGCCTCTGCTTCTCAGACATTACGATCCATGAATCATAAATCAAGAAGCTTTATATAGATTATACTATATATACTTCCCCGTCCTAGAGAGATCCGCAAAGCTTCGGTTTGATTTTACGCATCCAGTAAACCTTTCAGCTACTTTTTCAACTCTGGATGGTTATTTGCTGGCTCTCATTAATAATAATAAAAAAACCATTTAAACTCCTCAATTGTTTGCGTAAGTATGTGCAGTAATATGGTTCTCTGACACCACTGAATAAACTCAGGTGACAGTTTTACTTTTACTCCACAAGCGCTAAAAGGAGAAACAGAACATTAAGAGTAGAACATTAAGACCTACATAGAAAGGGACTCAAGGGACGCGGGTGGCGCTGTGGGTTAAACCACAGAGCCTAGGGCTTGCCGATCAGAAGGTCGGCGGTTCGAATTCCCACGACGGGGTGAGCTCCCGTTGCGCAGTCCCTGCTCCTGCCAACCTAGCAGTTCGAAAGCACATCAAAGTGCAAGTAGATAAATAGGTACCGCTCCGGCGGGAAGGTAAACGGCGTTTCCGTGCGGTGCTCTGGTTCGCCAGAAGCGGCTTAGTCATGCTGGCCACATGACCTGGAAGCTGTACGCCGGCTCCCTCGGCCAATAAAGCGAGATGAGCACCACAACCCCAGAGTCGATCACAACTGGACCTAATGGTCAGGGGTCCCTTTGCCTTTAGAAAGGCACTGTGGAGCAGAGGTCACCTTTTCAAGGAACACTTTCAATGTTTCTTCTTCTTCTTCTTCTTCTTCTTCTTGTTGTTGTTGTTGTTGTTGTTGTTGTTGTTGTTGTTGTTGTTGTTATTATTATTATTATTATTATTATTATTATTATTATTATTATCATTTCAACTTATACACCACCCTATACCCGGAGGTCTCAGGGCAGTTCACAACAAGACCACAACATATAAAATCAAACCAAAAGAAATAACCCACTACCCCCCCCAAAAAAGCCACATTCTAAAAGGGTGTTGGATATCAACAAGATCAACCAAAGACCAAATGTTCCTTAAAAAGGAACATTTTTGCCTGGCGCTTAAAGGTGGATAATGAAGGCGCCAGGTGAACTTCCCTGGGGAGAGCATTCCACAGACAGGGAGCCACTGCAGAGAAGGCCCTTTCTCGTGTTGCCACTCTCTGGACTTCTCGAGGAGGAGGCACACGAAGGAGGGCCTTAGAATATGATCTTCTTTTACATGGCGTCTGAATGCAGTGTGGCACATGATGCTAAATGCAGCCTGTTAGGGCCGCCCCCCCCCCTATGAAACATGGTGAAGCAGTCACCTTGGGCGGCAGAAGCTCCGGCCTCTGACACCAGAGTTGCCTCTCTGCCAGTGGTGGCGGCAGCACGACGGGCCAATGGGTGGTGAGGTGGCAGTGCTTGCTGGTGGCAGGGCGGGCAGCGAATTGGGATGTGCCACCCCTGCCATCCTTTTCTTGCGATTTGCCAGAAGGCTGCCTTCACCTGACACACAGACCTGTTTTACAACCCATATTGGAAATGGGGGTGGGGGAATTGGTATTTTCAGGTCCCCAAAGGAGCCAAGGGCGTGATGAAAGACCAGTCAAAAATACTTAGGAAGACTGTAGTTAATGTGTCAGGTGCCTCAGCCGCAAAACCACTGCAGATTCTTGGAAGCAGATATTCAAATGCTTTTCTGTGTCCTCAGAGTGAAAGCTTGCTTCTTAGAATTTGGGGGGGGGGGGAGCGACATGTTCTCATTAAGTGAAACTGGATGAGTCAACGGCACATGATGCAGCGCTAACTTGACTGCACGGCTCACTCCAAATGTAAAGTGGGGAAAGCCATTGCTGAAAGTTCTTAAACCACAATATTGCTTCGTTTTCGCACCCATTTTCCCATTGTGCAGAAATTTTCAATGTATAAAATAAAATGGTCCATTTAGCTATTCGTTCCAAACATGGAACTAATAATTATCCTTACTGTTGTTGTTGTTGCGTCAGCCATGTGCACAGTGATTTATAAAATTCAAGGTCAGGTCTCTACCGTGAGAGGCTTGCAAACTAAAATTCAGCACACAAGGAGGTAACATGGAAAGGGAAAGGAATTGGTGGAAGAGTAAACGGGGGGAATCTTGCATTTATTTCAGTCACGTGGTACCCTCAGGTGTTGCTAAACTACAAATCCCTTCATCCCCAGGCAGAGTGGCCAGTGACACACCTTGATGGGAGCTGTAGTTCAACAACATCTAAAGGACAGCATGCTGTGTACTCCTGCTTACAGCTACCATGCCTAAGTGCAGGCTTCCTCAACCTTGGTCCTCTAGATGTTTTTGGCCTACAATTCCCATGATCCCTAGCTAGCAGGACCAGTGGTTAGGGATGATGGGAATTGTAGTCTCAAAACATCTGGAGGGCCAAGGTTGAGGAAGCCTGCCTAAGTGCATGAAACAAGAAGAAGAAGAGTTTGGATTTGACATCCCGCTTTATCACTACCTGAAGGAGTCTCAAAGTGGCTAACATTCCCTTTCCCTTCCTCCCCCACAATAAACACTCTGTGAGGTGAGTGGGGCTGAGAGACTTCAGAGAAGTGTGACTGGCCCAAGGTCACCCAGCAGCTGCATGTGGAGGAGCGGGGAAGCAAACCCGGTTCACCAGATTACGAGTCCACCGCTCTTACCCACTACACCACACTGGATCTCCACAAATAAATCCCCAACCTGTATACTCTCCCCACCATTCCCTCCCCCTTCAACGTGTTGAATTTTATTTTTTTTAATCAATTTTTGTACTGAAAGTTTTCCACTTAACATACAATAAAATCAATGTGTTGAGCTTTAGATTCAGCACACAAGGAGGTAACATGTATTCTACTGAGGTCCAGCACCAAGGGCCTTCTGGAGGTTCCCTCACTGCGAGAAGCCAAGTTACAGGGAACCAGGCAGAGGGTCTTCTCGGTAGTGGCGCCCTCCCTGTGGAACGCCCTCCCATCAGATGTCAAAGAGATAAACAACTACCAGACTTTTAGAAGACATCTAAAGGCAGCCCTGTTTAGGGAAGCTTTTAGTGTTTGATGTATTGCAGTATTTTAATATTTTTTTGGAAGCCGCCCAGAGTGGCTGGGGAAGCCCAGCCAGATGTGTGGGGTATAAATAAATTATTATTATTATTATTATTATTATTATTATTGCCGGCCCATTAGGGCTGAGACCTGACCTGGCTCACATCCATACGACACATTTAAAGCACTCTTTACACCAACTTTGGAGAATCCTGGGAACTGTAGTTCGCTAAGGAAACTGGCCGTTCAAGTTTTGTAAAGTCAGCACCCGTAACAGATTACAATTCCCAAGATTTTTTGGGAGGGGGAGATGCCATGAATGTTTTAAAGTGGGGTAAGAATGCTTGAACTCTATGGTGTCGTGGCTGAGATGGGGCAGAGGAGGAGACCCAGGACTGCGCTACAATCTCTTTGTGGAGCCGCTCCCTCCAACACTGTCAGGAATGACACCTTAGTTTACAGGATAAGCGTCATATTATTTCCTAGGCCACTAACTAGTGGTTAGAAGTGTTGGACCTGGTTGACTGGGGTTCTAGACTCAGCTGTGAAGCTCACCGAATAACCTTTGGCCAGCCACTTTTTCTCAGTCTAACATACCCCCACACCGTTGCTTTGAGGATAAAATGGGGAGAGGGAGAGAGAGAACCGTGTACAGTGGTACCTTGGTTCTAAAACTTAATCCGTTCTGGAAGTCCGTTCCAAAACCAAAGCGTTCCAAAACCAAGGCACGCTTTCCCATAGAAAGTAATGCAAAACGGATTAATCTGTTCCAGACTTTTAAAAACAACCCCTAAAACAGCAATTTAACATGAATTTTACTATATAACGAGACCATTGATCCATAAAATGAAAGCAATAAACAATGTACTGCAGTCACACAATCAATCAATCGGTAGCTGAACTGGGTTCCACACATCACAAAAACAAAAACAAGAGATCCGCAAAAACACAAAATAAATAGAAGAAACAGACAGACCTCAGCGTAACACTCAAAACGGAAGTGTGGCACTCAAATCGGAAGCGTAACACTCAAAACGGAGCCCGTTCGGCTTCCAAAAAAAGTTTGCAAACTTACTTCTGGGTTTGCAGTTTTTTGGTTCCAAGTTGTTTGAGAACCAAGGCGTTTGAGAACCAAGGTACCACTGTATACTACTTTTAGCTCCTCGGAGGGAGCAATTTATTTATTTATAAATAAATAAAGCCCTGGCTCTTTTTCTATAGGGTTTAAGAAGAGCCCCATAGATCAGGCCAAATATCTGTCTAATCTAGCACCCTGCTTTCCATAGCAGCCAAATCAAATGCATCTGGGAAGGCTGTAATCCTCCCTGTTATTTCTCTGTTGACAATCAGTACTCACAGATACAAACTAGGAGGTTCTTTATACCTGTCACAGGTAATAGCCATTGATATTCTCCCTGAATGTGCCTAACCCCCTTTTAAAACAGCTTCATTGCTCTCTTACTCATATAGTTGTTGCACAAAAACAACTCTTTGCACTCTAGAAGCCTCCGCCCTTATATATATTACACACACACACACACACACACACTTTCCCTGTACAGAGCATACATATTGAATGTGTGTTAAAATTCACATGGTGTTCACAAGCATTCTCATAGTGTCTCTGCTAAGCTGGACTCAGAGAACAAGATGTCTTTATATCGTCCAGAACCAAAATGCCATGATACTGTCAATGAGGCAACCACCTTGAACTTCTCAGGCACAGGTGTATTGATGGACTACATTTTTTGGGGTCGGTGATGCTCAACAGCATGTGCCGTGTATTTTCTCTAGCGGAAGGGAGTACAACAAAAAGTGCTACGTTTGCCACCCAAAATGGTACCTCTCTAGAGCATTGACTCCCAACTCCCCCCACAGACCACTTGAAAATTGCTGAGGGTCAAAGAAGGAACTTTTTATCATATGTGGTGGGAATGTAGAGAAGTTAAAAAAAAATTGGGAAATGATATATAATGAATTGAAGAAAATGTTTAAAATGACATTTGTTAAAAAACCAGAAGCATTTTTGTTAGGGATAGTAGGACAAGACCTGCCAAGGAAAACAAAGAATTTATTTATGTATGCAACTACAGCAACAAGAGTCTTGTTAGCACAAGGATGGAAGAATGAGGAAACCCTGACAAAAGAACAGTGGCAAGAGAAATTGATGAACTACGCAGAATTGGCTAAACTGACACACAAACTGCGAGACAAGGACAACTGCGACTTCAAAGAAGAATGGGAACTTTTCACAAATTACTTAAAAAGACAACAAAATGAGCTGGACTCCTTGGCAGGTTTTGAATAAACATACACAAATTTATGGATTGATAACATGGTAGATAGATAATGTAAGGATTCATATAATTTTATAACATGCAGGGAAAAATATGTGCTGAGAAATCAGAGAGGAGCTGGGGGAAGTCTCTGGGGGAGGGGAGGGGAGGTTTGAGGGGGTGGGGGAAAATGGGGGGGGAATGAATATGATATGTTTTGATATGTTGAAATTGCTAATAAAAACATTTATAAAAAAAGAAAGAAAATTGCTGAGGGTCTCGCCTGCGTAGAAATTATAACGTTCCGGGCTCAATGCTGTTTTTAAATGGTGTTTTTTTGTTTCCTTTATTTCTTATATATGGCAGTGTCTCTCCAAGGCTTCAGGAAGGAGTCTCTCCTAGCCTTACAGTGGTACCTCAGGTTAAGTACTTAATTCGTTCTGGAGGTCCGTACTTAACCTGAAACTGTTCTTAACCTGAAGCACCACTTTAGCTAATGGGGCCTCCTGCGGCTGCCGCGCCGCCGGGGCCCGATTTCTGTTCTCATCCTGAAGCAAAGTTCTTAACTTGAAGCACTATTTCTGGGTTAGTGGAGTCTGTAACCTGAAGTGTATGTAACCTGAGGTACCACTGTACTTACCTGGAGATGTTGGGGATTGAAGCTGTGACCTTCTGCCTAAAACGAGATGCTCTGCCATTGAACTATAGCATCCCTTACACAAAGGGCAAATCATGCACTCAGTTCTTGCTCTGGCAATTCCTGACAATCGGAACAACTTTATTTAGATTCCTTGCCTGGATGGCGGCTAACAGATTGAGGTTGAATCCTGACAAGACAGAAGTACTGTTTTGGGGGGACAGGAGGCGGGCAGGTGTGGAGGATTCCCTGGTCCTGAATGGGGTAACTGTGCCCCTGAAGGACCAGGTGTGCAGCCTGGGAGTCATTCTGGACTCACAGCTGTCCATGGAAGCACAGGTCAAATCTGTGTCCAGGGCAGCTGTTTACCAGCTCCATCTGGTACGTAGGCTGAGACCCTATCTGCCTGCGGACTGTCTCGCCAGAGTGGTGCATGCTCTGGTTATCTCCCGCTTGGACTACTGCAATGCACTCTACGTGGGGCTACCTTTGAAGGTGACTCGGAAACTACAACTAATCCAGAATGCGGCAGCTAGACTGGTGACTGGGAGCGGCCGCCGAGACCATATAACACTGGTCTTGAAAGACCTACATTGGCTCCCAGTATGTTTCCGAGCACAATTCAAAGTGTTGGTGCTGACCTTTAAAGCCCTAAACGGCCTCGGTCCAGTATACCTGAAGGAGCGTCTCCACCCCCATCATTCTGCCCAGACGCTGAGGTCCAGCGCAGAGGGCCTTCTGGCGGTTCCTTCACTGCGAGAAGCAAAGCTACAGGGAACCAGGCAGAGGGCCTTCTCGGTAGTGGCGCCCACCCTGTGGAACGCCTTTCCAGCAGATGTCAAAGTGATAAACAACTACCTGACATTCAGAAGACATCTTAAGGCAGCCTTGTTCAGGGAAGTTTTTAACATGTGATATTTTACTGTATTTTTGGTTTTATGTAAGCCGCCCAGAGTGGCTGGGGAGGCCCAGCCAGATGGGCGGGGTATAAATAATAAATTATTATTATTATTATTAACTAAATGACAACTATAGCCTGCCATTAAAGGGGAGGGGGGTTTCAGTTCAGGTATTTCATGTGTTCCAGCTCAAGCACACCTGGTGCAACTAATTAAGCCCTTGATCAACTGTATCAGGTGTGTGTGAGACGACACCGGTTGTATTTGTGCTGTTGTAAGGTTTTCTGTTCGGGGGTTGAATCAGTGTGAGACTGCAGAAGCCAGTATAAATTGCATTTTCAGATGAATTTGGGGGAACCACTTGAAGCATCCATTGTGCTGAGCTATTCCAATTGCTTTTGTTTGATTTGCTCATTGCAAACAGCTGAATGTCTTCAAATTTTGATAATAAACCCGGTTTTATGATGGGGGTTGAGCAATTTCAATTGTAAGCGAAGACTTCTATTATAATAAGATTCATTTCTTTCATGGAGAATCAAAGCTGTTCATTGCACCTGCATCAGCAGAACCAAAGAACTTCATCTACTCCACCTGCAACAAAACATGTCTCTCCCGTATCGGTCTCTACAGCCACAGCGGGTGCTGAAAGCCTCCAATGATTTGACTGAAGGCTCACCCTTCCATTGTCTCCCAAGGCAAATGGATAACAGCAGTCAACCAACCATAGCTACAAGGCTGTATCAAACAAAGTTCTACTTAGAATAGGCCTGGTGAAACTAATGGAGACGACTACTGTACATCCAATTTCATTGGTTCTTCTCTGAGCAATACTTAGTTGGATGCAAATCACACTCTCAGGTCCAAAACTTCACTTTCACGTAGGACTGAAACAGCTGCCGAAACTCACTGGAAGCAGCAGAATCCAATTGTGTTTCATTTCAAGAACTATTTTTAAATTTGGCCACATTACTGATTTCACTTAATACCTACAGGGCACCCATCCAATGTGTGTGTGTATTACACCACATCTAATCACTCAATCACACATTTCCTGAGAAGGGAAAATGGTAATGAACTTACTCTTAAAACGTCTGACAACTTTATTCCCATCTTAAATCAGTTGTTGCCTAATTTGGAGGAGTCGGTGTGATGACACTCCTTAATTGAAGTTCGCTTCTGTTACTTTTGCTGACAAAATCCCAAACTAAGGGCTCGCAGATTCAACGGAGATTGTTTGAAAGTAGAAACGGCACCCATTACGCAAAAGAACGCCACCAAAAATAATAATGAATGGCTATCATTGTGTTTTCCTAAAACACTGTACTGTTTCTAGTCATCTGAATGAAGCACCAGCAATCACACTTGTTATATCAATTTCTCACCCTCATATGAGCTATCTGCATGTACAATAATGTGTATATATGCCAGAATGAACTCCTGGTCTGCACACAACTTGGTGGAGATTCCCACTGAATGGCAGATTTGCACTTCTACTTAAGACTATCAGTTGCATGGGAAGGGCTGTAGCTCACTGGGATATCACATGCAAAAGATCCCTAGGTTCAATCCCCGGTGTCTCCAGAGAGGGCTGAGAAAGATTCCCTGTCTGAAAAGCTGGAGAGCCACTGCCAGTCAGTGTTGACAAACACTGAGCTAAATGGACTAATAATAATAATAATAATAATAATAATAATAATAATAATTAATAATAACAATAATAATAATAATTTATTTATACCCCGCCCATCTGGCTGAGTTTCCCAAGCCACTCTGGGCGGCTCCCAATCGAGTGTTAAAAACTATACAGCATTAAACATTAAAAACTTCCCTAAACAGGGCTGCCTTCAGATGTCTTCTAAAAGTCTGGTAGTTGTTCTTCTCTTTGACATCTGATGGGAGGGCGTTCCACAGGGCGGGTGCCACTACCAAGAAGGCCCTCTGCCCGGTTCCTTGTAGCTTTGCTTCTCGCAGTGAGGGAACTGCCAGAAGGCCCTCGGCACTGGACCTCAGTGTCCGGGCTGAACGATGGGGGTGGAGATGCTCCTTCAGGTATACAGGACCGAGGCCGTTTAGGACTTTAAAGGTCAGCACCAACACTTTGAATTGTGCTCGGAAATGTACTGGGAGCCAATGTAGGTCTTTCAAGACCGGTGTTATGTGGTCTCGGCGGCGACTGCCAGTCACCAGTCTAGCTGCCGCATTAATTGCAGTTTCCGGGTCACCTTCAAAGGTAGCCCCACGTAGAGCGCATTGCAGTAGTCCAAGCAGGAGATAACTAGAGTATGCACCACTCCGGCGAGACAACTATCTTATAAGGCAGCTTCCTAGGTACCCAGCAAAGCACGACTGGTGCTGTGGATCAGAACATTTTCACGTGATGGCCAACACTCTGATATGTCATTGCAAAGGGCTGAATTAGACAATCGGCTGCAGAACGATTGAAACCGATCACTAAACAACAAAAAAGCAGCAGAGGGCATAATCTGAATAGGGGAAGTGGGAGCTGGGAGAGAGGGGAGCTTCTCCTTTCTTAAGCTGGCCCCTGCCCCCAATTACTTGAATCATAGCTTGAATCTCAGAAACATAGAGTTGGAAGGGACCACAAGGGTCATCGAGTCCAACCCCCTGCAATGCAGGAATCTTCTGCCCAACATGAGGCTCAAATCCATGGCCCTGAGATTAAGAGTCTCATGCTCTGCCAACTGAGCTCTCCCACCCATTAAAAGGAGACAAGGATCACCTACTTTGGGGTGCAGGGACTGCTAGAGAGGAGCAGGGGAGACGTGGTAGGTGAGGAATGAACTTCTTCTCACTACCCCTCCCCTCCCAATAGCACCCTCTCCCCAATTTTCAGCTGCAAAAATCGAGGTTGTGTCCTACAAAGACTGGAGAGTTTCTTTCACTTTCTGTTTTCTCTTTGGATCGGGATAGCCAAAATGGCGGCCTCCAGATATTGCGGGACTCTATTAAAACATAAAAGGGCATTGGTCCACCTAGTTCAGCATCCTGTTCTCATGACACCAACCAGGTGACTAATCCATCTACCATCAGCCTCAACTACCGTGGATGATGACAGCTCTATAATCCAACAGCAGATGGAAGGGGAAACCTTGGCTACCTCTGCTTTAGACAATGCTGGTGAAATGTCCATGTCTTGTGAGATTAACAATGAGATCTCCTGCCTTTGTACTCCAATGAAGAGCTAGGCAGATAAGGAAACTTGTTGCTACTTCTAGTCTCAAAGGACCCACACAGTACATCACCATATAACATTCATGCTTATACAGTGGTACCTCGGGTTACAGACGCTTCAGGTTACATACGCTTCAGGTTACAGACTCCGCTAACCCAGAAATAGTACCTCGGGTTAAGAACTTTGCTTCAGGATGAGAGCAGAAATCGTGCAGCGGCACAGTGGCAGCAGGAGGCCCCATTAGCTAAAGTGGTGCTTCAGGTTAAAAACAATTTCAGCTTTAGAAGGGACCTCCAAAACGAATTAAGTACTTAACCTGAGGTACCACTGTATAACATTTTAGACCATGGGAAGGAAAGTTGCAGCCCTTGAGATGTAATTGGACTACAACTCCCATGATCTCTGACCACAGGACACGATGGCTAGAGCTGATGGCAGCTGGAGTCTAGCAATTTATTGAAGATCACAGGTTCTCCATCCCTAGAGACTGGGAAATTTAAAATGGAGGCTTGTGATGGCCTGCCACTTCTGCTGGAGAGCTGAGAATTAAGGAGAGGCCCACCAGAGAGAACTTTGCTGAAGGCCCCCTGAAACCAAATCCAGCCCTCCTTTCTTTCTGAAGTAATAATTTTAAAGTTAATCATACCCATTCATAGCAAACCCAAATCCTTCCAAAGCTTCAACCCCCACACCCACCATCTTTCAGTATAGGGTGATAGTGTACTAGAATTATTTGGAACTTCATGGCTTAAATCCAGATCAGTGTTCTTCACCCTCAGGTTCACCAATGTTGTTGGGCTACAACTCCTATTATCCTTGACCACTGGCTAAGCTGGGCGGGGGTCATGGGCACTGAAGTCCAACATTTGGAGACCCAAAGTTGAAGGACACAGCTGGACCAGCTTTTCAGAGGAGTAGCACCAGTATCACAACAGACACCTTGGAGCTAACTTAGTTTCAGTACGACTGTGGGCACGTAATACATAGCTGTCAAGCGTCCTTTATTTGGCGGGACAGTCCCTTATCCCAGCGCCATGTCCCGCTGCTGTCCCTTAAATAAGCTACTGAAGGTAATGGGGCCCTTTCTATGTCCAGCTGTCCTTTGTCAACAACAAATTGTTGCTTTTTTGTGTAGAATATATGCTATATGGTAATTTATGGACCTAATAGGTATCTAAAGCCATTTGCACACAACAAAATATGTATTTTATCAAAGTAATTGTTGATCCCTTATTTTGGCTGCTGATCCCTTATTTTCGAGGCTGCTGGTCCCTTATTTTCAAATCTGTAAGTTGACAGCTATGACGTAATATGCAATTCGGAACTAATTCTATTTATATATTGAGTATCAGCTTTGCACCTCATTGCTGACACATGTTCAGCTCTACGCACTTCTGGCTTCCAGGAATCTCACAGATGTGGCAGCTACTCTGAATTTTTTAAAAGGTGTTACACGGGCAGTGCCGTATTGAAATTAATTAGCATATCAGCAAACGGCAGCAAAAAAAGGGGGGGAAAGAGAGCAACAAGTTCTTATTTAGAGGTGAAGATATTGCAGACTTATGTCTGTTGCACTGGCTACACTGAGCATCTAATTGGTGTTTAGGTAATAGAGCAACTGGCAAGTCAGGAGAGATGTGCATCACATTAAGTCAGTGACAGCCTGAAGCATACCACGTCCAGAGGTCAACGTGATTTTTTAAACGGACGCCTTCTCCAAAGGTTTCATTGAGACACCTCACCGACTTTGTAGCTGGGCAGTAATAAATTTGCTTTGTGTCAATTCACTGACATCACCCTAGGGAGGGATTAGACTGGTGCAATACATGGTCCACATACAAATGAAATGAACCATTGCATACATATGATAGGTGTGGGGAGAGGAATGCATCCCTTAGAAGAGCTTTGATGGATTCGGCCAAGCAGTCCATGAGCCCACAAGGAGAGCACAAAGAAAGCAGCCTGATCCAGAGTTTGTCTCCATGGCCTATTCATCAAAAGGATGCAGTACCTGAACAGGAGTGGAGCCTTCCTGGATCACCCAAAAGGCCCACCAGGTTCAGTATCCTGTTCTTAAAGGTAAAGGGACCCCTGACCGTTAGGTCCAGTCGCGAATGACTCTGGGGTTGCGGCGCTCATCTCACTTTATTGGCCGAGGGAGCCGGCGTAAAGCTTCCGGGTCATGTGGCCAGCATGACTAAGCTGCTTCCAGAGAACCAGAGCAGCGCACGGAAACGCCGTTTACCTTCCCGCTGAAGCGGTACCTATTTATCTACTTGCACTTTGACGTGCTTTCGAACAGCTAGGTTGGCAGGAGCTGGGATCGAGCAACGGGAGCTCACCCCGTTGCGGGGTTTTGAACCGCCGACCTTCTGATCAGCAAGTCCTAGGCTCTGTGGTTTAACCCACAGCGCCACCCTAGGATGCCTAATTTGGCCCATGGTCCAGAGATTCGTTATAGCTGAAGTTCCTCTCCCTCAACTCCCTACCCCAGTGAAGCCCCCCTCCCTTAATTCTCCACTCCAGTGATGGCTATTTTTTATTACGTCTAACTATTCAACAAATAGGGCATTAAAACAAGATGTTGCGACATATTCCCTCGCCAAGGAGTGTCTCTCTTTCCTACACCTGATGCTTGTCAAAAGTCAGGTGTGGTGCAGGTGAAGATGCAGAGGAACAAATGGGAGCCTTAAAGTGTGCTCCTGATTGTTCCTTGGCGAGAACGGCTTGCGGTCAGTGTCAATCAGCTGACTGGTGTTGGGATTAGCTGCCCTTAGGAGTTTCCAGGCAGGAGTTCCCAAGTGAAGCCAATCACTATTGAGAGCTGATGGGCACTGGAAGGGATCTCCTTTGAAGCCCAGTTTGAGTTTAAACTGGGCTGCAAAGGAATGGTTTTTGCTTTGCATCGACAGCTTTGCCTCGAGCTGGGTTGTAAAGGAAGAAAGGAAATAACTGGGAGTGCACTTAGGAGTGTGCTCTCGATTCGTTCTTTTGCAGCTGGGACACCTGTTGTCATGGTGACACCCAGCAATTGTCAGGTGAGATGCCCCACCTACCTGTCAAAATGGTCTGCAGTGGAGCTTTGGCTCCAACCGGCTGGCCAGAAAACTCTATAGCAATTTATATTAAAGACTATATATACAGTGGTACCTTGGGTTACATACGCTTCAGGTTACATACGCTTCAGGTTACAGACTCTGCTAACCCAGAAATAGTGCTTCAGGTTAAGAACTTTGCTTCAGGATGAGAACAGAAATCATGCTCCGGCGGCACGGCAGCAGTGGGAGGCCCCATTAGCTAAAGTGGTGCTTCAGGTTAAGAACAGTTTCAGGTTAAGAATGGACCTCCAGAACGAGTTAAGTACTTAACCTGAGGTACCACTGTATTAACATTTGGCATCCAGGGTTTTTCACCTGATTCTGCCTTGGGTGAAAGTGTCCTTATTTAACAGTGCGCATATTTGGTCATTTTATATGCACTCCATCTCAAAACCAGGGTGAAAGAAACAACAATCAATCAAGTCTGTTGAAACAGCAAACAGCTGGATCGTGAACTTCCAAAATAAATACATCAAGGAAAATTAGTGATTGCTGATAAGGGATAATCAAAACAACTTAGCCTTACAGTCATGAGAGGTGTGACATTACTCTAATGAGATCTTGAGATGAAACAAGTACAAGAAGAGACTGCACCATAGGATCAGGCAGAGAAAAATGTTTCATAACCCAGCCAACACACAAAAGTTTCCTATGGGAAAGGCATGGTTTTAACTCTATTGCATTACCTCTGTACAAATGATTTGAAACAGGGAGCCGGCTGCTTCATATCAATGGCACTCTCAATACAAGCACCTCAGCTTTCTCATGGTAGAGAACAGGCCATCGGGGCACCTTAATTGGCAATGTCCCCCACTCATTTCTTCATAGTAGCTAATGAATTTGCAGGTTCTGATTGGGAAAGAATTGTACTGATGTATATCATCAGCATGTTAATGGGGCTTCTATTCTACATATAGGATTAATCTTAAATCAAGAGATTGCAAACACATTGAGCAATAGGTGAGATAGGATATGGCCTTGAGGGCTGCTGCATTTCAAAATCCTCGTGGGCTATGCGCAAATCATCACCACCTAGAAGATCCTCCTTCTAGGTACGGATGGATATTGACACGCCTGTGTTTCTCAAAAGCGTTGCCTGCTGAGATGTTTTGGGTTCATAAAAGTGGTCGGCAGACTTCAGGTGCTACTAGAACCAATGCGGGACATTCATCTCTGGCCAAAGTTTCCCGAAACAGCAAAACCAGAACACCACTGGAATTTACCCAAGTCAAATGATTTATCGGGATTTGTAGGGCACCCAATAATAACAAAGAACAATACACTGGAAATATTGTAAAAATGGAAAAGGGGAGATGATAAACTAAGAGAGGTAAAGACAATACAAAATTAAGTAATGCATAAAAAGAGGTTAAGATGGAAGATCATTGGAGGTGCTGATGGAAGTCCAAAAAAAGTGTATTTGTAATAATTTGTGTGGTACGTTTTATAATTTGTATGTTAAAATTAATAAAACTGTATTTAAAAAAATAACAAAGAACAATACAGCTCGTTTTGAAGGTGTACTTTAATTTGAAGATCCTGTGCTTCTCTTCTCTAATCGGTGCAAACGTTACCTATGCAGGTGACCTTTTAAAAAACAAACCTGGGAATCTAGATCAGGCATAGGCAAACTCCGGCCCTCCAGATGTTTGGGACTACAATTCCCATCATCCCTGACCACTAGTCTTGTTAGCTAGGGATAATGGGAACCGTAGTTCCAAACATCTGGAGGGCTGGAGTTTGCCTATGCCTGATCTAGGGATTGTGGTTCATTGCTGGAGAGGACTGCACCCCCTGTTGTCCCCACAGAACATTTATGTTGTCCCCATAGCATGACAACAGCAAACTCCCTGAAGATCTCTCCTTGAGGACAGCTGAATGAGAATCTCCTTATATATTGTTTGCAATTTCTACTGTGGAGAGAGAGAGAGAGACAGAGAGCTCTTTGTATATACTCGTTTAGCTTTTTCACAGGGCTCTAATTTGCCAGCTGGTGTGAGCAATGAGAAACAGCCTCAGGCGCTGTGAATATTTTACATGTCATCCCTGAGAAACGCAGGGCAAGCCAAGAAAGTGCTTGTCCTCAGGGTGAAGAGAAGCCAGGGACAAATTTGGCATCCAGGGTTTCTCACCTGCCTCTGTTTCCAAAGTAGGAATCGAGTAGCGCTGCACCACCCAGAAAGGTGTCCAACGTGAAAGAAGTGGAGCAACATCAAAACAGGACTGCGAGATTCGCAGCACTGCAACTAAGCACGCCTTAATTGCAGAGCCAATGGGAAGGCAAATGTTGAGCAGATAGTGACTTATTGCAAATAGTAACTTGTTACGGACTGCATCTAACCACTTGGCAGTCTGGTCTACCATCTTGCTAAGCGGTGAGGAGAATGTTGCCACATCTCTGCACCTGATCAAAAGCAGATTTTTTTTAAGCTCCTCATCAAAACACAGGACATACACAAATGACAAGTTTGCCAGGTTGTCAGATGCTGTCAATCGCCGCTTGAGAAACATCCGTTTGAGGCTACAGTCCTAATTATGCTGTCTTATATGGGAGTAAGTCCCATTTGAAAAGAGCAGGATTTGATTTCAATTAAGCATGCATAATATTAGTGCTGTGGTTATCAGCACAGAACCAAGGAGATCTGGATTCAAATTCTAACTCCACCATTAAAGGGCAATTCAGTGACTTGGGACTATATCCCAGTACGTTTCCGAGCACAATTCAAAGTATTGGTGCTGACCTTTAAAGCCCTAAACGGCCTTGGTCCAGTATATCTGAAGGAGCGTCTCCACCCCCATCGTTCTACCCGGACACTGAGGTCCAGCGCCGAGGGCCTTCTGGAGGTTCCCTCACTGCGAAAAGCCAAGTTACAGGGAACCAGGCAGAGGGCCTTATCGGTAGTGGTGCCCTCCCTGTGGAACGCCTTCCCACCAGATGTCAAAGAGAACAACAACTACCAGACTTTTAGAAGACATCTGAAGGCAGCCCTGTTTAGGGAAGCTCTTAATGTTTGATGGATTACAGTATTTTAATATTTTTTGGGAAGCCGCCCAGAGTGGCTGGGGAAGCCCAGCCAGATGGGCGGGGTATAAATAATAAATTATTATTATTATTATTATTATTATTATTATTATTATTATTGTTATTATTATTATTTGCTCCCAGTTTAACCTACACCATAGGGCTGTTATATCTTTAGGTGAAAACATTCCTCTTCAACCAAGCCTTTGGCATAACAGCCCGGCAACAACTAGAGGGTTACAGGTTCCCTATTCATAGTTTATATTATCACAAATGCACTTCAGTAAGCCACAAGCTCCACAACTGGTACCATCCACATGTTTAGTGAACATGAGAAGGAGCTGTGTGTGTGGACCAACAACTAGCTGCACATGGAGGAGAATCGTGACCCCATCAGAATCCCTCTCGCAATGAGGAGGTCTACACACTTGCATGCTTAGAACCTCTTTCCATATGTTCCAAATGCTGAAGGGAGGGGGGAGATATGCGTGGCCAATGGGCATATAAGGGGCAGGACTAGTGTGAGTGGCCCCATGACTTTCCCTAATGACTCAGACCTGGGGTCCATCAGATCTAGCGAGGTCTGTTCTCAAAGGTCTCAAGCAGAGAAAGCTTCTTCTGCACTCTGCCACCTGAAGTCCTTGTGGGGAGAGAGATGTGGGGGAGATGGAGATCAGGCAATGGCCTTTTCCACCTGCCTTGCCCTATCTCCAGCCCTAGGAGCCTTCATAAGGGAGCTGTTTGCAGAGGAAGAACTGGGAAGGGGAAGAGATTATGTGCTGTCATGTGGGTGGAGGAGTATGTGCATATGAATTCAACAGGGCTTAGTTTACTTTTTGACTGCTATTTTGTTGATGTTGGTAATATTGTTTTATAGATTATGACTGTCAAGGTTCTTAGTGAATCCTATAATAAGACTTTTGTAACGGCAGCTTACTTTTTAAGCTGTTTTCTTAATAGTGTTTCATATATTATTTTACTAATGCTTTACTGATTTGTTATTGTTTTACTGGTGATTTGTTTATTATTCTATATGACTTATGCTGTATTTGTGATGTTCCATTGTGTTATTGTTGTTTATTGTTTGGAAGCCGCTTTGTGGATGTGAACAGGAATATAATCGATCAAATCAATCAAGCTTAGGATCTTCTGCAAAGTACATTCTCTACTACTGAGCTGCTGCTGATTCCCATGAACAATAGCAGTAGCTAGAACCACTACCATCTGGTAGAACAGCCATTTCCAAACTTGTACCCTCCAGATGTTCTAGACTATAACTCCTATCAGCCTCAGCCAACGTGGGCAGTAGTGAGGGATGATGGGAGTTGTAGTCCCAAGCATCCAGAGGCCAACAGGTTGGGGAAAGCTGCAGAAAATATCTTAAGCATCTTATAAAACATTTTTTGATGTAGTAGTGCAATATGAGCTGATCACATGTATTATATATAGATATATATTCCTTACCTTGTATCACCTAAGAAGTTCCAGTTTTTACAATGCCATAAAAATACCTCCTCGATTACTCAACTGTAAGGACGTTTACTTTGCTGCTTATCTGCTGATACTGTTCCATTTGTTTAGCTAAGAATATACAAGGCCCAGAGGATTCATAAACCAGGGTGGAGAGTGCTAACAACGATATATTGGACACTTGGCAAGAGATGGACTTCAAACACTTATCCCTCTCCTTTAAAAAAAAAAAATCACGGAAAGATAACGTTTCACGCAGGAATGTTTATGAGCTAGAACATTGTCTGCGATATCTGAGAGACCCTAGTTTAAATCATATCAAAACTACATAGGAGTCACTTTTCCAGGCAGTCTTTAAAGGGCCAGCCATGCGGACGGGGGGCGAATCGCATGAGTCCCGATAATTAAAGCAGAGAATAGTGTGAGAAAGATTCGTGCAGTCAACCCTCCGCCCACATGGTAGAGTCATTTAACTGTGACTCCAAAGACACGGAAGCCCATGGAAAATCAGCTCCCACGTGGTTAGGGAAATGTTCAAAGGACCTACGGTTAAAGTGAAATTATGCAAGCAGTTCTACCAGTTATTGCCAAGGTTCGTTGTCATTATGGTAGCATGTGTATTTGGGTGGGATCCGGGTGCCCTTTAAACTCCTCGAGTGCTGAGTCACATACGGTTACACAAGGAACGACTCCCACAGTAAATGTGTACACTGCGAGGTTCGTAAATATTTAGGAATGTTCCCAAATGTCTCCCGCAATGAAATTTGCAAGGGAATGGGGTCCGCTGCCCTTTTCCTCAACTGCCCCGCAGAACAGAACTACATGGGCTCACGCACTTATTTTGCATGAGCTTCTCGGATGCAGCTGCCAAAACACTTTGCATTTCAGCATGCTTATGCAACTGGTTTGCAGTTCGGCTGAACTGTGCGCACTGCCAATGCACTCTGCTCACCCGAGCTCAGCCTTCCGCTGCAAGCACAACCCGTCCCAGCCGTCAAAAACGTTGACGGCTGCAGCTGCCGCTTTGGATGGCAAAGGGGGTTCTTTGCGGTGCCCAATAAAGTACAGTGGTACCTCGCAAGACGAATGCATCGTAAGACGAAAAATTCGCAAAACGAAAGAGTTTTTCGTTTTTTGAGTTGCTTCGCAAGACGGATTTCCCTATGGGCTTGCTTCGCAAGACGAAAATGTCTTGCAAGTTTGTTTCCTTTTTCTTAAAACCGTGCATTCACTTTGAGGAGCAACCCATAGCACGCGGTGTGGTAGCCTTTTTTGAGGTTTTTGAAGACTTTGGTGATTTTTGAAGCTTTTCCAAAGTCCGTGCTTCGCAAGACGAAAAAATCGCAAGGCGAAAAAACTCGCGGAACGAATTAATTTCGTCTTGCGAGGCACCACTGTACGCAGAAGCAGCAAAGCAGTGGCATGGAATCATTTCTTGCAGACGTTTTCTGCAAGGCGACAGCAGCAAATCCTACAGGAGGGGTAGGGAACCTCACGCCACTGGGCCAAAGGAGCCCTCCATTAGAACTCTCTCCAGGCCACGCCCCCTGTGCTCAGGCCACACCCCTCACTTTCTACTCAGTGTTTTTGCCTGGCTAGAATGTGGACAATACATTCACACCAAGAAGAAAATATCACTAGGCATGCCCAAATCACATCCCAACATCTATCTGCATTAGACAGCGCCATCCTATAATGACATTGTGGTTGCCTTTCACATTTCATGTTTAAACAAGGGAAGCAACACTGCAGCCCCAGTACAGTGGTACCTCTGGTTATGTACTTAATTCGTTCCGGAGGTCCATTCTTAACCTGAAACTGTTGTTAACCTGAAGCACCATTTTAGCTAATGGGGCCTCCCGCTGCTGCTGTGCCGCCGCCGCACGATTTCTGTTCTCATTCTGAAGCAAAGTTCTTAACCCGAGGTAATATTTCTGGGTTGGCAGAGTCTGTAACCTGAAGCGTCCGTAACCTGAAGCGTCTGTAACCCGAGGTACCACTGTATAGCCTCAGTAGACGTGAGACTGTCAGATTTTTTGTTACTGCTCCCAAGGGAAAGTGTCTTTCCGGTTTTCACGAATCCACACAAAACAAATAAAAACGCCGCAGCTATGCGAGGCCTCCATGTTAGGAGCAATCTGGCAAGTTCAACCGAAATATTCCACCCACCCCGTTTTAAACATTTAAGGACCTTTCAGGAACTTAAGAAGAGACCACAGTTGGGGCGCTTGCACATGGAATGCAGCAAATTTTGTTTTTGTTTTAAAAAAAATTAAAAATGAATTTTATTAGTATTTTCCACACAACAACAAGAAAGCTATCAAAAAATAACAACACACAACACACAAAAATCAACATTCGAAAACTTAAAAAAACAAAACAAAACAAAAAAAACAAACAAATCCATATCTTACAAGTTAATATTATAAACACTAAAACAACAACACGACATTGACTTCCACCAATCCCACAGCACCTCCTTTATCTCTCATTGTGTCTTCCTGTTTTCCTGTTTTCTTTATCCACTATCATCATGATATAAATCCTTCTTTCATATCCTTTCACTTCACAAGGTTATTCCAGACTCAGCCAGATTTCTGCCCTCGAACCTTGACTTTTGAGGTATTCATTTAGGCACTCCCATTCTTTTTTTACTTCACTTTTTGGTTTTTGTCTTATTATATCTGTCAATTTGGCTAATTCTAAGTATTCTGAGAGCTTACATAGCCACTCTCCCCTAGTGGGTAACTGATTCCCTTTCCAGTACTTAGCCACCAGGATTCTTGCTGCAGACGTTGTGTATAAGAAAAAATTAGTTTGGAACGCAGCAAATTTTGGGTTGGGTGGGGAAAAGATAGGTGGAACATTAAAGAACTTAAGAGATTGCTGGATCAGGCCAGTGGCCCATCTAGTCCATCATCCTGTTCTCACAGTAGCCAACCAGTAGCCAACTTCCATCATGTCGCATCTTAATCATTTTTCCTCCAAACTAAAACGCCCCTGATGCTGTAACCTTTCCTCATAGGGGCGTCATTCCATCTCCCTGATCATTTTGGGTTGTCTTTTCCTGGTTTGATTTAATCTCAATGAGATACTTTCCCTACTGGGTTCACTGAGTACGTTTGTGCTTGTAAAAGCTTAGATCTTCTTACAATATGGTTACCAGATGTCCCCGGACAAAATCCGTCCCCGGAATGTCCCCGGATTTCATTTAATGTCCCTGGATTTATATTTTAAGTGTTGTAGATTCATTACTAGGGAATGAATGTTGCGTGATTGGTTCAACGGCACAAGACGCATCATATGGAGACTTCCGGCAAGGCAAAATGGCGGGCGCCACGGCAGTGAGTAGCTCCTGAAGCCAGCCAGAGCCAACTGCACTACCAGGCTGGCTCTGGGGTGCTGAGACTGCCGCTGCCACTGCCATGGGAGAAAAGGGAATGGCTAGTGCATCAACAGGGGGAACCACTGACAAAAACACCCCCGTGACCCAAATTGAGCTGGGAGTGAGAGCGCCCAGCCATCCGGCCAACTGCCCAGCGATGCTCCGGGGCCAGGAAAATCCCAGAGCTGACGCAGGGAGAAGGAGGAGAGGAGAAGGAGAAGGAAGAGAGAGAAAGAGGGAGGAGAAAAAAGAGGGGAGCCCTGACCTTGCTGCACCGCTGCTGCTGAGGAGAGGTAGGAGAGCACCGGGAGGGCAAGGACATGTGGCCAAGCCTAGGCCTGACCCGACCCTACTCTATGGTGGCTAACGCTCCAAGAGAGTAGGCCAGGGCCATGCGACAGAGGAGACCACAGAAGAGAAGATATTACTTCTTTTTTAAAAAAATAAATAATCTTAATAACTTTTTTTTCTCTCTTCAAAAAAAAAGTGCCCCCGGATTCTGGTAACCTTATCTTACAAGCCTACAATTTATGGCTACAACCATTCAGCAAAGGGAGAGAGTGAGAGAGAATTAGCCTTTGTAACATGTGAACAGAAAGTATTAGAGAGCAGATACTCCATGATGTGCATCAGAAATGGCTAAAGTTCATAAGCTGGGAGGGAAATGGTGTACAATGCAGGAGCAAGTGGCAGCCAGGGAGGGGGAATGACACTTGATGCCTCTTATGGTGGTGTTTTGCCAGAAGGCGGTTTCTGGGAAGTGAGGGGCAGATGGGGCACATCAACCTTGGAAGGTTGCCCATCTAGATGAAGAAATCTGACGTTAAACCTCTGCCGCCTTGCGAGACATCTTCAGGAAAAGACAAGGCTAATTAAGAAGCTGAACACCAGGCTTCCTCAACCTCAGCCCTCCAGATGTTTTGAGACTACAATTCCCATCGTCCCTGACCACTGGTCCTGCTAGCTAGGGATCATGGGAGTTGTAGGCCAAAAACATCTGGAGGGCCGAGTTTGAGGGAGCCTGCTGTATGCAAATCCAGAGTGGAGTCCCTAAGACAGTTGCCTTGTACACCTCTGGCAACTCCTGTAGCCAAGCTGTTGGCCAACATATTGCTCTGCTTTCCTTTGGTGGAACCAAGAGAGAGGTCTAGTTGTCTGGGCAGCCCAGGACCTTGAAACACACTGCCCTGGCTTGCAGCCCAGGGAGGTCACTTCAGTGCTAACACAGTGGTTTGACTTCACCCCCTGAGGCGTACTCCATTGTGTCTTGAGACAGACGGATGCCAACCATTAACAAGCCAGAATCTGGGCTATCTTACAGTACAACGCTACATACGTCCTACCAAGTTCAATGGTACTAAGCAAGACCGCTTAGGACGGTCACTGTAATTCAGCTGTTTTGCAAAAAATCTCCATTTCCCAGCAGTTCTCAGTGAAGGGTCATATAAGGTTAAGCAAGCCACAGCCAATCCTGTTGGGCAAGATAACCATTACTGAGTTGGATGGACGTGAGATCAGTTGCAATGAAATCTCCTCGCTCAAGTAACTGCAAGGGGAGAGGACAATGTCGCCCATTGTCTCTGTGTGAGATATTCATACCATCTCCCTCCTCCACAGCTACATGAACTGTACAACACCTACTATGGCTATCAGATATGCATCCCAATTTAGGATTTCGAGCCACAGCTAAATGCTTCCATTGTTGCAAAAAAAAAAAAAAATGGAAAAAAAAATGAACACGCGCAAAACGTTTCAGAGGTCAAATTAAATGTATCCCTAGACGTCCTTCTGTGAAACAGGAAGGGAAGCAGAATTTTCCCCAGTACAGAAAACCCCAATTCCAAACCCGTAGCTTATCCAGAAAAAGGAAGTAGGGTTTTAGTTTCGGGTGGTGGTGGAATGAGGGGAAATAATTTTGGTTGCTGCTGCTGTCTTCCTTCCTAATGGCCAACAGTGTGCTCTCTTTGCTTAAAGCAAAAAAGGGAAAGGAATGGAAAATGATGCACATGAGGAATTCAATTTCTGAACCAACAAATGCCAAATTCAGTGACCCAAAGAAACAATGTAGAAGTGAACAATTTTGCTTTATCTTTGCATAATATGCTCTGGAGGGTTTCACGATCCCTTCTCATCTTGCTTGTCAACAGGGGGAAGGAAAGAAGCACTAAATCACGGGAAGCCAGTATGGTCCCCTCCAGATTACACTAGATTGCAACTCTTAGGCCCAAACAAGTTGGTCAATGGTCAAGGATTATGGGAGCTGAGGTCCAGCAACATCTGGAGAGCAACACATAGGTTAATCTTGTTCTAGACCAGTGGTTCCAAAGCTTGGGTCTCCAGCTGTTTTTGGACTACAGTTCCCATCATCTCTGACCACTGGTCTTGCCTGCTAAGGATGATGGGAGTTGTAGTTCAGAAACAGCTAGAGACCCAAGTTTGGGAAACAGTGTTTTAGACACTGAACTCACCCCCAGTTCCTATTTATCCTATTTATCCAAACACATGACTTGCATGATTTTGGCAAGTCTTAGTACACGCAATCCTAAAATACCTTCTTAATCATGCAAACTAGACATTTTTTGTTTTCTAAAAATAAAAGCTGACGTTATAAGGAAATTTCTGCAGCCACCACCACATTTGGTGTTTCTCCTATATGGCTGCAGAATCACAACACTCACCCCTGTATTTTACCCACAGGTATTTGAAAAATGCAGAAATCTCTGCTTTCCATTTTTGAAATTTTCCCCGGACATGCTTGCTTTGTAGGATTCTCCCTTAAATTATTATTCTATGATAAATAACCAGAGTCAGAGCATTGGTCCACCTAGTTCAATATTGTCTACTCTGACAAGCAGACCCCAGCGCCCATGCAGAAGACTTTCCTATAACCTGCTACCCCATCCCTTGAACCAGAGATGCAAGAGATGGGGCAAAAATGTGCTCTAACTACTGCAACGTCCCTCTCAATTGAGCCTGTAGTAATTATTTCTCATAGAATTTTTTAATTGTTTTATTAAAAAAAAACTTTCTCCACGGTATTGCTTCTGATCTGCACAGGCAGTGGTACCTTGGTTTTCGAACATAATCCATTCCGGATGTAATGGTTATAAGGGGTTACTTGTGCGTAAGTTACAGTCACTGCTGGCTAGATTGCCTGGTTAACCTTGCCTCAGCTGACAGCCCTTCACTCCGTGGCCGTTCAGTCGCTTGCAGAATCCGTCAGTGGGCGTTTCTTAAACCTCTTCCAGCAAAGAAGTTGTTTGACGCCAAGTCTCCGCCTACTCTCCCTGCGCGGAAATCTTCTGCACAGGGAAGGAGTGGGCAGAGGTGTGCCCGTGCTTTCCCCACTAGTTTCGGGCGAAGAGTCTTGGAGACCTCTCTCCGAATCCTCCATCTCCCTCCCTTCTCTACTGGTGTTGCGCTGATTTCCTTCCCCTCTGCTGGTCCCCTCTCCTGCATCGCTCGAGAGCCTTGCCTCCACCTCTCGCTCCGATGTCAGTTCCCTGACACCGGAAGACCGTTTTGAGTTCTGAAACCTTCAGAAACCAAAAACTAAAAAGCCAACAGCCAGGCCTCAGGATCTTGCAGTCGGCAGAAGCCGCGTGGCATGTTTGACTTCCAAGGTGTGTTCAAAAACCAAAGCATTTACTTCCGGGTTTGCGGCATTTGAAAACCGAAATGTTCATCAACGGAGACGTTCGAAAACTGAGTTACCACTGTATTCCCATATATGAGGACTCCATAGAATACCCTCTCCAAGAGCAACACCAGTGGGTAAGCATCTTCTTCAAGATTCTGGTATGCCCCACACAAGAGGGGCTGAAGAGAGTGTGGAGAACTGATCTGTGAAGAAGAAGAAGAAGAAGAAGAAGAAGAAGAAGAAGACGACGACGACAAAGAGTTTGGATTTGATATCCCACCTTTCACTCCCTTTAAGGAGTCTCAAAGTGGCTAACATTCTCCTTTTCCCTTCCTTCCCCACAACAAACACTCTGTGAGGTCAGTGGGGCTGAGAGACTTCAGAGAAGTGTGACTAGCCCAAGGTCACCCGGCAGCTGCATGTGGAGGAGAGGGGAAGCAAACCCGGTTCCCCAGATAACGAGACAACCGCTCTTAACCACTACACCACACTGGCTCTTCATGAGCTCCTGTTGGCTTCAGGCCCCATGTCTGAGAAAGGGTTGAAGGAGGAGACAGGGTAGCCGCCCACTCTACAGGTCAGTGATGCGAATGCTTTTGATGGACAGGGTAGAATGTGTGGAAAGAGGATCAGAGCAGTGGAACGACATTGGGAAACTGCTTTCGCAAGCGACGTGGAGCAACGCTGACTTATTGCAGCCTTAATTAGGGAAAAGTCTTAGCGATGAGCAGACAAGCAGATTCAGAGGAGGATTTTGCTCTACCCATGCAAAATGTGAAGGCATGATGATATGCTCTAGGATAGGGGTAGGGAACTGGTGGCAGAATGTGGCGCTCTAGGCTTCTCAATCTGGAGTCTCGCCATGCACACCCCTCATGAGTTCTGCTCCACACCATATTCTGTAGGACTTTTGTCTGGCCACAGTAGGTCTGTCCTGGAGACAGTCAAGCCATGCATCCATAGCAGAGACCACAGGAGGAATGACTGCTGGGAGGAGTGCTGGGAGGAGACATGCCATGACGCAGCTGCAACAAAACATAACTCTCTCCCGCATCAGTCTCTACAGCCACAGCAGGCGCTGCAGCCTTCCAGCAATTTGACTTCATCCCCAAATGGACATTCCTCCATTGTCTCCAGAGACAGAAGGATGCCAATAAGCGTGTCTTTGAACAGTGACAATGCTTCCTGATTGCCTGGCAGGGTAGGGAAATATCAGGTTTTCAGCATCATGACATATCCCCAGCTAAACATCGCGATGTACCGATATATCACGATGTCTGAAATAAGGATGGAACTAAGTAGAGGCGAACAGTAGGGTGGGGCAATAGCTGGTTTTCAACTTTGTGGTATATCACCAGCTAAACATCATGATATACTGATACAAAACAATGTCTAAAATAAGGATGGAGCAATGTAGAGAGAGGCATTGGTTGGCTCCACATTGTGACTTTTGCATAGCACACACACACAATTCACAATATATTGCCAGGCCAAAAATTATGAAACCAGTATCATATGAACTTGAAACCGGTTTTGGGTGATATATTGATATATCACCCAGCCCTATTTCCTGGACATGTGAAGGTATAGAAACCTGGTTTTGGTGTGGCTGAGATGTACAAAATGAAAGAGTCATACCCATCACTTGCCTTTAGACCAGTGGTTCCCAACCTTTTTTTGGCCATGTCCCACCTAAGCATCTCTAAAGTCCTGATGCTCCCTCCCTCATGACGTATAATAATAATAATAATAATAATAATAATAATAATAATTATTATTATTATTATTTATACCCCGCCCTCCCCAGCCAAGACCGGGCTCAGGGCGGCTAACAACCAATAATAAAAACAAACAAGATTAAAATAACATCAAAACATTATAATTCTTATTATTCAAAAAGTGAACTCCTATTCACGTGGAGGAAGCCTAAAAGGCCATTAACTTGGTCTAAACCAGCTTCCAAATTGCCCCTCTTAAAAATCAAATTGCCCCCCATGTTGGGAACCACAGCTCTAGACACTCCCATCCCTGGCATGTGGCCCCCAGGACATTGTTTATGAAAGAGTGTGGCCCCCAGGCTGGAAAAACTCCTCCACCCCTGCTCTCGAAACTGAATGGCCCACTCGTTCTCTGAAACAGGCAAGCAGGGAGGAGAGATAGTAAAGTATCTGCAGAAGGAGGTGAAACTGAGAAGCCACCTTGGGCTTAAAGCAACTATCAGGGAATGCAGTCACTTATCTCTTAAAAACTGAAGATAAGAAGAATCTATATAAAGGGTTGCCAGTTTACCCACAAGGCAAGCTGAAATAACAGTGTGTAACACACCTGACGGTTTCTTTACAGGCCGGGCAGGCTTTCAGTGATGCAGACAGAAACTGAACAACCAAGAACAGCAACTGTTAAGAGAACCTCCTTACATGGATTATTTTAGTCCATGTCCTGTATTCTATGGACCATCAACGTATAGTTCCACCCCTACATATCCATGACTACTTCACGCAACACATAGTTAAATGACGGAACTTGCTCCCACAGGAGGCAATGATGGCTACAAACTTGGAAGGCTATAAAAGAGGTCTAGACAAATTCATGGACTTCTAGGGGCTATTAGGGACAATGGCTATGCTCTGATCCAGTTTCTGGGAACCACAGGAGGCTTTTGTGCTTGGGTCCTGCTTGAGGGTTTCCCCATGGGTATCTGGGAGATCAGGGATGCGGGTGGTGCTGTGGTCTAAACCACAGAGCCTAGGGCTTGCCGATCAGAAGGTTGGCGGTTCGAATCCCCACGACAGGGTTAGCTCCCGTTGCTCGGTCCCTGCTCCTGCCAATCTACAAGTTCAAAAGCACATCAAAGTAGATAAATAGGTACCGCTCCAGTGGGAAGGCAAATGCGTTTCCGTGCGCTGCTCTGGTTTGCCAGAAGAGGCTTAGTCATGCTGGCCACATGACCCGGAAGCTGTCTGCGGACAAACGCCGGCTCTCTTGGCCTATAGAGCGAGATGAGCGCAGCAACCCCACAGTCATTCGCGACTGGAACTAACGGTCAGGGGTACCTTTATCTTTATCTGGGAGACCAGTGTGAGAACATGATGCTGAACTAGATGGGCTACTGGCCTGATCCAGCAGGCTCACGTATCTTTGTTGAACAACCAGCAGAGGTGGCACATAACCAAAAAAAAAAAAGGATGAGAGACCAATCTCAATGTGAAGTCCATAGGCAGAGGTCAAGAAAGCTTCTTAGCTAAGCCTCACAAACAACAATCCACTAAAATAGGCCCATCTATATGTTATTGGATCACATATCTCATTGCCCCTGACCATTAGCAATGGTAGTGGTTGGAGATGGGAGGTGGAGTCCAACAACACTGCAGTTTCCCATCTCTGCACCAATGCATCATAAATGAGACCTTTCACTGGAGACAGGTCAAAATGGCCGCCCTGTGAACCTTTACGGGTAACTAGGACCTACCCACATCTTTTTCCAAGAGACGTGTTTCAGAACAAAATCCACAGTTCTTGTGAGATGTCCAGGGAAGAACCACTATCCAGAACTGATGACCCTACGCAACCTCAGGAAACCCAGCAGAAATATTTCCACTTTTGCATTCCTGCCCGTAAGACAGAATCCAAAGAATATCTCAAGAAAGAGAAGAATATGATCAGCTTCATAGCAGTACTTTGAAAACACTGGGTTTTTCTTGCTTCCTTTTTCTGTCCGTTTAAGAGCATGGATATTATCTCCCACTTAAAAGAAAAAGGGATGCAGTACATTTGAGACTAGTTTTGCTAGAAAGCCACACATTCACAGTTGTTGTTGTTGTTGTTGTTGTTGTTGTATGCAATTGCTTCTTTCTGAAAGTCGCTTCATTGTGCATCAGAGCTTTCCATTACGGTTCATTTTGATTCCCCCCAGTTGTCATTACGCACCAACTACCAAGACAGAAAGGCACCTAAGCATGATAAAACCCAAGCACGTCCTTGAGTTACGTTCTCATTACTTTCTCATGTTGCTAATAGCTTACAATAGTGGCGGCCCGGATGGAGCGGGGAGGGGGGAGTGGAAAGACACACGGTTCCCAAGACAGCTCTTTTGATGTACAGGTAAGCCCATTATTGCTTATCTTGCGAAATCCATTCCCGATGTAAATTTGGAAAACTGGAGCCTGCAAACTGACTCAGTCTCCACAGATCAGACAATGCTCTTCTAGGGAAAGATGCGCCTCCTATCACTCCTGGGGAGCTAAGCATCTTTCGCTGGCTGCGTCCAGAGCTATTCCCCCCCCCTTTCTTGATTCATCGCCTACCTTTTGACATGCCTGTGCTGGAAGTACGCTCACATTTATACGAGATGATGGAACTGTGTGGAGGGAGGGGCTGTGTTCTGTCAGGGCTCTATGGGGAGATGTTGCAACAAATGCATCTGAACATAGTATTTCTTAAGCAATTGCCACATTTAAAAGTCTGCTTATTAGGAGAAATTAACATGAAAGGGCTGGTGAATATTCACGAGGATGTATTCCCTCCCCCCCCCAATTGCAAAGTGGTGCCTCCACTGCCTAGAATGGAGAATACCTAAGCAGGAGCCTGTCTCTCTCTCTCTCTCTCTATATATATATATATACACACACACAGTGGTACCTCAGGTTACAGACGCTTCAGGTTACAGACTCCGCTAATCCAGAAATAGTACCCCAGGTTAAGAACTTTACCTCAGGATGAGAACAGAAAGTGCGCGGTGGCAGCGGGAGGCCCCATTAGCTAAAGTGGTACCTCAGGTTAAGAACAGTTTCAGGTTAAGAACGGACCTCCAGAACAAATTAAGTTCTTAACCCGAGGTACCACTGTGTGTGTGTGTGTGTGTGTGTGTGTGTGCGTGTGTGTGTGTACATATACAGTGGTGCCTCGCAAGACGAAATTAATTCGTTCCGCGAGTCTCTTTGTCTTGCGGGTTTTTCGTCTTGCGGATTAGCGGCTTAGTGCTATTAACGGCTTAGCGGCTATTAGCGGCTTAGAAAAAGGCGGGGGGAAAGGGGGGAAACTCGCAAGAACTCGCCCGACGTTTCGTCTTGCGAAGCAAGCCCATAGGGAAATTCGTCTTGCGAAGAACCTCAAAAGACGGAAAACTCTTTCGTCTAGCGAGTTTTTCGTCTTGCGAGGCATTCGTCTTGCGGGGCACCACTGTATATGTGTGTGTGTGTGTGTGTGTGTGTGTGTATCAATGTCATGCCCAATACCTGTTATGATCTACACCCTGCCAAAATGAAGAGCACTACCCATACATTCAGAGTAAATGAGCCAAGATCCCTCTGCAGAGATGGGGCCTAAGCAATGATGGGCTGGTGCAACCCATCAGTATAATCTTGAAACCCCATTGGTGGTCCAAAAATCAAAGATCTGCACAAGGCTATGCAAGGTGCCCTTTATTCCCATTGCTAAAGACTGGATGACTCAAGGGCTGGATTTAGTAGTGATGACAGTGAGATAGCACCTTGTCCCAGCCACCCACCTTGGACCACCGTGGCCAGCGGTTGTGTAGACTGAGCCAGAAGATGAGGGAATGTGAGTGGGCACTGGTGCTTGGAAGAAGAGGACCCATGGAGACCTTGCCAAAGCCTAGGGTCAGCACTGAATTAGAGACCCACAAAGGACCCCCATAAACCTCTTAGGTAGGGATTGGGGAAAAGTTTGATTCAGTTCAAATTTAAAGGTCCAATCCTGAAACCATACTTCGTCCATAAATCCATATTTGGTTAAAGATCCTTGCGCAGATGGGATCCTATACCAATAGGTACAATCCTGAAGTCCGCTGTATTTATTGGTGGTCCAAAAATCAAAGATCTGCACAAGGTTATATACAGGCTATGCCCCTTTTCCCCACTGCTAAAGACTGGATGACTTGAGAGCTGAACTTAGCAGCTCTTCAAGCATGCCTGGACTGAATTGCGATTTCAGGCCCACACTCCTTTTCAGCTAGCGGTGGGCAGCATCATGCGTAAGACGTGAAAGGAAAGAAGGAAACAAAGGCATTTCTTATACATCCTCTCGCTGCAAAAAAGACAAGCTGGCATTTTTCTGAGCGCTAACATTCTTACAGTTCTCATAAAGCACAGTTCGGTTTAGTGTTCGTGTGTGGGTCGCTCATTCTCTCCCCCTCTAGCAATCTGCAACAAAATGGAACATGTGTGAGCATTCTGCTGTCACATTCTAATTAAGATACAGCAGCTACATTTTTCTTTCGGATTAACTGATTGCTATCGCATCTCTTGTGCTAGACCTGTACAATGAGAGGAACATCTGTATATCGCATTAGACATGCAGATGTACTATCACAAAGGGTTCCAAGAACACAAAAGGCCTAGAGACTCCTACGCCAATAGACTTTGCTCCAATTGTAAGGCAAAAAAAAAAGAATAACAATGCTTTTCGGGTAGAATACTAGAGCCTGTATTTCCTGGTCCAACACTGATTTTGAAGAGTAGGATTGTCTTGGTTTGGGTTTTTTTTAATTATTTGCTTTATTAACAATCTCTTATATCATATGACACATTTCATATGGAATATCTCTTATAACATATACAGTGGTACCTCGGGTTAAGTGCTTAATTTGTTCCGGAGGTCTGTTCTTAACCTGAAACTGTTCTTAACCTGAAGCACCACTTTAGCTAATGGGGACTCCTGCTGCCCCCGCGCCGCCGGAGCCCGATTTCTGTTCTTATCCTGAAGCAAAGTTCTTAACCTGAAGCACTATTTCTGGGTTAGCGGAGTGTGTAACCTGAAGAGTATGTAACCTGAAGCGTATGTAACCTGAGGTACCACTGTACATATATATACATTTGTATTGTACATCTTCTTGAATAAACGTATATCTAATCTGTGTAAGCAAAAATCATATACAAGTAGTATTCTGTTTACTTACATAAATTAAACTAATTCGTATTTTTACTATGTTTTGTTGTCTTATCTATTTATTAACATGAATTAAAGAAAGAAAAAACCAGAAAAAAGAAAAAGGAGGAAATGTTCCAACCATAACAGACTAGCAAAATAAATTACAGGAATATGTAGAAATGGCGCAACTGACTAATAGCTTGAGAGGCAACACAAGACAAGTATTTGTACAAAAATGGGATAAATACAAGAAATATTTACGAAATTATAACAGTGGTATAACGTCTATGGAAGCATTTGATTGACCCTTATATAGTGAAACATATGAGAAATAAGTCAAAAGGTACTAACTGTTGTAAGAATGTATTAGAAGGAATATAAAGAATAACTCAATAATGTTAGGTACAGTGATACCTCAGGTTAAGTACCGAGCAACTGGAGCTCACCCCGTCGCAGGGATTTAAACCGCCGACCTTCTGATCGACAAGCCCTAGGCTCTGTGGTTTAGACCACAGCGCCACACGTGTCCCTATTTATTTATGTGTTTGTTTACTTATTTTATATGCCATCTCTACCTTCCAAGGATCCCAAGTTTTTGAACATGGTTCTCCTCATCCCCATTTCATTCTCACAACAACCCTGTGAGGCAGGTTAGGGCTAAGAGACGGTGACTGGCCCAAGGTTACCCAGTGAGCTTCATTTCCGAGTCGGGATTCGAACCCTGGTCTCCCAGGTCCTAGTCCAACACACTAACCACACGGCGTACATCACCCTTCATTACATAGGAAACGTGGAGTCTAACATATAAGGGTTGCACCTATTGAAGCACCAGCTCTGATCCCCTCTGGGGGGTTCCCCAACCCCCTAGAGCTTACTTTGAGGGTGCCTGGGGGGAGGGATAGAAGGGACAAGAGAGGGAGAGGGAGAGGAAGCTCTACAGCAGGCACAGAAGTCTGTTGTACCAGTGGAGATGTAGCATAAGATAAAAATTAATACAAATGAATCAAACCATACAATGTTAATAAACTAAAACCCAATGTACAGCAGCTGATCAGGCAAAGACTGAGGCTTTAGGCACAAGCAGAAGTCAAAATAACTAATATATTTCCCAAGGCCTAAGAGACTGCGTCAAGGAACAAATTCCTTGTTGGAGGAGGCCATGACAGTTAGGGCTGTGCAAGCAACTCTCCCTGTTTCCGGACTTTCAGTTCCTGTTGTCCAAATATCCTACTCATGCACCCAGTGGACTCCACCACCAATGTTACATATTACTGCACAGATCTTACTTCTGCAACAGGTTGTGCCAGTAAACTGACCGTTGAGAGTTTCCAGGATTTCCAATCGACTGCTCAATAGATCTATCTATATTTTTAACAGGAGAAATAGGGATCCTGTAGCCATCCAGATGTTGCTGGACCACACCTCACATCATCCCTGACCGCATTGGCTGATTTGGAGTTGCAGCTGAACCACATCTGGAGATGGTAAAGGTAAAGGACCCCTGACAGTTAAATCCAGGCACGAATGACTCTGGGGTTGCGGCGCTTGTCTCGCTTTACTGGCCAAGGGAGCCGACGTTTGTCCTCAGACAGTTTTTCCGGGTCATGGGGTCAGCATGACTAAGCCGCTTATGGCAAAACCAGAGCAGCGCACGGAAACACCGTTTACCTTCCCGTCGGAGCGGTACCTATTTATCTACTTGCACTTTGATGTGCTTTTGAACTGCTAAGTTGGCAGGAGCAGGGACCGAGCAACAGGAGCTCACCACATCACGGGGATTCAAACCACCGACCTCCTGATCGGCAAGCCCTAGGCTCAGTGGTTTAGACCACAGCGCCACCCGCGTCCCATCTGAAGATGCCTCTGTAGTAATACAGCAAGTGAAGCATTTCCTAACATGGAGATAAGGTAATGGGCATAGTTTCACCTGCTTAATTTCAGCAACCGCACTTCGGTTAAAGTTACAGGAGCAAAGCCAGGTTTAAAATAAAAAAAAAACAAAACACGATATTGGGTGGTGTGCTACAAATAGGTGCTTGATAGCCCTGGGAGTGCTGTCTATGGCCACTGGCATAACCCCAAGACACACACCCTTGCCTACTTTGCACCCCGACTCCATCCCCAGAATGTGTCTGTGCCCAGATGCCAGCAAAGGGCTCTTAAGTTCTGTCCGCCTCATTGAAAATAGCAGCTGGGACCTTAGTAAAGCCCTTTCTTTATGGGTAATGCCCACTCTTTTAATGAGATGTCTCTGAGTATCAAAGACTATGTGTACACACACACAAAATACATACTTTGCACTGTTAAAACTACCTTGTCTGTTCGCATTCTTGGCTGCTAAGATTTAAATACTTGCATTTGCAACATCTGTTTCATTCACACGGAGAGAAGTTCAAAAAGGAAAGGGCGTAAAATAAAATAAAAACAAAAACCAAGAGGGGGTTACAGAAAAAGCCCTGGTTCTTTGGAAAGAAAGCCAAGCTTAGGACAACATATGACGAAGAGTTCAAACAAAAGCTAATTTGGTTTAATGAACGAACCGTGGAGGTATTGTGAAAGGGTTGTGCAACCGAATGCTTAGCTAATTATTGTGAGATCAAATAACCGTTGCCATCGTTACCACACTGTGTTTTCCATAACCACTTTTATCTCTTCCATAAATCGGGGTGACGCAACCAATATATAAAAAAAGTTTACTGTAACATGACTATTATGTTGTGGAAGGTATTTGGCTATGGCTGACCCCCTCTGATTTCGATTACGTTCCCATATTTGTTAAAGAGGATAATAAAGGGACCCGGATCTGCTTCCCTTGATGTTAGAAGCAGCTGCTCTGTCTCCAAATACGGCTGCTTTTAGCTTGTGGGTGGTGTGCTACAAATAGGTGCTTGATAGCCCTGGGAGTGCTGTCTATGGCCACTGGCATAACCCCAAGACACACACCCTTGCCTACTTTGCACCCCGACTCCATCCCCAGAATGTGTCTGTGCCCAGATGCCAGCAAAGGGCTCTTAAGTTCTGTCCGCCTCATTGAAAATAGCAGCTGGGACCTTAGTAAAGCCCTTTCTTTATGGGTAATGCCCACTCTTTTAACTGCTCCAAGTCACAGACGAAACACACCCCAGTTTATGCTACACCCAGAACGCTCCCCCTCCTGACTATGTTGCCCACAATCCATATCCATATCTTGTCACTTTCTGATGAAATATTGCATTTTCACGAGTTCCCCTCTGCCAAACCAGGTTCAATCCAAACTGAGAAAAGGAACAACCTAAGCTGCATTTTAAGCTGGTCATGTGTACAACTAGGGGTGGAAGGATTTCTTAATTTTTGTTCTCTCCGTTTCTCTTTTCTCCTCCTCCCCAAGCATTAGTTCAGTTCTGCAGAGATTTGGCATGCCTTGCGAAAATTCCGACAGCCTTTTTCACACGAACTTCTCCTGATTAAACACATTTTTGCATGCTGTGTTGACTCAGGTACACTTTTCATGCAAGCAAATTTCCCCAGTACAGTGCATTCTGGTATGTTCTCATGAATGCATCCATTTTTATGCACCCTTCCTCCTAATATGTGCATATTTGTGAGCACTCTTTGGTTGGAAAACTGCACCACAAAATTCAGAGTGCACAAAAGTGCAAATTCTGAGGGATGGCTGTGTATTGGTTCTCATCTCATGTTGTTTTGGAAAATATGAACTCAATAGAATTGGCTTCAAATGTGAACTGAATCAAATTCCACCCCCATCCCTAATGTACACACCTTTTCTCTTTTCTCCATAAGAAGAAATAACAACAGAGGCTTTGCCAAAATTTCTACCAATACCTACCTGCTGGCTCTCATGGAAGAATCAAAATACAGGCAATGAATTTCCCTGTCAAAAGTCCTATTAAGAGGGGTTCAAAGCATTTGACTCTGCCTTAGATCATGCAGGAGTAAGTCACAGGTGAAACAATACGGATAGGTTTTTAGACCTTGTTCAATTCATATCACTCCTGTTTTTATTTCTTTTTATTCATGAATATCTTTCTCTCTGTGTCTCTTTTGCAAAGTTAATTTCTAAAAATGAACACAAATTAAATCCAGGCATTCTTAACACAGACAAAGTAATCAAAACATTAAAAAGATAATTACGTAAACAGAGACGAAAGTAAAAGTTGATCGACATCTACAGATTCAGTACCAAAGAAATAAACTTCAGACCAAAACTAAATGAGTAATTAATTAAGATGCAAGAAGGCAAACAGATCAAGTTTCAAAGTTGGTCACGGGGCTGTCGTAACCACAAAGTATTAACTGGGGATAATCTGGATTCCAAGTTCTTACAAGGTATTCTTTGCAGTTTGTGCTGTTGCACACCATTCCAATCTACGAGTGGTGCAAGACTCTAGGGGTTCCAGGGTTTGTGTTTCCTTTTGGAAATGAGGCACAGTGGAGACTCTGCCTTCTTTATGATACATGGATTATTTACACATATCTACAACCTGAGCTTGTGATGGAGGCACAAGCTCAATACCCCAGAAGTCTTGCTTCTCCCATAGCCACAGCCTTGGATTCAAACAGAAATCCAACATTGCTCTCTGACCCTCTGCTTGCTGCTCTGCTTCTAGCTCACATCACAGCAAACTCAAAAACTCAGGATTTGTCCTTCTAACTATCTAAGAATTGAAGGAGGGGCTCCACTCGTTTTCATATGGCACAGAGCCTCCTTTCCTTTGCTCTCTTAATAGTCCATCACCCAAACAATCACAACAACAGGAAGCTAGACTGGCTTAGACTTTAACCCTTGCTGGATACAAGGGTTCAGGAAGATAGCCTGGATCCAGAGATCAGAGGGTTGGGACATCCACAAACTCATAATAGTATGTACTTCATGAGCAATCTATGCAAGATACCTGGTAAGAGCTTGTACACCCATGAGCTCTTTGCAGCCAATCTGATTGAGTCAGAGATCGGGGTGGTTCAAGTGTGCATGATGTTGCTCCTCTGCTAGCTACCATGTCCAACACACAGGTCTTAGCTTCACTGAGTTGCTAAAGCTAAATGTGGTGCAAGGGCAAAAGGTGACTTGGATATCACCGTGTTCACAAGCTAGATCTAAGGGGGAGGAAACACTCAGCACCTATAATGTGGCCAAAAAGTATATTAAGCCAAATGTTTTCTTACAGGCTTGCACTTCCATCACATGTGAGGAAAACTGCCCATCTGCTAACTGCCTCTCCAACACAGACTCAGGATTAAATGTTAAACAAATGGGAGTTGCCTACTGTTTGAAAAGGATTTTTATAGGTCAGACATGGAATAACCCCTTTTTGATCCCCAAATGGGCCATTCTTGGATAACCCTCTGGGGGGCCATATGCCAGCAGATCAGATGATCAACCTGGTGAACAGGGAAGCAGCAATTTGCATCCTGTTCATTTTCTCCTCCTTTTTCTGCTACTGCCAAAATCAGTAAGGTCCTTGATGGGGAACCAGAAACATTTGCTTGGAAGGTCATTGTTGCTTTAAGTTGAAACAGCTGAACAATTTACACATACTTTTTTGCCAACTACCCTTTACTAGTTCTATCTGCAGACCAAATAAGCAGGGAAGATAACTTGATATTGTGTTTCCTTTCCAGAAAGGTACAGCAAATATCTAGTGCCAGGCTCTTCCCACACTTGCAGAGATATCCAGGCCTCAAACACTGTAAAAGATCTCCTGACACACAACAGGTAATGCTATCAGAAATGGACTCAGTTTGAAAAACTAAAAACCAGGTTAAATTGCATTTCCGGGTGCTTGCCTCTAAAATATTAACACATCTGACAGTGCCTGGGAGCAAAAATGTTCTGCAGGCTGATCTTTTCCAAGGTAGCAGCAGGAGAAGAAAACACTATCTAAGACTTCTGAAGTGCCAGTAAACTCCAGAAAGAGATGTTACCTGGAAAATGTCAAGGGGTCAAGATCTTTTATCCTAATTTTAAGGCGTGTCTTGGTAAAACCGAGGTTTCCAGTGGTCTCAGCTAAACCAGGGTGGGCAACCTGGGGCCCTCAGCCAAATTTCAAAACCTTGGATCTAGTTAGACCTCTAGCAAGAGCAATCTGTCTCTCTCCCAGCAGCCTTCCTGGGAAGGGAGAAAGAGAAAGAGGGGTAGCAAGAAGGGAGATGAGTAGCCCTCCTCTGGCTAAACCCACTGCTTGCTTCAGCTCCATCCGCAGTCAGAATGCGGCCCCAAACAGAATACCTGCGAGAGAATGTGGCCCTCAACAGAAAGAAAAGTGCCCACTCCTGCAGTAAACAGACAATATATGACACGTTACATAACTAAGCAGTGACTAATTCTGATTCTGCTAGTTTCCTTCCTTCTCTTCCTGCTAACTCAATGCTTTTGTTCTTAACTGCAATTCATGACAGTTATAATGGCAAACTAGGGCATGTGCCAAGCTTGGGCCCTTGTCAAAAACTGGCGGTCATTCAGGGTTATAAAGACACTGCAATGAGAAAAGCTTAGAACAACTGGAAGAGCCTGGGACAAAAGCAAAGTCAAAAATCAGTGTGAAGGGAGACAGATACGGTTCAGCAGACTCTGCTTAATTAATCAACGGGGAAATCAACGACAGAAGTACTGCTCTTAGTCTTGCAATACCTTCCCTTTAATTCCCGGTGTATGGTTTTCTGGTTGCTCATTGCAGAGGGAAAGGTTCACTGAACATACTCAGAGACACTCTCTTTTGCAATACTTCTTCAAGTTCCAAGGCTGCGTTTCTCATTTATTTGTTATGTTTATCTTCTGCTTTTCTTTCACCATGGAATTCACAGCGACTTACATGGGATGCCTGGGCAGATGGGGCTCAACCACCTGGGAAGGTAGCTCCTCAATATAGGATAAGGAAAACTCTAATCCTAAATCTCTGCTGCCGTCAACCAGATTAGCTTCAACCAGAGCCAGGGCCTTCTCAACACTGGCTCCGGCCTGGTGGAACGCTCTGCCTCATGAGACCAGGGCCCTGCAGGATCTGATTTCTTTCCGCAGGGCCTGTAAAACAGAGTTGTTCCGCCTGGCCTTTGGCTTGGAGCCAATTTGATTCCCTCCCCCTCTTTCTTTTTTCCTTTTTCCTTTCTCCTCCAGCGATGAGGCTGCATTTTAATAATTTAATGTTTCAATATTTTAATGTTGTATTTTAATCTTGTTTTTAACTTGTATTCATTCAACTTGTTTTTATTATTGCTTGTTTGCCACCCTGAGTCTAGACTTGGCTGGGGAGGGCGGGGTAATTTGTTCCAGAGGTCCGTTCTTAATCTGAAACTGTTCTTAACCTGAAGTACCACTTTAGCTAATGGGGCCTCCTGCTGCTGCCGCGCCACCAGAGCCCAATTTCTATTCTTATCCTGAAGCAAAGTTCTTAACCTGAAGCACTATTTCTAGGTTAGCGGAGTGTGTAACCTGAAGAGTATGTAACCTGAAGTGTATGTAACCTGAGGTACCACTGTATTATTATTATTATTATTATTATTATTATTATTATTATTATTAAAAGAGCTGTAGCGAGGTTAACCCCTTCATGGATCACTGCCTTGCCGTGGCGAAGGGGCTTGAATAACTCAGAGAAGCTATGAACTATGCCGAGCAGGGCACCCAAGATGAACAGGTCATAGTGGAGAGTTTTGACCAAACGTGATCCACCTGGAGGAGGAACCGGCAAGCCACTCCAGTATCCCTGCCAAGAAAACTCCATGGACAAAGACAACAGGCATATAAAAGTTATGACACTGGAAGATGAGCCCCTCAGGTCGGAAGGTGTCCAACATGCTACTGGGGAAGAGCGGAGGACAAGTACAAGTAGATCCAGAGCTGATGAAGCGGCTGGGCCAAAGCCGAAAGGACGCTCAGTTGCGGATATGCATGGAAGTGAAAGGAAAGTCCAATGCTGTAAAGAAAAATATTGCATAGGAACCTGGAATGTAAGAACCATGAACCTGGGTAAGTTGGATCTGGTCAAAAATGAGATGGCAAGAATAAATATTGACATCCTGGGCATCAGTGAACTAAAATGGACAGGAATGGGCGAATTCAGTTCGGATGACCATCATATCTACTACTGTGGGCAAGAAACCTGTAAAAGAAATGGAGTGGCCCTCATAGTCAACAAAAGAGTGGCGAAAGCTGTACTGGGATGCAATCCCAAAAATGATAGAATGATCTCGATACGAATCCTACAAATCCAAGGCAGACCTTTTAACATCACAGTAATCCAAGTTTATGCACCAACTACTGGTGCTGAAGAAACTGAAATTGACAAATTCTATGAAGACTTACAAGACCTTATAGAAGTGACACCAAAGAAGGATGTTCTTCTCATTATAGGGGATTGGAATGCTAAAGTAGGGAATCAAGAGATAAAAGGAACAACTGGCAAGTTTGGCCTTGGAGATCAAAACGAAGCAGGGCAAAGGCTAATAGAGTTCTGTCAAGAGAACAAACTGGTCATCACAAACACGCTTTTCCAACAACACAAGAGACGACTCTACACGTGGACATCACCAGATGGGCAGCATCGTAATCAGATTGATTATATTCTCTGCAGCCAAAGATGGAGAAGCTCTATACAGTCAGCAAAAACAAGACCTGGAGCTGACTGTGGCTCAGATCATCAGCTTCTTATAGCAAAATTCAAGCTTAAACTGAAGAAAGTAGGAAAAACCACTGGGCCGGTAAGATACAATCTGAATCAAATCCCTTATGAATACACAGTGAAAGTGAGGAACAGGTTTAAGGATTTAGATTTGTTGGACAGAGTGCCTGAAGAACTATGGGTGGAGGCTCGCAACATTATACAGGAGGCAGCAACGAAAACCATTCCAATGAAAAGGAAATGCAAGAAAGCAAAGTGGCTGTCCAACGAGGCCTTACAAATAGCAGGGGAGAGAAGGCAAGCAAAATGCGAGGGAGATAGTGAAAGATACAGGAAATTGAATGCAGATTTCCAAAAAATAGCAAGGAGAGACAAGAAGGCCTTCTTAAACGAGCAATGCAAAGAAATAGAGGAAAACAACAGAATGGGAAGAACCAGAGATCTGTTCAAGAAAATTGGAGATATGAAAGGAACATTTCGTACAAAGATTACCATAATAAAGGACAAAAGTGGTAAGGACCTAACAGAAGCAGAAGACATCAAGAAGAGGTGGCAAGAATACACAGAGGAATTATACCAGAAAGATATGGATGGCTCGTACACCCCAGGTAGTGTGGTTGCTGACCTTGAGCCAGACATCCTGGAGAGTGAAGTCAAATGGGCCTTAGAAAGCACTGCAAATAACAAGGCCAGTGGAAGTGATGGTATTCCAGCTGAACTATTTAAAATTTTAAAAGATGATGCTGTTAAGGTGCTACACTCAATATGCCAGCAAATTTGGAAAACTCAGCAGTGGCCAGAGGATTGGAGAAGATCAGTCTACATCCCAATTCCTAAGAAGGGCAGTGCCAAAGAATGCTCCAACTACCGCACAATTGCACTCATTTCACATGCTAGCAAGGTTATGCTTAAAATTCTACGAGGCAGGCTTAAGCAGTATGTGGACCGAGAACTCCCAGAAGTGCAAGCTGGATTTCGAAGGGGCAGAGGAACCAGAGACCAAATTGCAAACATGCGCTGGATTATGGAGAAAGCTAGAGAGTTCCAGAAAGACATCTACTTCTGCTTCATTGACTATGCAAAAGCCTTTGACTGTGTTGACCACAGCAAACTATGGCAAGTTCTTAAAGAAATGGGAGTGCCTGATCACCTCATCTGTCTCCTAAGAAATCTCTATGTGGGACAAGAAGCTACAGTTAGAACTGGATATGGAACAACTGATTGGTTCAAAATTGGGAAAGGAGTACGGCAAGGCTGCATATTGTCTCCCTGCTTATTTAACTTATATGCAGAATTCATATAAGAGATATTCCATATGAAATGTGTCATATGATATAAGAGATTGTTAATAAAGCAAATAATTGGATAGTGTATTCGAAGCTACAAACATGAGTCTGACCAAACTGCGGGAGGCAGTGGAAGACAGGAGTGCCTGGCGTGCTCTGGTCCATGGGGTCACAAAGAGTCGGACACGACTAAACAACTAAACAACAACAACAAAGCGAGGTTAACCGGGATATGGAAATGCTAACTGACGAAGTTGAGCCGTGTATGTAAATAGATACACCTGAAACAGGCCTCCGGGTGGCCCAGAAGCATATTGGCACGTACATCATCTTTCACGCTTTCGTGTCCTACCTGCTGTTTCTTAACTTCATTGACTAGGCAAGTCTGATGGCCATATTCTCTCTGAGCAACCTTTCAGTGGTGTGGCCAAGACAGAGGGAAGCCATGGTGGGGAATAGGTGAGTTTACATAGAATAATTTGAGAGGTGCAGCACTTTTACAGTGTCCCTCTTTCACCTTCCTAGGGAATGAACCCTCTCTTCTTAAAAGGAAAAGGTGAGAAGGAGAGGGAGAAGGGTGCTTGCAGAATAAGGTACCAACAAAGGAAAACATCCTATAAATAGCTGCGCATGCAAATGTGTTTTGTGTACAACGAAACAAAGAAAGAGCTGTAAAGATTCATAAGACGAACCACACCCAAACCTCCAAACCTAAACCCACGCTGTATGCAATTTCAGAAGCTCTAGAACGTGTAAAAATTTCTCGGGCAGTTGACATGATTGCCTCTGAGCGCCCTCTTCCACTTTGCGGAGCCCATCTGGCTACAGCTAAGGATGAGCAAACAAGCTGGGAGGCAGCTTGAAAATGAGTGGAGGAAATCAGCCGAATGCAATTGAAGGGCGTATCATTGAGCCTACCTAGTGGCAGTGAAGGTAACAAAGAAGGAATACTTTGCTGACTCCATTGCGCTGTCCGGCAGAGCTTTTCTGGACATTGCGCAGTCTCTTAAAGTCTGGCCGAAAGTACGGACAAATGTCAGCTCGCTGTGACTTGTTTGCATCGCATTTTGAGGACAGAATTGCTTGCGTCCACCGGGATCTTGACCCAGCTGTGAGAGCAGATGAATCTCAAGGGCACTGTCTAGTCCTGTTGTGTTGGATGAGTTTTTGTTAGTAAGGCTCGAGGATGTGGACAAGGTGCTTGGATTGCTCAGGGAAGTTTTTAATGTCTGACATTTTAATGTATTTTTAATCTTTGTTGGAGGCCACCCAGAGTGGCTGGGGAGGCCTGGCCAGTTGGGCAGGGTACAAATAATAAATTATTTCTATTATTATTATTATTATTATTATTATTATTATTATTATTATTACCCTTCCTCCTCCTGGCTCATAAAAACTAGCAGGGAGCGGAAAGCTGGCTGGGCCAAGGAGGTGATTAATGCCGCCTTGCATGAGAGGGTGGTCCTTGCCTGCTTGAAGGAGGCAGTGGCAAAACCACTCCTTAAGAATGGCAGCTTTCCTTTCCTTTGCAGAATCGAAAGCAGAAGAGGAACTGCTAAATTCCAGTTCTTGAGAACAGGAATTAGAGGTAAACAAAGTCTGGCTTGACTGAACAGATGGGGGTCCGATGGCTGAGAATGGAAGGGAATGGTTGGGGTTTTTTCCAGATGTCCCGTCCCCCCGCGAAAAAAATGACACATAGGTGATATGGAAAACAACAGCTGGGATGCTTCTAAAGAGGTACCTTGGTTGTGCCCAGACTCACTCTTGCATCCAGGAGGATTTCGTGACCATGATTGTTCCCGTGTCATGACACCTCCCTTCCACGGAAATGCAACATTGCACATGGCATGGTGAGGGCTGATGTTTGAGAAACTCAAATCCAGATCTCTCTTGACTAGTGATGGGGTGAGCGACTCATTCCTTGTCCATTCCATAATTAATCCAAAGGAAAAGAATTGTTTTGATGGGCACCCAAAGCACTGATCAGGACTCAGGCTTGGAACCAAAGAAGATTGCAATGTTACAAATTTATGTAGAAATGTGAGTGGCAGGCTGGGTCTTGGCCCTACATAAGCATGTTTGCAGAACAGCAAACAAAACACACACACACACATCAAAGCTGCTCAGCAATGCTTGGGAAGCTCCAGTTTAGTTTTATTTGTAACATTACAGTGGTGCCCTGCAAGACAAATGCCTCGCAAGACGGAAAACCCGCTATACGAAAGGGTTTTCCGTTTTGGAGGTGCTTCGCAAAACGAATTTCCTATGGGCTTGCTTCGCAAGACAAAAATGTATTGCGAGTTCCTGCGGGGGTTTTTGCCTCCCCCCCCTTTTTCTAAGCCTCTAAGCTGTTTATCAGCTGATCCACTAAGCCGCTAAGCCGCTTATCAGCTGATCCGCTAAGCCGCTTATCAGCTGATCCGCTAAGCCGCTTATCAGCTGATCCGCTAAGCCGCTTATCAGCTGATCCGCTAAGCCGCTTATCAGCTGATCCGCTAAGCCGCTTATCAGCTGATCCGCTAACCCGCTAATAGCGCTAATCCGCTAATGGGCTTGCTTCGCAAGACGAAAAAACCGCAAGACGAAGAGACTCGCGGAACGGATTCTTTTCGTCTTGCGAGGCACCACTGTATTATCCTGCCTTTCCACCAAGGAGCTTGGAAAAAAATTGGGTCCTCCTCTCCCCTAAATTTTATCAATACCCATCCCCGTGAGCAGGCTTAGAGATCCCAATAGCATTGAGGAACCTCCATGGCTGATCAGAAATTTCAGCCTAACTTTGATCAGTTCTAGTTTGGCTCTCTAACCCAAGGATAGACAAAATTGTGCCCTCCAGAATTTGATGAACTATGACTCCCATCATCCGAGATCACAGGCCATGCTGACTGGGGCAGATGGGAGCTTGAATCTAACACCATCTGGAGGTTATCACATGAGCCACCCTTTTTTCTGATTGCTACACTGCACTGGCTCAAATCTGAAATCTCAATCTGAAATCAATTACACCCAACTGTACGTGGGGAGCCAATAACAAAACTATCTGGCCTAGTCATAAGCAGCTGCTCTTCATTCTGAGACAACACCGCCCTAAGTACATGTGCTAAAAAACCTAGTTTGATATCCTATTGATGTTCATTGTCAAGACCAGGCATAATCTGAGCTAAGCAAGAAAGACAGGTAGAGAAGGATCAGGATAGCCCAAATTCTGCAACAAGAAAAGCGGGATGCTGAAACCTGCATACATTATTTAAATTTGCATGACTTTTCTAATTTTGCAGAATTCATTTTGCAATCTTACTAAATTTGCATGGTTTATACCAGACTTCCTCAACCTCGGCCCTCCAGATGTTTTGAGACTACAATTCCCATCATCCCTAACCACTGGTCCTGCTAGCTAGGGATCATGGGAGTTGTAGGCCAAAAACATCTGAAGGGCCGAGGCTGAGGAAGCCTCATTTATACGGTTTCCACTGTGCTCAGGAGCTGAAAGGCTGGAACAGGGGTCTACAGCACCACCGCCGGAGATTATATTCATTAGAAGGACCCCGCTGGATCAAAGCAAAGGTCCAGTTACTTCATCATCCTTCTTTTCCCAGAAATCAAGTAAATGCTTCCAGGAAGCTCATAAACGGTGTATAATGACAACAGCCCTGCCATAAGTGTTTCCTTCTTAGCAACTGGCATTCAGGAACTGATTAAGGTGCTGATATTGCATCAGGCATTGCACACACACTTTCAAGGGGTTTTTTCTTAACAACAGATGGAAACTTCCTTTTTTAAATAACGTGAACTCTCAGGATGTTTCAAGCAATTCCATACTCCGCTGCTTTCCTGCGCTCCTAGAAAGCCATGCCATGCAAACAAGCCCAGACTGCTCTCTTTGTAAAAAAATGGCTTTCTATTAAAATCCACTTCGAAAGATTTTCTATTATTATTTTGCTTCCTCTTATCAGCTTTTAACCAAATCTAGATGTTTTCTGCTGACCTATTTGCAAAGCCGTCCAACCGCCTAATCCACAAATCCCACAGTTATGCAACCTTTGAGGGATTAGGCATTTTGTCATGAGAAAAGTCTGCGTTTCTTTAAGCTCAATGAAGTTCTGCAGTTTAAACTGAGTCCGCTGATTAAATTACATTCATAAAAAAACCCACACCTCTGGCTCTTGACGGTGCCAAGAGAACTCACTTAGATGTGTGTGATATAAGCTTAGGCCCAAAGTTATAAACCACAAAATATTTGCACTGTGGTCTCTTTCTGGAAGAGAACTGGGCACAAATGTATTATGGCGAGAGAGATTCCAAAATGGAATCGATCTTGGATTTCTGGTTGTTGTTGTTTTTCTGTTGTGCCTCAGAAAATGAATATCTGTTCATGCTTTCTTTCCCTCTGCACACATACCATATTTTTTGCTCTCTAAGACTCACTTTTTCCCTCCTAAAAAGTAAGAGGAAATGTGTGTGCGTCTTATGGAGCGAATGCAGGCTGTGCAGCTATCCCAGAAGCCAGAACAGCAAGAGGGATTGCTGCTTTCACTGCGCAGCGATCTCTTTTGCTGTTCTGGCTTCTGAGATTCAGAATTTTTTTTTCTTGTTTTCCTCCTCCAAAAACTAGGTGCGTCTTGCGGTCTGGTGCGTCTTATAGAGCAAAAAATACGTTAATTGCCACTATGTGAATGGAGCACATTCCACGTGTTGCTCTGCTTTTGTTTGGACTACATCAGTGAGGCGGCGAAGGGGGTCTTGTCATCTAGGCAGCCCAGGACCTCCATCCACACTGACCAGACTTGTGCCCCGGAGAGGTCACTTTGGTGCTGCTAATGTAGCAAACACAACGCGAGAGTCAGCAGCCATATCAGGTGCTGTGATTCTCCGGCACCCCTTGTCTCTCGAGACAGGCGGACGCCATTATCGTGGGAGCCTCTATACTCCAGACACGAACCTGGAGGCTAGAGACCTCTTTTGCCTCAAAACTGAGACCTTCACAGGCCACATCCATTTAAAGCACTACGATACCACTTTAGACAGCCATGGCGTCCCGCAAAAAATCTTGGAAACTGTAGTATGTTCAGGGTGCTGATAGGTTTTAGGAGGCCCCTATCCCTGCCCCAGAGCTACAATTCCAGAATCGCTTAACCACCAATCCCTCTGCACAGAGAACTCTGGGAACTATAGCTCTGTGAGGGGGCCTTAACAAACTCCCACTCCCAAAATTCTTTGGGGGAAGCGATGGCTGTTTAAAACGGTATCATGCCCCCTTTAAATGTACGAGGCGTGTGTAGCCATAGTCATGCGCGGTCATACTCCATAATAAGGCTTGCACCACCAGGTGGCGAGGGGTTCATGAATATGGAACACACGAACTTTGTTAAAACTGGCGCACTTAGGATCTGAATCCCAAAATCAGAGGTAGCTAGCAGCAGCTGCTGCTGCAGTGAAGCCATTCTCTGTTAAGAACTGTTATTCATGTCTGTGGAACAGTGGTGGGGAACCTCAGGCCTGGGGGCCACATGCGGCCTCTATCTGGCCCTTGGGACTCTCCTCAGGCTCGGCTCTGCACCCTCCCTCAGGTGTGTTTTTTTTCCTGTCTGGGATGCGTCCTTGAACTGGGATGATGCCTCTTGATTGCCTGGGGGGAGGTCAGAGTGGGATATGCGAAGAAACTAGCACAAAGGTAAAATCTGTGCTCATTGCTCCATCTACAGCCCTGCCCACCAATGGCACGAGGCTCCCAGAAGGTTGCCAAGAAAAGTATGTGCCCCTTGGAGTAGAAATGGTTCTCTACGTCTGCTGCGGAGCAACCGAGTGGTGAAGGTAATTCCAGGGCTTCCAAAAAATGACAGGGGAAGATGGCAGAAGCAGCAGGCATGCCAGCCAGCTCCATGCAAGATAATAATAATAATAATTTATTTATACCCCACCCATCTGGCTGGGTTCTCCCAGCCACTCTGGGCAGCTCCCAATGGAATAATAGTAATAGTAATAGTAATAGTAATAGTAATAGTAATAGTAATAGTAATAGTAATAATAAAGCGATAAAACATTAATAACTTCCGTAAAAAGGAAGTTGTCTTCTAAAAGTCAGGTAGTTGTTTATTTCTTTGCCCCACAGGGCAGGGGCCACTACCAAGAAGACCCTCTGCCTGGTTTTCTGGAGTGAGGGAACCGCCAGAAGGCACTCAGAGCTGGACCTCAGTGTCTGGGCTGAACAATGGCGGTGGAGACGCTCCTTAAGGTATAGTGATGTCATGCCGTCCCTGATGATGTCAGCAGTCCATTCCTGCATGGAAACTGGCTAGCTAATCACCAAACGTTGCCAATCCTGCCTCCCATCGCCGTTCCCTGTCAGTTTCTCACAGAAACCAATGTTCACTCTCCTCCCTCCAGCTGTTCCTGCTGCAGAATTGCCTTATCTTTCAAAACTCGGCGGGGGGGGGGGGTCCTTTCCCTCTTGGCCTTACATGTTAAATGGTACAAAGATGTCAAGAACTGGCTGTATGCTGGGAGGTGGTGGCTGGGTTCTGATTAGTGGGCACTGGGGGAAGTGGGGCTGGAGAGTGACTTGGAAGAAGGGATCAGTGATCTGGGGGAGACTGTAAGTGCTGGGAGATGAGAGTCAGAGGCAGGAGAAGACTGCAGGATAGGAGAGTGGAGAACAGGTGCAAAAGGAGAAGAAAGAGGTCAGGCTGGAGTCCTGTCCACTGTCTCCCAGGACCAGAAGAGGACTGAAGTGGGAGGAACAGAAGATGACATGCAGGCATAGTCTTTGCCTGCTTTTTAAATTTTATTATTTTAATTTTATTTTTCTGTGTGCAGTTTGGGTGGGGAAGAAATGTAACATGAGGTTGGAGACAGTGCATCTACCTCATCGGGTGCACACCTAGGAATACCTGAGAGACATAGGACTGATGGACACGCCTTCCTTTAACTTGTAAGTGTACTTTTGACAATAAAGTCTTAATTTCTCACTCAGGGCATTCCATGCCTGACAGCGCCACGACAAGTGATCTGTTATTGCATCCTCATTCAAATTCATTACAATGGATTGAAGCATCAAATTCAGCCGCCGGTTGGCCATCCCCGATTTAGACAAAAGAGGAAGAATGAGGCAAATCAAAGTTGGCCGGGATGAAGGAGGAGAGTTGCGAGGTAAGGAAAAAGTTAATAGCAGGTCACAGCTTTTAGCCCATCAGGGCTTCTGTCATCACAACACACCATCTGCACTTTCCAGGCCAGTTTGAGAGGAGGATAAAAGATACAGCAAAGAGTTTTTGCATTCTCATCTTGTTAGAAGCTTGACATGAAGAAAAGCTGGAGAGGGAGTGAGAAATAAGGAAGCTTTTTTTGAACTGGAATTGCTCCATAAGGGAAGATGAGTGCGAACTCCCGGTGAAAGATAGCAATTCCAACTGAAAAGTGCTTTGGAAGGAGAAAAACGAGTCCTGGGGTTTGAAAGAAAACGACACTAACGGAAAGGATTGAGGACAAGGGGGGAAATTCAGCCTTGAATGAAGCTGAACCTCAGCAAATCTTGAGCCTTAGCACAAAATCTGAAATGCATACCTGTGTGGCTGCATCAAAAACACAATGGTCTAAAATGTTTAGGATTCAGTTAGCTGTCTCACTCTGGGTACCTAAATTCTGAAGAGGCAATGAGTAATGGGACTCCGGCAGTTTCGAAATTTTATTTCACTAAAATGCTGAAGTTGCATGTAGCATCCACCGAAAATCTTCCCCCCACAAACCCCCTCCAAATATTCCACTGAAGTGCAGTTTCTGTGAGACCTGGACAACGTCTAAGAATTATTTAGCCGCAGCATGTTTCAGGGCCATTTCACACAGCAGCCGACCCAAGTTTGCAACATTGTGTTCTCAATATGCAGCTGGAGTCCATTCCGACTCCCCTGGCAATTGTATAAGCATGAGTCTGCACACACATGTTTGATGCATTTGCACCTTCCATTTGTCAATGTTAACTTTAAACAAAAAACAAAAACGCACTAAAAATATCTAATGCATCATGAAGCCCTTAAAGGTTCGGGAGAGGGGTGGGTGTAGAAAATTTATTGAGGAAATCTCCCAACAGTCAACAATGTAGTGCTGAAGTCTGCAGGGACTGGACTCATGTACCCTTCACACACCTATAAGTCACTGCTGCCACAGTTACGGAAGGAAATGTGATCATTCCCTTAAATGGAGAAACACTTTTAAAATAGGCACAAGTGACTAATAGCATAGCACAACTTCCTTCTTCAACAGGATTACTTTTTTTGGGGGGGTAGGAAATGCCACATCCTTCAAACTTTCACTTTCGGTTATATTACGTTTTCAAGCAGTTTGACAGCCTGGGAATGAAAGAAGGAAGTTTCTCTCTCTCTCTCTCTCTCTCTCTCTCTCTCTCTCTCTCTCTCGGTAAGCATACACTTGCCATTTAAAGAAAAGGACTTGCGCAATGCGTGACACAATCTCCGTTATATGAACAATTACACAATAACATGACCAAATCAATTATGGAAAAGACATGGAAAGCGTTATGGTGGGTGGACTTCAGACTTTCAAAAAAGCAGCTAGATGTTCAAGGCAGAGAATTATGCACCCCACACTGGAGAAATGCCATAGCTCAGTGGTGGAGCGTTGGCTTTGTGTGCTGAAGGTTCCAGGTTCAATGCCCACCATCTCCAGTTAGAGCTGGGAGCATTTCCTGTCTGAAACCCTAGAGGACCGCTGACCATCGGTGCAGAGAATACTGACCTAGCTGCATCAATAGCCTGACTCAGCATAAAGCAGTTTTTTTTGTTTAGTCATTTAGTTGTGTCTGACTCTTTGTGACCCCATGGACCAGAGCACATCAGGCACTCCTATCTTCCACTGCCGTTGGTCAAACTCATGTTAGTTGCTTTGAGAACACTGTCCAACCATCTCGTCCTCTATCGTCCCCTTCTCCTTGTGCCCTCCATCTTTCCCACATCAGGGTCTTTTCCAAGGAGTCTTCTCTTCTCATGAGGTGGCCAAAGTATTGGAGCCTCAGCTTCAGGATCTGTCCTTCCAGTGAGCACTCAGGGCTGATTTTCTTCAGAATGGATAGGTTTGATCTTCTTGCAGTCCATGAGACTCTCAAGAGTCTCCTCCAGCACCATGGATCACTGACGTCATGGTGAAGGGATTTGAATAACTCAGAGAAGCTATGAGTTATGCCGTGCAGGGCCACCCAAGACGGACGGGTTATACTGGAGAGTTTTGACCAAATGTGATCCACCTGGAGCAGGAACCGGCAAGCCACTCCAGTATCCCTGCCAAGAAAACTCCATGAACAAAAACAACAGGCAGCTTCCTATACAGTGGTACCTCGGGTTAAGAACTTAATTCATTCTGGAGGTCCGTTCTTAACCTGAAACTGTTCTTAACCTGAGGTACAACTTTAGCTAATGGGGCCTCCTGCTGCCGCTGCGCCGCTGAAGCACAATTTCTGTTGTCATCCTAAAGCAAAGTTCTTAACCTGAGGTACTATTTCTAGGTTAGCGGAGTCTGTAACCTGAAGCGTATGTAACCTGGAGTGTCTGTAACCCGAGCCACCACTGCATAAGCATGAATGTTATATAGTGATGTACTGTGTGGGGGTCCTTTGAGACCAGAAGTAGCAACAAGTTTCCCTATCTGCCTAGCTCTCCATTGAAGTACAAAGGCAGGAGATCTCATTGTTAATCTCACAAGACATGGACATTTCACCAGCATTGTCTAAAGCAGAGGTAGCCAAGGTTTCCCCTTCCATCTGCTGTTGGGTTAGAGCTGTCATCATCCATGTTAGCTGAGGCTGATGGTAGATGGATTAGTCACCTGGTTGGCGTCGTGAGAACAGGATGCTGGACTAGGTGGACCAATGCCCTTTGATGCTTTAATAGAGTCCCGCAATATCTGGAGGCCGCCATTTTGGCTACTGTGGACCAGCAAGGCTCCTTGGAACAGCCCCTGTGTTTGTGGAGCTTCTGTCCCAGCCAGCTTACCCTTCGCACCGATCCGCCTCATCAAAGATTGGTACCCTACTGCTTTGCAGAGCATCACTGTCTGCTCTCCAAGACAACACCAGCCAGAGCTGCATGTGGCACCCGTCTGTGAAACCGCTTGGGGCAAGTCCTGTCACAGGTGCCATTCCATCCCTTTTCCGATAGCGAGGCAAGTGTGTTTTCCTCTAGAGACACACGGCCTGCACATCCACTTCCAAATTGATGTTGCAGAGAAGGCAGCTGAGGTGTCAATGTGACACTACAGGGTAATCTCTGTGCTGTAAGAACTAAGGTGTGAAATTAGAGTTTGGCAAGGAAAAGGGGAGCAATATTCGTCGGCTGAGGAAGCTAAGTTTTCAGCTGAAAGGTTCCAGTTTCTTGGCGAGACAAGGGGTGACAAGGATCTCTAGCTCGCTAGAGATTGACTCTAGGCAAACAACTAACAGGGAGAGACAAGAGCTCACAGCCAGGAGTTTAGAAAAATCAAGAGTCCTTCCAAGGTACAGACGTCGATCCGCCTGATGTTTTGCTATCTATTTCAAGTCCTGCCAATAACTACAGTGCCTAAACAACTTGCAGTTTGGCAGAGATTATTGGGTAAATACATTCATAGAGGAACGAAAGCCTGGTTATGCAGCAGAGTTTGCAAGGTGGGAAACCCATTTTACTCAGTACATTAAGTGTTCGGTGAGGAATATACAAGAAAAATGTTCCTTTGATCTCCCTGCTGAGATACCACCCCATGTTCTGTGAAGCTGGAGTTATGATGGCCCGGGAAGGCTGGGAACAAGCAGGTCTGTACTGTGATGTATGGGACATTCTGAGATTCTGTACCTGGCTAGATATGGAGAATTTCGTTTCATCTGCATTTTTTAAGTCATGTGACATAATTCGCAACTCCCATGCTTATACATGGATCAGAACATAGTAATTATCCTTCACACTTCTCTGAATTTTGCAATACAGTGGTAACCTTGGTACTCGAACGGCTTGACTCCCAAACAAATCGGCTCCCAAATGCCGCAAAGTGAGTGTTCTAGTTTCCGAACGTTTTTTGGAAGCCGAACGTCCAACGCTGCTTCTCCTGCAGCCAAATGGAAGCTGCACCTTGGTTTTCGAACCGTTGAACGGACTCCCGGAACATATTAACTTCGATAACCAAGGTACCACTGTATAGTTCTTGGCTCAAGAAACACAACAAACGACAAACAAATTTGTGTATTTTAGGATAAAATAAGTTTACAAAGGTGTACATTAAGGTTAAATAGGTATTTTGTGATAAATTTCATAGTTAAATGCAAATTTACAATATTTTTGAAGAAAATTTATAAAAGAATGTGTAAAAAGATTTGTGGGGGGGAAAGAATAATAAATAAAAGCAAATTAATACAGAAATGGGACTGGAGAAACTTAAGAATAAACAAATGTGACATGGACATGGGCTAGAAACCGATCAATCTGTCTATCTGTACATGTGGACACATGAATGTCAGTGTCCCCTGCCTTTATGCAGATAGTAGCACATTTGGTTCCTTATTCCAGGTTTGCAACCTTTCCTTACCTTTGCATTCTGCAGAGGTGGAAAGCCTTGGAGCAAAAGAGTGAAGCCAAATCTGGTTTAACATCTCAATATAAACCTAGCAACACAGGCGAAAAGGCCTCAGGATTCAAAACTCGAGAAACTCCAAGTCTGCCCCAAGTTGCCTACTCCCTACAGCTTTCCCAGTATCATTAAGACGAGGCGTTCCAAAAATGATAAGTTTTATGATACACACAGCCAAAAGCTTCCGTGTTTCATGCCGATTCCTAGAACAAAATGCACCGTTTGCTATTCACACCAGAGACTCCTGCAAAAACCAGAGGGTTCTCCCCCCCCCCCCCAATGCAGCATTCTTCACCTGTGCTGCTACATGGTCTTGGAAATAAACGAATAGGCATTATGCCAATATGATGCAATAGTGCAGAAGTTAGACCAGAGAGTTCTGGATTCATTTCCTATTCTAATTATGAGGTTCACTAGATGGCCTAGATCAACTCTCTAGTTGATCATTGTGGTGAGGATCATTGTTGTGAGGATTAAATGCAGTATTTAGTCAAGAGACTCAATTAATAACTTAATTTTTTGGACATTTAAAGCAGTGCCTCTGATAAAATCAGGATTATTTTGTAAAATGAAGTATTTATTTTTCACATAAGGTAAGGACTGCAGATGGCAGTCTGCAGATTTTTCACATAAGGACTGCAGAGGGACTCTTCTATTGGATGGTACCTCCTAAGATCAAAGTTTAAAATTTAGGCTCACTTTAGCCTCATCCAGGGGGAGGCCTGTTCTTCTCCATGGTGAAGAAGGGCAGTTCTTCGTTTTGCGGAATTGTCTGGTTTAAAAATAAAAGAACAAGGAGGGAGAGCAGGGACCTTGAAGGTACCCTCAACTGGCAGCACCCAGATAGCAGACTGGGGCCACCTGGTCAAAGTCTTCCCCACTTAGAGTGAGATGTGTTTAATTTAAAACTATAGTCATTATTTCTAAACATGTGCCTGTAAATATAAACTAGTATCTGTCAATGTTATGCAAATCTATGTCCTCTTTGGCTGGTGATGCAATCCTTTTTCGGTGGCATCATTCTTCCAGTGCTGGCTATGTCTAAATGGCCATCCTGTTCTCCAGAACAACATAGCACTCCTCCTTCCTTGGCCTGCCACTTCCGCCTGCCTTTTAGGTGTAGCTTTCCTGCCCTACCTGCTTCTTGACTCCCTTGTTTTGCTTGCGAGTAGGCCAAAGGTAAGCTATTGCTCAAGAAGACAGGTTTCCTCTGGTTCTAGCCACCTGAGGACGTGGACTGCTGCTCTACCCATGGCTCCCTTCCCCACACAGACTTTGCTCTTCTTCTGCCACCACCGTCAAGGACCATAAGAGGGCTTTGAAATGTGGCAGTGCCCACTCAACATCAACTTTGTTGGACTGGTCATGTTGTGGGGATGCCTGCTTATCGTCTTCCAAAGCAACTTGTTGTTGTTTAGTTGTTTAGTTGTGTCTGACTCTTCGTGACATCATGGACCAGAGCACGCCAGGCACTCCTGTCTTCCACTGCCTCCCGCAGTTTGGTCAAACTCATGCTGGTAGCTTCGAGAACACTGTCCAACCATCTCGTCCTCTGTCGTCCCCTTCTCCTTCTGCCCTCCATCTTTCCCAACATCAGGGTCTTTTCCAGGGAGTCTTCTCTTCTCATGAGGTGGCCAAAGTATTGGAGCCTCAGCTTCAGGATCTGTCCTTCCAGTGAGCACTCAGGGCTGATTTCCTTCAGAATGGAGAGGTTTGATCTTCATGGGACTCTCCAAACTTAAAAATGGAAAGTGTAATGCCGGTGGTCAACAATGAGGTTTAAAGACTGTCTCAAGGCAATTTTTTAAAAAATGTAGTACAGTGGTACCTCAGGTTAAGTACTTAATTCGTTCCGGAGGTCCGTACTTAACCTGAAACTGTTCTTAACCTGAAGCACCACTTTAGCTAATGGGGCCTCCTGCTGCCGCCGGAGCCCGATTTCTGTTCTTATCCTGAAGCAAAGTTCTTTACCTGAAGCACTATTTCTGGGTTAGCGGAGTCTTTAACCTGAAGCGAATGTAACCTGAAGCGTATGTAACCTGAGGTACCACTGTATAAACACCAACAACTGGGAAACACTGGCCTGCGAGCACTCCTGTTGGAGAACAGCCTTTACCAAAGGTGTCGCGGGCTTTGAAGACACTCAAACTCAGGACGCAAGGGAGAAACGTGCTAAGAGGAAGGCATGCTTGGCAAACCCTCACCGTGATCAAATCCTACATGGAAACCTATGTTCCCACTGTGGAAGGACGTGTGGATCCAGAATTGGCCTCCACAGTCCCTTACGGACTCATTGTTAAAACCGTGTTTATGGAAGACACTCTTACTCGGCTACGAGGGATCGCCAAAGAAGAAGAGAAAAAGAACCATTTGAGGGCTTTGCAATGTAGCAGTGCCCACTCAGCTCCCATAGTAGGCATGATCGTTTTTTTAACTACTATTCAGAACGGATTGAAACATAACACGATTCAATCAAGTGCAATTATTTTCAGCCCGGAAAGAGGGAGAGAGAATATGCACTTGAGCTGAACTGCAAAACATTAAGAGTTTCTGGATTCCGTTATCGTGCCACTGGCTCCTGTTTTCCAAGTGCTGCATCACTTGAGCTCATGGTCAACCCCCAGAAAGGAGGTTCTGTCACTGAATGGCGGAGTGGATACAAATCAATAATATTTTTTTAAAAAAAATAGGATTTTTTTAATATCAATTTTTTTTATTTACATTGGATTTTTAAAATAAAATGTTTTTGGAGGAAAAATCTTTCTAAAGATAGTTTTCTGTTTAAGTTACCGGTACATTATAGTCCAAAGGCTATTCATCAGGAAATAAGGATTTGTTTTAAGTATTTCATGTGTGCTAAAATTCAGTCTTAAGGGTTAACCACATCAGTTAACAAACATGGATACATACGCTATAATATTGTTTTAGTTAAATAAATAGTTTAAATTGTTATTAAGGAAATGATTATTTTTTTCGTCCAACAAAGTATAGCAGAAAAGTTGTCCAAATATTAACAGTTAACTTATTAAACCTCACAATAATTTCATAATTATCTGTCTATGTATTTCTAACAGTATAACCAAAATCAGTAATTTTTGATATAACTGTAAAACAAACTCTGAAAATTTATTATTCCAAAAATGAAACCTTCCTCTGGTTGTAAATATTAATATTATACCAGCAAGACCTCATCCTAGACCACTCTAGCTGATTCTTTGTGAATGGTGCGTTAGAAGGCAGATGGAATGAAACAAAAAAAATTCATTGACTAGTGTGGAGATACTTTTGCAATTCCTGTTCCATACCTCTTGACAGAAACTCAAAAACTGTACTTAGCCAGAAAGCAGTGGAGAGAAAATTATTCCACAACTTGTGTCCTTAAGAACTTCCCTGCTGGACAAGAACAAAAGTCTATTAAATCTACCTTTCTGTTTCCAACAGTAAACGAAAAGATGCTTTGGGGAAACTCACAAACATCCTTCCTCTCTTCCCTTCCTATACTAGTTACTCAGAGGTAAGGTAAAGGTAAAGGGACCCCTGACCATTAGGTCCAGTCATGACCGACTCAGGGGTTGTGGCGCTCATCTCTCTTTATTGGCCGAGGGAGCCGGTGTACAGCTTCCGGGTCATGTGGCCAGCATGACTGAGCCGCTTCTGGCGAACCAGAGCAGCGCACGGAAACGCCGTTTACCTTCCCGCTATTTATCTACTTGCACTTTGACGTGCTTTTGAACTGCTAGGTTGGCAGGAGGTACATCATCCCTAATGCCATTTTACTACTTTGCTTAGTACCCAACACAGCTAGTCCTTGTGAAATACTAACCTACGGTTACCATATTTTTTTCAAAGAATCCGGGGACACTTTCTTTTCTTTTTTTGGAAAGAGAGAAATAAAGTTATTTTTAAAAAGTTATTTTTCAAAAAAAGAAGTAATATCTTCTCTTCTGTGGTCTCCTCTGTGGCGCGGCCTTCCACTGTGCCCCAGCCTGCTCTCTTGGAGTACTAGCAGCCATGGAGTAGGCTCGGGTCGGGCCTGGGCTCAGCCACGTGTCCTTGCCCCACCCCACCCCCCGCTGCTCTCCTACCTCTCTTCCTTAGCGGCGGCAGAGGCAGCAGCGTGGCAACGTTTGGGCTCCCCTCTTTTTTCTCCTCCTTCTTTCTTTCTCCTCTTCTCCTTCTCTCTGTGTCGGCTCCGGGGTTTTCCAGGGTTGACGCGCGGGGCATCTCTAGTTTCCCCTTGACAGTGGCAGTGGCGGTTTCAGCAGCCCGGAGCCAGCCTGGTAGCGCAGTTGGCTCTGGCTGCCTTAAGGAGCTGCTCGCTGCCATGGCGTCCGCCATTTTGCCTCGCCAGAAGTCCTCATATGACGTGTCTTGTGCCATTGTGCCATTCTGGGCCCATAACCGAAAATGTTGTATTTGCAGAGTCCCGAGCACAGCGGAAGGATGAGCAGTAAGTGCCACATACTTTACATTACTTTACTTTATTTACACTTCAATGCTAAGAGCTTACAAACAAGCATCTTGCCTCTGCGTGAGCAGAGGCATCCTCTCTCCTCTGAAGCACGGAGAGAACTGAGAAAAACAGGAAACCAGTGTACGTCACATCCAGTCTCCTTTCCCGTGGGAAAACCCAACAGCAACTCTGACTGTGGAATGTAAACATTGTCCCGTGACAAGCACTTCGCTGCACAGTGAAGAGAGCAGAAACCAACATCACGCAACATTCATTCCCTACTAATAAATCTACAACACTTAAAATATAAATCCAGGGACGCTAAATGAAATCCAGGGACGGATTTTGTCCAGGGACAGATTTTTAAATCTGGGGACTGTCCCCGGGAAATGGGGACGTCTGGTAACCATAACCTAACCCTTTTTCTCGTGCACAATCCCCACTCGGCTGAAAAATGTGTAAGATACTCAATGTGGCTTGTGGAGGAGATTGTTCCAGTGGACTATGATTAAAAGGGGGGCATTTGGAAGACACTAAAATATATTCATTTGGGAATGTGAGACTTCATCTCACACACACATAAGCTAGTGAAGTAGATATCAGCACATATCAAGGAAGTGGGTTCTACAAAGTTAATTATACACTGCATTTTACCTTGGGCTGTCTCAGATTATGCGGAAGTGATAAATTATGAGTTTGAATTGATTATTTTACATTATGGAAATCAAGATTGGTAAACAGTAAGCAGCCTTCGTTCCTGGAATATTAGCTGGAATATTATTCTGGCTGGGCCACTGTGGGTCTTGGCCATGAAGTTCTGTGTTCTACCTGTTAGGATTTGGCTTAAATCCTGAGGTTATATACGAAGGAAGCTGTTTTGAACCTCAGCATAAAATGTCCTGTAAGGCTGAGGTGCTACTGGCATGGTCAGATGAACACGGAGTTGCAGGAGCCAAAAGCCACCCAGTGGAAGGGTTTACAAAACAGTGGTACATCGAATTGCATTGCATAACTAGTTGGGCAGCTTACTAAGGAGAACAGGAGCCTGATAAGAAGTGGTATTTAAAAAATATTGTTCTATTACATGGGTAGGCAAACTAAGGCCCGGGGGCTGGATTCGGCCCAATCGCCTTCTCAATCCGGCCCGCGGACGGTCCGGGAATCAGCATGTTTTTACATGAGTAGAATGTGTGCTTTTATTTAAAATGCATCTCTGAGTTATTTGTGGGGCATAGGAATTTGTTCATTTACCCCCCAAAAATACAGTCTGGCCCCCCACAAGGTCTGAGCGACAGTGGACCGCCCCCTGCTGAAAAAGTTTGCTGACCCCTGTTCTATTAGTTTTCAATTACAGTCCAATAACAGCCTCATTATAAAAATACCAATTTATAATACTTTTATTAATACCAATTGTTCAAATACCGAATTATATAATTTAGATCAATCTAGCTCCCCACATGCTAGATTTGATGGTTTGATTATTCTTTATTTCTGTGTTCCCCTTATTAATTTCAATTACATTCCAATCATAATAATAATCCCTTATACAACAACTTCTATTTGTTTTGACACATTAAATGATTTAGAAAACTGCAGGTGAGGAACTCAAACTACAGTGGTACCTCGGGTTAAGAACATAATTCGTTCTGGAGGTCCGTTCATAACCTGAAACTGTTCTTAACCTGAGGTACCACTTTAGCTAATGAGGCCTCCCGCTGCCACCGCCACGCAATTTCTGTTCTCATCCTGAAGCAAAGTTCGTAATCCAAGGTACTATTTCTGGGTTAGCGGAGTCTGTTACCTGAAGCATCTGTAACCTGAGGTACCACTGTATATCCCTGCTCTTCCTGGGTTTGGCAATTATCCTGTTCATGGTGTTTCTTCCTGTCCTTGTAAGGTGTTATGTCTTTCTTTCCCCGGTTGTTGCTGTTATCTGTCATGCAGTGGGCGAAGCTGATATCTCATTGTTGTTCCAGAAATTTCTCCATCGGTCCGTCCAGCAGCTTGTTGTTTTGCAACTTTAACGAGAAATGCAAAACTCACTCTGTCCCAGTAAAAAACCTGTTTTCACCATTTTTTTCCTCTCAGCCTGGGAAGAAGAGCAGTCTGTCAAACTGCAGATGACTCAATAAAGAACTTTATCAGTTCCTTGGCAGTTCACAGTCTTCTTTCATCCTTCCTTCCAACTGAATATATACTTCCAATTAAATTCCAAGTCCTCTTCGCGTTATTCAGTTCACTTCGTAAATAATAAAGGATGGGGAAGAGTCAGCTGTAAGCTTCCATCATAAACCTTCTGCAAAATAGAGCTTCACATAGTTCCAGTTGAGGATATATACCATATTTATAATCCAATTTCTTCCATCCTTGCTTGTACAAATATAATTTGAACTAACATTCAGAGGAGGGTTGCCGAATCATAAATGCAGAGAAGAAAGTTTTAAATAAAGAAACCGTAGGCTCCCCTCCCACCTACTGTCTTTTGCACCAAATGAAGTCTTATCTCAAGTTCAAACCTTCAAGTCCTTGCAGTTGGTTTGTCCCGCAGTTTGTGATATCATCTCTTCTAGCACGTGCCTGTAAAGGTAAAGGGACCCCTGACCGTTAGGTCCAGTCGCGGATGACTCTGGGGTTGCGGCGCTCATCTCGCTTTATTGGCCGAGGGAGCCAGCGTACAGCGTACAGGTCATGGGGCCAGCATGACTAAGCCGCTTCTGGCGAACCAGAGCAGCGCACGGAAACCCCGTTTACCTTTCTGCCGGAGCGGTACCTATTTATCTACTTGCACTTCGTGCTTTTGAACTGCTAGGTTGGCAGGAACAGGGCCCGAGCAACGGGAGCTCATCCCGTCGCAGAGATTCAAACCGCCAACCTTCTGATCAGCAAGCCCTAGGCTCTGTGGTTTAACCCACAGCACCACCCCCGTGTCTGTACCTTAGTCCAATTAAGCTCTAATTAACAGGAGAACCTCTGCTTCTTAGTGGCAGAGTTGGAGGGTTTTTGGAAGGCGAAGTGCTTTTGCACTCAGTGCCTCCCTAACCCCCGTATTCCATGCCGGAGAGCCAGGTACCGAGACTAACTGCAAGGGAAACCCATTCCTGGTGGGAATTTTCAAGGATAATTACCCTCAATCATCTTTGTTTTTCCTTTGCCAACAAGCTCCCGCTGTCGTGGGGGCTGCCTCCATTAAGGTAGAGTGGAACTGGAAGCCAATATAAGAAGTGGTTAAGCCTCCATTTATGCAACAGTGTAGGAAGTGGGATCACTTCTCAGGAAGTCACATATTGCAAGATGCACCTAAGCCTTTTCATTACAGAAGTAGGAAATAAAAATAGAGGAGCAACCAGTTTCTGCTCAAAACGGTCTTAAAATGTTTTGATTGCATACTACATTGCATGCTGTTTTTACTCATCCATAAATCTATTACACACAAATTTGCAAGAAGCCTTTAATGATTATGAGTATGGTTTTGGTAGAAGGGATATATAATTAATTGTTTGCCTAACGTGGTCCATGCTGTTGGAGAAGAGTCCACTCACAGTTTGTCCCTCAGGCTAATGCTGCCCCCAAAATAAAATACTGTTGTCGGATTTTCCCCCATATGAGGGAATGGCAGCCATTCACTTCTATGGGGGAAAGTGAAAACCAATGGGTGAAACTGAGAACTGTACAAGTCTCTATTAAGGCTTCGAGCCTAATTTTAGGAGTGGGGAGGGGTGAATTTCGGCTGAGTCTCTATCCGAATAGACCCGCACTGGGATCTGTTCCTTTCATAAACGCTGAACTCTATGCCTAATCAAGCAATCTCTTCTCTCAAGTCTGGGAGCAGCAGAAATGAAATTTCATCATTTCGCCCTCCATAATGAGCTCACACTGGAAATTTGGCATGCTAGCAACACATCCAAGACTCCACTTTTGAATAAGATTAAAAATCATGGTATATAAGGTGGTAGTATCTAATTTCCAGACTTACAAGGGAGACCCACTACTGAAGGTCCTTTGTTTTTCCTTTAAAATAGCCATGGGGAGATCCAAATCCAAATCCCAAATTGATGTTTGTTCCAGAGGAAGAAAATGGAAGTTACTATGCTGTGCCTGTACGTTTCTGCCCAGGAGGGGAAAGCAACTTGGGGTGGGTCAATTTAGAGGAGGGAAATGGGTACCGACCGGTGAGTGGTTAATCTGCCCTTCCCCAGTGGTGCTGCTCTGATCAAGCTCGGAGTTTCTTGCAGCATCTTTTAAGTGAAGATGAAAATGTCAGGGCATCCAATCACATAGCTCTTCCCCATAACAGCATCTGGCTGTAAGGGATGGAGGGCCAAGCCACCGATCTCGCAAACTTTGTTTCCTTAAACTTATAACCCGTATTTTCCCACCAGATGAACTGAAGTTGAATTACTCAAGACACAGCTTCATTGTAATAGGAAAGAAATAAAATGACCAAGGTATCATATACAGCGGTACTTCAGGTTAAATACGCTTCAGATTACAGACTCCGCTAACCCAGAAATAATACCTCGGATTAAGAACTTTGCTTCAGGATAAGAACAGAAATCGTGCTCTGGTGGCGCGGCAGCAGCGGGAGGCCCCATTAGCTAAAGTGGTGCTTCAGCTTAAGAACAGTTTCAGGTTAAGAACGGACCTCCAGAACGAATTAAGCACGTAACCCGAGGTACCACTGTAATAAAGCACATCCAGAAAATCAGGACTACAGTGGTACCTCAGGTTACATACGCTTCAGGTTAAAGACTCCGCTAACTGAGAAATAGTGCTTCAGGTTAAGAACTTTGCTTCAGGATGAGAACAGAAATCGGGCTCTGGTGGGGTGGCAGCAGCAGGAGGCCCCATTAGCTAAAGTGGTGCTTCAGGTTAAGAACAGTTTCAGGTTAAGTACGGACCTCCAGGACGGATTAAGTACTTAACCCGAGGTACCATTGTATTAAAATAACAAGCCAGGAGAACAGACAAATGAGCAGCTAAGGATAATTAACAGCATAGTGTCAGGGCCTGATAGATCTCACCTACAAGGTGAGTCTTGCTACAGAAAAGGTCAGTAGTCCAACCCGAAAAGGCTCCCCCACTCCAGGCTCAGGTTCTGAGAAAGTGGAATCTTGCCTTCAGTATACATACCGCAGACTATGAAGGATCCTTAAAGTTCTTTTGTGACTAATAATTGTAACAAACAAATCATGCCAGCCAATTAATAGGTTCACGATGACTGAACATAGCAGGACGTGAGTATTTAGCCTGCAGAGCTGAAAACTAACACTGCGTTAGGGAAAAGAAAACAATTTCCCTTCCCCACTGTAAGGTCACTGTCCTGCAATGTGACACAGTAAGCAATTGTGCAACTAAGCCCTCCAGAACCTGATTGCAACTTTGGAATGTGACCATTCTTGTGCAATCAAGTTTGTCACGATCATATGAACGAGAGAGGGGGAAAAGAGTCATTGGGAAATAAATCTCTTGTTTACCTGCTAGTTGCTGATAGGAATCCACGGATTCCCATACTCTAGTAGGTATCTAAAGTGAAGGGGAAAGGTTCAAACTAACTGACATGCCATATACATATATATATATATATATATATATATATATATATATATATATTTGCTTTCGTAGATTTTCACGGGTACAGGAATGCAGGTTTTGGTGTCCTCGGGTGTCTTCCCGTGTAAAAGTTGGGGTGTCTAGGCGACCTCGTCGAAACGTCGCCTAGACACCCCAACTTTTACACGGGAAGACACCCGAGGACACCAAAACCTGCATATATATATATATATATATATTCTAATTAAGCAGTTTTTGACCATTTCACACAATTCCTAAACTCTGTGCTGGGGTGCCCTGGTGTGTCACCGCAGTGGCTGAAATAATAATAATAAACATGTGCTTTGAAACATAGCCACCATGTTTGATACAGCTACCCCCCCCCCCCATGCTCCTGTCCCAAAACATGATAGTGACACTTAACTTCAGAGTCAGGAAAAGCTACATTATTCAGGCTAGTAGCAGAACAGGCTCAGCAGTGAGAACAAGGTCCAAGAGTCAAGATTTCAAGGTATATTGGAAAGCAAGAGTTTCACAACTGAGCAGCAGTTATGGCAATGTCCCGACATGCACACTTTCTCAGGGCAGGTGCAACTGATGTCCCCTACAAAGGCAGCACCTGGTTTTGGGTGACAAGACTGTCTCCTGCCTTTCTCCAGCTCTGACACTATCTCTTCCTGTTCAGCCCCTCCTCCTGGCTGTTCAAAGTTCATCCCACTCCCCGATGATGTGCACTTTGCAGGAGGGATGGAGGAGAGAGGGCCGATCCTCTTCTCTGACATATAGGGCCACACTTTTTTTGTATGCGATCTGGAAGGCTTAATCAATTGTAAATCGGCTCCTGTGCCCATAAATTTCATCCGCTTTGGTCAAGAGGGAGGAAAGTTCTAGGCATTTTTAGATTATCCATTATAGTGAATGGGGAAGCACAGAACTTCCTTTTACATAGAGCAGTTCAAAACTCAAAACACAGATAAAGTGGAGAGAGGACAGATTGATTCAGAAAGAGACTGGATTTTTTATTTTTAAAAAACACAGATACCAATACAAGGGAAATCTTGAAGTTTGTTTATACCCCAAAGAATAGTGATTTCCTCCCCCCTTCTGGAAAATGGATTATATTCCTTATTATTATTATTATTATTATTGTAATGATTATTAAGATAGTGAACACCCATTATCTTTGTTTTCTCTGTTTAAATTTGGATCTGAAGTATTATTTTATATGGTGGCATGAGTAAGATTGTAAAGCATTTCCCAGTATCTTTCCTTTTACATTCACTTTACACTTTTGAGAAGAATCATATTCTGTGCATGTATATTTATGCGGGAGTGTATATTCTCTTTCTTCCATACAGAAAATAAGAAAGTAAGGGGATAAAAAGAGCATACTGTGTTAAGCAACACTTAACCAGCATATTGCACTAGGAGACAAAGGCATGGACATCATTTGCAATTCACAAGAGTGCGCAGTAATCAAACCGCTCTGATCTTACTTTTAGATTAACAAAGTTTGGTTTTGCTTTTGAACCATGTGACAGGAACTCTTGAGTGTCACGGCAGAAACTGGCTACGGCCAACCATATAATTACTAGGAGATTTAGAATTTCACATTAGAGCTTCCATCCATTGTATATGAATTGATGAGTTCCTCTGATAATGAGGCACTTGATAGCATCAGTTTGAACTGAAAGATAAATTGTTTGTAATTGGTGCTGGTTTTGCCAGCACCAAAATCCTCTGCACAACCACAAAACAGGTTTTAGCAATGCATGCTCCCCAACTACTGTGCAACCAGTGGCGGAGCTTCATGCTCCGGCACCGGGGGGCAGAGAGCAGGCGGGGACGGGGCTGGTGTGCATCCCAGGGGCTTGGTGTGCCACCCACAAGGGTGTGGTAGGTGTCCTGGGGGCATGGCATGCTGCCTGCGGGGCGCCCAGCGCGGGGACATCCACAATGGCACCCCACCGGGATTGCACTGCCAGGGGCAGTGCGCTCCCCCTGCACTCCTCTTCCTCCGCTACTGCGTGCAACAACCCCAAATCTTTATTTGCCTATATTGCAAACGTGCTCTGCAGGCACTGATAAAAATGAAATGAAAATTAACTAACCATGTTCAAAGCTAAGTTTATAGAGTTGTAAGAGCCTTGGTAGACCCTCAAACATGTTGTTATTTCCCTGGTATTTTTATCATCTAGTGTATGGGAGCTATGGGTGACTTGGGGGGGGGGAAGGTTTTGCACCCGTGATCTGCGGAAAGCTAGCTGCAGTTTGTTCTAAAAACCCGGCTAAATTGTGTGGCTGGCTGTTTTCAGCCATTACTCTCTGCTATTTTATCTATTCAATTATTTTTTGGTTCCATATTTATTGTTACAGTGTTCCCTGGGGTTTGCTTGTTCATTTGTTTTAATACTCCTGGTTTTTAATTACCTTAAAAAGCTGCTCCGTGAGTTTCACTGACGGATGGCGTAGAATAGATTAAGCAAAAACGACAACAGCATCTGAGAAGCAGTGTGGTTCAAGTGGCTAGTGTCAGACTAGAATCTGGGAGGCCAGGATTCAACCCCCCCCCCCTTCAGCTGTAACGTCCCTACATCTCAACCTAACCTCTTCTGGGGATTAAATGAGGAGGGGGAGAATCACACATGCCACCTTGAGCTCCCTGCGGGGACAGAAGAAGAGTTTGGATTTGATATCCCGCTTTATCACTACCCTAAGGAGTCTCAAAGCGGCTAACATTCTCCTTTCCCTTCCTCCCCCACAACAAACACTCTGTGAGGTGAGTGGGGCTGAGAGACTTCAGAGAAGTGTGACTATTCCAAGGTCACCCAGCAGCTGCATGTGGAGGAACGGAGACGTGAACCCGGTTCACCAGATCACGAGTCTACCGCTCTTAACCACTACACCACACTGGCTCTTAGAAAGAAGGTGTTTGTGAAACCTTCTTTTGACTACCTCTTGCCCCTGGCCAAAAATGAGAAGATGATGGAGGATAAGACTATCAGTAGCTACTGGTCATTATGGGTTTTGGCTATCGGAAGTATTATAAATACGAGTTGCTGGCGATTCTGCTTGCAAGGCATTCCCAGAGGCAAGTGGTTTGCCACCCTGAGAACACAATATTGGACTTGATCAGACCATTCATCTAATCCAGCAGAACTCTTCTCACATGATTATGAACTTGCCTGGCATCTGCAAGGCTCTTTCTGATATACTACACAAATCTACCTCCTTGGGGTTTAAAAGCCATGGCTTCTTGTCCCTCCCCTCAGCAGAGGAGGACCCTTTAACAGCCTTGAAATCTGTCAGCGCCCCCCCCCCCTACTCTTGCTATTAATTTTTTGGGAAAGAATTCTACGGCACCCTTACAAAAGTCAGAACGTTTATTGAGTGCCCTCCGTGTGTTGAGTAGCTTTCCTCAACCTGCTCTGCGCTCACGTCAAGCTGATGATGAAGGGGGGAAGAAGGAAGAACTCACAGCAACTTGCAGGAGGAGGAGTTGCCCGATGAGGCATAGACTGTTAGCTCCGAGAAGCCTGCTTTGGGCAGCATTTCCATGGTGACCACCATGTGCGCTCTAGCCCTCACACAATGGAGATCGGAAGACAGCAAACCAACCATCGCTCCTCCCACGTATGGAGTAAATCAACAACCATCTGCTTCATATTGGTGGGCGCCCTGTCTACCTCCTCCCTTTCTCCCTCCATGAATGAAGAAGGCCGATAAAGAAAGCAGCATCTGTGCAACCAGCGGGATGAGGCGATGAAGTTCTGAGGTGATAGGGTGAGGGTACATTTATTTGCAGTATTTATATACTGGTTTTCATGCGGATCTCACCAAGTGCATTATTACAACAATAAGAATCATGGGCGATCGAAGTCCCGGCAGGGGGCATCAGGACCGGGGGCAAGATGGTGGGGTGGGAGGAGGAACAGGGGTCCAGAAGCCAGGAGTCAGGAAGCCAAGAGTCTGAGGATCAAAAAGCAGGGAGTCAAGAAGCCAAGATTCAAGGATCAGAAAGCAAGAAGCCAAATGCAGCAAGGCAGGAAATGTGTTGCTGTGGCAAAGAGCCGATGGGAAAATGCTGACCTTATATCCCTTCCCGGCTCTTGCCACCAGGTGCTGTGAGTTACCAATCGGCGTCACCTTGCCTCCTCAGAACAAACTTAGGAAGGCCCCAGTCCTGCAAAGTCATATTGATCACAGGGCCTGGCTCCTGCACGCACACCTCACAGTTACAAGATAATAGATAAGACAACTTGTTTGTTTAGAAAAAGCTGCCATTGCTTCTCCTCACTCCTCAGGGCAATATGGCCCTCATAAGCCCCTGAGGTGGCAGTTGGAGGAAAGAAGGGGCTACTATGGAAGCTTCCTCAAGTCTCTTTCTCATTCACTCACTCCTCTTCAGCGCAAGATGACAACCATTTCGTGCAGGGAGTCAGCACCCAGTTCTTGAGCACGTATATGCAAAGTTATTCCATAATGCATGCTCTGTTCCATTCTGCCCTGTTCCATTCTGTCCCCATTCCGCCTTCTTCCAGATCCACTAGGACCTGCGCGTCAGTGATTGCACATCAACAGGAAGCGCCTAAAATGGCCACCACCCATAAAATTTGGGTTGCAGGTGTGGGGATGCCATTTTTCAATGCGCCCCGTACATGTGCTGAAAGAGTAGGCAACTATCCCAACAGTGAAGAAGACCCTAAACTGGAATCTCTACCCTCCATCCAGGAAAACAAGGAGCAACAGTCAGACTTCAAGGACACATGTCGAACAGGCAAAAAGAACTCAAGGAGGGTATGGAGAAGATCTGGGGATCTGGGCCCAGAGTGTCCTGAAAGCCAGGAAGAGAGGCCTGGGCCTGAGGATCCCCACTCTTGATGTAGGCAGAAACTGTACCTGTTCTTTCATATTAGGGTGACAGCAACCTGGCTCCACCTCCTACGCAAGGCAATATCTTACAACATATGAATAAAATACATTTTAGCATTCAGAATATCTAATTTGGAGGGGCGGATGACGTACAGAAAATCAGGAGATATTGCTGAAGAGCATGCATTATGGAATAACTCTGCCCAACAAGCCTTTTTAAAAAGCAATGATGCTTGGTCCATCATGAGCAGGAACTATTGTAATGGCAACCATTTTTAGCCAGATGAAATTTCTCAATGCAGATTTGGATCCTCCGAAAATGAAACACCCAAGGAATTTTAAAAGAGGTAGGTGGTAGTGCTTTAAGCTGGCTCCCGATAACGGACCAAGAAGTTATTTTGCAAGCAAAAAAGGTTTCAGGTTGCAGAGGTTTCCAGATTGCAGTGATGTCTACTGTGAACAACGGCTACAAGTCTAGATGGCTACACTCTGCAGCCACAGCCAGGTGAAGCAATGTTACCGCATACTAGGAGTGTTCTTGCAGTTGGGTCCTGCTTTGGAGATTCCCATAGGCCACCTGGGTGACCACTTTGAGAACAGGATGTTGAGCTAGATGGGACATTGGCCTGATCCAGCAAGCTCTTCTTTTGTGTCTCGTGTGTCTTTCATGTCATGGAGAGACTCTGTAGATACCAACCCTGCTATGCAGGTAGCATCTGCACCAAACTTTTGGTACCCAAGGGAACATTTGCAAAACATTCTGTGCATCACCACATACACACATTTCAACCAAACTAGAAACCATTATATTGGCTATAATGTTTCTTTAAAGCTTAATTTGAGCAGCGGGGAGGGACTACATGGACACCAAAGGTGGCCTCTGAAAGGAAATGGTTGCTCACAGGTGCAACCTCTGACATATACAAATTTTTAATACATGCAACCATCACTAGCTGATTGCATTTGGAGTTGTATGAACGTTCCGTTTCCTTTCCTATAAGATGACTACACCCTCCCCCCTCCTTACCCTTTCCTTTCTTCCTGATTTAATTTGTACTGGGCTGTATTTCTCTTGTAAAATTCCCAGGGAAACTGCAATGAAACTGTACACTTAAAAAAGAAAGGCATGGAGTGGCTCAGATTTCCCCACCACCATTAAACAAGAAAAGAAAGCGTTCCTTGAACAGCCCCCTCCAAGCTATGCTAAAACAATTTGAACGCAACAAGGTTGCATAACCAGTATAAAGTGTCATGAAGTTTAAGCTTTGTAATGCAATCAGCCTGTTCCTGGAGCCAAAACCTGAATTCAGAGAACCTGCATTTTCCAGAATCATGTCTTTCTGTGTGTGTATGTCTTTCACCACCCTCTGATTCATTTGACTTTGAAAGCAAAACAAACACATTGCTGCTTTTCGTATTATTGCACAAGACGGCAATTCGCAAGAATGAAATGTGTTCAGAGTTCCTAGAAGAAGAAAAAAAAAACCTGCAGCGATGCAAGCTGCCAACTCGTTCAATGTCAACCTTCAGGCAGTATAGCAGGCCGAGCAGTAAAATGAGTCACGGTGAGTCACTCTAAAGCTATTTTTTGCTTTGAAAGTATTGCCAGGCACAGTGTTAATGTTCAACCCAGAGTAAATTTAGCAATGGCAGGAAAAACAAGAGTTTCCATGGTTGCTCCTCAGCAATGTTTATGGTGCATATGGGCAACCAATACGCAAAAGAGTTAAGCCAAATAAATTACGGGGACACATTCCTTTTTCATTAAAAAAACAAAACACCAAACAAACCCTCCAAATTTTGAAACATTTGGGTTTCATGACTCACTTGGCTACTTTCTCTACTTTTCTCCAATTCCAAAAAATGCAATCAACAACATGCCTCTCTTCATCCAGAGTACCATAAAACTACTGTTAGTAATATGCTTAACACAACACAGCCTTCCTTTTTTTACTGGACCAAAGCATATGACTTCTGGTTCCAGCTGTGGGTGGAACCAGGACCAATTAACACAACGATGCTTATCAAGTTATAGGATGCTAACTTGGATGCGGTAAGAAATTGGTGTCACAGATAAGCTGGAAGCAGGCAGACCTTTCTTACCCCGTGAATGAACATGGCAAGAAAAAAAGGAAGGAAGGATTACAGCTTCATCATGTAAATTGCCTCTTAGGGTTTGTGTGTCTTCTAAGTGCCAGGCAGAAGAGGAACCTGGAAGCGAGGGCTCAGTTTCATGAGCAGCGGTTGCGTGGTGCAACACCCTGGGGATAAGGGGAGATGGGAGAAGGCAAACATGCAGAAAAGAGAATTACGAAGGAACTCCGATGGCTCGGGAGAAAAGTCTAGCCAGTTCAGCATCCTAGTGCTTTCCTAGTGGGCAATTAGATGCCTCCAGGAGGACCACAAGCAAGGCATGAAGGCAACAGCACCCCTTGTTGTTGCTTCACAGCTACTGCTAGGCATTCTGCTCTGAGAGCATGATGGTTCCATATTCCCATCAGTCCCTCGATTTCTGGCGCACAGGCATAATGGCTGTTGCTTTTGTAGCCTAAATGGGACCACCCACACAGAAGAGGGAGCTATCAAAAGGCTTGGGGAAACCTCTACATTTGCAATAATCAGCCACGGGATCTGGAATGCGAAGTTGGGGAGGGGGACACACACAGTGCGATGAGGACTGTGTTCAGTGACCGCAGAATGAAGTATCATGGAGGAAAACACAGTGAACACACTGGTTCACTGAAAAGGAGCACTTCGCACTGCAACGTTTTGCTGCAGCTGTGTTATTAGTAGGCTTATCCATCAACAGCTGCATCCTCTCTGAGTCCGTAGAGTTCCCCTTTAAAAGCCACCTGAGCTAGTAGTCGCTGTGTATTTTATGAGAGCGCGGACATTCTGTCTGTCCTGAATCTACTGCCTATCAATTTCATTGGAAACTGAAATTGAATTAACTGGGAGGGAAGCAGCACTTTGGAGAGAGGCCCTGGCTCAGTGACGAAACACATGCTTTGCTCACAGAAAATCCCAGGTCACCCCCAGTTTAAAGCATTTCTGCTGGCAGGGCTAGGAAATACAACAAAACAACACCACCACAAGCTGGCTTATAAGTATAAAACCAAATTTACTAGAATAATAGCTAGAATAGAGATAGACTTGTAACCATTCGAACAACCAACATACTAAGGTGCCATGTGCAAGACAAAGCCTGGAGATACTGTAAACAAGGAGTGGATAAATGTACAAGTGTATCTTAACAAGTTACATGTGCAGTAAACATTACACAGACTGGATAAATGAACCGTTCAACAAGTAGCAACCCTGCGCCGCCACAATGGCAAGGGTAGCACACTGGAAAATATGAAAAAGCTTTTCAAAGCTGTTTTTCAAAGATTGAACTGGATGAGATGTTCTTCAATGGGTCTTGAGTTGGAAACAAAGCCGTATGCACGGATCAATCACAGGAAGGCAAATCAAAGCCGCCACCCCGGTGAGAATAATTCAAGTGGGCAAAAGGAGACCTGTTCTCCGGATATATTACAGGGTTCAAAACACACACTTTGCTCACAGAAAATCCCAGGTCACCTGGGATTTCTGCTGGCAGGGCCAGGAAATACCCAAGACCCACTGGTTTAAAGGTTTGTTCTGGACTTCCATTATACTGGGTTTTCTGTGTGCCATGTACCCTCTTTTGGAAGAGTACCGAAATACGCTGCAAACTGAATTTTACAGTTTAACAAATTCATAGCCAATACGCTGCAATTATTCGTTTTTGAGTTACACGTCATTTTATTTCTATAAGGAGCACTATGTCTGAACATCTGATTTCACGTTCTGAAGCAACATCATGATTAGTCAAGGCTGTCAAAGGTATCTTCAGGCTATAAGGGGAAGTATGGTATGAATGACTTGCAGCAACCCCACTCTTCCAGTAAGGAGGGCTGGATCAAAGAACGACACTGTAATGCAGGCAGGCTAAACATGCATGTGCTGCTCTTTCTCAAAGGTAGACGTTCAACCAGCTTGCAGATACTAATAGTGATATGCTAAAAACGCATCAATTAAAATTGCTTCGTTGGGTGGAGGGGATCCTGTCTAATACAGCAGAGATTAGTGTGCTCTCCAGATTTTGAAACCTATGGGTTTTTAATTTTATTTTATTTTTTATCATTGTTGTTGTTTGTTTGTTTTGTTATTAATATTACAATGCACATTCCTCCATGCAGGGAATTTGCCTCTGCAAAGCACCAAGCATATTCAATGGAAGTATAGAAATAAAACAACATTCTAAATACATATCTTACTTATTAACACATTTATAACCTACCTTCTCAGCAAAGTAAAAATAAAATAAAATAAATCACTGGAGTGCCCCACATTTGATATGAACGGCTGCTAAAAATGCACCGCCTTTGCCCCCGGGAGGGATTTGTTCAAAAAACGTGTCAGGGTCGGAAGAAATTTAATTTCAAGTACCTGCAGGTGCTTTTCCTCTTTCTTTATTTTTATCCTGCTAGAGGAGGTGTTTTCTTTGTTTTGTGGTTTGCCTTCTTCCCATCAGAGCCCTTAAAGGTGCTTAAATGTACTTTAATAGTATACTCCATGTACTTTAGTACATGCACTAAATAAGCGGCTAAATGAATGTCAGTAATGAGCAAGAAAGGAGGGGCGGGGGCGGTAAATACCTTTCCGAGCCGCATTTTAAAGTTACCGTACTTTTCTGTGTATTAGACGAGGGGTTTTTTATGATAAATTAATCTGAAAAATTGGGGGTCGCCTTATACATGGACAGTGCAGAGTGGGGACAGGTGACTGGCTGCTGCCGCAAGCATGATATCTTAAGTGGTGATTGTTTGGGTGACTGGTGGCTTCTGCAAGGGCTGCTGTGGATTGGCTGTTGTTGCTGCAATTGGGCGGGCGTTTGGCGGCGAGCAGGTACAGTATTTTCGTCTTCCACGGCGCATGCAATAGCGTTCGGCAGGCAGGTTAGCGGTTTTCATCGAAACCAACCCCCCAAGAATGCTGGGCAATCCCACCCAAGAAAAGCTCTAGAACCTTGGGCAATCCTCCCCCCAAAAAGCACAACATCTCTGGGCAATCTCCCCCCATTTTCTTAATTTTGAGTCCCCCAAAATGAGTCTTATACATGGGGGGGGGGCGTGTTATACGCAGTAAAAGATGGTACATGTGGCTAGTTAAGTGGCTGAAAGGTGCGTGCATGGGGAGCGTCTGGGGATGTCGACACACTCATAGAATCATAGAATCCTAGAGTTGGAAGAGACCACAAGGGCCATTGAGTCCAACCCCCTGCCAAGCAGGAAACACCATCAGAGCACTCCTGACATATGGTTGTCAAGCCTCTGCTTAAAGACCTCCAAAGAAGGAGACTCCACCACACTCCTTGGCAGCAAAGTAAGAGCTGTCGAATAGCTCTTACTGTCAGGAAGTTCTTCCTAATGTTTAGGTGGAATCTTCTTTCTTGTAGTTTGGATCCATTGCTCCGTGTCCGCTTCTCTGGAGCAGCAGAAAACAACCTTTCTCCCTCCTCTAGGTGACATCCTTTTATATATTTGAACATGGCTATCATATCATGATGCACATCGCAGTGGTGAAATCTCGCCGGATTTTGCTTGTTCCCCCCATCTCTTTACTGCAGCACTATCCCACCAGCTCAGGGGTGGATATTAGACAAAAACTCAAAGGTAATTATGTAGATAGATTTACCAGAGCTAAACGAGATTGCCAAACAATTACACATTATTACGAATGCCAGCTAAAGAAGTGCTTTCTTGCTTGGCATGCTAATGCGCCGCCTTTATTCATTAGACTTAAGCTCCAGTAATTATTATTTGCAGCCTAGAGTGAGATAAAGTAATCAAGCAGCTATTGCTTATTGCTCTTCTGACTGTGGGAAGAAGCTTCCTACACAACTTCTGGTTATGAGTCTAGACGTAAATTAAAGGCTCTAATCCTATGCGCACGTACCAGAGAGCGGGTCCCCATTGAAATTAGGGAGGTTTACTTCTGAGAAAACATGCACTGCAAGAAAGGGGCAGTGAATCCTGCCCCTCTCCAAATTATATTTATTTTACTCAGATTCAGGGCAACTGAAAGTCACTATTATCCAGAAGCGCCAAGAGATTGTTTATTTAAGCACCTTACTGTCTTGGCCTGGACGTAAGCCTCACTTTCCCCCCAAATTCCGACCGTGAAAACTTAAAAGTGTGGCTTATATTTGCGGCCTTAAGGTATGCAGCACCCTTATATTCAGATGCGGCTTATATTCGGGCCAATACGATATATATTACTCGGCCTTCCTGCTGTGTCATATGACAGGAAGAGCTTTTAACAGAGGTTCCCATCTCTACATCAGATGAAGACCATTTTATCTGCCTGAATTGTTTGGTGAACAGTAACTCTCGATTTTATTCTTGTGACTGCTAGATGATTTGAGGTTTGGTTTACTGTTTTATACTGCTTTCCTAAATCAGCTGTTTTGGTCTACAGCTCTATTTTTATACCGCTTTCTTTGTATTTCTACTTCCAGGTTATCCCAGGGTTCATTGGGTTTTACAGATGGGTAGAGAGAGGTCCACTCTCAGATGCCGCCCTCCCAGCAACTTTCTGAATGGACTGTCATCATTACTCCTCAAAGCAGAGGAAGAAGAGAAGAAGAGTTTGGATTTGATATCCCGCTTTATCACTACCCTAAGGAGTCTCAAAGCAGCTAATAATCTCCTTTCCTTTCCTCCCCCACAAAAAACACTCTGTGAGGTGAGTGGGGCTGAGAGACTTCAGAGAAGTGTGACTAGCCCAAGGTCACCCAGCAGCTGCATATGGAGGAGCGGGGAAGCGAACCCGGTTCACCAGGTTACAAGTCTACCACTCTTAACCACTACACCACACTGGACATGTCAGGGAAGGGGATTGACCCACTTAATGCAAAGCCCACCCAAGTATTATGATGTGAGCACTGACTTCATCTAAGGCGAGACCTTGTGCAGTGCTCAATTAGCAATAATTGCGCCTCGGATTAAGCTCATTGGCTACGATACTGCCACTGCGCAAAGCTCAGTGCTCAGGATGAGCTATAGGAGAGCAGAGAACGGATGTTGCTTCAGCAACAACCTGCCCTCAAGCAAGTCATGTCTAGGAGCAGCAATTACATCTCCTGCAAGCCCTGCCTTTACTGAAAGATGCCTTTTCAGTTTAGGGCAGGGGTCAGCAAACTTTTTCAGCAGGGGGCCAGTCCACTGTCCCTCAGACCTTGTGGGGGCCAGACTATATTTGGGGGGGGGGAACGAATTCCTATGCCCCACAAATAACCCAGAGATGCATTTTAAATAAAAACACACATTCTACTCATGTAAAAAACATGCCGATTCCCGGAGCATCCGGGATTTAGAATGCGATTGGGCAGATCCAGCCCCCGGGCCTTAGTTTGCCTACCCATGGACTTCCGGGTTGGCGCCATCGCCGAATGGCGGACTCCCTCCGAGCTCCGGAGGGAGCCTGCTCGGTAGGGGCTGGGTCCTGCCGCGCCGGCGACGCGGGGACCCTTAAAAACCATGGGCGCTAAAACCCATGGACATGGTGACTCGGCTGGCACCTTTTGAGCCCCCCCCCGACCCGCGAAGGAGCCTTTTTAAAGGCTGCAGAACGAGTGATAGGGGGGGGGGTGCTTTGAGTCCTCCGCTTCCCCTGCCGAGCGAAGCCGCATGCCATTCGACGGAGAGCGCTGACTTCTTCCATTGGAAATTTGGACTTAAAAGCATAACCCGTGAGTAATCGGAACTTGGATTAAAAAAGGCGAGAAATTTTTTAAAGAATTCGGAATGAGCGGGGGAGGTATAAAAAGGAAGTCAGCCCCCCCCCCCCCGTTGTAGAGGAGCTAAAGTAAAGGACTTAACATCTAAGATTGAGCGCAACCTTATTTTGATAAAGTTATGAAATTTCGCGATGGAAAATTATAAGATTGAGCTGGAGGAGAAAAGTGGAATTTATTCAAAAAGCAACCCCCCCCCCCCGGAACCTGGGAGCGTCTTAGTGAGAGCGCCGGGAGAAGACAAGGAGAGGTTTTGACAGCTGTCAAAGAGTTGTCAAAGCAGAAGAACAACAATGAGAACTTTGTTACGAGGACTTTGCCGGTTATATTTGTTACAAATTGGATACAAAATGTTTAAAACAAGGAATAATAAAGTTACTTTGACTGGTGGACGTGATCTGGAAGGGAACTGAGTTATTATAATCCACCTAGAGGAGCCGAGGGATATTACAAGTTGTTGGCATCGAATTTGACAGAACTTTTTATCTCCTGGGAAACTGCAGAAATGGAACATTATTTTGACTACAGAGGTTTACACACTAAAGTAGACAATAGACTTATCTATTGAAAATGGAAGGGACTTGGCATCATGTTTCGTTCCTGAATAACAGAGCCTCTGCAGTGGAATTTAGAAGCTTTTGGAATTAGAACATTTGTGCAGGAAAACAGGAAAAGAAAGAGGAGAGAGACTAACAAGAACAACAAGAATAATAAGAATTGGACAAAGTTGGAAGTGGGAACATTTGGGAAATCCAGATTTGAAAGGTTTAAGAAATAAAATTGGAGTTTTACTCCCAAGTATATAAAAATCTGGATGGAAAAAATGGGCCTTTTTGAGATAGACTCCTTCCAAGATTGGACATTTAAAATTTAAAAAGACTGGTAAAGGACTATGGCTTAAATAAATGTGGGAACTCCAGGAAGACATCAGATGTTGATCAATACGGGAAACGCAACCAGGAAAAGGGGGAGGGATTTGGAATCCAAAGGCTGTAAAATCAAAATCATATTTTATTTTATTATATTTTAATCTATTATGTATATTAAAGGGGGGAACGCGCGGAAGGGAATAGGTCGATCTTAGGAGATGGGAAAATATTTTTAAAATGGGCTAATGATAATAAGGTTAAAATTTGGGATAATAAATTGCTGAATTTATTTGTAAGAATTGGAATACAAGAGGGGGAGGGGAGGGGAAGTCCTGGAAAGATGTTATGGAAAATAAGATCTTAAATTTGGATGTTTTGTTTTTTTATATTGTTATAATTGGAAATTCTTAATAAATATTATTAAAAAAAAAAATAGTTTGCCTACCCATGGTTTAGGGTGTCCAGCCTGCCCCAGCACTCTTTTACTCCAATAGAGTATCTGGGAAACTTTCTGCAAAAAGAAGGCTTTAAAAATGCGCGCCACTCTCTCCTTTTAACTCTCTCCTTTTACTGCTAATCCCTCTCCTCCCATTTGTTTGCATCCCCCAAAATGGAGAATGTCTCTGTGAGCAACTTCAAATTCCACCCATTCCTGCAAAGCAATGCAAAAATATGGCCAAATATTCTGCACTAATTTTTAATCTCCCTTACCCATAACCTCAAGCAATCTGAGCACCCTTAAACAAAGCAGCTAACAATTATAATGAACCAAACATATATTTCCCAAGGCAGCCACCCTATGCACAATTATACACATTTAAAAAATATCTTTAAAAGAAATGGAACTCGCCTTTGTATAACCAACCAGATGGAGGAATGCAGCCTGATAATGACTTAGAAACTGGGACTCTTAAAACAACTGAAAGCTAAGAACCATTCAATATTCAACTGTTGGGGTTTCTTGTACAAATTTGTATGTTCCTTAAAACTGGACATCACATGCTACTTTGAGAGACATGACACTTAAAAAAAAAGTTTCAGAGTGCAGATCTTCTAAGCTTATCAGAAATTCAGATGCAATCTCCAGCATCTGAAATATGTATGATGTTTCTGGTGAGTGCAAGCCAGCACGGTCACAAGAGGTAATGATTTTGTAACCCAACCAAGTTGCACAAATGAATTACTTATACAGTCAAGAAATATGGGAACAGGATGATCTGATGAAGTGGTGCTGGTGGGGAAATGCAATTGCTCCACCACTAAGCCTCAGCAAGCATAATGCTCGGCTGAGAAGTTCCCAAAGGCTTCTCCCGTGCAAGCATAATAAAAGTCACTCAGTCACAACGCTGCCGGTCAAGGGGTTGGAGGCCCCTTGCATTCCAGCTAGATGGGTTTTCTCTGAGTTGCTGCCTGAGAATGCGACTGTTTCGGAGAAACTCGCCCAATCAGTTCTAGTTTACAAGATACAATACAGGATTGCTGCTTCTGGAGGAGCAGAAAGTAAGTTTTGGCTAACCTAGGGACTTGGTAGCACATGAGCGACTGCAGAGGGGATGCTGGAAGTCACCCTTCCAGCCGGAGTTGGGACGCCAACCAGTCCACTGACCGCCAGTTATCTATTGTGAAACATTCCACGAAGTGTTAAGAAAGTCCTTGTGTAAGTAAGCAGGCTTCCTTTTGCATTGATTACAGCATGGGGTCATCTGATAGCAGTGGCAAGGGGTGAGGGCCCTTTGCTCCTGGGCCATGCAGGAGGCACACAAACACAGGGCTGTGTACACATACATTTAGGAGCAAAGGAAGGGCAGGATCGGCCCTCTTGAACCTTTCCCCTTCCTCACTTAAGCCACACTCCCCAGCTTTTCCTTGTGGCCATTTTCTTAACTGCTAGCATCACTCACATGAAACCTCGTGAAGCAAGAACACACACACAAGCACACAAAAACATCAACTTAGTGGCACAGGTCTAGAGATGCAACAAGACCGCCACCTTCTTGGCCTCGCTGATGTGGTCCAAAAGAAAGCAGAGCAATACGTTTGGCACCAGCTTGGCTGCAGGAGCTGCTGGAAGGAAGCATACAAGGCGCCATCCAACCGCCTTAGGGACTCCACCCCATTTTTGTGTAGGATTTGCTCCTTAACCTTTTCTTGGATGGGCTTCCATCTACCTTGGCAGATTGATAGGCCCCATCTGTCCCTCACTTCCCTCTACAGCAAGTGCAGAAACCACGTTGTTGACCGTTGGACCCACTATTGGCCTTCTCCACTCAACCCACCAGAGCCTATCTTGTATGGGAAGTCCCTAACTCACCAAGGTTTTGAGACCCATTGGCTGCGCTCACCTGGTTTAGTCAGCCAGACGAAGCAGTTCCCAGGGTGTGGCCACTGTCACATGCTGACATCTTCTAGGAGCCACAGGTAAGAGCTTGATGCAGGATGAGGACCAAAGGTGAACAAACTACTGCAGTACGAGCACAATGTGTCTCCCACCAAAGCTACTACCCCTCCCCTAAGACCCCATATATTATTTTATTATTTAAAAAAATAGTTTATTTTATTATAAAATGTAACCTATATATTATTAGTAATAATTTTACTAGTTGCCATATTTATTAGTCACGTGTGTGCAAAAATAATAAAGCAAAAACATGTAAAAGCAGCAATACACAGAAACGAAAATGCTCACCTGACAACATATTTAAAGGGGACAAGTCCTACCCACCCCCCACTGAAAAGATGAGCACAACAATGGCACAGACAGACAGCAACAGCACCAGCGGGGCTTCCCTTATATTGCAATACTCATGTGTGGGCTCTGGAATGTGCAAAGAAGGGCCGTGGAATCTTCACCTTATAGTTAAGGGCATCTGGTGCCCTGGGAACTCCAGAATCCCAGGTCTCCTTAAACCCGCGATACTGCCATTGCACCACTGAAGGAACTGAGCAGGAGGTGATGCCACGACAAGAGGCCTTCAACGAGGACTCCTTGCTGATGCTGCCAAGAATGTATGTAAAGAAAGGGGCGGAAGTTGCAAGGAGGACTTGAGATCCAGCTGCACTAGGCAAAACCCATGAAGCTCTGCTGCCTAGTAGGTGGAGGCTGAAATGACTCCTAAATAATCCTGGCACCACATTCCTCTTCGTGACACCAGATCTGAATGCGATTACAAGGCTCTTTCGCAAGCCGCCATGAGAAGCTTTCGCAGCATAAAGCAGCGTATAAGTACTCGGAACCTGCAATTGCTCCTTCGCGCTCTGAGCTAGAAATTATAATTCAGTGACAATTCCCCTTCTAGGAACGCCTTCTGCCCAAGGAAGAATCCACCCATCAGATATCCCAATCACGTCGTGGAGGTTTCCGAGATATTTTTGATGATGCAGAAGAAGAAGAAAAATCCAGCCCTCACATGGCATGCCAGCCAAGTCAACTGGGCCTCCTAACTGCACCTTGTGAAGTGGGAGTTCATCCTGCGACTCCCCCTGGAGCTCTGCATGAGACAAGAAGGTTCCGTCCTGGTAGTCAGGCTGCCTTTCAGGGAATCTTCTGCATGGTTTCCTAGAGCTGCCAGTATCAACCCCCCTGGAGTGGGTGGGACTGGGCATGAGATGAACAAAGTTCTAGGGAAAAGGACTGAGGAGGGGGGAATACATTTGTGAGGTAGAGTGGGATGAATTTAATTAGCCTCAGAAATAAAGGACATGGCGGCAAGGTATACAGAGAGTGTGCCTTACGATGACAAGGCGGAACATCTGCATTTAATAAGATATACAGTGGTACCTCGCAAGATGAATGCCGCGCAAGACGAAAGAGTTTTCTGTTTTTTGAGTCGTTCCGCAAGACGAATTTCCCTATGGGCTTGCTTCGCAAGACGAAACGTCTTGCGAGTTCTTGCGAGTTTGTTTCCTTTTTCTTAAAGCCGCTAAGCCGTTAATAGCCACTAAGCCGCTAAGCCGTTAATAGCCGCTAAGCTGCTAATAGCCGCTAAGACGCTAAGCTGCTAATAGCCGTGCTTCGCAAGACAAAAAAACGGCAAGACGAAGAGACTCACGGAACGGATTAATTTCGTCTTGCGAGGCACCACTGTATTTTACATTTTATGATTGCTAGCAATAGGGATGGATGGTTAACAAATGTTGGTCATATATTGGTATTTCCTGACTTTATTTCATTTGCATTCCGGAGAATCTGGGTTGGGGTCCACAGCAACTATGTAAGCTCATCGAGGGCTCAATAAACTCAGGAGTGTGGAGAAACCCTGGCCTGTCTTCTCACAGGGGATCCCCTGAGAAGCTTATAAGGAAACCTGGAGTTCCCTGGAGCACATTTTGAGAGCAAGCTGAATTAGGCCATAAGGGATTTTAATAGGCTGCAGCCTTACATGCTCCTTGTGCCCAATCCGAAAACCTGGGAACAGACACTGTAAGCATTTTCCAACAATATAGTTCCATGATTAAAGCAAAGGTCTCCTTAGGATTGCAACATATCCTGGGTTGTGAAACTGGAGCAATTTGTTAAGAGTGACAAAATGAAAACAGCTTACCTAATCCTTCTTTAAAAGATCCTATCAAAACGAGAATATAGCAGAAGTGTAAAATAAAAAAAAGCTCGACTTCAAACATAAAAAAGGGATGTGAAGCAAGATTTGCATTATATATGCATGCAAATAAGCCCAGCACCGTGAGAGAGACTCAAGAAGGGGGGGGGGGTGGAATCACTGCTTATTACCTACTGCGTTATGTTTTGCTGCATGGAGTGAAAACTTTCATTCAGTCCTACGGAAGAAATGCAAATCACAGATTGCTCCCCAATTGCTGCCTTTTGTACTTTAAACAATTCACTAGCAGATTAAAAGGGAAAAAGAAAACTGGGCTTCTGCAGAATGCATTTTAAGTTTACCTATTAATTCAAACTAAGCATATCGCATAAATCTCTGGCACACTTTATAAACGGGTGAGATCAACGAACAGGGAACAGGAGCTCCAGCATGGCTCCCAATCACAAAATGCGGCTCGGAAATTTTTGGCAATATCCCGTTTCACCCTAGCTCATCCTGAGGGGCAGCCTGGTGGGAACGAGGCAGGGAGATTAAATTCCTATTTTGCTGGGAACCTCACCTGAGAGTCGCTTCCCTGCTCAAGCTTCACAGTGAGAGACAGAGCTAAGAGAGGGGATCAGCTGTTTGTACCTTCTCAGAACTCTCCAAGTATGGTGATAAAGAAAAGACTTACACTGTGCCTTCATTTGCCTGAGCTGCTCCTTAAAGTGGACATATTTCTCATTTCCCTGCAAGTCAAGGTCACTGTTTCCGCTTTCCAAGGCTTCAAACTTCTCTTCAACTACATTTTTCAAATCCGGCAATGTTTCTGGCTTGTCTCGCTTTAGCTGTGGAAAAACAGAGATAAAATAAACAATTAGATTAATAAATAAATAGTCGTAATCTTGTGACTCGCCAGAGCACATCATGCTTCTCGTCCCTTTTTAAAGAGGAGAGGGAGCAGCTATACTTGAAGTATTGGTAAATTTATGAGACTTTCCCCTGTATTCAGCTCCATCAAACTGCTATTAAACTCTGGGATTGAAAGCGGGCAGAAGTGGTTATTTATATATTCTGCAGTTGTCATTAAAATCTGATTACTGCATTACGGTTATGGACTGGCTCCTGATCAGAATGAAAACCCTGGAAAGACAGTAAAATTTAGCTACACACAGAACGGTGGCACATAAAGGTGTTAAGAGACCCACTTAGCATTACAGGTGCATGCACACCTTAAGGCTATTAAAGGTGAAACAGAGAACAGAACGTAACAGAAAAGAAATATTTTCAATAGTAATTTATAAACTGGGTGCACAACAGCACATTAAAGGTAAAGGGACCCCTGACCATTAGGTCCAGTCATGGCCGACTCTGGGGCTGCGGCGCTCATCTCGCTTTACTGGCCGAGGGAGCCGGCGTACAGCTTCCGGGTCATGTGGCCAGCATGACTAAGCCACTTCTGGCAAACCAGAGTAGCACACGGAAACGCCGTTTACCTTCCCGCCGGAATGGTACCTGTTTATCTACTTGCACTGGTGTGCTTTCAAACTGCTAGGTTGGCAGGAGCATGGACCAAGCAACGGGAGCTCACCCCGTCACGGGGATTCAAACCGCTGACCTTCTGATCGGCAAGTCCTAGGCTCTGTGGTTTAACCCACAGCGCCACCCACGTCCCTTCAACAGCACATTAGATTGCCACAAAAAGCACTTGAAGTGTTGCTTGGGGGGGGGGGGAAGGATAGCCAATGTATTGGATGAATCCACCATGTTCAGGCTTCATCAATCTGACTCCCTTCATAGGTTGTTGCACTACTAATTCCCATCATTCCCAGTCAGCATGGTCAATGGGAAAGGCTGGACCACCCTCCTTCCCCTCAGAGCAGAGAGGTCCAGTGTGGTCCTGACTCTTTCTCTCTATGCCAGCATTTGGGCAGGGACTTGTCGGACATAAGTGAGTAAAAAGGATGGCCTGATTCAGCAGGTATAGGTATACATTTGCATGTATAGGAGCATCCCAAAAGCACCATCTCTGACTGGAAAGCACAATCACATCCCTGAGTCCTTAGCTGACTAGATGAGATGGCAAAGATCTCAGCAAAGATATGCTGAAGTTTCAAGGGTGCCTGCACACTGTTCCAGGGAAAATCAAAGGGACTGGCTTTCTAGCTACAGAGTGAGCTTAAAAAAAATTAAGTAAAAAACAAAAACAAAAAACAAAAAAAAACAGAAATCCAGCTCTGTCACAGTATAAGACTGACACAAGCATTTTCAGAGGCATATTCTAGAGTGCACCTTGAATGAATGTGGAGTGCTGCCAGGGCTTTCCTAGGAACACTTGTCTGTGGCTACACAACGCAGGGGAAGATTAGTAGGGAGGGACGCACTTTTGGGGGAAGTATGTCAAAAAGTACTAATCTTTTTATGATGAAATGTCTGAGGATCAATCAGATTCCCTGGAAATACAATTTGAAAACCTGGGCTCAAAAGCACTATGCAAATACTTCTGGGGCTGTACAGAGGCTTGAAGGTTCCTCTAAAAACTCACCTCTCCAGCCAAGATCTCCAAGTTCCCTGTCTATATGCTCCACACACTATTTTTACTGATTTTTTATTATTAATTAAATTTTCATATTGCCCTTCATCCAAAGATCAGAGAGTGATTTACAATATATATATTGTAAAACCCATAACATAATAACAAGGAAAAACAATAACCCCTCTTCCACAGTCCAGGGAGAAGAGGAATGTTATTGCCTGGAGCCTAAAGGTATGCAATAAAGGAGCCAGTCGAACCTCCCTGGGGAGAGCATTCCACAAGTGGGGAGCCACCACAGAAAAGGCCCCGTTCTTGTGTTGCCGCCCTCCGGACCTCTCAAAGAGGGGGCACACGAAGAAGGGCCTCCGATGATGACAGCAGGGTGCAGGTTGGTTCATATGGGGAGAAGTGGTCCATGAAATATTGTGTTCTTGAGCAGTTTAAGGCTTTATGGGTCAGAACCAGCACTTTTGAGTTAGGCCTAGAAACTAATTGGCAGCCAGTGAAGTCGGACCAGGATTGGCGTTATATTAGTCAACTAAAATTCCTTTCCCTGGCTGGCAACCTAGCTAGTGTTAGCAGGATGTCATTTCTCAAAACATAATCAGAGAGAAACTGATCCTGTGTACAGACTTTCCGTGGGCTTCTGGTTGGCAACTGTGAGAACTGATGGGCCTTTGCTCTGATCCAGCAGAGATTTTCTTAGGTTTGTATGCAGGTAAAGTTCATCTGCCAAAACAAATTTCCAAGGCCCTCCTCTCTGCTCCAATTTCAGATACACATTGCTTTACATGTGACACACATGCACACCCTCCCTAAATCTCCAGAGAGCAACCCATCATTTCTAAAACAATGGCACCACTTTGGCCAAATTACCTCTGCAACCATGGGTGCTCCCAGTCCATTACCTAGGCAGTTATTATCATGATCACTCTACAAGGTCATGTCAAATGGAGGCGTTGGAATTCTCACCTGCCAAAGCTGGACATCACACCTGGAATACTGCACGGGTACAAAGCAACTTTCCAAAATGAGATATACAGTGGTACCTTGGGTTACATACTCTTCAGGTTACATACACTTCAGGTTACAGACTCCGCTAACCCAGAAATATTACCTCGGCTTAAGAACTTTGCTTAAGGATGAGAACAGAAATCGTGCAGCGGCGGTGTGGCGGCAGCAGGAGGCCTCATGAGCTAAAGTGGTGCTTCAGGTTACGGACAGTTTCAGGTTAAGAACAGACCTCCAGAACGAACTGATATCTTAACTCAAGGTACCACTGTACTATCAGGAGCTCAGACAAACAGTCTCCTGTTGGCAAGCAGTAGCCTGGACCTCTTTCACAAGCCTAGCCGCAAGTATTTTAATGGCTATGTAGTAATGAAAGACTAGGAATCTGAAGGTGCATCTCTGTGGAAGGAGGAGTTTTATGCAAACATTCGATGGGGCTGAGTATTACACAACTGTTGAGATCCGAAACGGTGCAGGAGCTAAGTGTCTATGTCCACATATGGGTGAAATTTCACCTCTGGCAAGAAGTCAGTCAGTAACCTTAGGCAAGCCAAGACTAACTCTCTCAGACTGAAACCTGCAGTACAGAGCAAATAATGGTGAGCTACTTTATAGGGCTAACATTAGGATAATCAAGAAAAGTGTATATGAAACACCTTGAGCATGGTAAGAATATATAAGCTGGGGTTCTATCCAGTGGTGGCTTTGCACGAGGGGAAAGCAGTTCCACCACAAAGCTGGGTACCTTGTTGTTGTTTAGTCATTCAGTCGTGTCCGACTCTTCGTGACCCCATGGACCAGAGCACGCCAGGCACTTCTGTCTTCCACTGCCTCCCGCAGTTTGGTCAGACTCATGCTGGTAGCTTCGAGAACACTGTCCAACCATCTCATCCTCTGTCGTCCCCCTCTCCTAGTGCCCTCCACCTTTCCCAACATCAGGGTCTTTTCCAGGGAGTCTTCTCTTCTCATGAGATGGCCAAAGTATTGGAGCCACAGCTTCACAATCTGTCCTTCCAGTGAGCACTCAGGGCTGATTTCCTTCAGAATGGATAGGTTTGATCTTCTTGAAGTCCATGGGACTCTCAAGAGTCTCCTCCAGCACCATAATTCAAAAGCATCAATTCTTCGGCCATCAGCCTTCTTTATGGTCCAGCTCTCACTTCCATACATGACTACTGGGAAAACCATGGCTTTAACTATACGGACTTTTGTTGGCAAGGTGATGTCTCTGCTTTTTAAGATGCTGAAACTGGGTACCTATTAACTGCCAATTCCCCCTTCCACTGCAACTCTGTGAGTCATCCCCCATATTGTTCAGAAATGTCCTCCATCAGGATCAGCTTTCGAGAGAGCACAGGGTCTGCAACGCACAGGGGGAATTGAGGAAAACCAGATGCTCTGCTTTATGTAAATAAGAACTATTTCTATTGGTGCAAGGCTGCCAATAAAGACAACCCCTTATTTATTATTCCTGAATACAGTGGTGTTTTGAAGGCATTTGGGGCCAACAAGGAAGTAAGGTAGGAGTCCTTACGCTGCCCCTCCAGAGACTACAAACAGCGTTACTCAAACATGATTGTAAACCACCTTTCTATGGCTGGATCTACACTGATGGCAAAAACGCTTTTTAAAAGTTACTTGGCTCTCAATGCAATTTTACATCGGCGGGTTGCTACAGCACTCTCCAGTGTCACATGTTTATAATGCATTTTTAACCCTTTAACTCACCAGTGTACATTAGTCCTGTGTAAAGCGCTCTGTGTGGGACACGGGTGGCGCTGTGGGTTAAACCACAGAGCCTAGTTGTTGATAATCAGAAGGTTGGTGGTTCAAATCCCCGCAATGGGGTGAGTTCCTGCTGCTCAGTCCCTGCTCCTGCCAACCTAGCAGTTTAAAAGCATGTCAAAGTGCAAGTAGATAAATAGGTACCGCTCCTGTGGAAAGGTAAACAGCGTTTCCGTGTGCTGCTCTGGTTCGCCAGAAGCAGCTTAGTCATGCTGGCCACATGACCCGGAAGCTGTACGCTGGGTCCCTCGGCCAATAAAGCGAGATGAGCGCCGTAACCCCAGAGTCGTCCGCAACCAGACCTAACGGTCGGGGGTCCCTTTACCTTTACCTTTTAAAAGCACTCTGAGAACCTCTTTGTGGAAAAGTAGTAGATAAGCATTATAAAAAGACGAGCGAGCTCTGCAACGAAATGTTGCAGTGCACTCACACCTCAAGGTTCCTTCCAGCTGATTATGCCCCATAATATTATAAGCACCTCAAGCCAGGAACTGTACATACACACACACATTTTACATTTCCACCTGAAAGCCAACATTTCTTGGCTACCAAGCATGTTCAGCCAAGGAAGCTGCCTCTTAAAGTGTTATTTAAACATATACTACTGCAAGTGTCAAGAGTTCCCCTAAGCATGCCAATGCCTCATTTCTCAGCTGTCCCGTTGCAGCTACAATCCTGTCTACCCTTGCTACACCAGAGTTTACTGTTAGAGGGAGTGATAAATAAATGTTCAACTGCTTTGAGTGGCGTCACTGGCACCATTAGAGCTCCCGCATAATACCCATTTCACAGTTGTAAGAAATCAGTCTTTTAGTGTGGCAGCAATGAACCCTGGGAACTCCCTGCCAATTGACAACAGGTAGGTGGCAACTTTGCTGTCCCCTTCCTGGAGCCTGCTCAGTATGTTTTGGTTTAGGCAGGGCATCCAGACATGGACAAATTACATGAGTTCTAACCTGTTTTAAACTTGCTGATGAATTTAATTAGTTTTTGGATGTTTTTTGAATACCTGTTTTTAAGCTGCCTTTTATCAATAAGTGTAGCATTTTGGGTTTTGTTTGTTTTTCCTAAAAACCCTTTGAGCTATTCTTACAATTGAGCGGCACAGACATTTTGCGAAATCAATAAATTTACCACCCAAGGAACTTGTCCTTCAAATATCTGGAAAGATTCGCACATGCCAATACAAACTCAACGCATAAAGCACACAATAAACGCTTTAAAGGGACAATTTTTGTATTCTTGTTTTGTACTTGTGAACCGCCCTGTGTTCTTCAGATGAAGGGTGGCATAAAAATTAAATAAATAGATGGAATTTAGATACCATCTAGCAGCACATTTCTTCCAGATGTGGGTGTCAACCAATACTGATGAGACCCATAAATCACTGCTTCATGCGTTTATATTTTTCTCATGATCTGGGAGCAACTCCCCCAACTTAAAAAACCTGAAAAACATACAAAGTATTACATACACTGTCACTCATGAAAGCTCTCGGTGTCAAGTTCCTCTCCAGGAGAATTATGATTAAAGTAATTGCGTCCAAAAGCACCGACAGAAGAAGGAGGCAGTGAAGAAACAAAAAGCAGACATGGAGGAGGATGAATCTGCGATTACATCATAAGAAAAAAGATTGTCTGGGAGGCAAAATCTATAGAATGATATAATCTGAAATCTTTGCTTTAAAAAAAAAAAAAAAAAAAGATTGAAATGTGAGGGAGGAATCTGGCAAGAGCTTTCAACTAAATTAGAAGAATGCCAGAAAGACAAGGAGGAACAGATGTTCTTGAGTTCTATTCATGACAGAAAAAAACCTGCTTTTATAATTATAGGAAGGTGACTTAAAAAACCACGCTATATGTTCTGAAATACCATGTGGTGCTGCTCTTCAAAAGCCGCGCTACTTCAGAAATAACATCACTGAAAGCTTTCCACACATCAAAAACAAACCAACTCCAATTGCAGAAAGCTAACTAGGCCCTGGTTCAGGCCTAGCTTTCTCGCTGAAAATTGCTTCGGAAAATTTAAGCCTTCTAGAAAAGACAACAGAGTGTCTTGCGTCACCTTAAAAGCCTTTACTGCAGCATAAGCTTTTGTGGACCACACGTCATTTTCCCCACTCTCAAAAAAGGTATGCACGGTCCTCTGGTCTACAAAAGCATCTTGCCATAATAAAACTTGTTAGTCCTCTAGGTGCCACAGGTCTCCTTTGTGTTTTTCTGCAGTGGACTAATGTAGCTACTGCCATGGAAATGCTTAAAAAGGGGGATAGTTTGCTTGATTCAGCCCCTTTCCCAGATATTGATTTTAATATCTGGCTGACTCCTGGGTTCTCTATAGCTTAGGTTCTGTATAGTCTTCAAGGTTGCAAGGAGTGTACATTGTTTTGGTTGATTCTGTGAAGTACATTGCAGGTTGCAAACAAACAAATAAATATTGCATAAAGTCAAGTCTGAACAATTCCATATCCTACGAGCATATGAAGACGCCAACTCCGGCCAGTTCCCAGCCAACGTGGTCAGTTATTGTCAGAGTTGTCCAACAACATCTAGAGCAGTGTTTCCCAACCTTTTTTGGGCAAAGGCACACTTGTTTCATGAAAAAAATCTCGAGGCACACCACCATGCCAGATGGGGAAAGGTCACTTTTTACTTATGTAAAAAAAAATTAAAAAATAGTAACAGCATAGAAGGTAATGGTTATCTCTTTGATGTCTGATGGGAGGGCATTCCACAGGGCGGGCGCCACTACTGAGAAGGCCCTCTGCCTGGTTCCCTGTAACCTCACTTTTCACAGTGAGGGAATTGCCAGAAGGCCCTTGGCACTGGATCTCAGTGTCTGGGCTGAACGATGGTGGCGGAGACGCTACTTCAGGTATACTGGACCGAAACCGCTTAGGGCTTTAAAGGTCAGCACCAACACTTTGAATTGTGCTCGGAAAGGTACTGGGAGCCAATGTAGGTCTTTCAAGACTGTCGTTACGTGGTCTCGGCGGCAGGTAGCAGCGCTCACAGCTTACGGACTGCACCGTGTAACAGGTGTCTGGCCCAGCAGCCTAAGGCGGACAAGCCACTGAAACAGGCATTCAGAATCCATTCATTTCATAAAACCTGCAGGGCTCAATCTCTGTGTTTGTGTATGTGTGTGTTTCTGTTTTGCCCAAGGGTCTGGGGGTGGGAGAGAGCTCTTTAGCATGATGCTTTTAAAACAATTAAATTATCAACAAACAAACCTGATGATACGAATAGCAACGTCAGGTGCTACCGGGGGGGGGGGAAGGGGGCCTACTCGGAAGTAAATACTGCGTCCAGGCGCAATTAGCGCTGATTTAAGGTGCACCAAGACTGCCTAAAATCCTCACCAAAGATATGCAACAAAGCGCTTCGTTGCAGAGGGGAGAGTTTGTGCACCGTGGAGGCTGGAGGGCTTCGATTCTACATGCGGGGGTTGGGGGGGGCGAGGAAAATGTGCTCCGTGGGGGGGGCGGGGAAGGCAAGAAAAGGAGCTGAGCTCTAACTATAGGCTCCCACGCTTGAGCACGCCCGACTCGGTGGGGCGGACCACCCTCTCTCCTGGAGGAGGAGGAGGAAGAGGAGGAGGAGATTCCCATCCACGGCGTGGCCTCCCGCGCTCCTGAACGGGAAATCTCTGCAGCCCAAGACTCTCCGCGAGGCAGCTCCTCCCTTCCTGCCTTGAGCCGCCGCCAGCCGCGCCCCCTCCCCAGTTATCTGCTGCCTGCCAAGCCCCGCCCCTCTTCATTGTCCTCCCCTTCTGTTTATTCCCCTTCCTCCATCCCTCGCTTTTCCCCCTCTCTTTCCTTTTTTTAAAAAAATATTTTCTCTTCCCCTTCTTTTTTCCCACCCTTTCTCCCCGCCCTCCTGGGTTAAAGGATTTGAGCAATGGGTCTGGAGGTGGAGCTCGTCGGAGGATTAGCCCGACTCGCCCGCCTCCCTCCCACGGCACACTAGGCAACGTCCGGCGGCACACTAGTGTGCCGCGGAACACCGGTTGGGAAACACTGATCTAGAGGACTACAGCTGCTACAGCCCAGTAGCAATTAATATGTGCAGTCTCTCTAAGAGAAAAGGTGTATTCTTGGGACAAGTTATGGAAGCAGATTGGGCAATTCACTACGTTAGAAGGACATTTTACTATTTTATGAAAATCAAATTTGTGGTACCTTTCCAGCTGCACCCACCCCCTGCTCAATTCCAGATAAATTATGGGGTAATTTGACACGGGTGGAGCTGTGGTCTAAACCACAGAGCCTCTTGCTGATCAGAAGGTCGGCGGTTCGAATCCCCGCGACGGAGTGAGCTCCCGCTGCTCATTCCCTGCTCCTGCCAACCTAGCAGTTCGAAAGCATGTCAAAGTGCAAGTAGATAAATAGGTACTACTCCAGCGGGAAGGTAAACGGCGTTTCTGTGGGCTGCTCTGGTTCGCCAGAAGCGGCTTAGTCATGCTGGCCACATGACCCAGAAACTGTCTGCAGACAAATGCAGGCTTCCTTGACCAATAAAGTGAGATGAGCGCCGTAACCCCAGAGTTGTACGTGACTGGGCCTAATGGTCAGGGGTCCCTTTCTTTACCTTTACCTTTGAGCACTGCAATTCAGTCCAGGCTATCGTGGAGCACCGTGGTGGTGTTTATATGTTTGTTCTCACCAAAGACATCAGGTTAAATAAAGCAACACCTTCTTGGCTCATGGTGCTTCAAAGGCAGGAACACGGCGATCCAGGTAAAGCAACATGTTTTGCAGCAATTACGTCAGCTAAGAAATAGCAATACATTCCAATCAGCACCTTAAAGGCATTGGGCAATCCACCTGAGTTGTGCATGGTTTTGAACTAGGGATGAGGGTACAGTGTGTATCCATGTGTATCCATAACACCTACGAATGACACAGTCGCGCAAGCAGGGAGCGGCCAAAACATACACGGGCAGATAGGTCATTCCCCAAAACTTATTGACAACAACACTAGCGACGGCAGTCCTCATGGAGACAGCACTTGTTCTCCACCAATATTGTGCAAACATGCTTTCGAGATATTGTGTTGATCAATATCAGCTATTGTTTACCTAGAGCTTTTAAATGTGCAACGTGCTTTCTGACACTTCACCTCATTGCCCTCTTAGCAATCCTGCAAGCCCCCTCCCCAAAATGTCTCCTCTGCTACAGGCATCAAACTCCTGCAAAACAAAGCAGTCTTCTCCCCCCCTTGCCACATAAGTTTTAGAAGTCAACTAACTTTGTTTATGTTCATGCTGCTGACTCAATGAGGAATACATGGAACTGGCAGGCAGGAAGTTTATGAGGACTTTATTACTAAAGTTAATGGAGGTAGGGAAGTATCCTTCCAGCAGGGGCACAGAAGCTGAGAGCCAATAACTTATCCAAGAGACACTTGCTTTTCCGACAATGTTTTTCCTGAATGCAAAGCCCTTCTGTGTATGAAGAAGTGTGAAACCACATGCAGATTGCCACATCCATGTGCTATACAGTATGTGCACATGCAATACACACTGGGAAGCTGTGGCTGATCATAGCTTCCTTGCACATGTCTTCTTCTTCTTTGGTGATCACTCGTAGCCAAATAAGATTGTCTTCCATGCACATGGTCTTGACAGTGAGTCCATAAGTGACTGTGGAGGCCAATTCTGGATCCACATGTCCCTCCACAGTGGGGACATAGCTTTCTGGGTGGGAGGTGATCACAGTGAGAGTTTGCCAAATGTGCCTTCCTCTTAGCAATTTTCTCCCTTTCGTCCTGAGTTCGAGCGTCTAAAAGGCCATGACACCTTTGATAAAGACTGTTCTCCAACTGGAGCACTTGCAGTCAGCGTTTCCCAGTTGTCAGTGTTTATACATTTTTTTAGATTTACCTTCAGAGAATCTTTAAACTTCTTTTGTTGACCAGCATTACTTTCCATTTTTAAATCCGTAATAGAGTAGTTGCTCTGGAAGACGATAATCAGGCATCCGAACAACATGACCAGTCCAACGAAGTTGATATTGAAGAATCATTGCCTTGACACTGGTGATCTTTGCTTCTTCCAGTACACTGACATTGGTTTGCCTGTCTTCCCAAGTGATGTGTAAATTTTTTCGGAGACACCATTGATGGAATCTTTTGAGGAGTTGGAGATGGCATTTATAACTGGCCCACGTTTCAAAAGCATACAGTAAGGTTGGTAGTACAATAGCTTTGTAAACAAGCATTTTGGTTTCCCTGAGAATGTCCAGGTCCTCAAACACTCTGCACTTCAATTGGGAGAAAGCTGCACTCACAGACCTGAGACGATGCATCTATGTCGGCCCTTGTGGAAAGATAACTGCCAAGGTAGGAGAAGTGATCAACACTTTCCAACGTCACACCATTGAGCTGGATTTTGGTGCTGCAGAGGGGTTGTTTTGTGCTTGTTGGTGCACCACTTTGGTTTTTTAGATATTGAGCGGTAGGCCAAGCTCCTGTGAAGATATATAGGAATGTCTGGAAGTCATCCTCTTGAGTGTACACGCACTACATTGTCATCAGCATGTATGTGCAGACTGAAATATACATAGTTGTGACTGCCACATGTTACAATCCACAGGTTAGCCTTTGCCGTTTCATCCATTAAAGTAGAATATAAAATGTAAAACCTTGGTGTGGCCTCTAGTGAATCCAGCTATGTGCACTAGGAATACACACATAACCACTTTAAAGTTAACTAACTGGTTCCTAGAATCATAGAATTGTAGAGTCAAAAGGGTGCCCAAGGGTCTCATCTACTCCAATCCCCTAGTTGCTGCTGCTGCTGGTGTTGTTGGCATCCGTCTGACTCAAGCGACAATAAAGTGCGCCTCCGGGGGTGAAGTCAAACCGCTGCATTAGCAGCACCCAAGTGACCTCCCTGGGGCACAAGCCCAGGCAGTGGGTACAGAGGTCCTGGATTGCTCAGACAATAAGACATGTGGTCCAAAGGAAAGCAGAGCAATACATTTGGCACCAGCTTGGCTTGGCTGCAGGAGCTGTCCAAAAGAGGCATACAGGGTGCCATTCAACCATCTTAGGGATGGGTTTACTCCTTAGGACTGTCTCGCCAGAGTGGTGCATACTCTATTTATCTCCCGCTTGGACTACTGCAATGCGCTCTACGTGGGGCTACCTTTGAAGGTGACCCGGAATCTACAACTAATCCAGAACGTGGCAGCTAGACTGGTGACAGGGAGCGGCTGCCAACACCACATAACACTGTGCTCCCAGTATGCTTCCGAGCACAATTCAAAGTGTTGGTGCTGACCTTTAAAGCCCTAAACGGCCTCGGTCCTGTATACCTGGAGGATCGTCTCCACCCCCATCGTTCTACCCGGACACTGAGGTCCAGCGCCAAGGGCCTTCTGCCAGTTCTCTCACTGCGAGAAGCAAAGTTACAGGGAACCAGGCAGAGGGCCTTCTCGGTAGTGGCATCCGCCCTGTGGAACGCCCTCCCACCAGATGTCAAAGAGAACAACAACTACCAGACTTTTGGAAGACATCTGAAGGCAACCCTGTTTAGGGAAGCTTTTAATGTTTGATGGATTACTGTATTTTAATATTTTGTTGAAAACCGCCCAGAGTGGCTGGGGAAGCCTAGCCAGATGGGCGGGGTATAAATATATTATTATTATTATTATTATTATTATTATTATTATTATTATTACAAAGATATCCCACAAGGCAGCGGAGATCAGAGTTTTCCTTCTTCTAGGTGGGCTACCTTCCTAGGTTGACAAGCCCCACCTGCCCCTTACAAACCCTACTGATAAATATTGGGGAACACTTCCAAACATGAGAACAATTTGTCCAGGTGTGCAGTGAAATGTCATTTCTCCTCCAGGTTTTTTGTTTGCTTGTTACATACAGATAACTAAAGGCAAAACTGTTTGGTGTGATTTAAATTGAAGGAAGTCTTCTGGCACCCACCATCAGACCAGGCGGCCCACAAAGCCCCTGCTAGGTATGCTTCTGTAACTACTCAGGCATGCAGGTGACCAGTGAATCGCACTCTGAGCCCCGCAAGATAATCATTTCAGCTAAATTATATAAAAAACATGTGACAGAAGACTATGAACGAAGACAGCAGCATTGCCAAGGCTGAAATACTCCAAGCATAGTTAAAATAGAGGCCTGACAGCTTTAATGGTTGTCTTTGTCCATGGAGTTTACAACCATGAGTCTGACCAAACTGCGGGAGGCAGTGAAAGACAGGAGTGCCTGGCGTGCTCTGGTCCATGGGGTCATGAAGAGTCGGACATGACTAAACAACTAAACAACAACAGCTTTAATGGTAATCATTTTCCCTATTGTTGTTTCATCTAGAAACACTGTTTGTGTGTGTGTGCGCGTGTGTGTGTGTGTGAGAGAGAGAGAGAGAGAGAGTGAGAGTCAGAGTTTAATATATGTGGCTGACTCGTTTTGTACAAACATGTACAGCAGCTTGTGGCTGCTTATCATTTTTTGTGATAAAATAGTTGTTATTGTACCTACCACAAAACTCCTTTCAATGCTTTATATTAATGTTGTGATTCATAATTGGATTAGTCAGAACAATTTACAGTTTCAGGTTGAGGTGGAGAATTATGCCGTCCTATATATTAGTTTTTGACCGAAGCACAGCCATTAAAAAACCCCAACAACAACAGGATTTCTTGCTTGCAGCAGCACTATTTAGGGAGGTCATGAGGGCAGCTACACACTACACAAGAGATGACTCAGCCAGAGCGTATATATTTCACAAAAAGAAATGGGTTCGTGCACTAGAAAAGCGAACACTAATTTCTTTACTTCAAAAATCGTGACGTTACGACGCATCTTGCATTGAGCATTTGGATTAATGGAAAAGCTATGTGTAAGTTTTATGAGTGAACTGTTATTAACTTTTATTCTATGCTCCTTTCATAGAAGAGACACGCAGAGCAGATGGATGTCAACAACAAGTATAATTAAAGAAAATTAAAAGTGCTACCCAATGAATTTCTCTTATTAAAAAATATTAAGACCATTTATAGGAATGACGGATACTCGGTACGTAGAGCATGGTAATAATTTTATTACAGTTATGTTCAACGGTTCCTGTTAGTTGAAAAGTAAGATCTTGTTAATACGCAGCAACGTAACTGAGGACGTTGTGCATTCTTCATTCAGTTCCACTATTTAGGGGTTAATTTACAAAGTAAAATAACAATCTAGCTGTTTCCTTAAGCACAAACCAATGGCCATGACTGGCAATGGCCAACTCTTCATATATCACATTATGACAATTATTGTAAGGAGGTAACATGGGCTAAAAAACAAAGCCTGTTCTAATTTCTGCCATCACCTCATTTTTCAAGAATGAATGGGATTACTCAAGCTGCCACACATTTCCAAAGCGTGTAAACACCTACATGCCAATATAAATCTTGAGGAACTTGTCATAAAGACATCACAGCATCCTACCTGGTACTATTGCGACCTCAGAACTACGAGGAATTATTTGCAACAGGTAGAACAATTGTGATAACCTGAATGCATACATAATATAATCAAAAGAAGCCATTGGCACATCAATCCTAACACCTCATAATCCAATTCCTTTCCCATTATTCCCATGGGCTCTTGCTTCCTATCAACACCAGAGCCACAAGGTAACTAACATAGACGTTTCAAGGTTTCCGGCAAGGAAGACGAGCTTTGTTCTGCAAAGAAGGAAGTCAGACTGAAACTCAGCATCCATTTCCTGGGAGAAAACGCAAGGAGGGGGAGTTTGTTCCCAGAACTGGGGGCACCTAAAGCTACCCACTAACTATATGGAACTTCTATAGAAAAGAAAACTGCACAGAGAAACTGTATATTAAGATGTAACTCAGAAGAGATTAGCAGTATCGATAAAATACTAAGGAAAAGAGAAACGAACTAAGATCTTTTTAAGCAGTACCGCTATGCTGAATTCTGGGAGAATATATTTTCACTTCTCTAGTAACCGACTTTTCATTTTCATTTCCTGACAACTTAGCCTAATTGTCTGTATGTTTAAGTATATGGATACGTAAAAGTGTGAGGGTTTTCTCTCTTTGCCTTTTGCGGGTGGGCTTTGTCATACGATTTTGTAAAATGTTGATAAAATCGTTTTATTTTATAAAAGAAAATGCTGAATAATTGGGGGGAAATCCCCAAATGTGCATCTTCCCTTCCCCACCCCCTTAGTACTGGGGTTATTTTGAAAACCACAAATTGTCTGGTAGCACCTTAGAGACCAACTAAGTTTGTTCTTGGTATAAGCTTTCGTGGTTGGCAGGAGCCAAGCTTGGGTGCTGGAATGGTAAGCTCTTGCTTTGGGGGCAACTGGTGGTGCTTTTAAGACAGCAGGAAAATAGGAATCTGCCTTGCACAGAGTCTTACCATGAGGTCTATCGGGTTCACAGTATTGTCTACACTGGTGGGCAACATTAGCGCCAGATTTAGGGCAGTGTTGGCGGTTCCCCCGCACAGTTTAGGAACTCCTGGCTTTATTTTCCCCCCCCCCTTTTTTTTTTCCTCCCTCCCTCTCTCTTTTAATTTTTTTTAAATTCAAAATTATAACAAGACATATTATCCAAAAACATATCATCCTTGTTCCGCCCCCCCCTCATTTTTCCTCCCTCCCCCCACCCTCACACAAAACCCACCCACCCCCACCCCACCCCCCAACTTCCCTCAGTTCCAGTCTTTGGTTTCTCTAAGAATGATGTTTTCTGCATGTTACAAAGTTGTATAGATCCTCAAACTATTTAGCTGATTATTATCAATAAAAAGTTTGTGAATGTTTATTCAAAACCTGCCAAGGAGTCCAGTTTGCTTTGTTGCGTCTTCAGATACTTTGTAAAGGGTTCCCATTCATCCTTAAAGTCACAGTTACCCTTGTCCCGTAGCTTATATGTCAGTTTTGCCAGTTCTGCATAGCCCATCATTTTTTCTTGCCATGATTCTTTAGATTCATATGATTATCTCAGATGGTGCACTGACTGTGAGATCCACTTTGTATTTGCAGGACTGTAGCTTCAGATGCTGCTAGAATGCCCAGTGAGTCCCAGTTAAATAAATCCCTCCCTAGAATAAAGAGCATGCTGCTAAACGGCCCTAAAAAGAGAGCAATGCATGTATTTGTGAGCCTCTGAGATAGTCCTGCACACCCACCTAAAAGAAGCAGCATCACTGCTTGCAATCCCATTGGGTGGATGCATCATTGCATCACAGCATGCAATCCAATAGTCAATCCAGTGTATCGCCAAAACAGAGGCGGAAAAAAAATCTGCATTAAATTTGTATGTGCTCATTTGTATGTGTAGAGGCAATTTTAGCAGTGATAGTTATAATTTAAATAGAAATTCGTGGCATCTCACTATAGCGGGCTACACTAGGACCATGTGCTCAGTCTTGCTGCCCAGGTGCTAAACACTGATAGGCAACTTCTCATAGCTTTAAAGCAGACATCGCTTTAAAAAGGACTACTTCCAAGAGAGGACAGTCCTCTGCGAAGTAGGATACATGGCCACCTAATCCTGGTGCCTCACTAAGCGTATGTGCCTAGAAATTGCTACTGCAGAAAAAAACAGAAAACTGCAAGCTGACACATTCCTTACTTAGGAAGTTTCCATATAAAGACAGTATAAAGTAAGTAAGTTTGCATTAATAGGTTTCTACAAAATCTTGTTTTTTTTAAAAAAAATAGTACTATTATTTAACCATTCTTTCTCAAGAATCCCCCTGGAAAATTAGTCACTTAACATATTGCATTTGCTTTGGGCCCAGGGCATAGTCGAAAAGTCTCCTCATGCAATCATTAATTTATTTATATTTGGATAACCATTATTTCACAGGGAGGAGGGAGGGGGGAGAGAATCATGAGAGCAAAGCAAATTTGCAAGTTGAGTCACACGTGGCCTTTCTGAATCATCTGAGAACCAAATCTTTGGCGTGACTCATCTCTGCTAACTGAAATCAGGCTGCAAAGTTTCTGCTCGAAAAAGAATTAAGAAGAAAAAAGAACCTCCGCCAACTAAAAACACTCATTTGTTCGCCGCCTTTTCTTCTTTTGCCGAAGCGCCACCTAAAAATTCCAAAAACGGAGCAGCGCAAAACTGGTTTGCGTTGTGCAAAACAAAAAGAGGGGGGGGGATTTGCAACTGTGAAGCTAAAGGGCCGGTTAATCAGCAAAACGGCTGCCTTTTCCACTGATTTGAAACCAGCTCCTCCACAAAAACCAGAATCACCGCAAGGCTAATATCTGATCCAGGAGACGGAACAGACTGCTGGACATCATGCCTGAGGCACTGGAACCTAGGAAAGCTGGAACCTAGGGTTGAGCAATAACCTCCCAGACGATTGGGAAACACCCCATGAGGCATGCCTGTGGGAGTAGACTCACACGTATGACACATTACTTGAGCAAACTCAGCCTGTACCATGAGGCGGGCGGGGGGGTGTTGCGGAATTTGAACCCGAAGGTTGTTATGTTGACAGTGGCATGGCAGCAAGGGAAAGCAGCATGGGAGAGCAACCAAGGTTTTGCATTGTGCGCAAGATCTGGTCCGCGGTAGCTGCAGCTAAAGCGTTGAGCTTGCAGTTAAATGCACGTGCTGATTTCCTTCGCCTGTGCAGAGTTTGTTTCACTCAGGGAGTTATCTGCACAAGGTGAGACCAAGCTGGGTCTGGTTATGCACTCTATGCACGCTTGGACTACTGCAATGCGCTGTATGTGGGGCTACCTTTTAAGGTGACCCGGAAACTACTACTAATCCAGAATGCGGCAGCTAGACTGGTAACTGGGAGTGACCGCCGAGACGACATAACACCGGTCTTGAAAGACCAACATTGTACGTTTCCGAGCACAATTCAAGGTGTTGGTGCTGACCTTTAAAGCCCTAAACGACCTCAGCCCTGGATACCTGAAGGAGCGTCTCCACCTCCATCGTTCTGCCTGGACACTGAGGTCCACTTCCAAGGGCCTTCTGGCAGTTCCCTTGCTGCGAGAAGCCAAGTTACAGGGAACCAGGCAGAGGGCCTTCTCGGTAGTGGCACCCGTCCTGTGGAACACCCTCCCATCTATTTTTTACAGAAAGACTCATTCTTGCTTGTATAATCTTAATACAGTGGTACCTCAGTTTACATACGCTTCAGGTTACATACGCTTCAGATTACAGATGCCGCTAACCCAGAAATAGTGCTTCAGGTTAAGAACTTTGCTTCAGGATGAGAACAGAAATCGTGCTCCGGCGGCGCAGCAGCAGCAGGAGGCCCCATTAGGTAAAGTGGTGCTTCAGGTTAAGAACAGTTTCAGGTTAAGTATGGACCTCCAGAACGAATTAAGTACTTAACCTGAGGTACCACTGTATTTATAACCAGATGAAGGTTTCATTTTTTGAATAATAAATTTTCAGAGTGGTTTTTTACAACTGTATCAAAAATTACTGATTTGCTTATACTATTAGAAATACATAGACAGATTATGAAATTATTTTTTTATATCCATTGTTTGTTAACTGATGTATGCTATCCATGTTTGTTAACTGATGTGGTTTAAACGATTAAAAAACAACAACAGTTTTAGCACACATGAAAAACTTAGATCTTTGTTTCCTGACGAATAGCCTTTGGACTATAATGCAGCTTAAATAGAAAACTATCTCTAGGAAGATTTTTCCTCCAAAAATATTTTATTTTAAAAATCCGATTTAAATACAAAAAAATCCAATTTAAATAAAAAAATTCCAATTTTTTTAAAATCATTGATTTTTTCCCCACCCTGCTCCATGGCACACATTTGCACTCGATGCTGTTGCTAAGCCCAGTCCAAGCCACCTGGATGAGCTACAGCAGCAACAACAGTGACTGTAAAAGCCGTGAGGCCTCGGCATCTGACAAGGGATACCATGCGCTGTCGCTCGGTCTGTTGTCTGAGAATCTTGTACATCAGGTTTCATGAACACAGGACCTGTGAGCACAATGGTACGCATGAGGTGTTCGCCTGGTCCCACAGAAGCCTCTGAGCCCCCGCTCGCATTGCCCACTTGGTCACGAGATGGCAAGAGTGGTACTTCTCCCCCACAACCAAAAACCACATAAAGATGAAGAAGGAAGTGGAAAGAGTGATGCCCTTTCTCAAGGTCTCTTTCAGCATCCGCGTCAGAAACTCAGATATATGAGCTAATCAACCAATGACACCTTAAAACCTAGGCTGCAGTCGCCACAGCGGAGCATCTAGGTGGGATTTATTATTGCTGTCATTTATGTCGCTTTCATTTCTATACCGCTTTATATTTTAAAGAGAGAGAGAAATCTCAATGCGGTTTTACAACACATTAAAGAATCAAGGATTAAAGAATCCAGTATAAAACAAATTCAAGTGTCAAGGAAAACTTTCCAGATCCTTCTCTCAGTGACATTTTGTTTTCCCCATATTTGTTCACCTGCTTAATTTATAGAGCAGAAGGACTCTAGGAAGGCAGGGTGGCATAGTGGTTAGAGCAGATTTCCTCAACCTCAGCCCTCCAGATGTTTTGAGACTACAATTCCCATCATCCCTGACCACTGGTCCTGATAGCTAGGGATCATGGGAGTTGTAGGCCAAAAACATCTGGAGGGATGAGGTAGAGGAAGCCTGGGTTAGAGCGTCGGACGAGGACCTGGGAGATCAGGGTTCGATTATGAAGGCTCATGGGATGACCTTGGAGTCAGTCCCAGTCACTTTACCTACCTCATAGGGTTGTTGTAGGGATTAACTGAGGAGGAGGGTGGAGAAAAGGTGAGATAGTAATGCAATAAATAAACTCTTCGGCTTACCTGCTTAAGACAGCTGGAGAGGCCAGACTAATAGAGATGTCAGTCACCAACCCAACACTCACGAGATTTCTGTGCGGTTACAAATTGAACCCGCTCCAGTCGCAAAACGTGCCTGGCGCCTGGGGAGTCTCTAACACTGTTTCAGCTTCATGCGCTTTTCAATCTAGTCACTCTGACTTTGCCCAGATTCCTTGGGGAAATGATGCCTGTTGTTCATGTACATTTTCTGTCTTTCTGTGTCTCTCAGGGCAGGGGGCACTGACCCGTGGGAGAGAAGAGGCCAGTGTGGTGCTGCCCGTGGGACGGAAAAGGTTGGGAACCCCCATGCCACCGTACCCAGTGTGGTCTCCCCTGCCCTCTGCCTTGATATGCTGCTGTGCATATGAGTGAGTCTCACATAAAGTTCTGCACCTCATTTAGACCAGGGGTAGGCAACCTAAGGCCTGGGGGCCGGATGCGGCCCGATTGCATTCTCAATCTGGCCCACGGACGGTCTGGGAATCAGCATGTTTTTACATGAGTAGAATGTGTGCTTTTTATTTAAAATGCATCTCTGGGTTATTTGTGGAGCATAATAATAAAGAATAAAGAATAAATTTTATTTATACCCTGCCCTCCCTTGCCAGAGCTGGGCTCAGGGTGGCTAACACCAATAAAATCATAGTAAAAACATAATGGGGGGGGGGGACCAATTTAAAATACAGGTTAAAATGCAATTTAAAATGCAGCCTCATTTTAAAAGTAGCCGATAGATCAAGACCATAAGGGGAGGGGAACATAAGGGTCAGACTGAGTCCAAACCAAAGGCCAGGCGGAACAGCTCTGTCTTGCAGGCCTTGCGGAAAGATGTCAAGTCCCGCAGCGCCCTAGTCATTTGTGACAGAGTGTTCCACCAAGTCGGGGCCAGTACTGAAAAGGCCCTGGCCCTAGTTGCAACCAATCTAACCACCTTGCGACCTGGGACCTCCAAAATGTTGTCATTTGTGGACCTTAAGGTCCTCTGTGGGGTATACCAGGAAAGGCAGTCCCATAGGTACGTGGGTCCTAGGATTTTGTTCATTTTTTTCCCCTTCAAAATATAGTCCGGCCCACGACATGGTCTGAGGGGCAGTGGACTGGCCCACGGCTGAAAAAGGCTGCTGACCCCTGATTTAGACTGTAAGCTACTCAGGGGGAGAGCAGAGAATTCAAAGCACAAGGTCCAAGGATGTGTTTAATGTCACATCTTGTCAGACCCCAAACAAGCAGAAAAACACGAGATTCGTCTTACTAGGAAGACCTCTTCCCTTAAAAGGAGCTTGAAAGCTAAATTTCGATAGTGGAAAGACAAAGGGGACCTAGGGAAAAAGACTATCAAATGCAAATGCGTAACTTTAGGCTTTGCTGCTGCTGAAGATGAGAATGAAGAGAGGAAACCAAAGGCCTTACAGGAAATATGGGCTTCAAGGAAGGGCAGAAGCAGTCGGTGAGGGAGGCCCATAGGTAACAAGAGAGTCAGGGTGAAGTTGTTTTAAGATAGCGAGAGACTCCTGGATGGCAAACAGTGCCATATTTACGTATAAGATAAACAAGCTATAGCTTAGGGTCCCACTCTCTTTGGGCCCCCCAAAAAAATTTAAAGGAAAAAAAACACACACCTGGATGTACATTTCCAAAATATAAGATGGAAAACAAATAAAATAAAACCTGCTGTGGTGGGATAGTGTGCTGCTTGTGCGTAAAAGCTTGATCCCTCTGGGGTTTGGCTGGTCATCCAAACCGATGCACTAACGGAGCCCCCAAAGCATGACTCCGTCAGTCGCTGGTAGAATCTGACAGTGGGCGTCTACGGAATTTACGCCAACATAAAAGCTCTTTGACAGACATGCGCTTTCGAGACTCTCTGCGTGACAGTTTCCGGCGAAGGGTGGGCGTTCCCAACGGGGGTCCCGTTACCTCTCCACTACTCTCACTGGAAGCATCCCAGAGCCTCCCCTCCGCTGTGACTCCTGCACTCCCCCTGCTGGTTCCCTCTTCTACTGCAGATTCTCTCCTATTCTCCTGTAGCCTGTCCACTACCTGTCTCTCCGATGGCAGTTCCCTGACATCCACCTCCCCCCCAGGGCCCCCTTCACCCCCTCCCGCCTCCTCTCCCACTGGCGGTGAGGGCGGAAAGCCCCTGAAGGAACTCTCCTCGTCGTCCGAGGATTCTAACACTTCCAGCCACGGCGTACCGTCTCTCTCCCCGTCTTCCTCTTCTTCGTCGGAGTCGGCTTCTTCACCCACCCCTGACTCTGGGAACCCTTCAAACTCTCCTTCCTCATCGGTGGTCCCAAAGTGTTCCCTTCTAAATCGAGCCACGGGTTGCGGTTTTCTTGGGAAACGCTGATGAAATGTTTCTATTAAAACCTCGTCATTGACTACCTCTGCTGGTACCCAAGTGTTTTCCGACTCTGCTTCCCCCTCCCATTCTACCAGATATTCCACCTGATTCCCCTTCCACCTGGAATCAATGATTCCTGCCACGTTCATGTCGCGCTCTCTCTCTTCTATCACGGGCGTTTGGGTGGCCTCTCTCTCACGCTCCCCCCACTCGCGTCCCTCTCGGTACGGCGACAGTAATGACCTGTGAAATACTGGGTGTAATTTCATGTGACTGGGCAGCCTGAGTTTGAATGCCACTGGGTTGACCTGCTGTATGACCTCAAAGGGTCCCAATCTTTTGGGCCTCAATTTCTTACTCCCGCCCTTGAACGGTAGCCCTTGGGTGGACAACCACACCCGGTCCCCCACCCTTATAGTTTCACCTTCCCTCCTATTTCTGTCTGCTTGCTTCTTATATTCTTCCTTGGCTTTCTCTAAGTTAAGTTGAAGCTGACGGTGGATCGCCTCCATCTCTTCAAAAAAATATTCCGCCGCCGGCACGCTCCACCTCTCCCCTCCCTCTCCTGGGAATGCCCGGGGGTGACACCCATAATTTGCCAGGAAGGGACTCATCCCTGTGGACACGTTCTCCGCGTTGTTGTAGGCAAATTCTGCTAGAGGTAACTTATCCACCCAATCATTTTCTCTGTCTTTTACATAACACCTCAGGTATTGTTGTAAAACCCCATTTGCCCTTTCCGCTTGCCCATTGGTTTCTGGGTGCCGGGCAGTTGAGAAATTGAGTTCTACGTGCAGTAAGCTCATAAGTTTCCTCCAGAACCTGGAAGTAAATTGTTTCCCTCTGTCGCTGACCACCCTCAAGGGGGCGCCATGCAACTTGAAAATATGTTCTACAAACAACTTGGCGGTTTCCTCCGCTGTGACTGCATGTGAACAAGCTATAAAATGACACATCTTGGTTAATTGATCTACCACCACCATGACAGCTGTTTTGCCTTTGGATTTTGGCAGGTCCGTCATAAAATCTATGGATACTGCCTCCCATGGCCTTTCGGGCGTGGGTAAGGGTTGTAATAGCCCCGCTGGCGCCACCCTCTCTCCTTTCGCTCGCTGGCACCTGTCGCAACCCCTGACATATTCCCGTACGTCCTCCCTCACCTTGGGCCACCAAAACTCCCTGGTAACCAACCACATGGTTTTGTGCTGTCCAAAATGTCCCGCTGTGGGGCTGTCATGCAACTGCTTGAGTACTCTGCCCCTCAGTTCCCCGTCGGGTATGTACAGTGCCCCTTTGTAATACAACGCCCCGTTCTTTTCTTCGAACCCCCCTGTGTTCTCCTCTGTCCTCCGGAGCTCTCTGAGTTTCTCTTGGGCGTATTCATCGTTCTCCGTACCCTCTATCAGTTCCCTCTGCCCCACCAATGCCGCCCCACACACCCAGCGGTCTTCAGGGATTACATGCCTTGCCTCAGGCGCTCCCTCCCCCTCTAAGTACTCAGGTTTCCTGGAAAGAGCGTCCGCCCTCACGTTCTCGGAGCCGGGCACGTAACGAATCTCAAAGTGGAATTTGGAGAACTCCTGGGCCCATCTCACTTGTCTCTGGTTCAGCACTCGGGCTGTTCTCCAGTATTCCAGATTTTTGTGGTCAGTTCGGACTTGAACCTTGTGCTGCGCCCCAATCAGCAAGTGCCGCCATTTCCGGAATGCTTCATGAATGGCGAGCAGTTCTCGGTCGTACACTGTGTAGTTCCTCTCTGATTTGTTCAACTTCCGCGAGAAGAATGCACACGGTCTCCATTCAGACGTATCTTTTCCCGGCTGGAGAAGAACGGCCCCCACCGCTCGGTCTGACGCGTCAGTCTCCACTCTCATTGGTTGTTGTAGATCCACGTGCAAGAGTTGCTCTTCCGACGCAAACGCCTGCTTTAAGCGTTCGAACGCTTGTTGCGCTTCTCCCGTCCAAACAAATTTCTTTTTGCTACTAAGACAATCCGTGATGGGCGCTGTTAAATGGGCAAAGTTTTTGATGAACTTCCTATAGAAGTTTCCGAAGCCCAGGAACCTTTGCACGTCCTTCTTGGTCTTTGGTGTTTTCCATTCCAGTACCGCTTGAACCTTGCTGGGATCCATGGCCAATCCCTTGTCAGACAACCGGTACCCCAGGAATTCCACCTCCTTGGTATGAAACTGACACTTCTCCAGTTTCACCCACAGCCGGTTTTCTCGCAGCTTGCTCAGTACCTCTCTTACATCTCGCACATGCTGCTCCTCATTGTCTGAGTACACCAGAACGTCATCTAAGAACGCTACGCAGTTCTTGTAGAGCAGTGGCCCCAGGACGTGATTCATGAATGATTGAAAACAGGCGGAGCCCCCTTGTAATCCGAAAGGCATAACGGTGTACTCAAAGGCCCCCAAGGGGGTGAACATAGTGGTCTTCCACTCATCCCCCTTTCTCACACGTATCAAGTTATATGCCCCCCTAAGGTCCAGCTTGGTAAAAATTTTCCCTTTTCTCACCCGTGTTAGAATGTCATCAATTCTGGGCATAGGGAAAGTCACTGGTTCTGACACTGCATTTAGGGCCCTGAAATCACATACAAGCCTGGGCTTGCCTGTGTTTTTTTTGTCCACAAAGAACACTGGGCTGCCCCCCACCGCTCGTGACTCTCTGATGAAACCTCGCTTGAGATTCTTGTCAATGAACTCCCTTAACTCCTGCATCTCACTGTCTGACATTGCATACAGCTTGCCCACTGGCAATTGTGCTCCTGGGAGTAAGGTAATTTGACAATCAAAGGGTCTGTGCGGGGGCAGTTTATCTGCTTCTTTTTCGCTGAATACGTCAAGCAAGTCAGCGTATTGTGGTGGCACCCTCCCTTTGTCCATCACTTCCATCCCTGCTAGAGTGCCCCTGGCGCCTGCCTGAGCCTCTCCCTCCTTGCAGTGTTCTAGGCAATGTGCTGATCCAAAGGAAACCACTCTCTGATGCCAGCCTACTAGCGGATCGTGTAGCGCCAGCCAGCTCATACCCAAGATAATAGGAGCTCCTCCCAAGGTGGCTACGTTAAACGCTATCAGTTCGGTGTGTCGTGCCACCCTCATTATCATTGGTACAGTCTGTTGGCTCACTTCTCCTCCCAACAGCTCCCTCCCATCAATCGTGGTAACCTGCAAAGGCTTACTCAATGGGATAGTCTGTATTTGGTGTGCAGCTGCAAACTCTTTGCTCATGAAATTACATGAGCTACCTGAATCCAATAGCGCCTTTATCTTCAGTGGGTGTCCGTTTGCCAGTTCCAGCAACACCTCTATCACAAGCGCTGGTCTTGGAGGTTCCGGCGTGGGCACATTCATTACTCCCTGGCCTGGCTGCTGTGCCCTGATGTTGGCAACCAGGCGTTGGCTTTTACTGGCTCCGTGATTTCTTCTTCCTCCTTCCCCCCAACAGTTCCCGCCATCCCTTGCCATTCCTTCCTTTGCGGACAGACTCTGGCAAAGTGACCTGGCTGTTGGCAGAGATAGCATCTCTTGCCGCTCTTTCCCTCCTTCTTCCGCCCTTCACTGGTGTTTGAAACTGCGCGCGCGCGCGCTGTTCCAAGTTCCATCGGCTCTGCTGGCGGGAAAGGCTGCTCCGGAATCTCTGGAATGCGGAAGTCCTTCCAACGTTCCCCCTTTCCTTCCCGCTTTTCCATAGCTCTAGCTTCCTGGCGTGCCCCAATGGACAGCGCTGATTTAGTCAGCTGATCCATAGACTCCGCCCTAGGCGCCCGGGAAAGTTCATCTTTCACTGCCGGAGAGAGACCTTCTTCAAACAGCATTTGAATAGGTTCACTAGCAAGGTCCCACCCAAGTCTATGAATCAGCATGGTGAACTCAGTCCAGTACTCACGTACAGATCGGCTCCCCTGTTTACACGCCATTAACTGCCTGCGCACCACTCCCTGCTCGATCTCGCTGGAAAACATCAAGTCCATGGCGCGGAAAAACTTCATTGTGTCCTTTAAGATTTCATTATTGGCTGCCATCAGGGGCCGAACCCAGTCTCTCGCCCCTCCCTCTAGATGGCCAATCACGTACGCCACTCTAGAGTTCTCGTCAGGGAAGTCATCAAACAGTAGATTGAGTGCATATTGCATCTCTGTCCTAAAGGCTTGATAGTTCCGGGGATCCCCCCCAAATTTCTGCACCAGTCCAGGCACCCGTCTGGCAAGTGGGGTGGTCTTCCCCTTATCTGCATCTTGAGCCCTCCTCTCCTCGAGCCTCGCCGTTTGCAGTGCCAGCTGGACCTCCAACGCCCTGTACCTTTGTTCCAGGCTTGGATCTGCGCCAGCTCCCGCTCCTGCTCCTCCGGTTCCGGATGGTTCGCTCATGATGCCTTCTGCTTGCACAAGCTGCTTTCAAAGACTGTCAGATTGCTGTGGTGGGATAGTGTGCTGCTTGTGCGTAAAAGCTTGATCCCTCTGGGGTTTGGCTGGTCATCCAAACCGATGCACTAACGGAGCCCCCAAAGCATGACTCCGTCAGTCGCTGGTAGAATCTGACAGTGGGCGTCTACGGAATTTACGCCAACATAAAAGCTCTTTGACAGACATGCGCTTTCGAGACTCTCTGCGTGACAGTTTCCGGCGAAGGGTGGGCGTTCCCAACGGGGGTCCCGTTACCTCTCCACTACTCTCACTGGAAGCATCCCAGAGCCTCCCCTCCGCTGTGACTCCTGCACTCCCCCTGCTGGTTCCCTCTTCTACTGCAGATTCTCTCCTATTCTCCTGTAGCCTGTCCACTACCTGTCTCTCCGATGGCAGTTCCCTGACACCTACATACAGCAACAGTGTTTTATGTTGTGTAAGTAATAATAATAATAATTTATTATTTATACCCCACTCATCTGGCTGGGTTTCCCCAGCCACTCCTGTGGTGTAAGCAATGGGCCCGCCTGCTAGCCTGCTCCCTAAAATATCACTGGTTTGCTCATTTCTATATCAACTCCTTTGATAAAATACGTATTTTGTTATGTGGAAATGGCTTTAGATCATAGCTGTCAAGTGTCCCTTATTTGAAGGGACAGTCCCTTATTCCAGGGCCATGTCCCGCTGCTGTCCCTTATTGATGGATGTCCCTTAAATGTCCCTTAAATGATGTCCCTTAAATTTCAAAGGAAGCAGCTCCTCTCCCTCCCTCCCTGCTGGCCAGGAAGGTGGGAGGCTCCAACTATGTTGCTTGGCTGTGTTGCTCACCCAATAAGAAGTCTAAGAACGACTGGGGGGGAGCTTGCATGCCTTGTGTGTGGCTAGTTAATGCAAGCTGAGGGGGTTTTTGAATGCTGGACGCCATTTTGTTGCACGTGGTACAGTGCAAAGCCAGGCCGGGGAGCCATCTTAAGTTGAGGCTGCATAGGCCTTGTGGTGCATGTGATTCAGATTCTATTCAGTTGAACCTCTGGTTACAAAGTTGGTTGGACAGTGTTCTCGAAGCTACCAGCATGAGTTTGACCAGACTGCAGGAGGACAGGAAGACTGGAGTGTCTGGAACAGGTGAGGCTGCGGGTCCCTTATTTTGGCTGCTGGTCCCTTATTTTCAAGGCTGCTGGTCCCTTATTTTCAAATCTGTAAGTTGACAGCTATGCTTTAGATACCTATTAGGTCCATAAATTACCATATAGCATATATTCAACACAAAAAACGGCAACAATTTGTTGTTGACAAAAGACAACCGGACATATAAAGGGCCCCATTACCTTCAGCAGCTTAGGGCCTCATCAAACCTCAATCCGGCCCTGATGGCAAGGGAACTGAACTGGCTTACCGGCAATTTGCCACCCTCAAGAGAAAACAGTAAGGTGAATAGTTTCTCTGTGATATGTAAAAGAAAGAGAATGGAGCAGCCTGTAAATTCATTTCATCCATTATATTCTCCAGTAATCACCCTACTTCTGTGCTGCAAAGATGCATTCATAGTTAAATTTCTGCAAAAGAGCTGTAGCCATTATCCCGCCCTGGGCATTTTATTTTACATTTAAAACAAATGCTGTCAACACCAGTACCGTATTAATACTAATAACCGTCACTTATCAGCTCTGCTTTGTTTCAACAGCACATGACAAGAATCAGAATTCTGTCTCTACCAAGCTGCCAGACTAGTTTATCTAGCAGCAGTTATACTCATGAAAAGTCTGGAAATTTATTAAGGAACTGACTGGATCATCTTTAAATGCCCACGGTGTGAATTGCTGCAATTATGCAGAAGTGAAAGAGAAGCAGGGATTGTGTGCATATAGAATCTGGCACCAGAGACAGAATTCAGCTGCCTGAAAAGTCTCAGATCTCTTTCTCTCCAAAGCAAATTTCTAGCCCTCATGTAAAATGTATGTGCACAAAATCTCAGAGAAGTTGATAAAGATTTCCAGAGATTAGGGAAAGGGGATTTAATAGTACCTGCTATTATGCAAAATACTAAAAAAAAAATCAAAAAATCAAATCGTGCACATTTACCCAATTTGCGTAATGTAAACAAGTTGCAGCTTTTCTTGATGATGAAAGCACTTAGTATTTCAAAATTTCCTAAGCACTGTGTGTAGTTTAAAAAGCAAATGCCAAAACAAGAGTAAGAACACAACCTAAAAAGAATAAAACAGGAATATAAAAGATATAAAACCGGGGGGGGGGGGGGGTGTCAGAGAATTCAAGCACCTAAAACAGGCTCCAATCTTACTGGCCAAGCAAAAAAACCCAAAAACCACAGTTATAGCTTGAAATGCACATAGTCCAAACCTTCTGGTGATTTCTCAATCACTGTTCGTCTTTTTTTCAGGTTCACTGATGGCTCGAACACTTAAGTGCACACCCACAATGACTAGACTGGCCATCACCCAATGACTACCAGCTGAACATGAAACCTGATTCACCTAAACTGAGATTTGGAAACAGAAGGACTCCCCTGCTCTTAGATCATAAGAAGAGTTAGAGGCTCGGATATATAAGCTAGGCACCAAATGAATCCTTAAAAAACCAAAGTCTTGGTAGCCAATATGGAACGTTGGCCACCCTACCCACTGGCTCCATCCCCAATCTGTTGCCCTCCCAATCTGTTGGACTACAACTCCCATCTGCCCTAGAGGCAGCCTGACAGCCAGCACTGGAGGCAGGATGCTGGGGTAGGTGGTCTCTTTGACCCGCCCTGCAAGGCGATCTCTATGCACCTATGGGAATTGCAGGCAAGAACACTATGCAAAGCCCAGCTGCATCAGGCTGAAGACACATCTAACCAAGCATTCTATTCTCACAGCAGCCAATCAGATGCAATTGGGAAACCTGCAAACAGCACCTGAGCTCAAGAACACTCTCTGCAGAATTTCGCTTTTACACGGCAACATCAGCTCCTTGAAATGCAATTCAAGAAGAAGATAAAAAGTCCCTACCGGAAAAGAATGGGGGGTCAAGTTGATGGATTATGCCGAAATGGCTAAAATGACCGGAAGAATTGGAAATCAGGAAGACCAAAATTTTAATAAGGAATGGGGGGAGAATTTATAACTTATCTGAAAGACCATTGTAAACGGTTAAAATCGTTTGTAGGACTGGAATATCACTTGTAGTTTAATGGTGAATTTTGGATACAATGGAGAGATAAAAGATTTGGATTACAGTGGTACCTCTGGTTGCGAACGGGATCCGTTCAGGAGGCCCGTCGCAACATGAAAAGAACGCAACCCACAGCGGCGCGTCTGCGCACTGGCGGGTTGCGATTCGCGGCTTCTGCACATGCACATGATGTCATTTTGCACTTCTGCGCATGTGCGAGCAGTGAAACTCGGAAGTAACCGTTTCCAGTACTTCTGGGTCGCCGCGGGACGTAACCTGAAAGAACGTAACATGAAGCGGACATAACATGAGGTATGATTATTATAAAAGATGTAGGAGGAAATGATTAACAACAAGACCCACAAAGGGGAGGTGATAAGTCCAAGAGAATCTGTTTTTATGTTGTATGTTGGACATGTGATTGTAATATCATAATCTGAAAAACCAAATAAATATTTATTTATTTTTTTAAAAAGAGCTCAACAGGAAAAAAAGAAATGCAATTCTCTTTTGTTTGTTTTTTACCTAGCAAAAGCCACCAAAACTCAACTGCCACCCTTCTTCTTCCTCCTCCTCCTCCTCCCCCCTCTCCCCTAGGTTATCTATTCTTTTATTCACCTGCTGAGATTTTGGTTCTCCCTATGGTTTTTCTACACCAGCTGCAGCCTCATCGCCATATGTTTAAGGGCAAACTGGCAGGGTGACTCACGTTGTCCTTTCTTGATAAGGCCAAGCGTAACCATCTAAATTTATGGGAAACTACAATGGGATCTGCACACACATTCCCTCTGAAATTACGTCCATTGAAACACACGCCCACAGCTGAAACCCGCTTCGAAAAGCAAACTCAAGGCGATATACGTGGGCATCCTTCAATAGAGTGAAGTTTGGCGATGCTTCACGAATCGTAGCAGGAGGCTCGTCATTTTGACAGTCGGGATGTGTGAAGACAGAAAGTTTTGATATCGTAAAACTGAGCCTTCGAGGGTACAGTCAACGAAGAGAAACACATTGCACACCTACAGATGAGCCACCGTGTGCCCAGCTTCTATAAAGGACAGCTGGGTTGTGGAGGTAGAATTGTATAAAAGCAGTATGATACTGACAGCTTTGTTTTCCATGCCATGGCCATTAATCTCTACCATGGAATTCAGCTACTTCCCAGCTGCCACAGGCTGGACCAATGTTATCACAATCCACACAACTTTTAGAAGACACCTGAAGGCAGCCCTGTATAGGGGGGAAATTAATGTTTGGTGCTATACAGTGCTACCTTGGGTTAAGTACTTAATTCATTCCGGAGGTCCGTTCTTAACCTGGAACTGTTCTTAACCTGAGGTACCACTTTAGCTAATGGGGCCTCCCGCTGCTGCACGATTTCTGTTCTCATCCTGAAGCAAACTTCTTAACCCAAGGTACTATTTCTGGGTTAGCGGAGTCTGTAACCTGAAGCGTATGTAACCCGAAGTACCACTGTATTATGTTTTTATATGTTTTCGTAGCAGCCCAGAGTGGCTAGGGCAACCCAGTCAGATGGGCAGGGTACAAATAAAATAAAATAAAATAGTTGTTGTTATTGTCCACCAATACAGTCTCTGTTTTATATACCGTATTTTTTGCTCTATAAGACTCACTTTTTCCCTCCTAAAAAGTAAGGGGAAATGTGTGTGTGTCTTATGGAGCGAATGCAGGCTGCGCAGCTATCCCAGAAGCCAGAACAGCAAGAGGGATTGCTGCTTTCACTGTGCAGCAATCCCTCTTGCTGTTCTGGCTTCTGAGATTCAGAATATTTTTTTTCTTGTTTTCCTCCTCCAAAAACTAGGTGCGTCTTGTGGTCTGGTGCGTCTTATAGAGCGAAAAATACGGTATATGTGAAGCTTAAAGAAATTGCATTATTTTGCATTGAACTACACTGAACCATATATGCCACTTTATTGCTGTTTGTCTAGTTTGGAGAAAGAGTCTTTGCAATTCCTTACATATTTTATTTATTTTTACCACCTCGAATATTTAGCTAAAAAAGCAAATCTAGTGACTGGCCTCAGGCACCTGATCACACCAGCGTATATATAAATAATTTTGGTGCCCTTTCATTGATAAAACTCTCTAAGGCGCTTACAAAACAAATGCAAACATCTTACTGTATTTAAAAATGCAATAATCCAAACAACAACTTTCATTAGAACACATAACATTAACATACAACTTCCCCCAGTGGAGACAGAATAAAACCAAGAGCGGCTCAGGTGAAAGTCACTCTAAAAGAGAAGATAAAGTTTACTTAAGACCTTGTTAAAACAGCAAAAGCCCAAGGTTTGTACTGAACCGCATTTTTAAAATCTGGATGAATTAAAGGTGCTTGGCTTCACACTTAAAAAACCCCATAAAGAAGGCCCTAGGCGAGTCTCTCGGGAGGGGGACTATTCCATAGAAAAAGGTGCCACCACTGGGAAGGCTCTTCCCTTAATAGCCACCCATCTGCCAGTAAGGACATGACTGTCTCAAAGATTAAGTCATGTGTGCAGTAGTAGCACATGTCCTTCTTAGAGGATCTTAAGGCTCAGGTACGTAAATGTGGAAAGAGGCAATCTTTCAAGTAAGCTGGACCAATGAATACAAATGAAGAGAGCAGACTTGAAAGGAGTGTATTTTATGTTCTAACCCGGTGTTATAATTATGACAGAAACCGAGGAACCGGAGCAGCAAAGCTAATAACTCTATTATTTACATAAGATCGCAGCAACCTGATGCGAAAGTTATTGCTGGATTCTTGTGCGGGGCGGGGGTGAATTGTGTAAGTCTGAAGATAATAGGAGGGGAACTGCTTCCCAATTAAATATAATTGAATAATTGCTTTGAATTTACTAGAGGAAGAAAGAAAAGAAGTTCAAAAACTTCTTTGCATCTCTCAAGGGGAATATTTGGCTTACTTGAGTCTCAGAGCTGGAAGAGGCCCAGAAGGAAATTCAGGTCCAACTCTGTGCTGCAAAAGGGTTGAGTCAAAGGAAGCTGGAGTATACTGTAGAACCAGAGAAGGAGCTAGCCTGTTGTTCTGCAGTATCTCTACACAGTTCCTAGAAGCAAAGACATTTGATGTCTGCCTAGGAAATCCACCCAGAATCCCTGAGTCAGAGGAACGATCCAACGGTCCTCAACAAATCAAATACCGTATTTTTCGCTCCATAAGACGCACTTTTTTTCTTCCTAAATAGTAAGAGGAAATGTCTGTGTGTCTTATGAAGCGAACGTGTGGTCGATCGCTGGCTCCCTTTCTGGCCCCGCCCCCTTGCCCAGGACTTCATTTCTGAATGTTCAGCAGATGGAGGCTGTTTGTTTCCCCAACGACGTGTGACTGGCTGATTAGATTATCTGTCTGGAAACTGTAGAAACTGCTCCCTTTTCTTTCCTAAAGAAGCTGCAGAACTGTGAGTTAAACCCCATAAAAACAGGATTTTTCCCCTTTGCAAAGAAAGCTCAACAACTTTGAGCTGATCCTCAAAAAAAGGGGGCTTTTCCCCTTTGCAAAATGAGCTGCACAACTTTGAGCTGATCCTCAAAAAACTGGGGCTTTCCCAAAAACTAGGTGCGTCTTATGGTCAGGTGCGTCTTATGGAGCGAAAAATACGGTATCTAACAGCAGGGAAGGGCAGAAGTTATCCACAGATCAACTCCCATCGTCCAGAACATATCTGTTTGGATAGAGCAGGGATGGGGAACCTGTGATGTTCAACCTGTTGAGACTTCAACTCCCATCAACAACAACCAGCATGGCCAATGGCCAGGGGTGATGGGACTTGTAGTCCAACCTCATCAGGAGGACCACAGGTTCCCTGTTTCTGGGGCAGAGCATTCGGATGGCTGGCGGTGTAATTATATCTGCATTTTTATGGGATGTCTCGACTGAGACACATTTTCTTCAGTTATCTTAATTACATTGCAAACATTTTCAACAATTATCTGATGAGATCCAGCAAGGGTTGCAACAAGAGGAACAGCCACCAGGAAGATATGCATGTTATTATGCCAAGACACTCATAAAGGAAAGATCTTCCGATAAGAGCCTTCTCACAAGGTCCTCCTTTTAAGAGTTTCTTGGCAAACTAACCTACATGTGTTCCTCGTTGTTCAATCTTGCTGCTACAAACTCCAACCAGGCCTACCGTACGGAAGCAGCTCAGCTCACGATTTAAACATATGCCTGTCGCTAATAACCCAAAGACAGTAACAAGCATATTAAAATTGTACAAGCTAATGACTATTTATTTAAGACATTTATAGACCACTTAATTGCTCAGATTTCTAAGTGGCACGTATGAAAAACAACCCGCAGAAAACAGGACAATAAAACAATAGCAATTCATCATAAAACGGAACCTTGAAACACCTGCCGGAACAAGAAAACTTTACACCATAGGCCTGAAGTTTGGCAAAGAGGATGCCTGTCTAATCTCAATTGTAGGGGAGAATTTGACAGGAATGGACCCACAGTGCTGAATGCATGGCTTCTGATCAGTCATGAGCCATAGGGAGCCACCAAGAGAGACTTCCCCAAAGATCCCATTGATTGAGTCAAGATGTAAGGGATCAAGCAGACCTTAAGATATCATGGACTATAGCCAAGATTCCTGCACTGCAGGAGGTTACACTAGATCAGGCATGGCCAAACTTGGCCCTCCAGCTGTTGTTGGACTACAACTCCCATCACCCCCAGCTAACAGGACCAGTGGTCAGGGATGATGGGAATTGTAGTCCCAAAACATCTGGAGGGCCGAGTCTGGCCATGCCTGCACTAGATGATCCTTGGGATCCCTTCCAATTCTACAAGTCTATGATTCTATAAGGACTTATAACCAGACTGGTAGGGCAAGGAGGATTATGGAAGAATGAAACCACCATTTTGAGCACCCCACCGGAAAGTACTATATTTTAGATTTGGTTGGGTTCAAATCTGAGGTCAGGCAGGATTTTCAATATACAGCCAAACCTCGGTTGTCAAACGTAATCCCTTCTGGAAGTCCGATTGACTTCCGAAATGTTCAACAACTGAAAACTGAAAGCAAAAGCTTCAATACTCCTGTCTTCCACTGCCTCCCACAGTTTGGTCAAACTCATGTTAGTAGCTTCAAGAACACTGTCCAACCATCTCGTCCTCTGTCGCCCCCTTCTCCTTCTGCCCTCAATCTTTCCCAACATCAGGGTCTTTTCCAGGGAGGTGGCCAAAGTATTGGAGCCTCAGCTTCAGGATCTGTCCTTCCAGCGAGCACTTAGGGCTGATTTCCTTCAGAATGGATAGGTCTAATCTTCTTGCAGTCCATGGGACTCTCAAGAGTCTCCTCCAGCACCATAATTCAAAAGCATCAATTCCTCGGCGATCAGCCTTCTTTATGGTCCAGCTCTCACTTCCATACATCACTACTGGGAAAACCATAGCTTTAACTATACGGACCTTTGTCGGCAAGGTGATGTCTCTGCAATAGGGAAACTCAAAACAGAAGCCACGTAGCACATTCGGCTTCTGAAAATCTTTCGAAAACCACAGGAGTTACTTCTGGGTTTTTGGCGTTCGGGAACCGAAACATACGACAACGGAGACGTTAGGGAACCGAGGTTTGACTGTACAGGGGTATGCAGTATGCAGTTCCCCCAAAAAATAATCCCAAGTAAAAGCACACACACAAACATATATATATTTATTAAACACACATTACCTGAATTCTTCCCTTCTCTCTCCAAACATCCCCCACTCTATACAGTTACACCTCCCTGACAACTCATACAGTGGTTGCCACAAGCTGCAATTAAGTAAGGTTACTCAGCTTTATTATATCTAATTATGAAGGCAAAAATATCTGTGCAAGCAGCTAGGCCCATACTAGCTGGCTGAAGGGTAAGAGAACATGAAGGTAAAACTGGTTGAATTTTTTTAGGTGAGAGGTTTTTTTAGGAAAATTAAAAAGATAAATGAAGACACATCTCATCATCTACAAGTCTGTCTCCTTTTTTCATCCCACAAAAAAAAAAAAAAAATGACTCATCCGATTATGATCTTGGCACCTCTGGTTTCTGCAATAAAAACCTACCTGGTATTCCAAGATCGTTTCCTTACTTCGTTCTTTCCCTTCTCCTCAACAGCCTTATCTGAATTAACCTTTTCCCATCTTTTCTTATTGCAAATTTAGCCTACACATGGCACATAGAGACATGGGAAAAGCTTTGCAGTTTTTCAACTTGCTGGGTAAGCAAAACCCTTGTATGGGCGCTATGGGTTTCCAGGATTCCAATCTGGTGCCCTCATCCAGCATGAGGAATCCAATGCTCCTTTCTGAATCTCTTCCAACTCTGCAATATCCCTTTTGACCAGAACTTTTGCATTTGAAGGTCCAACTTTTGTTGGCTGGTTTATACATGGCTGCTCTCACACACGGTGAAGGCCTGTGTCTTCGAAGGCTAATACCAGCTTAGATCATCTCTAGTAGGCATGTCCTTTATAAAGCATCTCTGCAGCATGTAGAAAATGTTAGCTGCTTTGCATTTTGTATCTGCAGCCTCCCTAAAAACAAACCATGCTTCTTCCCATTCAGAAGCATTGTTTTGTTCATAAGTGAATGAATGCACTAGCTAATTAATCAATTAACAGTCAGTATGAACTGGGGGGGCGGATCTTGAATTGGGTGACCTAGGCCGCTCACATGTGAGAGTTTTGAGAACATCAGAGAACACTTAAGACTCTAGAACAATGGTTCCCAACCTTTTTTTGGGCCATGCCCCACATAAGCATCTCTAAAATCCTGATGCCCCCCGCCCCCGTGACATATAATTCTTATTATTCAAAAAGTGAACTCCTATTCAGCTGGAGGAAGCATAAAAGGCCATTCACTGTTAATAATTCATTCTCGAATTGTCCTTCTCTTGAAAGTTATTTTTTTAAAAAATTATTTTATTGCAAGTGCATTTTGCCTTCTCATTTTATATCTTTATATTTTGAACCACCCTGTCACTGATATTATCATCAGTCAATCAATCAATCAATCCTTTTACAAACCTCAGAGTTATTGTGTGGGGGTGGGTGACGTTGCATTGGCAGCCGAGACCCCTATGTGTGTGTGTGTGTGTGTGTGTGTGTGTGTGTATATACATACAGTGGTGCCCCGCAAGACGAACGCCTCGCAAGACGGAAAACCCGCTAGACGAAAGGGTTTTCCATTTTGGAGGCGCTTCGCAAAACAAATTTCCCTATGGGCTTGCTTCGCAAGACGAAATGTCTTGCAAGTTCCTGCGAGTTTTTTCCCCTTCCCCACCCCTTTTCCTAAGCCGCTAAGCCGCTTATCAGCTGATCTGCTGATAAGCCACTTATCAGCTGATCCGCTAAAAGCCGCTAAACTGCTAATAGCGCTAATCCGCTAAGCTGTCAATGGGCTTGCTTCGCAAGACGAAAAAACCGCTATACGAAGAGCCTCACGGAACGGATTAATTTCGTCTTGCGAGGCACCACTGTATACAGTAGTGCCTCGCAAGACGAAATTAATCCGTTCCGTGAGGCTCTTCGTATAGCGGTTTTTTCGTCTTGCGAAGCAAGCCCATTGACAGCTTAGCGGATTAGCGCTATTAGCAGTTTAGCGGCTTTTAGCGGATCAGCTGATAAGTGGCTTATCAGCGGATCAGCTGATAAGCGGCTTAGCGGCTTAGGAAAAGGGGTGGGGAAGGGGAAAAAACCCGCAGGAACTTGCAAGACATTGTTCTTGAAAATCATAACAGCTACGAAGTCACTTTAAAAACAAAAAGGCTTGCTTTTTAAGAATTCCATGGGAACAACTGAAATATAGGTTAAGGTCGTAAGGAAGCTGTTCATCAGCTCAGCATCGTCCAGCTCATTCAGACTACCTTTTGTGATGCATTTCTAAGCACAGGCGCATGCTCTAAAACTCTGTATCTGAGTATTTTTCTTTTCCTTTTGTCCCGGTGCTTTCCCCGCAAAAATCGGCCCTTTACCTCTGAAAACAATTCTTCAGCAAACCCAAATTGCAGCTTGTTCTGCTTCAAGGTTGATGAGCTGCTTTTCCTGGTGAAAGCAGCAGGGCCAAAAAATAAAAATAAATAAATGCTCGGATACCGACCGGGAAAGTGCCATCGGAAGTACCATCCCTCCCCACAACCTAATAGACATTTCCGGTGTCTATCGCCAGTCCTTTTCCTTCATCTCAAACACACAGCAAAGTCCTCACTCTTAAATCACCACGTTTCCCAATGTTTGATCTATCCTGTTGGACTCTTATTGTAAAAAAACCCAAAAAAAAACCCCGCCAGGCAGGCCCCATCAAGCATTTCAACGCAACTCTTTCCCCCCACCCACCACCACCTAGGAATCCTGATCTCATTTCACCTCCCAGATGCCAAGGCCACTGCAGCAAGACTGAAGTTTATTAGGCATCCCTGCTGAGCAGGGTGCTCTGAAAGTCGTGTTCCACCACCTACTGGACTCCACTGAAAACTGCAAGGAGACCCAAGCGTTTTTGCAATCCCATTGCTTCTGTGTGAAAGAATACGCAAGTGCTGCAAATCTGCATATTCAGTGGTACCTCGGGTTAAATACTTAATTCGTTCCGGAGGTCTGTGCTTAACCTGAAACTGTTCTTAACCTGAAGCACCACTTTAGCTAATGGGGCCTCCTGCTGCTGCCGTGCCGCCGGAGCACGATTTCTGTTCTCATCCTGAAGCAAAGTTCTTAACCTGAAGCAGTATTTCTGGGTTAGCGGAGTCTGTAGCCTGAAGCGTATGTAACCCGAGGTACAGTCATACCTCAGGTTACAAACGCTTCAGGTTGCATTTTTTCGGGTTACGGACGCGGACTTCCGGGTTTTGGTGGCCGCGCATGAGCAGAAGCGCTAAATCACGCTTTGCACATGCACAGAAGCGCCAAATCGCAACCCTCACGTACACAGATGCGGCACTGCAGGCTGCGAACGTGCCTCCCACACGGATCACATTTGTAACCCGCAGCATCCACTGTACAGATTTTTGGAGGGGTGGGGGGGAAACAGTTAGTCTAGGCCAGTGTTTCCCAACCTTGGGCCTCCAGCTGTTTTTGAACTACAATTCCCATCATCCCTGACCACTGGTCTTGCTAGCTAGGGATGATGGGAGTTGTAGTCCAAAAACAGCTGGAGGCCCAAGGTTGGGAAACACTGGTCTAGGCAACTCTATGAACAACAATGGCCCTCTTTCCAGACTCTTGGCTAAGGCACTGCTCTTTTCAAGCTAGTTGCCCCACTCCAGTTGCCTTGCCCCAATGCATTAGTTCTAAGTGCCGCCTGGCCTGAAAGAGAGCTCACAGCATTACGAAGATGCCTCTGCCAGGACGGAAGGGGCTCCACCTTTCTACCCAGGTAAGAAATGGGCGAGTGGCACCATGGGACCTCCTTCTGGCAACACCTGCAGCCAAGCTGGTGCCAAACGTATTGCTCTGTTTTCCTTTGGACCACATCAGTGAGACGAGAAGGAGGGGTCTGGGCATCCCAGGACCTCCAGACACACTGCCCAGGCTTGCACCCTGGGGAGGTCACTTCATAATAATAATAATAATAATAATAATAATAATAATAATAATAATTTATTTATACCCCACCCATCTGGCTGGGTTTCCCCATCCACTCTGGGTGGCTTCCAACAGAATACTAAAATACAATCGTCTATTAAACATTAAAAGCTTCCCTAAACAGGGCTGCCTTCAGGTGTCGTCTAAAAGTCTGGTAGTTGTTCTTATCTTAGACATCTCGTGCGAGGGTGTTCCATAGAGTGGGTGCCACTACCGAGGAGGCCCTCTGCCTGGTTCCCTGTAACTTGGCTTCTCGCAGTGAGGGAACCACCAGAAGGCCCTCGGCACTGGACCTCGGCATCCGGGCAGAACGATGGGGGTGGAGACGCTCCTTCAGATATACTGGACCGAGGACGTTTAGGGCTTTAAAGGTCAGCACCAGCAGTTCTGACTTCACTCCCAGAGGCACACTCCATTGCCTCTTGAGACAGACGGATGGCAACAACAACTCCCCTCACCTCAGGCAGCAGGGCAATGGTCAGGGATGAAGGGCCTTGTAGTTAAACATATGTGGGTATGGGGAGGCAGATTCTTCTTCCCCGAGTTACAGCAATCTCTTTTCCGCCGTTGTGTGGCAATGTATTTACAGGAGTTCCCAACATGGTGTCCTTCAGATGCTGTTGGACTGCAACTCCTATCAGTTCCAGCATGTGGGCAATGGACAGGGATGGTGCAAGCTGTAGTCCAGCAGTATCAGGATATATTATTATTATTATTATTATTATTATTATTATTATTATTATTATTATTATTATTCCCCACCCATCTGGTTGGGTCACCCCATAATAAAACATCAAACATTTACAACTTCTAAAACCACCACTACCCCAGCATTTATATTCCAGCACAGACACACCCTTTTAGATCTGTTTCATAATCGGAGGATAAAAGATATTGGGAGCATCGCAGAGAAGCAAAGTCCGCCTTACTCAAACCAGAACCTGATGCTTGAGACCACAAACCAAGGAGCTGTCAAGCTTGCGGACTTTCCTCTTGCTCTTTTCCACTACAGTATTACCCTCTACTTATGCGCACCTCTGGTTACGTACCCTTCGGGTTACGCACACGGCAAACCTGGAAGTATTTTTCCAGGTTTTGCAGTGCGCACATGTGCAGAAGCGCTCTACCGCGCCGCACGCATGCACAGAACAGGCACCTCCGGTTGCGAAAACCTCGGGGTCTGACCGGAGCTCCGGTACAGATCCCGTCCGCAACCAGAGGTACCACTGCACTGTATTGCAGAGCTGATTTCTCTCTCTCTCATGCCTTTTCCGCCTGCTTTAGTTAACACCAATACTCTCTTCTTCAATCCTCTCAAAACTCTGAAATCATGTAATTGTAGAATTGGAAGAGACCCTGAGGATCATCTGTGTCCAACCCCCCTATGACGCAGGAATATGCAGCTGCCCCATGTGGGAATCGAACCTGCAACCTTGGCATTATCAGCACCACGCTCTAATAACCAACTGAGCTATGGCAAAACAAATGTTGGAAGGAAATCATTGGGCTTATGCAGGGCATGCAACCAATTTGTGTGAGATGTTGTTGTCTGGGTTTGATGGACTTTGCCATCACGTTATGTGTGCCTATAAACCCATCCAACTCTTGATGGCAGATAGGCACTTAATTGGCAGAGCTGAGCAAGCTGTTCTTCAAAGAAGCTTGTCCACTATCGGTGATCCTCCCGCTACAAAAGCTCTTACAAGATTCCAAGAAATCAAGGGTTCCCCAGAATAGGTTCAGCATTAGGCATGTCCTATTGCAGCAGAATTTATTGCATGCTCCTTCCAGAGAAACTGATGTTTCAAAGACTTTAGCAAGACAACGAAAGCATGACACAGAAAGGGACAATGAAAAGCAAAGCAAAGAACTGGACTCTCTCAAGTGTGTTAAAGTTGCCTTCAACTTTTCAACTCAAATGCACATTCTTTGTCGACGCTCACAATCAGCTCAGGTTAAGGGAGTAACTGCTAAATTAATCATTGGCGGATGCTATGGAAGGTACCTTTGTATCTCAGTCCTAGACATGCCAATGCAATAGCAGATTTCACAGCGTTCAATAGGATTTGCTTCCTGGTAAGCATTTAATAATACTAATTTTATTATTCTCGTTGGGTTGCCCCAGAAACTCTGGGTGGTTTCCAACACATATAAAAACGTAACGAAACATTCCACATTAAAAACTTCCCTATACAGGGCTGCTTTCATATGTCTTCTGACACTCAAACCTGTTATCATGTCTTGCATCAAATGTCAGGGTCCTGTCAGCGTGCAAATTTTCGCTTGTACAAAGGGATTTTCCCTGTGTACACTCCACACCCTCCCCAAATCTCTTCCGGAGGGTTGGATAAACCCCCAGAAAAGATTTCATGGGGTGCATTGAGGGAGGGAAGAGGGGAGAAGTCCAATTGCACAAGCGTAAGTCCTTGCGCTGACAAAATGCTTACATAGTGCTATGCTGGATATAAGTCCCCACTTCTCTCATTTGGACAGTATTTTTTAAAAAAAAAAATTGAGTTGGGGGGGCACAGAGTTCTCAACAATCTCTGGACCATCTAAGACCTTGTAAAGGCAATGAGTTAGGTGCACCAAGGGACTTGCTCACAACTCCTATTATTACTAGCATTAATAATAATAATAATAATAATAATGACATTTGACATGGTATACTACTTTTAAAACACTTGCTAAGTTACGAAAACAGTTTGTCCCCTGGGAGAGGAGGGCTGATATTCTAGAAATACAAATACATAGCTTCAGAGGACATATGGAATTAACCATGTGGTTCTTTGGATACTGTCCTACAAATTTAAACGGTGTCAGAAGCAGGCTGGATTCCAGGGCGAGTACTAATGCAGAAACAACTACACATTCCAGGGCGGGTATTCCATATGGCTTGTCTCAGCTTTATTTTCTAAACTAAAAGCAGTCAGGAGTAATATGCCCTTTTAAAAAGGAGAAGAAGAAAAAAAAGAGAAGGCTTTCACCAGCCAAAATGTTTGTCCCATAACAAGAGGCTATGTTGACACAGAAGGGCTATGTCAAAACACACCCCTGGAACAAAAGGTTAAAGTCCTCTGCCATATTTCATTTCCATAGGGATGTAAGTCATAATACAACAAAGCGGTGACTCAGAACCTAACACAAATCCGCTAACACGCATTAGTCATGCGACCAAACAATGCACCGAGAGTTTACAGAAAACATGTTTGAGAAGGAAAAATAAAAATAAAACTCAGCAGGCCCAGCCAATGGACTGCCGAAATCACATGGAAATGCATGTCTCCACTCTCCACAGGTATCAATACTGGCACTTCATCACTTTCCAGAGGTATGTGGTGTCACCCTAGCCCAGGCTTCCTCCAAAACAGTTGCTTTCAAAATGTTCCAATGAGCCCCAACATTCCTTGTGGGAGAAATCAATAATGGCAGCCATTATTCTCCCTGAAAGGAAAACTTCCCCAGGCCTGCACAAAGCACACTCGGGCAACTTCTGCAGCCTAACAGGGTATCAGACCTTATTTTAACAATTTATTTTCCTGATACCTCACAATCTGTGTTGGGCAGCTGCATTGGGGAAACTAGCCGCCATCTTAATTTCCCACAGTGGCCTTGAACATTGTTCTGGGGAGGTGTTAAGTTAAAGAGGGACCCCTGACCATTAGGTCCAGTTGTGGCCGACTCTGGGGTTGCAGTGCTAATCTCGCTTTATTGGCCAAAGGAGCCGGCGTACAGCTTCCGGGTCATGTGGCCTGCATGACTAAGCCGCTTCTGGCAAACCACAGCAGCTTCCCGCTGGAATGGTACCTATTTATCTACTTGCACTGTGACGTGCTTTCGAACTGCTAGGTTGGCAGGAGCAGGGACCGAGCAACGGGAGCTCACCCTGTCGCAGGGATTCGAACCGCTGACCTTCTGATCAGCACGCCCTAGGCTCTGTGGTTTAACCCACAGCGCCACCTGCGTCCCAGGGGAGGTGTAGGAAACTAAAATAGCAGCACCCGCTGGTAAACCCAGAGCTGCCATTTTTAATTCCCTACAATGCCCCCAAGTGTAGGGTCATGGGAAACTACGGCAGCTCCTAGACTCGGCTGCCTGGGGCTTGTGGGAGTGCCACTGCTGTTGCCCACTTCTGCTGCCACAAAATGGGCCCAGCAACCTAGAAGGGGGTCCACCAGCAAGAATTCTGTCAGGAGAGCCATCAGAGGTGGGAATGGCCTTGAGCTTTCCTGCAACTACCAACCTTCCCCAGTACTGCAAGAGAAGAGGACTGTGTGTATTCTGAGGTGTACCCGTGGATCATAAGGGACAATGGTAATGGCCAACAGGCCTGTCCATCATCCCACGTGAACTGATGGAGCCACTGGAATATTTTACAATGTGGACTGGGTTGCTTCAGGAAGAAAAGGTAGACGCCACTCTCAGGAGAAGTTTTCTACTAGCTCAGCATTAGTGCGTGTGGAAAGCCACAGCAGAAGGTCTCAACGCAGGTTGCTACTGACCTCAACACGCAGCGCAAAGGAGGGAGTATCTCCTTTGAGCTTGGCAGCCTTATTTAAGAAACCTGAAGTGAGATGTTCTGCGGCATACATGTTCTCATACATGCTCATGCATCAACTTCTGCCCATGTGCTTGGTTGGGTCAGCCTGTGCAAAACTGGCAGGTAGACACTCTTGCCACTTGCGGAGAGATTTAGAGGTCAGTTCTACAGTTTGCAGCTTTTGTTACTACCAATCTACAATCCTTTAGCTGCAAGCAGTCTATACAGCTCACTACCCTACCTGGCTTTGCCATATATATCCTTACTGATCCACATATTTGCCTTCCTCTTCATGGCTTCCCTTTATGGTCCCATTCCTCCTTCCCAGTCTGCAGACACCAGTTCCCACTCAGCTTTCATGGAGTCCCAGAGCCAGCAGCTCGGGGAAGTGAATTATCAGCATCGTTGTGCACCTGGCATCATGACCCTGGGGCCAGATTCCTGTTCTTCGAGGGATGGGATTGAGGACTTTCTGAGTTGGACATGTAACGGCATGTAACGGCAAGCCCCAAGAGCATGTCCATAAGATGGGCCCATTGCAGCAGGGCCCCTCCAGCCCGAGGAGGTGGCACTGCCACCCTCTAAGCCTGAGGACTCGGTTACAGAAGTCCCAATCGAACCAGTCTCCCACACTCTACCGGAGTAAAAAACTGCTGGAGCAAGCTAGGGCCCTTTTAACTGAAGGTGCAGAACTGCTGCTCCTATATGAGGCTCAGTCTATGTTTGACTGTGTTGCTTTCTGGTAGCATTCAGGCTTGCCATGTTTGATGAGCTCAATGCTTGCATCTCAACGTTTGCCAAGTTCTTGTTGTTGTTGTTGTTTAGTCGTTTAGTCGTGCCCAACTCTTCGTGACCCCAGGGACCAGAGCATGCCAGGCACTCCTGTCTTCCACTGCCTCCCACAGGTTGGTCAAACTCATGTTAGTAGCTTCAAGAACACTGTCCAACCATCTCGTCCTCTATCGTCCCCTTCTCCTTGTGCCCTCCATCTTTCCCAACATCAGGGTCTTTTCCAGGGAGTCTTCTCTTCTCATGAGGTGGCCAAAGTCTTGGAGCCTCAGCTTCAGGATCTGTCCTTTCAGTGAGCACTCAGGGCTGATTTCCTTCAGAATGGGATGGGTTTGATCTTCTTGCAGTCCATGGGACTCTCAAGACTCTCCTCCAGCACCATAATTCAAAAGCATCAATTCTTCGGTGATCAGACTTCTTTATGGTCCAGCTCTCACTTCCATACATCACTACTGGGAAAACCATAGCTTTCACTATACGGACCTTTGTTGGCAAGGTGATGTCTCTGCTTTATAAGATGCTGTCTAGGTTTGTCATTGCCAAGTTCTACACCCCGGCAAATGGAATACAGCCATACCTTGGTTTTTGAACAGCTTAGTTCTTTAATGTTTTGACTCCCAAATGCCGCAAACCCAGAAGTGACTGTTCTGATTTGTGAACTATTTTTGGAAACCGAACGTCCGACAGGGCTTCCGATTGGCTGCAGGAGCTTCCTGCAGCCAATCAAAAGCCTTGCTTTTGTTTCAGAATGTTTTGGAAGTCGAACGGGCTTCCGGAATGGATTCCGTTCGACTTCCAAGGTACGACTGTATATGGTCCAACGTCTGTTCCTGAAACCTTGCAGAACTCTTCACTGCTTGCATGCCCACTTTGAGCAAGTGAACCATGAGAAGATCAAAGAGGCGGTGCAACGACTTCCATGTACCTTATCTTCCCCTGCTGGTAGGTAACTGAGGATTGGCCCCACAGCAAGAAGAAAGCGAACGGGTGGTAACAACAATGGTCGAAGGAAAGTGGTTGCACACAAGGAGAGACACTCAAAGTGTCTTATTTTTTATTTTTTTATTTTTAATGCAAAATTACAACAAAAATACAAACATTGAATCCAAAATAAAACAGAACAAACAAGGGGGGGAAACACAAGAGAAAAAAGTACACAAAAAAACCCCATACATCTACAAATAAAACCATATCACCATTCTAACCATTACGTACATATACACATATTGACTTCCTTCCTTTGTTCTAAGACCTCAAAATTTTTACTCTTTCTAAATTGTTGTGTCTAATGTAGATTACCTCTATCTTTATACTTTTTGCACCATTTTTCTCTTTCTTTAACCCTGCAATGCTTCATTCATTACATACCGATATGCTTACTCTAGAACGATGTTTTTTCATATACTCTTTAGCACATCCCCATTCTTTTAATAATTTTTTGTCCGATTGTCCCCTGATGAATGCTGTGAGTCTTGCCAGATGTATACATTCACAAAATTTAATTTGCCATTCTTTCATTGATGAATTTTTTCTACCTTTCCAATTTTTTGCTATGAGCATCCTGGCAGCTGTTGCCTTCTTGAAGGGCCCCACCAAAACCTGGAACCAGTCTTGCATGTTCTCCACAGCTTCATCCTCCTCTCCCTCCCCAGTTATCCATCTTGGGAAGAGAGTTTCAAAGCAACCCAAATGGCTATGTGCTTGCCTAGAACCTACAGAGGGCATTGCTTTGCAGCCTTCTGGCACCTTCCTGCTCTTGGGCAGCTGCTAGAGAAGGTTCTGGGTGTCCTTGTGTATGTAGCAACTGTTGTCCTCTTAGTCATTTTCGTACTTTTTCAGAATGGCCAAAGCTCTTAACCCTGAAAGCCACAAGCTAAAATAAATCTACACGACAAGCAGCGCGAGAGACCACAACTGAGCTTCCCCCTACGCACAGCAGCTCGGCTCAGAGGCACATCACAGAGCACCTCACACTTGCTGTATGAAAGCTCCCAGGAAGCCATTAGTAAGGCTGACAAGCTGAAAAAAAAAACCCAGCAATTCTGCATTCGGACAATCCAAATTCTGCATCAAGAAAAATATGAATTATGCAACCTGTATACATATGGGATGCGGGTGGCTCTGTGGGTTAAACCACAGAGCCTAGGACTTGCCGATCAGAAGGTTGGTGGTTCGAATCCCCGCAACGGGGTGAGCTCCCGTTGCTCGGTCCCTGCTCCTGCCAACCTAGAAGTTTGAAAGCACGTCAAAGTGCAAGTAGATAAATAGGTACCGTTCCAGCGGAAAGGTAAACGGCGTTTCCGTGCGCTGATCTGGTTCGCCAGAAGCAGCTTAGTCATGCTGGCCACATGACCCGGAAGCTGTATGCCGGCTCCCTCGGCCAATAAAGCAAGATGAGCGCCACAACCCCAGAGTCAGCCACGACTGAACCTAATGGTCAGGGGTCCCTTTACGTTTATACATTAGGGGTAGGTAGAAAAAGGGTTAGAAAGATCACTAGGAGACCACCGCAGCAGATCTACAAGGATTTCCAACTCCCACTTTTTGCTTAATAACAACAGCTCCCCCTGATCCACTAAATTAGACAGCTAGGATCCCTGGTCCGTAGAAACTCAGGTACAAATTGCACATTACCTTTGGAACATTCCAGTGTGTGCATCACAGAGCATAGCAGGAAATTGGCCCTGCACCTTGGGCCACCATATCGCACCCAACTATAATTAGTGGACCTTGGAGATCTAATAAAATGGGGGGGGAGACCCCAAATACTGCTGGACACCAACTCTCATCAGACCCAGCCAGCATATGCAATGACAGAGATGATGGAAACTGTAGTCCAACAACATCTGGAATTATGCAAAATGAGGGAATAATAATTTCTTGGTTTTGCATAACTAATTCTGCACATTATTGTTTTCCCTATTAATTTTTCTTTTGCAGTTTGGGATGTGTAAGAAGCGTTTGAGGGTCCTCAATTCTCTCGCCGCCACCACTAGATGTCTTATTCAGCCTGACTTCTGTGATTTCAGTGAGGATTGCCCATTCATTTTGAAGTCATATGGGCTCGATGAACTAAGTTGCCATCTGTCATTCGCTTCAAAGGGGCGTATTCAGCAAAGTTCCCCAGCAAATTGTACCATTTCTAGTTACGTTTTAGAAATGTTGAACCGGCGTTGGAAAAAATCAAAATGCAGGTCATCAGCCTACATGGCATTTTTTCGCTATCTGCTTAAAGGAGAAAAGAAAAAACACTTGGGATGTTAATAGATTATAAAAATGCAGGAAAGGATTTTTACCCATTTCAGAGTTTTAGCACTTCAAAAATGCAGACCAACCGGATTTGGAAAATGAAACTTATCAGAGCTTTAGCTCACAACAGGACTCGATTTATTCAGAGAGAAGCTTATTGCCCCAGACTTGGAAGGATTAGCAAAATGCCACAAATATTATAACTGGAAGATTAAAAAACATTGTGTTTCCAACGCTTCCTGTGGAACGGGGGGGGGGGGGGAGTTGCAACAAAAAGGAGTCCAACTGTGTCCCTCTCTCACTTTCCACAATTACGTTGCAAAGTGAATTTAGCTACGTTTTTCAGCCTTCGAAACATCAACAAGAAATTGGGGTGGGGGGGTGGAGAGAAATAATTGTCACATTAAAAGAGTAACCCCGTGGCATACAGAAAGTGGGTCCAGAAAAGGTTTTCTCCCTCTCTCATAACACTAGGACTTGGGGATACCCAATGAAGCTGAACACCAGAGGATTCAGCACAGGGGGACGCAGGTGGCGCTGTGGTCTAAACCACCGAGCCTTTTGGGCTTGCCGATTGGAAGGTCGGCGGTTCGAATCCCCGCAACGGGGTGAGCTCCCGTTGCTCTGTCCCAGCTCCTGCCAAACTAGCAGTTCGAAAGCATGCCAGTGCAAGTAGATAAATACTGCATTTACTCGAGTCTAAAGCGCCATTGAATCTAATGTGTTTCAGAACCCTGAAACCCCCAAAAAGAGCATGTGCTGGCGAATGTAAATGTGCCATCGAATCTAATGCGCACCTTAATTTTCGCAACATAATTTGGCCAAAAAAGGTGAGCGTTAGATTTGAGTAAACACAGGAGGTAAACGGCGTTTCTGTGCGCTCTGGCACTCGTCATGGTCCTCCTTGCGTCAGCAGCGATTTACTCTTGCTGGCCACATGACCTGGAAAAGCTGTCTGTGGACAAATGCCAGCTCCCTCGGCCTGAAAAGTGAGATGAGCGCCGCAACCCCATAGTCATCTTTGACTGGACTTAACTGTCCAGGGGTCCTTTATCTTTAACCATGCAGTACATAGCTAAACTATGGCATTTGTCTCCACCGAAAGCAGCGATGGCCGCCAACTTGGAAGGCTTTTAATAATAATAATGGGGGGGGGGAATATTTATATCCCGCCCTCCCCAGCCGAAGCCGGGCTCAGAGCGGCTAACAACAGTAAAAGTAATACAGTTTACATAAAATCACAATCTATTAATACATTCTAGAATCAATTCATTCTAGAATCAATTCAGAATCAAATTAATGGCAACCATTGGGCTAGGGTTCTATGAGGATTACCGAAGGAGGGGGTCAGACTGTGTGCCTTGGCCAAAGGCCTGGTGGAACAGCTCTGTCTTGCAGGCCCTGCAGAAAGTGTCAAGTCCCACAGGGCCCTAGTCTCTTGTGACAGAGCGTTCCACCAGATCGGGGCCACAGCCGAAAAAGCCCTGGCTCTGGTTGAGGCCAGCCTAACCTCCCTGTGGCCCAGGATCTCCAAGATGTTTTTGTTTGAAGACTGTAAGGTCCTCTGTGGGAGAGGCAGTCCTGTAGGTACCAGAGTCCTAGGCCGTATAGGGCTTTAAAGGTTAAAACCAGCACCTTAAACCTGGTCCTGTAGTTCACCAGAAGCGAGTTAGAAAAAATCACGGAGAAGGAGGCTACTAGCCAAGATGGCTGTGTGCTGCTTCCACAGCTAGAGGCAATGCTCCCGAATACCAAGTGAGCAACCTCACTGTGACCGCATGCCGTTGACAGGTGAGCAGCCTCGAACGGCTAGAGCCTGACTAAAAAGAGGCCCTCTCAGCTCAGCCTACAACATCCTTTTATCCTGCCATATTGCATGGTTGCTTTTCACTCCTATAAGAAAAACGTAAGCCCTGCAAGTTGGAGAACACAGCGGCGGCAGCGAATGCAAAACCCACCTCCCACTTCCAACACACGACTCCCCCCAACAGGGATCTCATAGGAATGGGCAGAACAGCCGTGATGTGGGTTTTCCATAAAATTTCCCTACCCACATTAAGGTCGTTTGCATTGGGGAATATTCCATTTGCAAGGGCAAATTTTCTGATGCTTTAGAGAGCGATCTAATTTAGTGCCTTTATTTGCTTTCAGGAAACAAAGGTAAAACAGATAATAACACATTGAAACCAAACCTGCCTAATAATGTATTTGCAACTGACGTATATCTGTGGCTAATAACAACTTATGAAAACAGAAACCTACATCACTTGAGAACAGCACAAAATATATCTTGTCTGCACAGTGGTATCGACAATACAAAAGTCTTCCCTCCCTCATCACAAGCAAACCATAATGGAAGGCACTTTCTCAATAGAAATGAATGGATAAGAAGGAGGATCTAGGGCAATCAGAGAGGAGCTGGTCTACCCCATTTTCTTGCAGAATACACCACTTAATTATATACACCATTTAAATATATAAAAGGATGTCACATAGAGGAGGGGGAAAGGTTGTTTTCTGCTGCTCCAGAGAAGCGGACACGGAGCAATGGATCCAAACTACAAGAAAGAAGATTCCACCTAAACATTAGGAAGAACTTCCTGACAGTAAGAGCTGTTCGACAGTGGAATTTGCTGCCAAGGAGTGTGGTGGAGTCTCCTTCTTTGGAGGTCTTTAAGCAGAGGCTTGACAACCATATGTCAGGAGTGCTCTGATGGTGTTTCCTGCTTGGCAGGGGGTTGGACTTGATGGCCCTTGTGGTCTCTTCGAACTCTAGGATTCTATGATTCTATGATTCTATGATCCTCTCCCCACTGCTTTTCCAGGGGAAGAAGACACCCTTAGCAATCCGGTTAGCATTTTGTGGCAACTGAATATATTCCGTCCTCATTGGAATGTACTGTATTCCCCCCCCCCCCAAAAAAAAATTGTGCTAATGTAATGGCACTGTGAATTAAACCACAGAGCCTAGGACTTGCTGATCAGGTCGGCGGTTCAAATCCCCGCAACAGGATGAGCTCCCGTTGCTCGGTCCCTACTCCTGCCCACCTAGCAGTTTGAAAGCACGTCAAAGTGCAAGTAGATAAATAGGTACCGCTCCGGCGGGAAGGTAAATGGTGTTTCCGTGCACTGCTCTGGTTCGCCAGAAGCGGCTTAGTCATGCTGGCCACATGACCCAGAAGCTGTATGCCGGCTCCCTCAGCCAATAAAGCGAGATGAGCGCCGCAACCCCAGAGTCGACCACGACTGGACCTAATGGTCAGGGGTCCCATTACCCCTTTACCTAATGGCTTGGTTGCCCAGACCATGACTTAGCACCTTCTGTGTACAAAGTATGTGGTCCTCCATTAGAGTCAGTCAGTGTTCATCTCTAGTTTGGAGAAATCACCAGACAGGCCAGTTTAGCAAACCAAGAATGGCTTCTAAGACAACGGTTTGAATGACGGATGGGGAGATGCGGAGAAGCTTAGAAAAGAAAGCAAAGGGAAGAACTGGAGCCCCACTTTCCCCACCCTCCATCTAATTGATGGACCTCTAAGTCAAGGGGGGAGAAACCACTGCCCCTTCAGATGCAACTGAACTACAACTCCCATCATCCCTGGCTGTGGTGTGGTTGATGGGAATTGTAGGTCAGCTACATCTGGAGGACCAGAAGTCCCTCACCCCATTCCAAGAAGTCATTATGTAATCTGATTTGGGGAAAGAACTACTATAAATAAGGTGGGGGGTTTGGTCACTTTCTCTCCCTTTCAGGCTACTGACGTGGCACAGGTAATTGACTCAGGTATATGCAGACAAGCAGGTTATTAAACACTGTTGTGGGTGATAATACCTTTTATGGGATAATTTGCAAAGTTATGGCAACACGAAGATCATTGGGAGGGGAAATCAAATCAGTAGGGCTATGGATTGAGATTAGTGGTGAATTTCAGTTTCCCCACTAACATATTCCCCACTTGTGGCTGTGTAAAAGTTGCTATGCCAAATTACCATCCTGCTGTAGCCATTCCTACAAACAACCGACCAGGAAGTGTGTGTTTAGCTATTTTTCAAGGCTTAGGGTAATGATGTTTTTACCGACGCTTTGTGAAAGTGCCACTTAGCAACTGCGTTACTGGAAGTTTTATGGGTTATATTCTTCCAGGACATTACGTTCTGTTCGCGTACCCATGAAACTTAGTTTCCTCATATTGTGCAACTAATCGATCTTGAACGTGAATATTCTTCTTGGGCAACTCTTCGTCTTCATCCTGAATATTCAGAGAGATTCCCATCAGGACGCATTTCGCAAATCTTCCTGTTCAAACAGTTATATAATACATGCTGCAGAGAAGGAAGACATTCCACCTCTAGCACTTCCCACCAGAAGTTAATCGTTGCCTGGAACTCCCTCCCTCCTCCAATCAGCAATCAGTTAGCCTCTTGCATCAGTCAAATTCATTCTACAACCCCAAAAACTGCAAGGAGCAGTATATGGGGGGGGGAGCAGTATATGGGGGGGGCACACATTGGTTACTGTTACTAATATTATTAATTTTTGCATCTTTGTTTTACATCTTATTATGATTCATGTGGAAATGGTTCAGTTTGGCTGTATACTTTTTAATGCTTTATCTATTGTTTATAACTACTTTTGCTATGTTTGAAATTACGTGATTTGTTTCATATTGTAAGGTAAAAAGGTAAAGGACCCCTGGGTGGTTAAGTCCAGTCAAAGGCGACTATGGGGTTGCAGCACTCATCTCGCTTTTCCGGCCGAGGGAACCGGCGTTTGTCCACAGATAGCTTTCTGGGTCTTGTGGTCAGCAGAACTAAACCGCTTCTCATGCACGGAGGACCGTGACGGAAACCAGAGTGCATGGAAATGCCGTTTACTTCCCGCCGCAGCGGTACCTATTTATCTACTTGCACTGGCATGCTTTCGAACTGCTAGGTTGGCAGGAGCTGAGACAGAGCAACAGGGGCTCACCTGGTCGTGAGGATTCGAATTGCTAACTTTCTGAACAGCAAGCCCAAGAGGCTCAGTGGTTTAGACCACAGCGCCACCCGTGTGGTCGCCCCCCCCCCCCGGCCGAGTATGGTTTTAACTATGGGAAGGTGGCATACAAATAAAACCATGACGGTGATGGAGGCAATGTGCGGCTGCAGTCGAAGGTTGCCTGGAGTTCTTCAAGAGCATATTCTGTGCATATTCAAGATGACTTAGAAACTTCAGTTGGTCCAAAATGCAGCAGTTGGTGTCCCGCTTGCTTTAAAACAGCTGAACCGGTTGCAAGTCCGTTTCCAGGCACAATTCAAAGTGCTTGCATTAGTGTTTCAAAGTCCCAAATGACTTCAAATCATAGAATTGTAGAGTTGGAAGGGACCCCAAGGGTCATCTAGTCCAACCCCCTGCAATGCAGGAATCTTTTTGCCTTACATGGGGGCTGAAACCTAAGACCCTGAGATTAAAGGTCTCGTGCTCTACCAGCCAAATTCTTTCAGATATTTGTGTGAAAATCCATACACCTTCTTAATTTTGTCTACTGCTGATATTTTTGCAAGAAATTTTCCCCAAATGCATTTTTCTGTGGAATACATGCATTTTCTTTGTGTACTTTCCTCTGTCGTTTATGCGGACTTTTTAAAACTGGAGAACAGCACCTCGGAATTCAGAGACTTGCACGTTCCAGAAGCCATGCCAGGTTGCAAAGTGCAAATCTTGTAGATTGGCATTAAAACGCAGACCCAACTAATTTCTCCACCATCTCTATTAACTCTGCACGGGCAAATGTATGCAATTTCCTCCAGGGCCTGAACAGAGGAAGGGCTTTTGCTTCTCCCATAACCAACATGCAAACAGAAAGGGAGAATCAAAACTCTTTTGTTCCTCCTTCACCAGCCCACCTCATTTCTAGCCAGCAAAAATTCCTTACCAGCCTGGCAGACAAGTTACAGCCTTGGGGAAGTTAGATGGTAAAATCGAGGAGACAAATTCTTACGCAACAGAAATCTGGTGTCAGACCTAAGTTCTCTGTGTTTGTGTGAGTGTACGTGATATGGAAACTTGAAAATTCTGAACTGTACACCCTCAGAACAGAATTGGCTTCTTGAGGAGTAAAACTGTGGCTTTCAAAAAGAGATTTGGCTTTCAAAGAGGATTAGACAAATTCATGGATGGGATAAGGTTATCTGTTTCTGCTAGCCATGATATCTATCTGTTGTAGGCTCTGCAGTCAGAGGTAGGATGTTCTGAAACTACAGAAGACAGCTGGTTGGTCGCTGGACTCGATCCAGCAAGGCTCTTCTTAGGTTCTTAAGATAACTGAGATCCGTCCAATTTGTTGTTAGCTAATCCTAGTTAAAGCTATGGTTTTCCCAGTAGTAATGTATGGAAGTGAGAGCTGGACAATAAAGAATTAATGCTTTTGAATTATGATGCTGGAAGACACTCCTGAGAGTCCCATGGGCTGCAAGAAGATCAAACCTCTCCATTCTGAAGGAAATCAGCCCTGAGTGCTCACTGGAAGGACAGATCCTGAAGCTGAGGCTCCAGTACTTTGGCCACCTCATGAGAAGAGAAGACTCCCTGGAAAAGCCCCTGATGTTGGGAAAGATGGAGGGCACAAGGAGAAGGGGACGACAGAGGATGAGATGGTTGGACAGTGTTCTCGAAGCTACCAGCATGAGTTTGACCAAACTGCGGGAGGCAGTGGAAGACAGGAGTGCCTGGCCTGCTCTGGTCCATGGGGTCACGAAGAGTCGGACACGACTAAACAACAAACAACAACAATCCTGGCATGTAAAGAGCTGCATAGAAGATATATTTGTGCATTGTGGTCACACCTTTATCGTGCCCTTAGTGCAACCCTATGATCAAGCAAATAGGAAGGTGGATCTAAGGAAATAAGTTGTGTTTGGTCTTTGCCATTGGACAGACCAATTACACACACACACACACACACACACACACACCAACAACAACAACAACAACACAACCCCTCTCTACTTGCCCGTTACGGCTTGCTTCGCTTTGGTAATGCTGTATATAAAAGAGGATCTGGTCTTTTGCTTTCTTCCTAAAAGCTAAGCCAAATAATGGCATCATTGTTTACGTTCTTGGTCTTTAAAAGGGTGTTGGTTAACTTGGAAGTGGAAGAGAGAGAGAGAGAAATACAGTAGTTCAAACATACTGGAAAGGAGAAGTAGCGCAAGGTAAGTCATTTTACAGGTGAGATAAATGTCTCACAGAAGGGAGTTTCCACTCCTGATCAAACAAAGGGTTTCCCACAGTCTGTTGCTGGAAACATCACAGCAATCCAATGGCTCATTTCTTACTCAGCGGGTTGCTGAATCAATCAAAAGAGGATGTTGGTACAGTTCACCTGCTGTTTCGATCCAACGGCAGCTTAAGTCAACAGCAGCTCGGCTTTCAAAGCCACGCAACTGTATGAATTACTGACAATCCTTCATTTTCATCAGACATATTTATTGTTTTATAAGTAGCACGGGGTAAAGGGTTATTTGAGGCAGGAGAGAGAGAGAGAAAGAAAAAAAGAGTTGAACTCCAGGAACTGGCAGTTATCTCACAGTGACTTGCATATCGTTCACAAGTCAGCTGAACATGTCTACTAAAATCCACCAAAAAATTGCTTCACCTCAACCTTCAAGCCCTAGCGTTTCTGGGGAATGTCCCCTGTCTGAAACCCCAGAGAGTCACTGCTGGTCAGTGAAGGATATACTGAACTAGATGAACCAATAAGGCAGCTTCCTATGCTCTTCTGTACTGCCAAACTTCAGTTTTATCCAGTTTGTCAGAATACCTTTCAAATCACTGTGCCTCTGTAGGGGTCATACAACTTGTTCCACATGTAACGTGACAGTTGTCACCTACCTGATTCACAGTGTCTTCAACTGCTTCCATATAGTGGTTCATTTCTCTGCTCATTGCAGCATATTCCAACATCACTCTTTCCATTTCGTCAACCTCTTTCATGTCGTCTGCAAAATAAACGATTTATTTTGTGTGTGGTTTTTTAAAAAATAAAGGCATTTGTTCTTCCAGACCTAGTGAGCTCATGGCTCTAAAGGAGTCAGAAAAACACCAGAGACAGGATGAGAGGAAGAAGAAAAAACACTTTAAGAGGTAGAAGAAAAAGCTGAAAACAATAAATTGATTTCAACATTAAGGCGGCAGTTCTCCAAGTGCTGTGTTGCAGTCTAAAGCTCTAACCCAGGGGTCAGCAAACTTTTTCAGCAGGGGGCCGGTCCACTGTCCCTCAGACCTTGTGGGGGGCCAGACTATATTTTGGGGGGGGGAGTGAACAAATTCCTAGGCCCCACAAATAACCCAGAGATGCATTTTAAATAAAAGCACACATTCTACTCATGTAAAAACACACTGATTCCCAGACCGTCCGCAGGCCAGATTGAGAAAGCGATTGGGCCAGATCCAGCCCCCCGGGCCTTAGTTTGCTTACCCATGCTCTAACCATACATTTAAAACAAAGGATGTATAGGCCTCATGAGTGGCAGAAGAAGAAGAAGAAGAAGAAGAAGAAGAAGAAGAAGAAGAAGAAGAAGAAGAATTTCTTATTCTTTGTTTCCAAAGCTAGCAGATATTTTGCACTTCAGGGTGGTAACACCAGAGTATTATCACTGTCAAATCAACATGGATACAGATAACCATTCACCAGCTGTTCACCTGACACACTGCATGTCAATCACTTGCTACGCTAGTTGAATAACTTTGATGGGCAGTAGGGATATTTCTCCTCGCTTCGTGGGGAGGCACAAAATAAATTTACCAAGTGGTTACAGTTGGATGAGAGGTTCTCCACAATTGGCCCTCTCCCTTTTAAAAAATCTCCTCCCCGTTTCATCCTCTCGAGAACCCTGCCAGGTAGGCTGGGCTGAGAGGGACTAGCCCGGTAAACTTCATTGCTAACTGGGTTTGAACTCATGTCTCCTCAGATCTCTAACCGCCACAGCACATTGGTTTCCCACAACGGTTTTATTCTACATACAGTGGTACCTCGGGTTACATACGCTTCAGGTTACATACGCTTCAGGTTACAGACTCCGCTAACCCGGAAATAGTGTTTCAGGTTAAGAACTTTGCTTCAGGATGAGAACAGAAATCGTGCTCCGGCGGCACGGCAGCAGCGGGAGGCCCCATTAGCTAAAGTGGTGCTTCAGGTTAAGAACAGTTTCAGGTTAAGAACAGACCTCCGGAACGAATTAAGTACTTAACCCGAGGTACCACTGTAACTGCTTTTATTTATTTTCACAGCACAGAAGATAAATTTTGAGGAAACAATTGCTACAGCAGTCAACAACTGATAACATGACAGACTTTTGTCATGCCATGTGTTTCGTTTGATTGCTCTAAGAGATCACACCACATTTTCCCATGAGCGCTGGGTGGATTCCTGCCACAGCCTGAACCATTTAGGTATTCCATAAACATTTGCCATCTGTTATAAAAGGAATATGGATTTGTGTTTGCCATAATGGTTTTATTCCAAAATATTTGTTGTTTTCCTGCCCACCACTACCGAGAGTATTTTATTCATACCCTTCAAACACTTCCCCACTTCAACTTTGTCAACGTACATTTTGTCATACAGCATGACAGGTGTTTTCCAGGTTCTTCATACGTTAAGTTATGTTTTTACAGCTTTTGCAATCAAAAGTCACTCTGCAGTTCTTGGGCAACCTCAACGAATGCATTACTCAGAGAGACACTTCCCAGATTTTTTTATGCAAGAAAGATGGTGAGAGAGGGAGAAAGACTGTGTGTCTGTGTGTAATTTCAGTTACCAACACCTAGTCATTAGGCAATCAGGGTATTTTGTGCAGAAGTTATATTTAGTGACTCATCACGTTGCCTGAGAAATATTTAATAGAAACACAAATGCCCTCTCTTGTCGAACTTCGCTTTAGACTATAATTAGTCCCCATTCTTATAAATGCCAGCGTTCTAACATCAAAACCTGAGTCAGTGTTTTCTAACCCACAGGAAATAATGGGAAGTGTGCTTGGTGCTGCAAGTGTCCCAACAAGAAGCTGTGCCTTGCCCGCAGAAATTAGCAGCCCAAAAGATTTGTGTTTTTCTCCCCCACAAAGGCAGTATATTCTATCTTTTAAGATCCATCTAATAATGATAATAATAATTTATTATTTATGCCCCGCCCATCTGGCTGGGTTTCCCCAGCCCAACTTCCAATCTTGACTTTTTACCTTTCTCCCCAATTGCCCTTTTCTTCATCGCAACGTGAAATCTGCTGCATCGCTTTTCGCGGAAAGGATGTGCACATGGTGCAAAAGTCCAGAGTTAACGTCTCTGCCAGTTGTGCAATCTCCTTCCTCAGCAAAACACACAAGTTATGTGACAGAAGTGGCAAGCCCTCGTCTGGCCATGATGCTAGATGCCTGCCAGTTCCTTCCTAGCAAGTCTATGGGGCAACCCAGCCAGACGGGTGGGATATGGTGAGGATGATGGAGGCGGCTATGTGAACAGCCCATGCCGAATGCAGAAATACACTACCTCATGCGCTTGAGCAACCAACATTTAGTTTCTGCTGCAATCCCACTTGCATAATGTTGACCTTGGAAGGTCGCGCTCAGCTGCCAGATTTGACTACCTCAATGCACTCTAGGTGGGGTTGCATGATGGAAACGGCAATGGGCCCAAAGTGTAGGTCCAGGGGGCTGGTTCATGCCAGACAATTAGAGGATATTACGGAGAAGGGTTGCAGCTCGGTGGTGGAGCAACAGCTCTGTGTGCACAAGGCCTAGGGATCAAGCCTTGGTGTTTCCACATTCACACAAAGTACAGGCAACAACCAACTTAGCTGTGTTTGATTGCACAGGCATGCACAGCACTGAACCCGGAAGTAGCTGCCAGGGGTGGAACAGGGCAGATGACTGGCAGAATCCGAGACCAGGGAGAAGAGTTGGTGGAAGAAGATTGGAAGAAATTTAAAATTTATTTACAGAAACACTGTAAAATTTTTGAATGTTGATGACATTGAAATGAAATGAAGGGGTTCTAGTAATAAGGTAAAATAAGAATATGCAAGAATGTATTGGTATTAGATGAAAATTTGAAATTATAATATGCAAGGAAAAATAATTAAGGATAAACAAATAAGATATGAGTTTGCTGAACCAATTTCTAAATGGAATACAAAAAAGGGAGGTGTGAGGAAGTCAGGAAAATAAGTTAATGAATGGTGAGAAATTAAAAAGAGGGATTTTTATTTTTTATTTTTCTTTATATGTTAAATGTTTGTATTTTTGTGTTTTTGTATTTTTCTTGTGTCTTTTTATGTATTGTCTTATAATTTTTCTTCTTGTTAAAAACTTAATAAAATATCATTAAAAAAAAGGAACAGGGCAGAACGGGCTTACGCATGTGGGGGTCCGAACCATAACCTCCACTCAAAACAAGGACTGCCTGCACTAAACCATGGTGTGTTTTCACAAATGTATGATTTGTTTGAATGTCTGAATCTGGCCAACCAGACTAACATGTAGCTTCATGCCACTCACAGAACCATGAGCGAAATGGAGAAAGAGATCCGCTTCAAATAATAATGATGATGATGATATTTATTCAAAGATACAGTGGTACCTCTGGTTGCGAAAGGGATCCGTTCGCAACATGAAAAGAACGCAACCCGCAACGGCGTGTCTGCACATGCGTGGGTTGCGATTCGCCGCTTCTGCGCATGCGCATGACGTCATTTTGCGCTTCTGCGCATGTGGCAAAACCCGGAAGTAACCCTTTCTGGTACTTCTGGGTTGCCGCGGGATGTAACATGAAGCGGACGTAACATGAAGCAGACGTAACATGAGGTATGAATGACTATATACAGAAATACATACCCATTTATAATATACTGAGCAAAGTCAGAAGGAAGGAGAAAGCTAAAGAAGGAGAAAGCAAGAGAGAAGGAAAAGAAAGAAAGAAACTAAAGACAAGAGTAGAATAAAAGGACTTCCCTCTGCAGCTACATATGATATCCATTCTTTAGAATCCAACTATTCTATCTTTTATAAGCCAGTATTTTTTCAATCTTCAAATCCAGCGTTCGTGTGTGTGTGTGAGAGAGAGAGAGAGAGATAAAGAGAGATCCCTTTTTGACTCTCATTCTTATAATACTGGAATTTGCAGCTGCCCCCAAACTGGCTAGCAGTACAGGTAAGTACAGGTAAATGATGGCACCTTTTCCCCAGCAGCCCTTGTGTGTCTCTCCTAACCCCGCCTTGCCGCTATCCAATGCACTTTTAGCATTTAGCTAATTTCTCCTTTAGGAAGCTACTCTCCTCCCTCGTCAGGTGAATGTGCCTCCTACAAGGCTGACACGCATTGCACTTCATGAATCACAAGGAAGATTTGTGTAGCAAGCAACCGGCACCCTCCTCCCCGTGGCCCAAATGAATCACAGCTGCAGCGTACACAAAACTTCGCCCGTCTTACATCTCTGAAATCATACAAAAGGAGAAATAGATGAAGGAGTTGCCACTCAACAGTGACCTGCGATTCTCACGAGACGGGGGGGGGGTCTTGCCTGAAACCCCTTCAGCATATCAAATGTGATAGGAAATTTATAGTCTTAGATATATGGCAATGTTCATAAGTGTACCAACCAAGCACGTACATCGATCAGCACAGGAAGACCAACCTGGAACCATTTTGATTCCTAAACTGAGCCAATGTTTTCTCTGCAAGGGAAATCTCCCATTGTCTCTTTCCTCACAAATCCCGTCTTAAGGGTATGTCTGTGTTTGAATAGGGTGTGAGCCTGTGACCTGTCCCAGGAACTAAGTATTTATCACTACAAAAGAATGGCCAGGCTCCCCAGGAAATCCAATCAAGTAACCTGCCAGACAGGAGATAAACAACAACAGGAGAAAAACAATATTCAAATTTCTGTTTTAGACCGCCTTTTCTGTGATGTAGGTGTGATGTATCTGAGGGATGGTCTTAGGTTATACCTCTTCTGTGATGTATGTATGATGTTTCTGGGGGTGGTCTTGATCTACAGGATGGGAATTTCAAAGGTCTTTATAAGGCCTTGCACGCCATTTTTCTGGGTCCCTCCTCCTCTCCTGCGTGTGTGGAGAGCACCCTGTTGCAACAGATCAATAAAGATCAAGCTTACTAGCTGCTTTGCTTCTCAATATTCTCTGGTCGGCCTCTGTTATTTTCTCCTACCAATAGGGAACCTACGTAAGGACTCCATATGGGCTCTTGGATACCCCATAAGGGAAAAGGGCAATTTTTGTTTACAACACAAACAATGGCTTAATTGCTGCAGGTCCTCAAGAGCTGTTTATATATATATAGGAGCAAACAAACAGGCAGAACCCAACTGAGACAAGAAGGATATTAAATAATTGCCTCTTACACTGCATTCTTCCTGTGTCAACATTCCAGCCACAAGAGCTCCTCTGCTAATTTCAAAATGATGCTCACCAGAAGCATTTCTGGTTTTCTAATCTCTAGGTGTCTGTGTGTGTGGCCTATCAAGAGATTAATCTTTATTTGAACTTACTGTACAGAACTTAATGTACCAGCAGTACTTTTAGAAAGAACAAACTTTACACAATATGGATCCTAAATTTACCGGGGTTCTCATGCACAAGAGGAGGTGGGAGGAAGGGAAACGATCCATATGGCTTGTTTTGCTTTTGAAACACTGTCAATTATTATTTGTAATAGGGACCGGCAGTTTTGCATAAACAAAGCTGCAAGGATGTAACTATTCCATTGCAGCAGTGTGCAATCGAACATGGAATTTGGTTTGGCAGTTAAGCAGACAGAGAAGCTGTGCTCTTTTTTAAAATAAAAATTATAAAATCAATGCACAAATTTGCGCAATATACTAAGTTTTTCCTGGTCGTGTGTGGGCAACACCTGCTGAACTCTAAGAAGGGAGAGAGAATTCTACAAGAACTTTCTACACTCCTAGAAAAAGAAGCACGCTAGATGGTTAAAGGCAGCATAAAGTTGGCCAAGTTTTGCCAACTTCACTACAGATTTAAAAAGAGGATTTAAAGCATCCGCTAAACCTGGCTCTTACGCCCCCTGATTTCTGTCATGAGCTAATCTGGATTATATTGGTAAATCTGTAGCAGGAACTGGAGTAGGAAGGATCGTATCTTTGGGGCAGAATTAAAGCAGCTTTATGGGCACTGCTATACATTATACGGAAACTTTATAGCTGCGGTTTCCTACTTCCATTTTAGCTGCCAAAAAAAAATATCCTGGGAATTTTGGTTCAGCAAGGGTGCTCAGAGTCCCTTGTAAATAATTTCTAGAGAGCCACTGACAGTCAAGAGCACGTGATGCTAAGCAAAATGAACAAATGGCCTGATATAGTACAAAGCAGCTTATTGTTTCCCCAAGTTCCTATTCCAAAACTAAAGTTTCTAGGTTTCTTTGGAGGGAGAGGCTAGTTGGCATAAACAAACATCTGAGTATTGCTGCAGCCGCGGCTGCCGCCCACTTTCAAACTCTCCCATATTTGGAGAATCATAGGCTTTTCCCCCCAATGTTACCCAGATAATAATAATTTATTATATATACCCTGCCCATCTGCCTGGGCTCCCCCAGATGTTTGCACATATCTGGCAGGCACTCTTTGATTGCGGCTACCAATTTCAGCTGGCTATTATCACACCGAGAACAGCTGCCATGACACGATTACAAACTGATAGCAAGTTCTGGTAAATGGACATATGCTTACAAGGGAGCACAGTGTTTAATCCACTACTGTCCATTCTGACTGGCAGTAGCTCCCTGAGACAGTGGTCCTCCCCAGGCCCTCTTGCAGACCTATTTTAACTGGCAATGTTGGGAATTGAAGTTGTTTCCGAGCACAATTCAAAGTGTTGGTGTTGACCTTCAAAGCCCTAAACAGCCTCGGTCCTGTATACCTAAAGGAGCATCTCCACTCCCATCATTCCACCTGGACACTGAGGTCCAGCTCCGAGGGCCTTCTGGCAGTTCCCTCATTGCGAGAAGCAAAGCTACAGGGAAGCAGGCAGAGGGCCTTTTCAATAGTGGCACCCGTCCTGCGGAACGCCCTCCCATCAGATGTCAAAGAGAAAAACAACTACCAGACTTTTAGAAGACATCTGAAGGCAGCCCTGTTCAGGGAAGCTTTTAATGTTTAATGGATTACTGTATTTTAATATTTTGTTGGAAACCGCCCAGAGTGGCTGGGGAAGCCCAGCCAGATGGGCAGGATATAAATTATAAATTATTATTATTATTATTATTATTATTATTATTATTATTATTATTTCATTTGGTATTAATCATCATCATCATCATCAAGATATCCCGCAAGGCAGCGGAGATCAGAGTTTTCCTTCTTTTAGGTGGGCTACCTTCCTAGGTTGACAAGCCCCACCTGCCCCTTACAAACCCTACCGATAAATATTGGGGAACACTTCCAAACCATGTGAACAATTTGTCCAGGTGTGCAGTGAAATGTCATTTTCCCTCCAGGTTTTTTGTTTGCTTGTTACATACAGACAACTAAAGGCAAAACTGTTTGGTGTGATTTAAATTGAAGGAAGTCTTCTGGCGCCCACCATCAGACCAGGCAGCCCACAAAGCCCCTGCTAGGTATGCGCTTCTGTAACTACTCAGACATGCAGGTGACCAGTGAATCACACTCTGAGCCCCGCAAGATAATCATTTCAGCTAAATTATATAAAAACCATGTGACTCAAGACTACAAATGAAGACAGCAGCCAGAAACCCAGCCAGATGGGCGGGGTACAAATAATAATAATAATAATAATAATAATAATAATAATAATAATATGCAAAGCCATTGCTATTCCACTGAGCAGAAATATCCTGCCTTTTATATCACCAACACCAACACTCTGGTCACACAGAGTAGACTCTGTGGGTCGAAGGTGCCCTCTAGGTCAGAGGAAAGCATCAGCTGAACTTACAAGTCAATGGAGACACACCAACTTTTCCGTGCAAGCCAATTCCTCCTGAAGACTCGCTGGTCTCACCTGCTTGAGTCTGACTCTGGTCTATCTGACCCTCACTAACTTTGCACCAGGGTCAAAGTGCCCCACTGTTGCAAAGCCAGGCTTTCCTCCAGTTTAGTTTAAGGAGAGCTTAACCAATAAGTGAGAATGTTATCCAAGTCTGCCTGCTGCATCCGATCCCTGGCTGAGGCCCGGTTTCGCTTGCTCTCTTTGTACACCTGAAGCATCCCCTGCGAACATCATTTTCCTTAAGGGTTATTGCCCACTCAACGAACTGTTTGTGTTATTTATCTCGCTGGGCTGCGTAATAACCGATTTAAGACCTGCTTTAGTCTCTTGCAACACAATTAAATAAGACTTATAGAGGTTAATTATAAACCATTTCATAATAACAGCACCCCTCGGTCGTTAGGAGATGTTTAGTATTGTTTTCATCTGAGTTTTAACAGCATAAGTTCACTTTACCCCCCACCAGAAGATTTATTGTGTTCTCTGCTTTATTCCGTTTTCTAAATAGGGGCCTAAGCTTGCAAACCCATGGGGCACAGATGCACAATTAAAACATAGGTCCTTCATATTTTATTTTTAAAGCCCCTAGCGTTTCTTGGCCACTCTTTTGTGCGAGCAGGAGAGAAGAGGGAACAATGCGAAGAAGCATTTCCCAAGCCAACATCCATCTTCATCTCTTTCTAAAGACCAATCCCTATTCCTTCAACCAGCAGTGCTTTTGTTGTTGTTTAGTCATTTAGTCGTGTCCGACTCTTCGTGACCCCATGAACCAGAGCACGCCAGGCACTCCTGTCTTCCACTGCCTCCCGCAGTGTAGCTTCGAGAACACTGTCCAACCATCTCGTCCCCTTCTTCTTGTGCCCTCCATCTTTCCCAACATCAGGGTCTTTTCCAGGGAGTCTTCTCTTCTCATGAGGTAGCCAAAGTATTAGAGCCTCAGCTTCAGGATCTGTCCTTCCAGTGAGCAATCAGGGCTGATTTCCTTCAGAATGGAGAGGTTTGATCTTCTTGCAGTCCATGGGACTCTCAAGAGTCTCCTCCAGCACCATAATTCAAAAGCATCAATTCTTCGGCGATCAGCCTTCTTTATGGTCTTCTCTCACTTCCATACATCACTACCAGGAAAACCATAGCTTTAACTATATGGACCTTTGTTGGCAAGGTGATGTCTCTGCTTTTTAAGATGCTGTCTAAGTTTGTTATTGTTTTTCTCCCAAGAAGAAGGTGTCTTTTAATTTCGTGGCTGCTGTCACCATCTGCAGTGATCATGGAGCCCAAGAAAGTAAAATCTCTCACTGCCTCCATTTCTTCCCCTTCTATTTGCCAGGAGGTGATGGGAGCAGCGGCCATGATCTTCGTTTTTTTGATGTTGAGCTTGACCATATTTTGCGCTCTCCTCTTTCACCCTCATTAAAAGGTCCTTTAATTCCGCTTCACTTTCTGCCATCAAGGTTGTGTCATCTGCATATTGGAGGTTGTTGATATTTCTTCCGGCAATCTTAATTCCGGCATGGGATTCATCCAGCCCAGCCTTTCGCATGATGAATTCTGAATATAAGTTAAATCACCAGGGAGACAATATACAGCCTTGTTGTACTCCTTTCCCAATTTTGAACCAATCAGTTGTTCCATATCCAGTTCTAACTGTAGCTTCTTGTCCCACATAGAGATTTCTCAGAAGACATCTCTACTGCAAGAAAATTCAGGGGGCATAGCCATGGGACAGGATAACCCAGCATGGCTTGGCTTTCTCGGCACGGAATAGCTTCTGCTATCCAAGACCAGGGCCAGCCAAGGCGGTGCCCTCCAGATATTGCTGAACTACAAATCCCATCATCTCCAACTAGTGGCAGTGCTGGCTGTGGCCAATGGGAGTTGTAGTCCAACAACATCTGGAGGTCAGCCTGTTGGCCATCCCAACAGGATTCCACTTGGTTGTATAATGGTCCGGTAATCACCTGGCTTCTCAGTCTGAGGAACCAATCATGGACTGGTTGAGTGCTGATGAATGGTGGGTCGAACCAGCTGGGGAACCACCAAGAGAAGAAGGTTCAGAGCCTCGGAGGTAGTGGTGGGACAATGATCACAGGGAGAAGACTTGGAAGAGGAGGTGTTGGAAACTGAAGGGGGTAACAGGGCTCCATGAGTTGGGAGAGTCTGTGACAGAAAGAAGAATCAGAGGCAGAAGAATGAAGGAGGAGAAAGGGATGAGGGCGGCCAAGAGGCAGAGACGAGTCCGGCTGGTGAAGAGCCGCAGGTGTCTCCCCCTCCTGCCATGACAAACTCCCTTCACCACTTGTCTCCCAGAACCAGAAGAGGCATGAAAAGCGCAAAGGAGAAGTTAGCTTCAAACAGGCGCAGTCTCCTATTGCTTGAAAGAAGCCCTGGAAAGGAGAAGACAGATGGCTGTGGGGAAGCAGGGACTTTAAGTCTCAGCAACCTTTTTCATTTTGTAGGACCTACAGGGCATGAGCCGCTATGCTCATTAGTCCTGAAACCCAGCCAAGTCTGTGAAGATTGTGTGTTTTCTCTAATAAAGAGTTAGCTCCAGCTCTGAACTGTGTGATTTACTGTTCCTCAGGCAAGGACAAAGCTTCTCTCAGACTCCCCATTGATTGCCTTGATGTTCCCAAGAAACTGCCCTTATACCAGGTTGTATATATACCCTTATACCTGGCTGTACTCCCAGCCAGAACTGCCTACTGTGTCTGGCAGTCTTCAGCATCTCAGAAACACAATCTTTCCAGTCATCTGCTACCTGAACTTTTCTTTAACTGGAGACGCCAAGGATTGAACCTGTGATCTTCTGCATGCATGCCATGTGTTCTACCGCTAAGCTATGATCTAGGGAAGGGCAATATCAGGTTTTCAACATTGTGATGAAGCAGAGTTTGGATTTGATATCCTGCTTTATCACTACCCGAAGGAGTCTCAAAGCAGCTAACATTCTCCTTTCCCTTTCTCCACCACAACAAACACTCTGTGAGGTGAGTGGGGCTGAGAGACTTCAGAGAAGTGTGACTAGCCCAAGGTCACCCAGCAGCTGCATGTGGAGGAGCGGGGAAGTGAACCCAGTTCCCCAGATTACAAGTCTACCACTCTTAACCACTACACCACACTGGATCTATCACCAACTAAACATTGTGATTACCTTGGGTTACATATGCTTCAGGTTACAGACTCTGCTAACCCATAAATAGTACCTCGGGTTAAGAACTTGGCTTCAGGATGAGAACAGAAATCATGCTCTGGCAGCGCGGCAGCAGCAGGAGGCCCCATTAGCTAAAGTGGTGCTTCAGGTTAAGAACAGTTTCAAGTTAAGAACGGACCTCCGGAACGAATTAAGTACTTAACCCGAGGTACCACTGTATACCAATATATCATGGGAGGCATCAGCCGACTTCGCGGTCTTCCCCACATTTTGATTTTTGCATAGCACACAGACACACGCACCAGGATCCACGATATGTTGCCAGGTCTGATGAAATTATGAAACCATTATCACAACACTGACTTCAAATCGGTTTGGGACGATATATCAATATATCGCCCAGCCCTACAAGGCTCCTTTTCCAGACTGATTACAGTCAGGCCAACAGTAGCTAGGGTCCTAACCATACACTCAAGACATCCAGTCCATGCATGAACAACATCAAGAAAAAGAAGTTATCTATGTTGGTGTCTTCCTACCAGAGGCCAGCCAACACCCTCCAAGCCAAGGAGGCTGGGGAAATCTCCCTGTCAGGCATCTATCTCCTCCATTATGCATTATTGCTTCCAAGTAGCCTTGAAACTAATAAGACTGAATGAAGAATTACTCCCACATACTGTCACAGAAAGCCTGATTCAGATTTAACAAGGTCAAGTTTTTACCTGTGAGATGCCTTGAAAAACTAATGAGTTTGGTGAAGTACGTCCTTTATATTATCTCAGGGCAAACCCGCGCCTCGTTGCAGAAGGGAATGGAGTTATAATTAAAACAAGGGCAGAGGTGTGTTTTTTTAGCAACAGGGGAACGTACTCCTGAATGCAAAGCTAAGCACCTCGGCGCATTACAGACTTTATCCATTTCCTTATTCATCTCCTCTAATCTGGCATAAACCCACACGCAGCAGAATGCTATCTGGCACAGCTTCCCTGGAGTCCGAAGAACGGGAAAGCCGTGGTAATATCTCCCACGTCCCCCGGGATAAAAGGCAGGGCCAGGAAAGTAAATTATGGGTTGGCAGGAAGACAGCTGATATAGTATTCGTTCTCGGAAAGTTTGCATGCACTTTCATTTTGCACTTTCTGCTGTGGCATTGGTGTAATAAAGGAACAGCCAAGGAAATGCCTGGGAGATGTGGCTGGACTCTGATTCCCATCAGCCCCAACCTGCATGGCTCATAGTCAGGGATGATGGGAGTTGTAGTCCAGCAAACACTAGTAGTGGGGAACACTACATTGGCTATCCCCCACCAAGTAAATACACTCATTTTGTAAGTTCAGGGTGTGGGGCAGCACTGCAACAGCACGCTTCATCCTACTGTGGGAGCATTTGTTGACATGCGTGCATGAATGGATAGGCATAAGTTATAGATTTTTGCAAATGCACATAGTAGGCTGCTGAAACGCCACCCTCAAATGCACTGTGGGACTATGTACTACTGCCCAATGTGAAACACAAGCCTTAAGAGATAGAAATGCGGGGGGGGGGGACATGTTACTGCACAGTAAACAGGCAGATGCAGAAATGTGTCCCAAGAGAAGCACCACAAGAAATAACTTTTAATACCCATTTTTGTGCTGCATGCAGTTATTGTTTACTGTTCTCCCATGCTATGCATACATGTTTACATACTCAAATTTTTTTTTATTTTTTTTTTACCAGTGGGGACCAAAATAGATGGGTAGCATTCTAAATGTTTAAAATCTTTGCATTTACGGGACTCTCGGAACTTCCACTTCTGACCATTCATCCCATCTGACGTAAGAATCTGGAAGCAGAATCCATACGGACCACTACGTCTAATTGACCAGCTGGCCTTTTCTTAGTACAGGGCAGGGAAAGCAGGGGAATGCTTCAAGAATATGATGAATTTATCTTTTACAGCAGCAACAGGTACTAATCAATGACTGTTTTGGACAAAAGCTGAACCAGGAAGATGGAAAGTGTGCCATCGTGTGGAAGAAAAGTGAGACGACAACCCAAAAGCAACCTCATATTGAACATTTACTGAACACAGAAGCCAGGCTGGGACAGAGGAAATACTTTCCTTTGCCAGAGCCTGGCCTGTCCCTTTCTGTCAGCTACAAAGAGGAAAGAAAGCAGATCAAAACCAACAGGAAGAAGAGTTTGGATTTGATATCCCGCCTTTCACTCCCTTTAAGGAGTCTCAAAGTGGCTACCATTCTCCTTTCCCTTCCTCCCCCACAACAAACACTCTGTGAGGTGAGTGGGGCTGAGAGACTTCAGAGAAGTGTGACTGGCCCAAGGTCACCCAGCAGCTGCATGTGGAGGAGCGGAGACGCAAACCCGGTTCACCAGATTACGAGACTACCGCTCTTAACCACTACACCACACTGGCTCTTAACCACTACACCACACTGGAAAAAAATGTGCCTCCTGCCATTTCATGCACATAAATCTAGCCCTTCCTGGCAACTCTATAAACAAAAACCTTTCCCATTGCTTTATTTTTCTGCAGAAAGTTTTGCATTTGTAAGTTCATTCCTAGCAGCAATCAAGGATTTCAGACAGACGGTTTTCACAGCCCCTGCCTAGAAATTATGAGAATTATTACTGGGACTTTCTGCATGCAAGGTAGATGTACTGCCAACGCGAAGGTAAAGGTAAATGAACCGTGGACGGTTAAGTCCAGTCTAAGGCGACTATGGGGTTGCAGCGCTCATCTTGCTTTTCAGGCCGAGGGAGCCGGCGTTTGTCCACAGCCAGCTTTCCGGGTCATGTGGCCAGCATGACTAAACCACTTCTGGCGCAATAGGAAGGAAGCCAGAGTGCACAGAAACGCTGTTTACCTTCCCGCCAGAGTGGTACCTATTTATCTACTTGCATTGGAGTGCTTTCGAACTGCTAGGTTGGCAGAAGCTGGGACAGAGCAACGGGAGCTCACTCCATCGCAGGGATTCAAACAGCCAACCTTTTGATCGGCAAGCCCAAGAGGCTCAGTGGTTTAGACCACAGCGCCACCCACGTACCTTGTGCCAATGAGCTATGGCTATGGCTGTTTCCCATAACAGCACAAAATGGGGAGCCTTGTTTTAATGCATGAGGCAGGTTTTCTGAACGCCTCTAATAAGCTTCTGTACGGATTTCACATAAAGGCTATTTGTGTTAATATACCGTGAGCATTCTTAGAAGGACCCATTGCACTGCTGTGGGAATCTTTTGAGGTTGCAGAATCGTTCCTCAGCCCCTCAGCACACCTGAGATGTCCTTCGTGACAGGTGATGTCAACTATATTATCGGACCAACTGCTCCCGGAGACAGCAAGAATCAGGAGAATAATTGTTCTTGTTTTTTAAGAGGCATTTTATAAGTAATAAAGATTATTCATAATAAGGGGCGAATGAAAATTTAGAAGTTGGTTCTCTCTGTGTTAACTGAATAGTGCTTACTAACAGGAGAATTTCAAGCATACACTGTAGGAAGTTTATCAGGCGCTAAAATCTGGCAGGAAGAAACCCTGAATTGAATTGAATGCACATACAGGAACCAGCAGAATTCTAACAAGCGTTGATGAAACCACAGGTGATGGGAGGGTTCTGATTTTTCAGATGGGAAACAAGAGGCATGGAGAATATTAAGCGACTTCCCTTGAGGGTACAAAAATGAGTCACAGGCAGAACCAGAATGAGGACAAAGTCAAAGTCAAAGGGGACCTCAACCTGATCTGCAAGACGAGCAACAATTCAACTGTCACATTTATTCATGCAAGGATAGGTGAATCATAGAGTTGGAAGAGACCACAAGGGCCATCGAGTCCAACTCCCTTCCAAGCAGGAAACACCATCAGAGCCCTCCTGACATATGGTTGTCAAGCCTCTGCTTAAAGACCTCCAAAGAAGGAGACTCCACCACACTCCTTGGCAGCAAATTCCACTGTCAAACAGCTCTTACTGTCAGGAAGTTCTTCCTAATGTTTAGGTGGAATCTTCTTTCTTGTAGTTTGGAGCCATTGCTCCGTGTCCGCTTCTCTGGAGCAGCAGAAAACAACCTTTCTCCCTCCTCTATGTGACATCCTTTTATATATTTGAACATGGCTATCATATCACCCCTTAACCTCCTCTTCTCCAGGCTAAACATGCCCAGCTCCCTTAGCCGTTCCTCATAAGGCATCGTTCTCATAAGGTGAGAATAAGAATGCTTCTAAACAAGATTAAGACTAAGAGTAAGAATAAGCCTTTTATAACTTAGCCACACAGGGCAGTACAATTGTACGTTGAAAGTCAAATGGAATCTGTTCCGGAAGTCCGTTTGACTTCCAAAACGTTCAGAAACCAAAGCGCGGCTTCCGATTGGCTGCAGGAAGTTCCTGCAGCCAATCGGAAGCCGAGGGAGCCCCATCAGACCTTCGGGTTCCAAAGAACATTCACAAACCAGAATAGTCACTTCCGGGTTTGCGGCATTCGGGAGCCAAAACGTCTGAGTACCAAAGTGTTCAGGATTCAAGGTACAACTGTATTCACAGATTTCAGGAGTTTATTTTTTATTTCTTAAAAAATGTTAAATGCTGTTTTAAGGGTTGTTTTTAAAAGTCTGGAACCGATTCATCCATTTTGCATTACTTTCTATGGGAAAATGCACCTTGGTTTTGGAACAGACTTCCGGAACAGATTATGTTTGAGAACCAAGATACCATTGAAGGATGTTTTCATGCCCTGGCAAACCCTCCCTGGGCAGGTCCCCAAAACCTCCATAGACAGTCTCCCCTATCCATCTGGGGGTCCACCGACAGCTAGTCAAAAGCACACAAGCCTAATCTGAACACACAGTGACAGTCAGTTCTGTGCACCCAGCATTCTAACTTTTCAATGCAAGTGGGCATCTTTCTACACAATGACTAACCCTTAGAAGCTTAAATACCCATGCCCAGTGAGAAACAGTTATTTTGAACATAGAAACACCAGGGAGAGCTACATCAGAAGGAAGGCTGGGCAATATATTGATACAGTGGTGCCTCGCAAGACGAAATTAATCCATTCCGCGAGTCTCTTCGTCTAGCGGTTTTTTCGTCTCGCGAAGCAAGCCCATTGACGGCTTAGCAGATTAGCGCTATTAGCGCTATTAGTGGCTTTTAGCGGCTTATCGGATAAGAAGATAAGCGGCTTAGCGGCTTAGAAAAAGGGGGGGGAGGGAAAAAGGGGGGGAAGGGAAAAAACCCCGCAAGAACTCGCAAGACATTTTCGTCTTGCGAAGCAAGCCCATAGGAAATTCGTTTTGCGAAGCACCTCCAAAACGGAAAACCCTTTCGTCTAGCGGGTTTTCCGTCTTGCGAGGCATTCGTCTTGCGGGGCACCACTGTATATCATCCAAAACCAGTTTGAAGTCCATATGGCGATTATCGGTTACATAATTTTTTCACCTGGCAATATATCATGAATCATGGTGTGTGTTTGGGCTGGGCGATATATTGTCGAAAACCGATCTGAAGTCCTTATCACGATATTGGTTTCATAATTTTTGACTTGGCAATATACCGCAAATCATGATGCATGTATGCTATGCAAAAACCGCAATGTGGGGAAAACTGTGACGCCAGCCAATGCCTCTACAAAGCTGCATCCTTTTTTCAGACATCATGATATATTGCGATGTTTAGCTGGTGGTGTATAGCGCAATGTTGAAAACCCAGTATCGCCCAGCCTTAATCAGAACTGAGCTTGCATTTTGCAGCACGAAAGAAGCCACATTCCTGATCACATTTATGTCTGGTTCTGATTTGTCATTCAAAATGCAATTCACAATGGCGGGGGGAGAATTTACGTGTCAGGAAAGAACACTACGACTTCTCTGAAGTGCACTTTAACAAAGCTAAACAGCTACTGCTGTTTGGAGGCACCGAACGTTTATCCAGGGCCCCATTTGCATTCTAACACTCAACTAAAGCTTTATAATCATAGAATCTTCAAGTTGGAAGGGACCCAAGGGTCATCTAGTCCAACCCACCGCAATGCAGGAATCTCAGCTAAAGCATCCATGACAAATGGCCATCCAACCTCTGCTTAAAAACCTCCAAGGAAGGTGATTCCCCACCTCCCAAGGGAGTCTGTTCCACTGCTGAACAACTCGTAGTGTCAGAAAGTTTTTTCAAATGTTTAGTCTGAATCTCCTTGTGACGTTAACATATGAAAGTGCTGGAGGTGAAATAGTTAAACAGGTTACCCAATCAGAACCCAGGGGGTGGAGTCAGAGGGACTATAAAACCAGCTCTGGGAGGGGCGAAGGGGGGAGTTTGTTGGGTGGTTGGTTGGAGTGGGAGTGAATTGGGATAGAGTCTGTGGGTAGGTTGAATTAGTGTAGCGAAATAGGCTGAGTCAGGAATTGTTAGGAGCTAGGAAGACAAGTAAATATCTGAGAGGTGGTTTAGTGAGTGAGAGCAGGTAGCGGAAGTTATAGGTCTGGATAGGCACCCCATGATTGTAATTGACCGATACCATTTATGAAACCACACGCTTGTTAAACTGTAATAAATAAACAGAAGTTTATGTTCCAATTTAACCCTGACTGGACTCGGTATTGTACCAGGTAGGGCCTGGGTGGTGGCAGCAATAAATAAAGTGCTGGCACAAGGATCAATAGACAGTGAAATGTCCGGAGATGCTGTGTGATCGCCACATTGCTTTCCTGCAACTTGAAGCCACTGGTCCGAGTCCTACCTTCCAGCGGAGAAGAAAACAAACTTGCCCATCTTCCCTATGAGACCCCTTCAGATATTTGAAGATGGCTTTCTTATCTCCTCTCAGTCTCCTCTTTTCCAGGCTAAACAGCTCCTTCAACCGCTCCTCATATGGCTTAGTTTCCAGACCTTTGACCATCTTGGTCGCCCTCCTGTGCACATGTTATAGATTGTCAACATCCTTCTTAAATTGTGGTGCTCAGAATTGGACACAGTATTCCAGATTTAGTCTGACCAAGGTGGAATATAATAATAATACTAATAATTTTATTATTTATACCCCGACCACCTGGCTGGGTTTCTTCTTTAAAGAAAATAAAGCAACAGCACAAATAATAGCCACTCCAAAAACACAAAACAAACCCACAACTCACTTTTACTTTCCACAAGGTCCAGAGCAACTGTTGTAGCAATGTCCATTCCAGTACTTATGTTGGACTGGCAGGTTTTCAGAGATGAAAGGCAGGCATCCACAGCGCTGAAGGAGACCACAGAGCGCCCAGACATCGTGGAAGTGTTTCCTGATAAAATATAACGTATGTTTTTACATTTCTGACACTGTGCCACTGTGCAATGCACATTCATGCACACATTTTCCCGTCTCTCGGAAGGCAGTGGTGTCTAGTCAATCTCATTTATATTTGGTCTAATTTGAGACAAACAAACTCTCATCTCATCCGCAACACAAAGAAACCTCTCCATTTCGCCATCTTTCCTATTTGTCAGTTGAAAATCCCTGTTCACAACAATACGCCGTGCAGAACTGTATAGAATAGCCCACAACCTTGAATACCTATCCGTATTCCGCAAATTAAAAAATAATAATTTTATACTATACTATCCTCAATATTTGAAGTTTAGGGGCCAAATGGCTTCTTAAACCAAGGTTGCAGTTGCCAAAATGCTATGTCTAATTGCCATTTTGTGGCAAGAGGATTCTCAAATCGTATTTTTCATGGACTGAAAAATAAAAATGTCGTTGATCTGGCTAGTTCAGACGACAACTTTGAGCTAGGTTAAAATCTGAAAACCTAAAGAAGCAATCTTGATCTGTGGACAGTCCACATAAATATTGGCCTATTCTGACCTCTTTTTCTTAAGGAGGCTGATTTCACCTCTTTTTCTTAACAGTGCTCAGGCTGCACAGTTCTAAAAATCATTTTGGTGTGTGTGTGTGTATGCATGTATATGTATATGTATATGTATATGCATATGTATATGTATATGTATATGTATATATATGTGTGTGTGTATATATACATATATAATACATAAATTTCTACAGTGCTGATTACATGCAGTTAGAAGTATTGTAAAAAGAAGGCCAGCTTCCCCAATAAATACATAAAAGGAGAATCTCTGTGAAGCAAAAACAGCAACAAAACAAAACCACCCTAGATTCAATCCTGCCTTCAGGGCCTAAACTCAGAACTGTGATTCCAATGGTCTAGAATCCAAGCAGCAAAGCAGCAACAAACATGAATGCACATGGAAACTTGTGGAAAAGTTGTGGTTTATAAAGCAGGCCAACAAAACAACAAATAAATAAATTCCTCCCCGCCCTCCAGCCCCTTCAAACTACTACCTACAACTTGTTGCCACGCATTTAGGATCTATAGGGCGGAAAGGGTCAAGAAGACTCCTGAAGGCCAGTCTGCGCTCCCACGGCTGCGCTCCTGCAAGCTCCTCGGGGCAGGGAACTTAATAATAATAATAATAACAACATTTATTTTTATACCCCGCCCACATGGCTGGGTTTCCCCAGCCACTTACAGCATATCTAAGAACAATATAATATCATAGAATAGCATCACCACAATAAAAATAATAGAACAAAAATTGCACTGCGCAAAGGCACCTCTGTGCTTTTGGAAGGCACGTTCCCACCCCTCTCTCTTTATACTTAATAATAATAAAAAATGTCTTTATACCTTATTTAATAAGTTTTAAAAGAGAGCGATAACCAATGACTGGAGATACACACCCACTCCGCTCCCTTGACTCTCTCCTCCCCTTTAGTTCCTGAGAAAGAGGAGGCGGGCAGGATGCATCCTCCGTCCACGTTTTTTTTCCCCTTTTCCTTTTTTGCAGTTGCCTTGCGGAGATCCCTATTTTCTATTCTTATTTTTTTTCTTAATTCATTCTTATTGTTCCATCCCTCGGCCGACCCCCCGCTTGCCTGGCGCCTGTATCCCCGGGGTTGTGGGTGTGGGGAGAGGTGGGGCAGCGGCGGGAAACGCGCGTCTCATCATCAGCCGGCGCCTGTTCACATGACCCGGGAAACCCTCATGTGATGCGAGGCGGGGAGGGAAGGCTCAGCCCAGCGCTTTGCAACCCCGACGGCGTCTGGCAGCTCCCGCAAAGCAGCTGCCAGCGCCTTCCCTTTCCCCCTCGCGTTTCCGGGATCCTGCTCCTCTCTCTCCCTTTTCGCCCCAAGGGCTGGTCGACCCGGGTCGTTGCTGCTGCTGGCGAAAGACCTGCTGGGCTCTGCAAAAGAACGGGGCTGCAGAAGAAGAAGAAGAAGAAGAGGAGCCGCCGCTTCCTCCCTTTGCAAAGATCCCAGCTGCAAGCCGAGTAAGTGCAGGGGGCCTCCCCTGGGGTAAACAATGGTTGTTTGCGTGGGGGGGGGGGTAACGAGGCTCTAATTATAGGGGTGTTGCCCCCGCGACGACTCTCCCTTTCTCTGCTGCTGCCTCTGCAAAGGCTCCCGTGTTTGGAACAGGAAACCCGGGGGCAGCTTCTCCCAAAAGCATTGCCGCCTATTGCACATCCAGGCTTTGCAAGTTCTCCCCTTCCAAAAACAAACCAACACACAAAATTGGCTGGAAAATCATGGAATAGGTGGTATGGCTGTTCTGCCTTTTTATAAAATGCATGCAGTGTTAGGAGAGGCCTGGTTGAAGAGGAGCATTTTTGCCCGCCACCTAAAGATGATTCTTCTTATTATTATTCAGTGTGGTTTTTTCTGGGGGTACGCAGGGGTATGTGTACCCCTAAACATGTGGTGAATCTAAGTTTGGCCTCATTGAGGGGCAGTATTTCAATGTGAGTAGGAAAATGAGAGTACCCCTAAACATTTTTTTTAAGGGGGGGAAGCACTGTTATTATTCATTGAATTTATATACTGCCCTATAACCCAGTGGTCTCAGGGCGGCTCACAGAACAAAATCAAAATACAAAGCACAAAATATAGGATCAAAATAAAAACAACAACCCAATAAACAGCTCTCTCTCACAAACCCCACATTTTAAAAAGGCATAGGGTGTCAATCAAATCAACCAAAGCCCTAGTTAAAAAGGAATGTTTTTGCCTGGCGCCTAAAGCTGTGTAATAATAATAATAATAATAATAATAATAATAATACTAAATTTATTATTTATACTCCACCCATCTGGCTGGGCTTCCCCAGCCACTCTGGGCGGCTTCCAACAGAATATTAAAATACAGTAATCCATCAAACATTAAAAGCTTCCCTAAACAGGGCTGCCTTCAGATGTCTTCCAAAAGTCTGGTAGTTGTTGTTCTCTTGGACATCTGGTGGGAGGGCGTTCCACAGGGTAGGTGCCACTACCGAGAAGGCCCTCTGCCTGGTTCCCTGTAACTTGGCTTTTCGCAGCGAGGGAACTGCCAGAAGGCCCTCGGAGCTGGACCTCAGTGTCCGGGCAGAACAATGGGGGTGGAGACGCTCCTTCAGGTATATAGGACTGAGGCCGTTTAGGGCTTTCAAGGTCAGCACCAACACTTTGAATTGTGCTCGGAAACGTACTGGGAGCCAATGTAGGTCTTTCAATGATGACTTCCCTAGGGAGAGCATTCCACAGATGGGGAGCCACTGCAGAGAAGGCCTGTTCTCGTGTTGCCACTCTCTGGACCTCTCTTATTAAAATTATGAAAAAATATTTTATTATTTGTATGCTGCCCATCTGACTGGGTTGAGCCAGCCACTGTGGGCGGCTCCCAGCGGAATAGTAAAAACACGGCAAAATGTCAGACCTTAAACACTTCCTAAACAGGGCTGCCTTCAGATGAAGGCAGCAGGCAAACCTCCCTGAGGAGGGCATTCCAAAAGTGGGGAGCCACTGCAGAAAAGGCCCTTTCTCATGTTGCTGCTCTCTGGACCTCTCGTGGAAGGGGCACGCAAAGAAAGGCCTCAGAGGACGGTTGCAGGGTCCAGGTCAGAGGAGAGGCAGGTTTAAGGCTTTATGGGTCAAAAGCAGCACTTTCCAATTTCAAATATTTTTTACTGTCAGAAAGTTCTTCCTGATATTTAGTCAGAACCCCCTTTCTTGTAACTTGAAGCCATGGGTTCGAATCCTCCCCTCCAGAGCAGGAGAAATTATGTGTGTGCATGCATGCGGAATGGGAACCCATCATAAACTGAGAAATGATGAATATGCAATGTCAAATACATTCGGTGGTTGATGTTTTTCAGGTACTTTAATGGAGCTCTCAGCAATGCATCTTCCTTCAGATAACTTAAAAGAGTGAAAGTACAAACTTGGGTTGAAAAGATACTTTTGGAAGAATCATACTATTCTTCGCCATGGTGGACTTCCTAGCGGAAAATAATCACTGCGGGCAGGCCATTCTCAGAATTGTCTCTTGTGGAAATGCTATCATTGCTGAACTGTTGAGACTCTCCGAGTTCGTTCCAGGTGTTTTCCAACTCAGAAACAAGGCTGATCAGCAGAAATATGGTGATATTATATTTGATTTCAGCTATTTCAAGGTAAGAAATACCTTTCTCGCCCTGATCTGGCCACAGTGATCCATGCGACGGTTACCTCCAGGCTTGATTATTGTAACTCGCTCTACACGGGGCTGCCCTTGAAGCTGACCCAGAAACTCCAGCGGGTGCAGAATGCCACGGCGAGGCTCCTTACGGGGTCCTTGCCATGGGGTCACATTCATCCAGTGCTTTACCAACTGCACTGGCTCCCAGTGGAGTACAGGATCAGGTTTAAGGTGCTGGTTTTGACCTTTAAAGTCCTATGCGGCCTAGGACCCACGTACCTACGGGACCGCCTCCCCTGGTATGCCCCATGGAGGACCTTAAGGTCTACAAATGACAACGCTTTGGAGGTCCCAAGTCTCAAAGTGGTTAGATTGGTCTCAACTAGGGCCAGGGCCTTTTCAGTACTGGCCCCGACTTGGTGGAACGCTCTGTCACAAGAGACTAGGGTCATGCGGGACTTGACGTCTTTCTGCAGGGCCTGCAAGACAAAGCTGTTCTGCCTGGCCTTTGGTTTGGACTCAGTCTGACCCTTATGTTTCCCTCCCCTTATGGTTTTGATCTATGGGCTACTTTTAAAATGAGGCTGCATTTTAAATTGTATTTTAACCTATATTTTAATTTGGGGTTTTTTCCTTTTCCCTATTATATTTTTTATTGTAATTTTACTGGTGTTAGCCGCCCTGAGCCCGGCTCTGGCCAGGTAGGGTGGGGTATAAATAAAAAAATTTATTATTATTATTAAGAAATTTTGCTTTGCTGGAGCCTTATTTAAGCTCTCCTTTCTGTTCTTTAAAGTGATTAAAACTGATTAAATTATGTACGCCCCACAGATCTGAAAGACTGCCTCCTTTCCTACAGACTGCCCCAGGAAAGAGCCAGTGTGGTGCAGTGGTTAAGAGCGGTGGACTCGTAATCTGGTGAACCGGGTTGGCTTCCCCGCTCCTCCACATGCAGCTGCTGGGTGACCTTGGGCCAGTCACACTTCTCTGAAGTCTCTCAGCCTCACTCACCTCACAGAGTGTTTGTTGTGGGGGAGGAAGGGAAAGGAGATTGTTAGCCGCTTTGAGACTCCTGAAGGGGAGTGATAAAGCGGGATATCAAATCCAAACTCTTCTTCTTCATCTGTTGACAACCCAAACTTGTTGGATTCCCTCCCCATAGAGCTGTATCTGGTATCTTCAGTTATCTGGTATCTGGTATCTTCAGTTATCTTCAGCTGTATCTGGTATCTTCACTTTCCTCATATGCTGATATTGCATCTTTTTAACCTGGCTTTCGACACCGAAGTATTTTTTAGCACCCACCCTAGTTGTGATTCTAATTTGTTTTGAATGTTGTGTTTTTATTGCCATAACCTGCCCTGGAACTTTCTGGTGAAGCGTGCATAATAAAACTTACTGTTACAGTAATTCACATCAAGTGCACATTGATATTTGGCAAATAATTAGGTGGTCATTTCTTTATGCCATATTTCATCGAAATGATTGTTTCTTCATCGCAGGGACCTGAGCTGTGGGAAGGGAAGTTGGAAGCCAAACCTGACCTCCAGGATCTAGACGACGAATTTCGTGAGAACAACATAGAAATCTTGACGAGATTCTATCTGGCTTTCCAAAGCGTTCATAAATATATCGTTGACTTAAACAGGTGCGTAATTGCGGCCCAAAACCTGTGATCTCTTCCCCCTCCCCCCTGAAACTTTGATTCTATTTTTTTCTTACTTTTTAAGCTTGTGTGGCTTCAGCAACTGGCAATATAAAATCACAAGAAAATTAGATTACAGTGGTGCCCCGCAAGACGAACGCCTCGCAAGACGGAAAACCCACTAGACGAAAGGGTTTTCCGTTTTGGAGGCGCTTCGCAAAACGAATTTCCCTATGGGCTTGCTTCGCAAGACGAAAATGTCTTGCGAGTTCCTGCGGTTTTTTTCCCTTTTCCCCCCCTTTTCCTAAGCCGCTAAGCCGCTTATCAGCTGATCCGCTGATAAGCCGCTTAACAGCTGATCGCTAAAAGCCGCTAAACCGCTAATAGCGCTAATCCGCTAAGCTGTCAATGGGCTTGCTTCGCAAGACGAAAAAACCGCTATATGAAGAGCCTCACGGAACGGATTAATTTCTTCTTGCGAGGCACCACTGTATAGAAACGTGTAATTATAGCATCAGAAGCGACGCTGAGAATCATTTGTAGCAGTTAATTCAAAACAGACAATGAACAATGGCACAGTTTTTTTAAAAGGGAAGAGGCATCAGCATTACATTAGCAGCTGAGGAGAACATGACATTTTCAAATACTTTTGAAAAAGCTAAGAGGGATGTAGAGGGGGGAGTTGGGGCCCACAACTGAAAAGACCCTGCTGCTTGGTGCTGCCAATCTTATTTCACAAGTTGATGGTATTTTGGGCATAATCTCTAAAGACAATGTCAGTGGACCGTAAGCCCTGTGCAAGCTACTGAAGAGGTGGGTTTAGCCACAGCTAAATGTTAATAAGTGACAATGGCTGTGAATCTTAGCTTATTTGCATATACTGGAGGCATCAGCAAGGTTTCACCAAAAAATGTGCTTGCATTCTGTGGTGGGCTTTGCTCAGAATGGTGCCCATTGATTTCTACAGGGCAAAGCAAATGGGCTGGTGTCTAGAATGCTGTGTTTATGCATGCAGACATGCAAAACATGCCCTGAACTTGGTATCATTGCCTGACTTGACATATAACGATAGCCCTTGTTGCATTCCTTTTTTGCATCTCCTGGGATTTTATGTTTAAAGTTTTAGAATATATGAGTTGTGGAGACACTTTTAATACAAGGCGTCAAAGCAATATATATACTGACCAGTCAGCTAAGTTGATACAGTGGTACCTCAGGTTACATACGCTTCAGGTTACAGACCCTTCAGGTTACACACTCCGCTAACCCAGAAATAGTGCTTCAGGTTAAGAACTTTGCTTCAGGATGAGAACAGAAATCATGCTCCGGTGGTGCAATGGCAGCAGGAGGCCCCATTAGCTAAAGTGGTGCTTCAGGTTAAGAACAGTTTCAGGTTAAGTACAGACCTCCGGAACGAATTAAGTACTTAACCTGAGATACCTCTGTATTAAATAACGTCCTGTAAAATAACTGAAGTAACAAGGCAAGGCTGCCCATTGTCACCTTTGTTGTTTATAATAGTTTTTAGAAGTATTGGCTCAAAGAATAAGATGTAATCAAGATATTAAAGAGTGGGACAGGGACAATATAAATTTAAAAGCATTTGCAGACAACGTAGTGATGTCTGTGGAAGAACCAACAGATCCACTCCCGAAAGTATTACAAGAGATAAAAAATTTTGGTGAGGTAGGTCTTAAGACCCTGCTCCCTACTCTTGACACTGAGTAGTCCCATCTCCAGTAAGGAAGCCGACTGGTCCTTAAAGGGGCTGCTTGTACAAATACATCACAAAAAATGAAGGAAATGCAGGTTGAGTTCACCTCACCATGGCAGGTCTTGAATGTATTCCTCAGCTTCAAGCTTGCTATCCATCTTTTGATACGCTGCTTGACCCAGCTATAGAAACCATTCTGTCCTAGCTGTCGTGAGACATCTCCCAGCGAGACTCCTTATTCTTAGGGCTAGACAACCTTACCTAAGAATGTCCCTGGTGGGTCAGGCCAAAGGCTACTCTGTTCTCACAGTGGCCAACCAGATGCACGCTCCCGTTTTGTGATTCCCAACAACTGGTGTTCAGAAGGAGATCCGTTGCAGCTGGTAAGCCATTAATGACTGAACCTTATTCTTGATTTTTATGCTGTTCCTAGATATCTGGATGACCTCAACGAAGGAATTTACATCCAGCAAACCATAGAAACAGTGCTGCTGAATGAGGATGGCAAACAGCTGCTGGTAAGCACTCCGGCTTCTGTGCAATAATAGACTCACCTGCTCCGCAGTTCTGTGCAGACTTGCCTGGGCAAAAAACAAGAGATTGGATTATCGTGTTAATTCAGGTGAAGTGATTTGCTGAATCGGCCTGGCTGTGGGCAATCACCTAAGCAATTTACTAATAATGAATGAATTGAATCTGCTAGGCAGCACTGTTTTTGGCCTTTGAAACTATTGATGTCAATGAGCACAATATTGTTATTCTCCCCCCCCCCCCTGCATTGTAGTGTGAAGCCCTTTATCTGTATGGCGTCATGTTGCTCGTCATCGATCAGAAAATTGAAGGGGAGGTGCGAGAGAGAATGCTGGTTTCCTACTATAGATACAGGTATTCTGAACGTTGTTGACCATTCTTGATTCTGGCTAGCATTTCCCAGAAAGATAGCAAGGTGAACTTCTGCTGGGAATCACATGACTCAGTGGAATAGTGCCTGCTTTGTGTTTAGAAGGTCCCAGTTACAAAGGGAATATCAGCAGCCGCCTTATATGGAGTTAGGGTTGTCGGGCACACAAACTGCAGAGCGTGATGACATCCTACATTTCTTTCTATATAAGAAGATACTGTGCCAACGCCTTAAGGAGATTATGCATAAATCAGCTGTCATAATTAAGAGGTTATCAAAACTAACAAGTTTAAAATTGAGGATTTTAGGAAGCTAGGAAAAATAAGAAGCAGTTGGGGAACAGAAAACTCAATCTTTATTTTTAAAAAGCCTGGTAGAGATGGATGCCCTTAATTATCCACCTTGAAACAGAATGGGAGGAATCCAGGCACACCTACCTGAAAAGGAAATTCCAGAGACTGGGTGTCACTGCTGAGAAGGCCCTGTCCCATATGCCCGCCAACCCTTATTTATGTATTTATTTGTTTTTTTCGAACAATTTTTATCCTGAGGTAACAAATCAATTGCAGCCCATTTTTATCCTCGCAACAGACCTGTGAGGTAGGTTAGGCTAAGAGATAGTGACTGGTCCAAAATCCCCCAGTAAGCTTCATGGCTAAGTGAAGATTTGAACCTGGTTCTTGCAGATCCTAGTCCAGCACTTATACCCATTACACACACACGTGGATTCTGGTTGGGTGTGGAACAGACCCTTCAAAATATCTCTACAAGTATCCTAGGAAACCCAAAGTGAAGCAAGATTTGAACTTGAGATTCGTTAGCTCACATTTTAATCTATATTATTATGATTATTTTGCAGTATTTATCCGTCACACCTTGTCCAAGAGAACTGAAGGCGATTGACAACCAACACAAAACAAAATGTATCGGCCACCAATAAAAATGTATACAACATAAAGAGATTTAAAAGAGAGCCAGTATGGTGGTGTAATTAAGAGTGTTAGACTAGAACGCAGGGGCAGCTCACCCCTTTTTGCCACCTGAGGTAATCCAGGAATTGCCATGCTCAACTAGGACCTAGGAGACGAGTTCGAATCCCCACCCACCCAGCCATGAATCTTGCTGGTTGACCCTGGGCCAATAGCTCTCTCTCTCTCTCTCAGCCTAACTTACTCCACAGGGTCGTTGTGAAGATGAAACGAGGATGGCATCATCAGCCACACATGCCGCTTTGGAAACACATAAAATGTAAACAATAAGACCAGCTAGAGTACACCTGATGTACTGCTTCTAAGGATTCGACCTCTCAAAGCTGAATTCATTTGAGATTGCTTCAGTGTGCCTTGCTTGCAAGAGTCGTCCTCTGTCCCTTTTTCGTGTTTCTTCCTCTGTTCTTGCTCCCGAAGCTCCTTTTTCTCTCTCTGCCTACCAGCGCTGCCCGTTCTGCTGATTCCAACATGGACGACATATGTAAACTGCTCCGGAGCACGGGGTATTCGAGTCAGCCTGGAGCGAAGAGGCCTGCAAACTATCCAGAGAGCTACTTCAGCAGGGTACCCATAAACGAAACCTTCATCAGCATGGTCATTGGCCGGCTGAGGTCGGATGATATATACAACCAGGTGAGTCTCAGCGTGCCGGGAAAGACCTCAGGTTGCAATGCCTTCTTTACTTTATCATTGCAATGTTCAAGTAATACTTAACGACAGGTATTCAACGCATTCACCAAATAGTCTGGTAAGCACAGAAGCGTCCATAGAACTACAGGCTTGTTCTCTCCAAGGCTCAGTTTTCCTAACATCACAGTAGACCCTTAAAAAGTGATAAGCACAATCTCCGCAAAACCGTACACCACCTACAGAGTGACCTTTTCCTCTTTGGTATTTCACTGCCTACCACCAAAATGCTTTGACAGTCATAGTGATTCCCAGTCCACACTTCCTTCTGTTTTACATAAAAATAAATATTTACAAGCAAAATGACACAGGAATAAATAAACTCTAGTAAACAATTTTCCTTGAATAATACAAAAGGGGCCGGGACTTTTCTCTTTATCCCTATTTCCCGAAGATGAAGCAAACTCCCATTTGATGAAATAAATAGCTCTTTCCCATGCACACCCATGATTTAAATAATTCTGGGCAGCCATTCCCCACATCCACACTGTAGAAAACACTCTGGCAAGAGAAGGACCATAGGAGAAGCCATTAGTTCACTTGCAGGAAAGTAATTTGCTTCAAAGCTGTAAATGACCAGAACCCCCTTATACAGGGTTAGCCCCATGTAATTATCCAAGGAGAATGTATTAAATAGAGGCGGGGGAGGGAGCCATTAATTGCTTGTTGCATTTGCATCCTGCCTTTTCCTCAGAGGTGTTCATTTAACCCCAACAATCCTGTGAGGTTGGTTAGGCTGAGAGGCAGTGACTGACCCAAGATTGGCCTGTGAGCGTCATGTGACTGAGTGGGGATTCGAACCCGCACCTCCCAGGTCCTAGTCCGACACTCTAGGCACTGCATTTCACCGATTCTCAGTGCCCCTCTAGGCCTAACTTAACACTGGTAATAGCAATTTTATTATTTATACCCCAGCCACTCTGCGCAGCTTCCAACACACATAAAAATATGATAAAAAAGCAAAGACCTGATGAAGAGAGCACAGCAGAGGTTATATTTTCTGAGAATCCTCCGGAAAAACATTTTAATCATTGTACTGTGGAGAGTGAATTAACTTATGGTCTGTGCGTATGGTTTGGGAGCTGCACGGCCAGGGAAAAAACAATGCTGTCCAGGATTGTAAAGACTGCAGAGAGAATAATTGGGTGCACTCTTCCCACCTTAGATCAAATCTATGCTTCCATGTGCCATAAGAAAGCTGCAGATAGCACGCAGGAAATGATCTCTTTCAGCTTCTGCCTTCTGGAAGAAGGTACAGGGTTATAAAGACCAGGACTAGCCGCCTGAGAAACAGTTTCTACCCAAATGCAATTCTGGTTCTAAACGCAGTATAAGGAGTCTCTATAGTACGTTGTATTTTAAAATGGGGTTTCAGAGTTTTTAGGGATTTTTGAATGTTTTATGTAGATTTTCAATTTCATTGTTCTGTATGGGACAATGACAATAAAGATATCGTATCGTATCATACTGTTCTATGTCTACATGGCGTCCATTGACTTGTTGTCTCCCTCTTCCTGTTGCTCTCCTCCCATTTCAGGTTTCCGCATACCCGTTACCAGAGCACCGCAGCGTCGCCCTCGCTCCTCAGGCGGCCATGTTGTACGTGGCGCTTTATTTTGATGCCTCCATTCTGCACACGCAGCAAGCGAAGATGAGGGAGATAGTGGACAAATATTTTCCAGACAACTGGGTAAATACGGTTCGGAGCTGAAGCAACGAAACAGCCAAATAGATTTGGAAGCGCATATCCTCACTGTTTGTTTCTTATTTATTGCACCTTATGTGCTTCCTTTCTGCCATGGCAGCCGAGCATAAAGGCTTACAACTTTTAAAAATGCTAAAACTTGGAGTGGCAGACAAAAATGGATGAATATGTAGAATTAGCAAAACTAACCCACAGGATCTGTAACCAAGAGGAAACAAAGTTCAAAAAGGAAGGGAGTAATTTGTTGAATATATAAGTAGCAATTGTAGAAGTTTAAAGATTGTAGTAGGATTAAAATAAATTTTGTGATGTGTATAGAATGTAATTAAGAATCTGAAAAAAAAGAGAATAATATGAAAACCTGTTGAAGGGAAGGAGGGAAGTCCGTGCGCGATAGAGCGTTTAGAAAATAAGTAGACATATGATTGTGGAATGTTAGGGTATTTATTTTATTTGTTTGTGTTAAAGAAAATTCAATAAAAAGCATTTGAAAAAAATAAAAATGCTAAAACAAATGGATATTAAGCATAGAGCGCAGGCGTGAGAAACCTGAGGCTCGGGGAACAATGTGGCCCTCAAGCCACTCTTGTCAGGCCCTCGGGACTTTCTCCAGACTGCCCATCTCCCTAGCCACGCCCCCTAACCAGTCCTCATGTACAAAAGTGGCATTTGCTCCTCCCACTTGCCTCTGGCCCCGCCCACCATTGGCATGTGACCCCCGGAAGATGGAAAGGGAGGCTGCACCAGCAGTTCCCTCAGGACTATGATGGATGTGGCGGGAGCCAATGGCAACATGCTTTCTGCCTGGGCTCCCTCCCCTGTCAGCCCCGCCCCCTGTTGACCCATTCAGACCAGTGTTTCCCAAACGTAGGCCTCCAGCTGTTTGGGGACTACAACTCCCATCATCCCTAGCTAGCAGGACCGGTGGTCAAGGATGATGGGGGTTGTAGTCCGAAAACAGCTGGAGGCCCAAGTTTGGGAGACCTTCGTTTAGACTTCGCTGAGATCCAACTTCCGAAACATATCTAGAAGACGGGCCACCGTCGCTTCTGACACCGGCCATCGCTTGTAGGTTTTGTCAGCAGAAGAACTGCAAAAGCGTAAATGTGAGTATCTGGGATGACTTGGCTTGATAGGAGATTGGCTGGGGAAGGGCCGTAGCGCAGTGGTACAGCATTTGCCTGGCATGGAGAAGCATAGCTGTCGACTTACAGATTTGAAAATAAGGGACCGGCAGCCTCAAAAATAAGTGATCAGCAGCCAAAATAAGGGATTTTCAGAGCACTGGGTGGTTCAACTTCTGAGCCCCTCCGAGCCAAAGGCAGAAAGCCCAGCCAGCAGCCAAACGAAGCCTCAGACAGTGGTTCCCACTGCGCAGCAACCCAGCAAAGGGGATGCAGCAAGGAAAACCACAGTCGCCTATCTGCTGGGAAGCGCTGTGCAAAGGCGAGTCCCCAGGCAACGCAGCCGATTTGATTGGCACAAGGCATGCAAGCTCCACCCCCCAATCGTTCTTAGACTCCTTATTGGGTGAGCAACGCAGCCAAGCAACACAGTTGGAGCCTCCCTCCTCCCTGGCCGGCAGGGAGGGAGGGAGAGGAGCTGCTTCCTTTGAAACCCGGGAAATTTAAGGGACATCATCAATAAGGGACAGCAGCAGGACACTGCGCTGAGATAAGGGACTTTCCTGCCAAATAAGGGACGGTTGACAGCTATGCACAGAAGGTGCCAGTTCGAATCCTGGGCGCTGCCAGGGAGAGCCAGGAGATAATCCTTTCTGAAATCCTGGAGAGCCAGATGGTCCCTCAGGCTGCCTCTTACATTCTGTTTCTCTCCGCAGGTTATTAGCATTTATATGGGGATGTGTGTGAACCTGGCAGAAGCCTGGGAGCCTTACAAAGCTGCGAAAATGGCTCTGAACTACACACTGGATCTTTCCAACGTCAAGGAACAGGTTGGCAAAATGCAGTTTTCTCCGCAAAGTGGAATTTCCTCTCCTTAAACCTGCTGCTCTGTGATGCTTCTAGCTCAGCTTTTACTGTCCTGGTGCCTTCCAGGTGGACTACAGTTCCCATGGAGGGGCCTGGTGGGAGTTGTAGTCCAAAGCAGCTGGAGATGGGCGAAGGCAGAGGAACGGCTTTCTGAGAGCCTCGTACGACGTCCCTCTTACCTAGAGCCCTACCGGGTTCCACCTGTTTTGCAGTAACGCTCCTTTGATTTCTGTCTTTTGAAGGCCGGCAGATGCGCCGCAGTCAGGGAGCGAGTCCACACGCAGGTGCAGCAGTTTCTTAAGGAAGGCTGCTTGAGGGAGGAGATGGTACTGGACAATATCCCCAAACTACTGAACTGCTTAAGAGACTGCAACGTTGCGATACGGTGGATGATGCTACATACTGCAGACTCAGGTAATGTTTGATTTACATCACAAGTCTGTAAGACTTGATTTAAATCTGGTTTGTTTTTTTACAGAAAGACTCATTCTTGCTGGTTTAATCTTAATATTTACAACCGGATGAAGGTTTCGTTTTTGGAATAATAAATTTTCAGCATACATTTTACAGTTACAGTGGTGCCTCGCAAGACGAAAATAATCCGTTCCACGAGTCTCTTCGTCTAGCGGTTTTTTCGTCTTGCGAAGCACCCCTATTAGCGGCTTAGTGGATTAGCGCTATTAGCGGCTATTAAAGGCTTAGCGGCTAAGCAGCTATTAGCGGCTTAGCGGCTTAGAAAAAGGGGGGGAAAGAGAAAAAAATCGCAAGACTCACAAGACGTTTTCGTCTTGCGAAGCAAGCCCATAGGGAAATTCGTCTTGCGAAGCGCCTCGAAAAACGGAAAACCCTTTCGTCTAGCGGGTTTTTCGTCTTGCGAGGCATTCGTCTTGCGGGGCACCACTGTATATCAAAAATTACTGATTTGGTTATGTTATGCACTGAATTGAATAGGATCCAAAATGCAGCAGTCTGATTGGCCCTGGAACAATAGGATTCAGAATGCAGCAGTCTGATTGGCCCTAGAACGATAGGATTCAGAATTCAGCAGTCTGATTGGCCCTAGAACAATAGGATCCAGAACGCAGCAGTCTGGTTGGTCCATATGAGCCACCCAATCCATCTCCAGGTGGAAGTGAATCTGCAACCTGATTGGCCTACAGGTGAATCCCGAAATTAGCAAATCATGTGGGGCCCATTGTGTAAATAATGTATATAAAGCAGACATTCTGAGGGAACTTCCATTTCTCTTCACCACTATGACCTGAATAAAGAGCATGAAATCCACTCTCAACTCCGAGTATATTTCAGGTTATGCCATTAGAAATACATAGACTGATAATTATGAAATTATTACGAGGTTCAATAAGTTAACTGTTTATATTTGGACAACTTTTCTGCTGTACTTTACTGGAAGGAGAATAACTATCATTTCCTTAATAAAAATTTAAACAATTTATTTAGCTGAAACAATAACATTATAGCATATGTTTCCATGTTTGTTAACTGATGTGGTTAAACAGTTTTTTAAAAAAAAAACTTAGACTGAGTTTTAGCACACGTGAAAAACTTAAAAAGAAATCCTTATTTCCTGATGAATGGCCTTTGGACTACAGGTATAATGTAAGTTAAATGGGAAACTATATTTAGAAAGATTTTCCCTCCAAAAGCATTTTATTTTAAAAATCCCAATTTTAATCAAAAGAATCCAATTTATTTTTTAAAAAAATCATTGATTTTTATCCAGCCTGTTTTACCCTGTTATCCACCCTGGTTCATGCGACCAAGAGCACATTGAGCACATTAAATCTTCTCCGTTGAGATCGTTGAAGGGGAAGGTGGGTGCTGCATCACAGCAGCAATCGAGGAAGCCTTCACTTTCTGCTCTTTTTCCTTAGCTTATGATCCAAACAACAAGCGCCTCCGCCAGATAAAGGACCAGGTTCAAACAGATTCCAAGTACAACCCCAAGATCCTTTTCCAGCTTCTCCTGGATATAGCACAGTTCGAATTCATATTGAAAGAGGTAACGAAAACATCCTTCATACACACACCCCATGCCTAGAACCGTGCACACTTCAGAGGCTTGCTTTGACATTTCCACTGCATTCATCTGTGCTGCCGAAGAAGCAAGCCACTTTTTATTTGTTAAAGTGGCTTGCCTCTTCAGCTCATAGGGGGAAGGTGCACAGAAACCTCCAGCTTTCCAGCATTATTTTCCTATTTTCAGCATAAATGTGGGGATCACCCAGAAGCCTACAATGGATCCCTAGTATAGATCAGTCCATGCCAAATGGTATTGTTGCTGTTGCTGTAATTTGCGGTAGGTTGTTCTGTTTTAGACTGAGGTCTTGCTTTTTCGTCAGATGTTCAAGCAGATGCTGTCCGAAAAGCAAACAAAATGGGAAAGCTACAAAACGGAAGGATCCGAAAGAATGACTGAGCTGGCTGATGTCTTTTCAGGCGTTAAGCCTCTAACTAGAGTGGAGAAAAATGGTAAGGGCCGTTTAAAAAATGAATTTTATTTTTCAGTTTTGGAAATTTAACTTCCCAGTGAACATAAATGTTTTGACTTTCCTCTACCCCTTTTGCGGTTTCTTATAATTTTAATTTTGAATACTGCATTTGATTCCATTTATCAGTTAACTCCCTGGTTTTTCTTTAACATTACCTTTAACTGCTTGTTTTATGTTAATCCTGCCAATGAATTCAAATGTATACAGAAACTTTTCAGATATTCCTCAGATTTCCCCCATTCCTTGATGAATTTTCTTTTTTTTAAAAAAAAATAGTATTTATTAAAGTTTTGAAAGTTACAGAAAGAAAAAAGAAAAAGAATTAAACATAACAAAACCATGCAATACAATACAAAGACAAAAATATTACATATACATAACAGAAACAAAACAAAAACAATTAAAAAAGGGGAAAAAACCTCTTCCAATACTTTCAATGTTATTAACTTTCTTTTACTTGTTTCAGCGACCTCCTCACACCTCCCTTTTTTTGTATTCCACTTCAATTAATTGTTTCAGCAAATCCTTTCCATCTTCCTCAATTTTCTGTCCTATCATTTAACTTAACAAATTCTAACATTATTTTTCCCCCCTTTAATCCAATTACAATCTATTGTACCTAATTCTTTATAGCATTTCTGCTAAAGCCATGTAGCTTCATTCCAACATCTTTCTAACATTTCTTAGATGAATTTTCTTTCCTCTTGGTTTCTTGTTGTTCCAAGAGAACAATTGGGAAGCAATTGGGGAGGAGGAAGCAATAAGCAATATTTTTCTATTTCCTTTGAGAAAAGGCTTTTGCGAGCTCATTTATATTATGTCTGGTTATATTACATCTTAAGGCAGCCCTGTTCAGGGAAGTTTTTAATCTGTGATATTTTAGTGTATTTTTGGTTTCTATGGAAGCCGCCCAGAGTGGCTGGGGAAACCCAGCCAGATGGGCGGGGTACAAATAATAAATTATTATTATTATTATTATTATTATTATTATTATTATGGGTTTCCAGCTAGACTATGATTCCAACTGGCAACTGGTGCCAAGCAAAAGACTTTCCAAGGCTTGCGACAAAGATTAACCCGTGCTCCTTTAGTGAGAGATGCATGGGGTCTTCTTCATGTCGCCAAGCTTTGAAGGCTCTGCAAAGATTTGCATTGATCAGTTTGAATTGGTAGCAGCCCAACTCACACCATTGCAAGGATGAACATCTGTGTGCCTTGGTCTTATGTGCTTGGTTCTCCAGTTCTGCAATGGGGAGAAGAGTAGAAGCGTCAACTTCCATTTTCAACTAACCATGGTTTAGTGTTGCGTCTGAACCCTGGATGAAAATGAGCGACTTTAAGTATAACTTTGTGAAAAATACAGAAGCTTTTCTACTAGGGATAATGGACACAGGTATAGCAAGAGAAGATCAGAAAATATTCCTCCATGCCACAGGAGTGGCAAGGATCCTCATTGCTAAAAACTGGAAAAAAGAAACTGTGCCAACAAAAAAGGAATGGCAAGACAAACTGTTAGAGTATATTGAGCTGGCTAGATTAAGAGAGGCAATTAGAGATCACACCAGACAAGAGTTTCAACAAGCATGGGGGAAATGCAGAGAATACTTCACAAAACAGTGCCCTAAAATACATACCTGGACTTGTTTCAATTAATGTCTGCAGGAGACTTTGTGGATATTTAAGTTATAATTAGAAAAATCTTAATAATTATTCATAACGGAAACAGTTTATAAGAAGTAAATAAGGAGGCCAGATACAGGTTAAAGGAAGTCTTTTATGTGGTTGTTTGTATTGTTGTATGTTATGCTCACTGTATGTTATGTTCACGTTCAATGAGGGTGGATTGTGTATTGGGGGTGGGGGGGGTTATGTTATGTTGTAAATAAAATTCCAATAAAAAGGAAAAAAAGAAAATGAGCCACTTTCGTAAACCATGGTTTGAAGTAGACTTGTTTCCTTTAACCCTAAAAGCAAACCACAGTTCGTCTGGGTTCAGACACCACAAGAGCCTTGGTCTTAAAAGGGAAATGAAAGTTTCCTCCTCATGGCCACGTGGGAGGGGGAACACACGAGCCCAAATTTTATTGTGGCTCTTCTCATAATGCTAATTTGGGATGGGGAACTGGTTAGTCTTCTAGATGCTGCTGTGCTCCAACTCCCATCTCCCCCATCCATCATGTCTCAGTGATCAAGGATAGTAGGATCTTCAGAGATTAGCCACTTCTGTGCAAAATTATGGTTTCACGTGCAAGCAGAATATTCACGTACATGCGTATAGCGCAAACTTTAGGGAAACCACCACCCTCCCGACCCTGACGCATTTTTGTTTCTTTCAAAATAATTCCTTGATATTTGGATGTTTACAGTTTGTGAGCTGGGGGCTGGTAGCGCTCTCTCTTTTGGTTTCAGTTGCACTAATTTAATAATTTGTCCCTTCTCTTGTTTTCACACTAAAAACAGAAAATCTGCAAGCCTGGTTCAGGGAAATCGCCAAACAAATAATGTCTCTGAATTACGATGACTCCACTGCAGCGGGCAGGAAAACTGTGCAATTAATACAAGCTTTAGAAGAGGTAAGGCAGAGGAGGCGGTGGTCATGCCATTTTCTGGGTATAATTTCTTATGTGGACTCAAGCAACATTGTCATAAGACCAGTTGCTGTAGAACTTCATACCAATTAGGATTTATTTAAGAAGTAGCCAAATTTAAAATCTCTTGTGTTTGTTTTTAGGCATTTTAATAACCCCCCCCCCAAAAAAAACTATGTTTCTAATTCTTAATATGTAGGTGCAAGAATTTCACCAACTGGAGTCCAACCTGCAAATATGTCAGTTCCTTGCTGACACTCGCAAGTTTCTCCATCAGATGATCAGAACCATCAACATTAAGGAAGAGGTTTTGATCACCATGCAGATAGTTGGCGATCTTTCATACGCCTGGCAACTGATTGACAGGTAGGATCCCAGAAGCGTTTACATGTGCTTGCTGCCTCTTCTATGGAGTGTGGGACTCCTATTCTAGTTGGTACCACTGCCTGCTGGCTCCATCCTCAATTTTGGTTCAGTATTGCCTTTGTAGAGCTCGGCAGAAAACAGGAGGACAAAACTAGGATTAGTTGCTTCCCCCTCTCCTTGGCTTTGGCGCCATCTACTGTTGAGCTCCTTGCCTTCTGCCCTACCAGACCCAAAGGGTGCATGCTGCCACTGCCTGTTTGTACAGTCATACCCCATGTTACGTTCTTTCAGGTTAGGTCCTGAGGCGACCTGGAAGTACCAGAAAGGATTACTTCCGGGTTTCGCCGTTCACGCATGCGCAGATGAGCAAAATGACGTCACGCACATGCACAGAAGCGGCGAATGGCAACCCGTGTGTGCGCAGACGCGCCGCTGCGGGTTGCACTCATTTCATGTTGCGAACGGGCCTCCGGAACAGATCTCGTTCGCAATCAGAGATACCACTGTACATTGTTTCTCACTTGGATTCACTGCACTCCCGACTCAGTGTCTGAGTCAGACTGAAGCAAAGCTGAAACAGATTCTACCAGAGAAAGCAAGGTTGGAGGATTATGAACGAGGCGTGCATGTCAAAGGGAAATGCAACATGGCGGGAGGTAAATATTTGGGGTGGCCAACAAGAAAGATGGCGGGTCTTTCTATTGCATTCCTGTCTTGCCTATAGACTTCGCCTAGGCATCTGGTCGGCCGCTGGGGGAACAGAATGCTAGATTAGACATTGGTTTAAAATACAACTCTTGGGGATTTAAGATTATTGGGTGAAAGACTCATTGCTCAAAATTGATACATGTGCTTGTTCTGTTTTGCATCGTTTCAAATTGTTTCAGCGGTTCAAATCCTCGTGACGGGGTGAGCTACCGTTGCTCTGTCCCAGCTCCTTCCAACCTAGCAGTTCGAAAGCACACCAGTGCAAGTAGATAAATAGGTACCGCTCCAGAGGGAAGGTAAATGTCGTTTCCGTGCACTGCTCTGGTTCTCCAGAAGCGGCTTATTTTTTTTTTATTTTTTTTTGAATAATATTTATTAAAGTTTTCCAATTAATTACAAATTAATAAAACATCCAATTTCAAATCTTTTTCCAATTACATCCTTTCAGGACTTCCCCTTCCCTCCCCCCCTTGTATTCCAAATCTCTCAAATGATCTCAACAAGTTCTTCTCCTCAATTCAGACTTGTTATCCTTAACCCATTTTTTTAAAAAAACAAACAAACAAACATTATTTTCCATTCCCCTAAAATCGGCTTATTCCCACCACGAGTTCCCCACTTTAGAATACCATGTAGATGTATATAGCCTAAATAAAACATAGTTTACGCCCTTTGGATTCCACATTTCCCACCCCCCCTTTTCCCGGTTGCGTTCCCAATGTTCCTCAATGTCCGATATTTCCACATCTCTCTAAGTCATAGTCCTTTGCCAGCCCTCTTTAATTTCGAATGTCCAATCATGGAAGAATTCTGTCTCAAAGAAAGGCCCATTTTTTCCATCCAGATTTTTATATCCAGGAGTAAAAAACTCCAAATTATAATCCTTAAGCTTGTCAAATCTGGATGTCCCAAACGTCCCCACTTTTGACTTGGTCCAATTCTTGTTATTTTGTTGTTCTTATTGATCACACTCCTCTTTCTATTTCTTTCTGTCCCTGTTTTCCTGCACAAATGTCCTAATTCCAAAAGTTAGTTCCTTTACAGAGGCTTGTTATTCAGAAACAAAACATTACGTCAAGTTCCTTTCATTCCACAACAGATGATTCCATTGTCTTCTTCGGTGTAGTGGCCTCTGTAGTCATAATAATGTTCCATTTCTGCAGTTTCCCAGGAGATAAACAATTCTGTTCCAATTTCCAGCTAAAACCACTTGTAATATCCCTCGGCTCCTCTAGGTGAATTGCAAAAACTGAGTTCTCTTCCAGATCGCGTCCATTAGCACTAGTAACTTTATAATCCTTATTTAAAACAATTTGTATCCAATTTATAACAAATATAACCAGCAAAGTCCTTGTAACATAGTCTCTATCTTATTTTCCGCTTTGACAGCTCTTTGACAGCTGTCAAAACTTGCCTTTCTCCTCTCCAAACTCCGTCATCGATCGCTCCCGGGGTTCCAGGGGGGGTTGTTTTTAAGTCCGAATTCTACTTCCCTCCTCCAGCTCAATCTCATATTCTTCACTCGTGAGGTTAAAAACTTGCCAAAATGATGTTACTCCGATCTTAGTTATCAGATCCTTTGCTTTGACCCTTCTACAATGGAGGGGGTGGCTGACTTCCTTTTTTGCGCCTCCCCCGCTCGCTCCGAAATTTTTAAAATTTTTGTCCCTCTTTTTAGTCCAAGTTCCAATTACTTACGGGTTGTTCTTTTAGGTCCGAATTTTCAAAGGAAAAAGCCAGCGCTCTCCGCCGAATGGCATGCGGCTTCGCACGGCAGGGATAGCAGAGGACTCAAAACACCACGCTTCTCCCCGGCACCCGATCCGTAGCCTTTAAAAAGGCTCCTTCACGAGTCGGGAGGGCGCTAACGGTGTCAGCCGAGTCTCCATGTCCACGGCCCCCGTGGCCGTGGTTTTTAAGGGTCCCCGCATCGCCGGTGCGGTAGGACCCAGCCCCTGCCGTGCAGGCTCCCTCCGGAGCACGGAGGGAGTCCGCCATTCGGCGATGGCGCCGACCCGGAAGTCCTGCTCCAGAAGCGGCTTAGTCATGCTGGCCACGTGACCCGGAAGCTGTACGCCGGCTCCCTCGGCCAGTAAAGCGAGATGAGCGCTGCAACCCGAGAGTCGTCCATGACTGGACTTAACGGTCAGGGGTCCCTTTACCTTTACCTTTGTTCCCTTTTTATATAGGCTTCCTGAGTACATATTCATAGGTCTTATGAGGAACAAACCAGGATCCTAGAGCTCAGCAGCAACAGGAAACATTGTTCTGTTAAGCAGATAAGAACAAAAGAGCTGCTTCCTGGTATTACATACCTAGCTTGGCCAATCTTAATGCTGAGTTTTTAAGAGAGATGATTATAGATATCCCCATTCCTTACTGAAGAGATGCCTGTGCACATGTCCCAGGCTATGCCCCCGTTTAGAAATGTAGAAAACATAGGACGTTGCCTAGAAGGTCAAGCTATTTGTCCACCTAGCTCTGTCTGGTTTTCTCCACGACCTCGGAAGATGCAGGCCTTTCCCATCACGTGCTACCTGAACCGCAAACAGGCGGACCTTGAAACCTTCTGTTGTGGAGCTATGATTGCTCCCTAAGCTTTTACGGTCTGTGGACCTACCGTATTTTTCGCTCCATAAGATGCACTTTTTCCCCTCCTAAAAAGTAAGGGGAAATGTGTGCGCGTCTGTCAGAGCTGCCCTAGGTCCCAGCTCACAAAGGACCAACGCCAGTTCTTGTTATATACAAAAGTCTTTATTGAAGTTCAGTTTCGGTTCCAAAGCCGTGGCGCGCAGCTCTACGTCTTGAACCCTAGACCGCTGAAGCTCCGTCTGAATCTCCTCCCCCCAGACACCAGTTTAAGACTCTAGCCTTGCTCCACCTCTTCCTTTGCTCTTTCTTCCTCTGGGTCATCCTGTCCGCTGGGGTCTTGCCCTTTCTGGACTCTTCTGACGCTGAGTCCCCTGAGTCTTCCCCCTGCCTCCGGCGGGCTTTAGGACCTGGTTCCCAATCCAGGTTTTCTGCTGTCCCGCGCGCCTGTACATTTGAACTTGGCGTGCGCGCCCAGCCGGCCACCTTCCTTCTGACCGTTTCACTGCTCCTGTCACTGCTTCCCCCCTCGGGGGGGGGGTAGCTGGACCTGACTTCCCCTCCGTTCCCTCACTCTCCGATGGAGGCGTGGCCACCCCTGACTCATCCTCTCTCCCTACTGGAGAAGACGCTGGCCCTGATTCATGGGACTCTTCCCCCCCCCACTCCGCTCTGGTGGGGGAACTGGTCCTGATCTCCCGCTGCTGCTTTGGGAGTTCCCGCTGGCCCCTTGCTTCTGGTGTGTCCCCCCTGGGACCCCCCTTGCCCTGGCCATCGGCGCCCCCCTCTGGGAATCTTCTGAATCGCTGGAGAAGCTCATGGAATCTCTCGGGCCACTGTCATACTCCCCTACGCTGCCCTCAGATCTTCCCCTTCGCTCTCCGTTTCCTCTCTCCCCTGTGTCTCTGCTCCTGAACCCCTGACAGCGTCTTATGGAGCGAATGCAGGCGGGAGGCTCTGCTCGGCGCTCCCTTTAAAGAGCCGCGTGGAGTGTGTGTGCGGCTCTTGGGGGCTTTTCCGCGAGGTGGGAAAAGGGACTGACGGGCTGCACTCTGTCCCTTCCCACACCTCCCAGAAAAGCCAGCAAGAGCCGCTGCCAGGCTCTGCTCAGCGCTCCCTTGTAAGGGCTCCCTTTCGTCCCTCCTCCCGCTTTGCTGGGAAGCCAGTAGAAGAGGCACTGCGCAGCTATCGCTCTTGCTCTGCTGGCTTCTCAGTGAAGCAGGAGGAGGACCAGAAGGGTTTAAAGCAAGAAAAGCGAGAGCCACTTACATGCTCTGCGCAGAATTTTTCTTGCTTTCCCCCTCTAAAAACCAGGTGCGTCTTATGGAGCGAAAAATACGGCAGTTGTCAGGAAAAGGGAGAACATTTTGCAGTGTGCCAGGCAGACTCTACTTTCAAATGTGAACATAGGAAGCTGCCTTTTGCAGACTCAGAGCCCTGGTACATCTGGGTCGGCGTTGCTCTACAGCGGCAAGCAGGGTTTTAGGCAGGGGTCTCTACTTGGAGATTTCAGAGCCTGAATGTTTGGCTTTCTGCACACAACATGCACGCTGTACCACTGAGCTATAGCTACAGTGTCAGAGTGGTGTGACCGTGTGTAGCACTACCCTGAGAACAGGATCGTAGAGGAATGACTTCAGGTGCTAGTTCTGATCTTAATTTCCCCTCCTCCCTTTTTCCCCCCAGTTTCACATCTATCATGCAGGAAAGCATCAGGGCAAACCCATCTATGGTAACGAAACTCAGGGCCACGTTTTTAAAGGTAAGTAGGAAAGGGGGCTTTAAGAAAAACTGGCACGAGCAGGGCGTTATTAATTTACTTTTGCAGAAACCAAAGGGTGTTTCCTGCATATAGCGCCTCTGCACCAGCTCAGAACCAAACAGATCTTGGTAATCTTTAAACTCTCAAAGTGGCCCTTCCTTAAATGATTGTGGAGTGTGGTGGTTATAGGGTTAAACCTCCTGAATGTCCACTTTGATCTAGATGTCGCCTACTTGAACTCAGATCTCCAGGGGGAGTTGTACATGCTTCCTCCTCCAGGGTTTGAGGCCAGAGGGCAAGGCATTGTTTGGAGATTGCCAGAAATCTATTTATGGTTTACGTCAGTCTGCCAGAAATTGGAACATATGTCTAAATGAAGCCTTAGAGCAGTTAGGTTTCAAGATTAGTGTTGCTGATAGCTGCCTGTACCTTAAAGGGACTTTTTCCTTCTTCTCACACGGAAAGCAACAGCTGCTAGCTCTGCTGCTGCCCAGAAGAATTTATGCGCAGCGGAAATGTGCCAGACAGGCAGCAATTCTACAATGATTCTGCAGACTTCAGAAATTGCAGAGGGGTTTCGAGCACAGGATTCTTGAAGCCGCCTCCTCCCCACCTTTCCACTCTCTCCACTTACAGTTTGGGATTCGAGTCCAGCCCAGCTGGCCCAAACAAAGGGTTCACATTAAATTCTTGATGCCCCGCAAGCCAATCAATTTTACTTTGAATATTGTTGGCATCCATCCGTCTCGAGAGACAATGGAGTGCGCCTCCAGGGGTTAAGTCAAACGGCTGAAGAATCACAGCGCCCGCTGTGGCTGCAGAGACCGGTAACTCGTAGCTGCTGCCTCCCACATGGTTTTTGCTGCGTTACCAGCATCAAATGGACCTCTGCGGGGCGCAGGCCTGGGTATGGAGGTCCTAGGCTGCCCACAGTTTAGCGGCTTTTAGCGATCAGCTGTTAAGCGGCTTATCAGTGGATCAGCTGATAAGCGGCTTAGGAAAAGGGGGGGGAGGCAAAAAAAAACCGCAGGAAATCATTTTCGTCTTGCGAAGCAAGCCCATAGGAAATTCGTTTTGCGAAGCGCCTCCAAAACGGAAAACACTTTCGTCTAGCGGGTTTTCCGTCTTGCGAGGCGTTCGTCTTGCGGGGCACCACTGTACTGTTAACGTAGACAGTTAACTTACTAAACCTCACAATAATTTCATAATCAACTGTTTATATGTGGACAGCTTTTCTGCGGGACAGTACTTTGTTGGAAGGAGAAAAGCAATCATTTCCTTAATAACAATTTAAACAATTTATTTAACTAAAGCAATAACATTATAGCATCTGTATCCATGTTTGTTAATTGATGTGGTTAAACGTTTTTAAAAAAAACCTTAGACTGAGTTTTAGCACACGTGAAAAACTTAAAACAAATCCTTATTTACTGGTGAATAGCCTTTGGACTATAATGTAACTCAAATAGAGAACTATATTTAGAAAGATTTTTCCTCCCAAAGCATTTTATTTTAAAAAAAATGCAATTTAAGTCAAAGAAATCCAATTTAAATTTTTTAAAAATCTGATTTATTTTTTTTAATCATTTATTTATATCCACCCTGAATAGCAACCTAAACCCTTATTCCTTCTGCTTCTAGCTGGCTTCAGCTCTCGATATGCCTCTGCTTCGCATCAATCAAGCCAACAGCCCCGACCTTCTGAGCGTATCTCAGTATTATTCTGGTGAATTGGTTTCCTACGTGAGAAAGGTAGCCACTTCCTCCTAATCCTGTTTTTTTGTTGTAAAAAGGGAGGGTGGGTATTCGCTTTTGTTTTACACCTAAAGAGAGCCGTTACTAAACCTGTGTCCGTTCTTTCTGGGATTTGCCTGGGGAAAAAAGGTTTTGCAGATCATCCCTGAGAGCATGTTCACATCTCTCCTGAAGATTATAAAACTGCAGACTCACGACATCATCGAAGTGCCTACCCGCCTGGACAAAGACAAACTGCGGGATTACGCCCAGCTTGTACCGCGATACGAGGTGCGTCGTAGCTTTAAGAGGTCAGGGACGCTGGGGGAACCGGGTTGATAAGAACAAGAGGCACAACAAATTGTTGCAACGTGGAGTTATCCTCTTCAGGGCTCCGCTCTGTTCCGCTCCCACTCAGTTTTCCTTTCTCCTCCCGCATATGTCAACTGGTGCCGTGACTGCTGAAATAAAGATGAAATACAGTGGTACCTCGGGTTACGTACGCTTCAGGTTACGTACGCTTCAGGTTACAGACTCCACTAACCCAGAAATAGTGCTTCAGGTTAAGAACTTTGCTTCAGGATGAGAACAGAAATCGTGCTCCGGCGGCACGGCAGCAGCAAGAGGCCCCATTAGCTAAAGTGGTGCTTCAGGTTAAGAACAGTTTCAGGTTAAGAACGGACCTCCGGAACGAATTAAGTACTTAACCTGAGGTACCGCTGTAAAGGAGGTTTTTCAGCAGAGCTTATACAAGCTCCCCAGGCAGGAAGCCCTTAAACCCAGCCCAGTCTGGAAGTGTCTGGAGTTAAGGAAACTCTTAGCTCTGGTGGGACTGTGAAACAAGTTGACAACTATTTCTGGAATAATTATTTTTGGGATTACAAAATTAAAATAGGGGAGGGGGATTGTGGGGAATGGGCTAACTTGATGAAAGAAAATAGAGACTATTACCATTTGGAATTCCCCGGAGACCCTCTCCTCAAGGAGAGAGGGAAGAAACTACGAAAGAAACCAACAAGGGACAGGGAAGGGTGCAAGTATAAACAGGAACAAGAAAACCTGCAGAGGGGGCATAGAAGAGACCTGAGAGCCTCGGACATTAGAACACCAGATTGATGGACAGGATGTAATATTTAGAATGGACTGACATAACCCGAAACCAGGAAGAAGGGACGTTGGATTAAATTAGAAGAGAATTTCTTTTTATATATTTTCTTTTTGGAATTAGTGTGATACTAATGAAATATCAGAATATGTTGGAAAGGAATTAATTGGCTTTAGTAGAAAGGTTTGAAGGAGGTATGCATAAATATGGTTTAAATTTTGAAATTTTATGGTTGTTAAGGTAAGATAAGGTTAAAGAAATTAACGGTAAATTGAATAACAGAATATAGTAAAAGTTGGAAAGGATATGTTGAGTTAACGGGGGGGAAAAGAGACAGATTGTTAAGACAAATTATTTAAATAAAAATTGTGAAGTATGGGAAGAATTTGCTGAAATAATGAATTAAGATAGAATACAAAAAGGGAGGTGTGAGAACGTCCAAGAAATAAGTAAATGAAAGGATATAATTTGGATTTGTATTTTTCTTTGTTATCTATGTTTTTTTTATTGTTTTTTCTGTGGTTTTTTTTGTATTTTTTTGTATTTTTTGAAATTTCGAATAAATATCATTTAAAAAAAATAAATAAACCCAGCCCACCAATACTTTTTGATGATGTCTCGTGAAATCGCCCTGGGACCTTTGAACTAAGAAAAGCATTCTGTAAACGGAACAAATAATTTCATCATCATCATATAATTTATTATACCCCGCCCATCTGCCTGGGTTTCCCCAGCCACTCTGAGGGGCTCCCAACCAAATATTGAAAACACAATAAAGTGTTAAACGTTAAAAACTTCCCTAAACAGGGGCTGCCTTCAGATGTCTTCTGAAAGCCAGATAGTTGTTTATTTCCTTGACATCTGCTGGGAGGGCGTTCCACAGGGCGGGCACCACTACCGAGAAGGCCCTCTGCTGTGTTTTGTTTTGCTTTTATTCAACATGTCGGGAAGGAGGGGAAGCGACCATTATTTGCCCTACTATAGTTCTTGCTTTTTTAACTGCTAGCTTCTCCTCCTGTCCCCAAAGGTCGCTAAGCTTACGCACGCCATCTCAATCTTCACAGAAGGCATTCTGATGATGAAAACGACACTGGTCGGAATCATCAAGGTAATCGTTTTGCATTGCATCAGGCTGGAGAAAACTAGAAAGCTGTGGGTCCCCTAAGGCAGGTGCAGAGTGCGGCAAGGCAAGAATAGGCCTTTTTGGTGGTGGCTTCCATGGGATGCTCTCCCCAAGGAAGCATGCCTGGTGCCATCACTGTCAGCTTTTAGGTGCCAGGCTAAAGCTTTTCTGCTTGCTGCAATGCCAGGGCCCACTCTTTCCATAGTTCCTGTAGGACAAGCACTTTTAGGAACTATATTTCTGAGCATTTGGTTGTAAACCACTGCCAAGTTGTATACAGTGGTGCCTCGGGTTACAGATACTTCAGGTTACAGACGTTTCAGGTTACAGACTCCGCTAACCCAGAAATAGTACCTCGGGTTAAGAACTTTGCTTCAGGATGAGAACAGAAATTGTGCTCCGGCAGCAGCAGGAGGCCCCTTAGCTAAAGTGGTGCTTCAGGTTAAGAACAGTTTCAGGTTAAGAATGGACCTCCAGAACGAATTAAGTTCTTAACCCGAAGTACCACTGTATTACGGATTTACAAGTCGCCTTGAGACATTTTCTCGTGGAAAGCCAACAAGCGCTTATAACAAACAATGGAAGCATTTCTGAGAAGCAGCTGTGCTCAGACTGGGAGGAGGAGGGATCTGGGGGCTTAGTGAGTGGGGGGAGCAGAGAGAAGTCCAGAATCGGAGGCAGAAGCTGAAGTAGGAGAGAAAGGCGGAAAGACAGAGTTGAGTCCAGCTGGTGAAGAGGCATGGGTGTGTCCCTCTTCTGCTGCAACTACTGTATTTTTCGCTCTATAGCAGTGTTTCCCAACCTTGGGCCTCCAGCTGTTTTTGGACTACAACTCCCATCATCCCTAGCTAGCAAGACCAGAGGTCAGGGATGATGGGAATTGTAGTTCAAAAACAGCTGGAGGCCCAAGGTTGGGAAACACTGCTCTATAGGACGCACCTAGTTTTAGAGGGGGAGAACAAGTAAAAAAAATTCTCTCCCTCTCTGCGCAGCGCCCCTTCAGTAAAGTGGCAGGAGAAACAGAGCCCCTTCCATTTCTCCTCCCGCTTCGCTGAAGGGGCGCTGCGCAGAGAGGGAAAGCTGCGGAGCGCCTCTCCAGCAAAGCGAAGCCAGGAGAGCAAGAGGGATCGGTGCGCACCGACCCCTCTCACTCTCCAGGCTTCAACAAAAGCAACGCGAAGCCTCCGGAGCACTCCCGCTGCGCTTCGGAGGCTTCGCGTTGCTTTCGCTGAAGTCATGGAGCCTGCATTCGCTCCATAAGAAGCACACCAATTTCCCCTTAATTTTTGGAGGGGGAAAATTGTGTCTTATAGAGCGAAAAATACGGTGATTCCTCTGGTCTCCCAGAACCAGGAGAGGCATGAAAAGGGCAGAGGAGAAGTTAGCTTCATGCAGGCACAGTCTCAGATCGCTTAGGGGGAAACCCTGGAGAGGAAGAGACTTAGATGGCTGTGGGGAGGCAGGGACCTTGAGTGTCAGCAACTGCTTCATGAGGGCCAGAACTGTGAGAGGTGAGTTGCTGTGCTCATTAGGCATGACTCCCCTGTTTTTGTTAATACATAATTAACTCCAAATTGCTGTGTCTGATTACTGCTGGCTTGCTCCTGTCACACGGCTCCAAGGTTTTGCACTGACATTCGTAGGAAGGGTTTTTATACACAATGGCTTCTTTCTTTGTTTGCTCACCTTAGGTGGATCCCAAACAGCTGCTGGAAGACGGTATAAGGAAAGAGCTGGTGAAACGAGTGGCCCTAGCACTGCACAGAGGGCTTATCTTCAACCCCAGAGCCAAGGTGCCAAACACATCCCTCAATTTCCCCCATTGTTCTTTCCTTGCCGTGACCAGTTGCTATTACAGTTATATGCAGGCTTCCTTCTTTCCACTGCTTGCTTATATTTTCTTTTCAGATTTGGGCTCTGCTCTCAAGTTTGGTTTGCATGCCATGCAGACTGCTTGGTTTGCATGTCATGGCAAAATGTGGTCAAGAGAAACCACGGTTTACTGTGAACAAGCTGAGTGCTTGTGCATGCAGCTCAGATTGCCCTTGTTTGACTCCTTCGCTCCATACAAGAACCAGAGCTCTGACTTAGTGCTGTGTGCAAACCACAATTTGGAGAGTTTCTCTCCAAATTACGTAAAAGACAAATCCAAGGAAAAAAACCTAGCTTCCCCCTGTGGTTTGTTTGGAGAGAAGAAAACCATGGGTGTCAAGAGTTTGTGTAGGCTATAGTTCCTTGTGACAGGCACTACAGAAACGCTCGCTTAAATTGCATTTGTTACTTTGGGGTCTAAATCTTCTCTCTCCCCTGCCCCAACCTTGCTGACTACAAAAAAAATGATGAACTGTAAGAGAAATAAATGCTGGGTGTCATTTTCATTTTCTTCCCTATTTCCGCAGCCCAGTGAACTCATGCCCAAGCTGAAAGACATGGCAGCCACAATGGATGGGTTCCACCGCTCTTTTGAGTATATCCAGGATTATGTCAACATCTACGGCTTGAAGATTTGGCAGGAAGAGGTGTCCCGGATTATCAATTACAATGTGGAACAGGAGTGCAATAACTTCCTGAGGACCAAGGTACAAGTCATTCTTGGCGATGAGCTTCGTAACATCTGAGTGGTTCGAAAATATTGACTCGACACACACCCTTTTTTTAATGTGTTTGACCCTACAATCAGCTGCACTTGCAGATTTAGCGATAAGGGGCGGAGTGCCCTGAAAGGTATAGAGTTGGAATCCAAGTATCGGTTGCACTGTGACCTCAATGCAAGCCAGCCCAGGACAGTTTGCTTGTGCATCAGTGAAAGATTTAGAATCGGGCTCTTAGCTTAAGAACCTAAGGAAGCTTCCTTTACTCTGCTGGCCCATCCAGCTAAGTATTGTCTACACCAGGGATGGGGAAACGGTGGCCCTGCAGATGTTGCTGGACTCCAGCTCCCATCAGCTCCAGCCAGCGTTGCCAGAAATCGGGGATGATGGGATTTGTAGTCGCAACAGCATCCAGAGAGTCGCAGGCTCCTGATCCCTGGTGGTCTCCACTAACTAGGAAGCAAGCACCTTCCCGGAGGCAGGGATCTTTCCCAGCCCTGTTTGGCACATTTTACATGCAAAAGCAGATTCTCTGGAGCCCTTCCCCAGTTAGTCTGCGTTGTTCCAGTTGCTGTTTCCAGATACCTGCAGCAAACCATTGTGCAAGACTTATTGGGCAGAGGAGGGAAGAGTGATAGGCAAAGCTGAAGATGACTTGCTGTTTTGTTGTTGTCGATGCTTCCTGAATGGATTTTAGGCACCAGTAGAGGGCAGCAGTCTGATTTAAGACTGGGTGCTCCACCTCATCCAGAATGAAGAAGGCCTACTAAGCTTATCTTGCTGAGGGGCACCCAAAATACAGTGGTACCTCGGGTTACAGACACTTCAGGTTACATACTCTTCAGGTTACAGACTCCACTAACCCAGAAATGGTACCTCAGGTTAAGAACTTTGCTTCAGGATGAGAACAGAAATCGCATGGCGGCAGCGGGAGGCCCCATTAGCTAAAGTGGTGCTTCAGATTAAGAACAGTTTCAGGTTAAGAACGGACCTCCAGAATGAATTAACTTCTTAACCCGAGGTACCACTGTACAGAACGATCGCTGCACAATGGCAGATGTAATAGCAACATGGGGTGGTATCCATCTAATACATTTCTTCAGTGCAACGATTTCCAAAATGGAACCTACCCCCTTTCTCCTCTCCTCTCCCCCAAATCTGCTCTGTGGGCTTGAGGGAAGCCCCAGAGCAAATCTAAGCATGTGGGGTAGGGTGGGGGGAAGCAAAAATCCTTCTACTGATGGAATGCATCGGATACAAGCCATGGTGTTTTGAACCTCAAAGCAAAACCGTTTTGTAAAATACTGTACCACTAATAATGCCGTAGTTGTCGTCATCTTTGTAATGAAAGACAGGCCTTAAGAGTTACTTCCGACCTGCGTATCTTTCAGATCCAGGACTGGCAAAGCATGTATCAGTCCACACATATCCCAATACCAACATTTGCACCTGTGGATGAATCTGCTACCTTCATTGGCCGGCTCTGCCGAGAGATCCTGAGGATCACAGACCCAAAGTGAGCATTGTGTTGTCCAGGTTTCTGAAAGCCTGGCGTTTGCATAAACGTATTATGAAAAGTTCGGGCTGAACATTTACCCATCAGAGTTGTGGGGGAGGGGGGAGGACACATGGCAAAGATAAGGACTTAGGCATAGAAGTTTCATGGAAGTCTCTCCATCCCCTTTTCCTCTTGCAGAAGTGCCTGCTACATTGACCCCCTGAACACCTGGTACGATCTGCGAACGCACCAGGAAGTGTCCAACAGCCGCCTGTTTTCCGAAATCCAGGACAGCCTGGGCACCTTTGGCCTGAATGGTCTCGACAGGCTTCTCTGCTTCATGATTGTGAAAGAGCTGCAGGTAAACCAAGCGTAGGGTGCTCCAGGAGTTGAGCAAAAGCAGACGACTGCCTGGGGAGGTGGAATACCAACATCTTGGGGAGAGAACTGCCCTCTTGTCCTTTTGGATTTGCCCACATTTCCCTTGCCATGCTAGCTACTGTCAGCGAAAACAAGAAAAGGGCCTTCAGTCACCCTTTGATTGCTTACTATGATGTTGTTAGGTTGCTCATCACCTAGCATGGCAAGAACGCCTTGACAATTCTTACTTAATACTACCATTTAGCAATCCATTGTTTTATAAGCCATAGGTCCATGTTGGCTAATATTATCTCCCAGCACGTCATATATCTTGGGACAGGGATATCTCCCAGCGCTTTCTCAACCTGATTCTTCTAATTCAGTGCTTATAACAAAGGACACTACGTACCGTATTTTTCGCTCTATAGGACGCGCTTTTCCCCCTCCAAAAATTAAGGGGAAATGTGTGTGTGTCCTATAGAGCGAATACAGGCTACAAAGGATGTCCCCGAAGCCAGAACAGGGAGACGCAGCGCTCTGTCTCGCTGTTCTAGCTTGTGTTTGGCTGCACAAAGCCTCCGCAGGGCAGTGGGGTGCCTTCACCCCGTTGCCCTGCGGAGGCTACAAAGCCTGTCCCCAAAGCCTCAAGCCTTTGGAGTGCAGCAGGAACTCGCGCTGCGCTCCAAAGGCTTCAGGGATCTTTGAGGCTGGCGGTGGGGGGAAAGCAGCGCCTTCTGGAAGGCTCCTATAGAAGGGTCCCGTACTCTCAGAGACTTTGCGCCTGCCCATTAGGGGAAATAGGAAGCCTCAAACATATATATTTTTAGATGCCCTTTTTATGTTGAGATCCGTAGAGACACCATTGATCCTTTGCTGAAGAGGCTCGCCGATCTTTCAGACAAGTCTAAACTTAATTCTCTCCTCTTAGGCAAAGATCATAAGACAATCTGGCTGGTTGCCAGATTCTGCGCCCAGATTTGCAGGCACAGATCATCCTCTAGAATAAAATAGCTTAATAGGGAAATGCTGAAGTTGCCCTTGGGGGCGCCTCAGGGTCAATTTTTTATGATAGCCCAAATCTCAGTTGTACGGATGTATGTATATATCTCAATTTTAACTCATGAGCTATTGCTGCAATCTGCTCCGATTGTATATTTTATCTTTTATCTAACGCTGTTTTTATTGTGTTATGTTATGTGAGCTGGTCTTTGCCCGTCATAAATTATCTGTCTGAATCCCCTTCTAGCTAAGGACCTGGTGCCCAGAGTTGCAATGGTGGGAGAGGACGGATCATGCCCTCAAGCTATAGGCGCTTTCTGGAACATTGGTTTCATTTGCCCATGAAGTAGACCTAGGACCAGGGACGGCCTATCTTTCGTATAATGGCACCCAAAATTTGGTACCCTCAAAGGGATCTTCTCAGTTATGGATCTTCTCAATTTTGTTTTTTTTTTAAAATATATTTTATTAGGATTTTTAAACATAAATGCAAAGATAAAGAACAGTATAACATATATCATAACATACTTTCTTAACATCTTTGGACTCCCTCACACCTCCCGCTCCCATTAACATCGTTGTCAATTCTTGCCCACAATTTATCATCTTGTTTACACTCTTGTGTCAAATTCATTTAAATATAGTCTATTAATTCTCCAATAGGTTTATAATTTTTCCTCAAACTTACTTATCATCTTAATTCCATCTAGTTTAGTAGTGCACAATTATTTATGATCTAGCATCCTTTCTTAACATTCAACCAAATTACAGTGTTTTTTTAGATAAATCTTGAATTTCTTCCAATCTTCTTCGACCCTCTCCTCTCCCAGGTCTCGGATTCTGCCAGTCATCTCGGCTAGTTCCATATAGTCCATCAGTTGCATCTGCCACTCTTCCAGTGTGGGTAGATCTTGAGTTTTCCAGTTCTTAGCGATGAGTATCCTTGCTGCCGTTGTTGCATACATAAAGAATGTTCGGTCCTTCTTTAACACCTTCTGGCCGACAATGCCCAAAAGGAAGGCCTCTGGTTTCTTGGTGAAGGTATACTTAAATACATTTTTCAGCTCATTATATATCATTTCCCAGAAGGCCTTCACCCTAGGGCAGGTCCACCAGAGGTGAAAGAATGTTCCTTCATTTTCTTTACATTTCCAACATTTATTATCAGACAAATGGTATATCTTAGCAAGTTTAACTGGGGTCATGTACCATCTATATATCATTTTCATTACATTTTCCTTCAAAGCATTACATGCAGTGAAGTTCAACCCAGTGGTCCACAACCTTTCCCAGTCCTCAAACATGATATTATACACAATGTCCTGTGCCCACTTTATCATAGCTGATTTAACCATTTCATCTTGTGTGTTCCATTTTAACAGCAAGTTATACATTCTTGAAAGTACCTTAGTCTTTGGTTCTAACAATTCTGTTTCCAACTTCGATTTCTCCACCTGGAACCCTAGCTTTTTGTCGTTTTTAAAGACTTCTTTAATCTGAGCATAATGTAGCCAGTCTCGCACTTTATCCTTCATTTTCTCCAAACTCTGCAATTTCCAATTGTCTCCATCTTTTTCTAGTATTTCCCAATATTTTGGCCATTTGGCCTCCATATTGGGTCTTTTTCGGGCCTTAGCTTCCAGAGGTGAAAGCCACCTTGGAGTTTTGTTTTCCAATAAGTCTTTGTATTTTGTCCAGACATTAAACACTGCTTTCCTGACAATATGGTTCTTAAAGGCCTTATTGATCTTAACCTTGTCATACCATAAGTATGCATGCCAACCAAAAGCATTGTTAAAACCTTCCAGGTCCAATACATCAGTGTCTTCGAGGAGTAGCCAGTCTTTTAGCCAACAGAAAGCTGCGGCTTCATAATACAGCTTTAGGTCTGGCAGGGCAAAGCCCCCTCTTTCTTTCGCATCAGTTAATATCTTAAACTTAATTCTGGGCTTTTTGCCCTGCCAGACAAATTTAGAGATATCTCTCTGCCACTTCCGGAAGCACTCCGTCTTGTCCACAATCTGTAATGTTTGAAACAAAAACAACATTTTTGGCAATACATTCATCTTAATAGCAGCAATTCGGCCTAGCAAAGATAGCTTCAATTTTGTCCAACTGTCCAAGTCTCTCTTAATTTCAGACCAACATTTTTCATAGTTATCCTTAAATAGATTCAGATTTTTTGCTGTTATGTTTACCCCTAGGTATTTTACTTTTTTAACCACAGTTAGTTCTGTCTCTCTCTGAAACCGTTCTGACTCTATATCTGTCAATTTTTTTCCCAACACCTTAGTTTTCTGTTTATTTAATTTAAATCCCGCCACCCGACCAAAATCTTGAATCAGTTGTAATACTCTTTTTGTACTAGATTCTGGCTCCTGCAGAGTCAAAACTAGGTCATCTGCAAAGGCTTTAAGTTTGTATTGTTTCGCTCCGACCTGAATCCCTTCCACCAACCGGTCCCCTCTGATCATATTCAAGAGCACCTCCAGAACCGAAATAAATAACAAAGGGGAGATCGGGCAGCCTTGTCGTGTTCCTTTTTCAATTTTGAACTCTTCTGTAACCACATTGTTAACTATCAATTTAGCCTTTTGTTCTGAGTATATTGCATCAATCCCATTCTCAAAACCCCATCCCACTCCCATTTCTTTTAGATTTCCCTTCATAAATTTCCAAGAGATATTATCAAAGGCCTTCTCCGCATCTATGAAGATTAACACTGCTTTTGTGTTTATGTCTGTTTGCAAAAGTTCCAAGATGTCAATAATGTTCCTTGTATTAGCAAACATGTGTCTACCTGGGAGAAAGCCTGCCTGGTCTTTATGAATTACTTCATTTAGAACTCTTTTAAATCTACTTGCCAAAACATCTGCAAATATTTTGTAATCCACATTTAAAAGGGAGATGGGACGATAGTTCTTGAGTTGTGTCTTTTCAGTTTCCAATTTTGGTATCAATGTGATGAAAGCTTCCTTCCACGATTCCGGCGCCCTCTTCCCCTCCATAATTTCGTTGCTGACCTCCATCAGTGGTTGTATCAAATAGTCTTTTAATGTCTTATAATACTTGGAGGTCAGGCCATCTGGCCCTGGAGATTTGCCCAATTGCATGTTCTGAATGGCTTGTTCAATCTCTTGTCGTGTTATTTTGCTATTCAGGATTGATCTGTTTTCTTGTGACAATTTTGTTAGTCCATTTTTTTCCAAAAATTGTTTAATCTCAACCTCGTCTTGCGGCCCTTGAGTATATAATTTTTTGAAATATCTCTGGAAGCACTTTCTAATCTCCGCGGGGTTCTGAATGTTTCTTCCTTCAATTTCTAGATTTGTGACTGTGTTTAATTTTTGTCTCTTCTTCAACTGCCAAGCTAGCAGTTTCCCACATTTATTTGCCGATTCAAAAGTTTTTTGTTTCATTAATTTGATCTTCCACTCTATCTCCTGATTTATCAGTTTAGAATATTGTGCTTGGTGAAGTTTAATTTCTCTCAAAATCGGCTGTGATTTCGGATTTGATCTTAACTTCTCTAATTCTTTAATTTTCTCCAAAATCTTATCTTTCCTCTCATTTTGTGTCCTTTTCTTTACAGCATTCTGTTGTATCAAGAACCCCCTCATCACAGCTTTGCTTGCATCCCAGATAGTTCTTTTTTCCACCGTAGTGTTCATGTTTATCTCAAAATAATCCTTCAAGGCTTTTTGGGCCTTCTTAGTAATCTCCTGATCTCTAAACAAATTGTCATTCATCTTCCATCTAAAGGAACCGGTTGGTAGTAGTGTCATGTCCATCTTCAGTGCGTTATGGTCGGAGCAGGTCTTTGGGCAGATTTCCACCTTTCTGACCTTGGGTGCCAGACCTCTAGTTATCCATATTTGGTCGATTCTTGTCCAAGTCAGCTGGGCTTCAGAGAAAAATGTTCCTTCTCTTCCCAAGGGGTTCTTTGTTCTCCAAATGTCAATCCAATCCATATTGTCTGTCATTTCGAAAAAAGTCTTTGGTAGTCTGCCATCTTTTGTAACGTTTTGGCTTTGTGACTTATCCATGTTAGTTGATACGACCCCGTTCATATCTCCCATCATAATGATGTTGTTATAGTCCAGATAGTCCAGCATAATCTCATGCAACTTCTTGTAAAATTCCGATTTCCCCTCGTTTGGTGCATAGATTCCTAATATCAAAATCTTCTCTCCTTGATGTTGTATCTCAATTGCTAAAATTCTTCCATGTTCATCTTTAAATAAAAATTTAGGTGACAGGCTCTCTTTTGCATATATCACCACGCCTCTCTTCTTTACTCTGTCCGAGGATATGAATTCCTGACCAAGTCTTTTGTTTATTAGCACTTTTCTGTGGAGCCTAGTCACATGTGTTTCTTGTAAGCAAATAATGTCCAATTGTTCCTTTTTTAATATATGAAAAATTTTCCTCCTTTTTTCCGGGATGTTACAGCCATTTATATTCCAACTCAAAAGTTGCAGAGACATCCTGAATGAATCTGGTTATTTTTCTGGGGGTGGTACCTTATTCGCTGGATCTTCAGGGTCCAAGGGTGCAGGTACCCCTGGTGCTTCAGGCCCAGAAGGTAGTTCAATTCCTTTTTGAAGGTCCTCTCCGTATGAATTCAGAAATTTATCTCTGTCTTCCAATGTTCTAATTTTAACCTTCTTCCCTCTAAAAGTAAAAGATAATCCTTGGGGAAATTCCCACCTGAAGATAATTGAGTTGCTCCTCAACAGTCTAACCAGTTCCAAATAGTCGGATCTAAGGTCAAGCAGTTGTTTAGGAATATCCTTGTAAAGTTCAATTCTTTTGTCCGAAATGTCCAGTGACTTTCCGTAGTGTAGGCCCAAAATCTTGTCCCTTTCCTCCTTTGATCTCAATATTATCAAACAGTCTCTGGGCTTCTCTTTCTTTATAAATCTTCCAAGCCTAAAAGCTGATACAATTTTAAAGTCCTTTTCCTCTAATTTCCAAAACTTGGAAAATTCTTTAGTCAAAAACTCAGCTAAGTTGCCTTCTTCCACTTCTGGTACGGACCTTATCCTTAAGTTACTCTCCCTGTTTCGCAGTTCTAACATAGAAAGATAGATCTGATGTTCACCTACTTGTTTGCTGAGTGGTCTTACCTCTTGTTCTAACTTTCCAAGTCTTTGGCTGGTGTCCTCAGCCAATTTCCGATTTTCACCTGTAGCCTCCGTCAGTTCTCCTATTGCCAGTACATTCTGTGCAACTTGTCCAGTTAATCTATTTAAACATTCTGTATTTTGATCGATTTTGGCAGTTTGCTCATCAGCTTTTTTATCCAATGATTCCACTTTTTTATCCAAAGATTCCAATTTTTCATAAATTTTCTCTAAAATAGAAGCAGTTGCTCCTGAGGCCATATCTTCCAGTCAATTTTGTGCCCCCTCGGCTCAGCGCCCTGTGTGAGAGAACCGCCTGCAGCGCCCTAAATCCAGCGCTGCTAGGAGAATAGGTCACTATTATCTCCATTTTGCAGAGTGAAGGACCGAGGCTTCAGTTTTCTGGGGCCTCTGCTCTGAGAAACGGAAGGCAGAACTTGTTTGCGTCTTTGCAACTTATTATTACTATTTAAATTTGCGACTGGTGTTAATATGAATTGCTTTCTCATGCATACGCTTGAGTGGCGGACTTGCTCCGAAGGAGATCGCCAGCCGTGGCCATAAATGTTCTTTTTGCTTTGCTTTAGAATTTCCTCAGCATGTTTCAGAAGACGGTGCTACGTGACAAAGGTGTACACGACGCCTTGAAATCTCTCACAAACGCTGTCAACCCTTTGAAGGGAATTGTGGGTAAGAATCCTTTCCAGCAGAGTTCCAGCCTAGAAAACAGATTCTCAAACGATGAATCGCTTGAGAAGTTTTCAGGAGCTTTGTGGGTGGGCTTCCGTTCTTCTGCAAGGGGGTGACAAAAATGATCAGGGTCTCAGCTTCAGGCTTCTTTGCCCCACAGACCACTGGGAAACTGCGGAGGCTCCTGCTGGTCTGCTAAATATTTTTTCTTCCTGTTGCAGCCATTGCAATGAGCTGCGCTAGATGCCGCGTGATTTTCAACCGTATCTTTATTTCTTTCGCTTCTTATATATTACATTTTATTGAATGTTGTGGAGCTCAAACTGCAATAGAATAAAATGCAATACATGCAAAAGGAAAGGAAAGGAAAAATGCAACAAAAGTACTGCTAAAAGCCAGTGTGGATATTTAATGCAAACTCTACAGACCACCTGAATGAAGTTTGCGGGCCACAATTTAGGAACCACTGCATTAAGGAGTTGGAAGATAAAACTGCAGGGGATGGTATCCTATCTATATACAGTGTTACCTTGGTTTACGAACTTAATCCATTCCGGAAGTCCGTTCTTAAACCAAAGCGTTCTTAAACCAAGGTGAGCTTTCCTATACAAAATAATGAAAAATGTATTAATCCATTCCAGACAATGTAAAACAACCCCTAAAACAGCAATTTAACATGGATCTTACTATCTTAACAAGACCATTGATCCATAAAATGAAAACAATAATCAATGTTCTGTACTATAAGATAAATAAGACAGTATTGTAAATGATAAAAATTAAAATATGTTTTTTCTTACCTGCACTGATAGTCATAAAACAAAAAACAAGCCCTCCTGATGTTTTTGAAACTACAATTCCCATCATCCCTGACCACTGGTCCTGTTAGCTAGGGATGATGGGAGTTGTAGTCCCAAAACATCTGGAGGGCCGAGTTTGCCTATGCCTGGCTTAAAATAAAATGGGGAGGGGATGCAAACGAGCCGTGCAAGGGCAGAAGCGGGAGGGAAAAGGCTTAATTACTATGCGGGGGGCTCAAATTTGCTGCGCAACAGTGAAAACAGAAGCACGTTCGGCTTCCGGGGCAAAGTTTGAAAACCCGAACACCTACTTCCGGGTTTGCAGCGTTCAGGTTCCGAGTTGTTCGTGAACCAGGTTGTTCGTAAACCGAGGTACCACTGTATGTATTTATCTTGCTGTTAATCACCTTTTGACATGATGAGAGATGCACAAAGGGCAGAGGACTAAGCGTCACAGTTTTCCAGGCTACAGATACCGTGGTCCGTGTGATTCCATGTAAACACAATTTGCAATGCCAACCCTTGAGGTGGATTCTGAGCAGCATGGAACCTGTAAAAAGGTAAAGGGACCGCTGATCATTAGGTCCAGTCGTGGCCGACTCTGGGGTTGCGGCACTCATCTTGCTTTATTGGCCGAGGGAGCTGGCGTACAGCTTCCGGGTCATGTGGCCAGCATGACTAAGCCGCTTCTGGCGAACCAGAGCAGCGCACGGAAACGCCGTTTACCTTCCTGCCAGAGCAGTACCTATTTATCTACTTGCACTTTGACGTGCTTTCGAACTGCTAGGTTGGCAGGAGCAGGGACCGAGCAACGGGAGCTCACCCCGTCGCGGGGATTTGAACCGCCAACCTTCTGATCAGCAAGTTTTAGGCTCTGTGGTTTAACCCACAGCGCCACCCGCGTCCCTATGGAACCTGTACGCAGCCTAATAAAAACACGGAGGACTCCAATGATAGGACTTTGTGTTTTTCCCCTCCCTGTTTTGCAGCCAATTGTGTCAAGGTGTATTCCACAGCAGTCACCAAAACGCAGAGGATATGGTCTCCCTATCTTGATGCAATTATGAAGGTACTTTTGTAATAATGTTCATTACACGTGGGGTAAGGCCACGATGTTCTCCCTGTCTAACCGCTCTACTTATTCTCTCAGAATTTGGCAGCCGTCGCCCAAGCTCTTTAAAGTCTTCCCCACCCCCGCCTTCTCCTAATCTAAAGGATTATTTCTAATTGCATGAGTTGATTGGTTTGTTTGTTGCAAAAACTTAAGCAGCCGTGAATGTCTCTAGCTACAGGACCCTTGGTTGTTGTGCTTGGGTCCTGTCTGCAGACTGTCTGCACCTGGTTGGCCTCTGTGCAAGCAGGATGCTATGTTAGATGAGCCTTTGGCCTCATCCAGCAGCCCTGCTCTTGTTTGGCTGCGATGCTGTTGCAGAAGACCAAAATGGGGCTTGCTGGAAAGGCTGCAGGGAGAGAGGCTCATATACCACTGGTCCTGAGAGACCTGCATTGGCTCCCAGTACCTTTCCGAGCACAATTCAAAGTGTTGGTGCTGACCTTTAAAGCCCTAAACGGCCTCGGTCCAGTATACCTGGAGGAGCATCTCCACCCCCATCATGTAGTGATCAGATGGGATTGCTATGAGGAATTATCACAAATATAGAGTAAGCCATCTGTGTCAGCAATGAAAGCATTGCGTTGACTGGGTTTAACCTATTTTGATATGATGTTTGATCAATCCACGCCTCTGCATCCCGGTTCCATTTCTCTTGCTTGACAAGTCACGTACACAGCCAGGTGCCAGGTGCTGCATCATGCATCCTGGGCTGTGAAAGAGAATGGGCAGCTTCTTTGAAGTAGTCTTTCCGATGTGTTAATCTCAGGATGTCAATCTTAGGGCCTGGAAATAGTTTCACAGGAAGGTGATAAAGATGCCTATCTCCTTGCCACTCTTCTTATGTATATTGCTTGTTTATTATCTCCGGAGTTGCTGGATGCACTCCTTTATAGTTCTGTTTTGTTTACCCCAGAAAATATGCGTGCTTAATTAGTTTTGGTAGTTTAACTTTGTCCCCATGTGGGGTTTGTTGATATGCTCAGAAGAAATCTGATTGGTTCTTACAAACACTCTGTAAAAGTTCTTTTGTGAATAAAACGACCTGGGCCGAGGGGACAGACACAGATTATTATATGCACCCTTCCCAGAGTCTTGCTGGTTCAAGCCTCTGTGTATTCTGTGTATTCTTATTAATCAGAGTTCAATCCTTCCTTTACTTTGAGAACGCCTCACCATCTCTGGCGGTTCCCTCACTGTGAGAAGTGAGGTTACAGGGAACCAGGCAGAGGGCCTTCTCGGTAGTGGCACCCGCCCTGTGGCAATAAGCAGCTATCTTACTTTTAAATGACATCTGAAGGCAGCCCTGTTTAGGGAAGCTTTTAATGTTTAATGCTGTACTGTGTTTTTAATATTCGGTTGGGAGCAGCCCAAAGTGGCTGGGGAAACCCAGCCAGATGGGCGGGGTATAAATAATAAATTATTATTATTATATTATTATCTTCATGCATGGTGGAGTTGCACGTAGCTATGCTCCTTTTGGGAAAAGGTGTTCCACATTACTTCCAAAATTACGCATCTGTTTCTTCTATCCAATTCAGCTCTTGTTATCATTAGAATCAAATCTAAACAATAACCTTAAACACAGAGACTTAGTGTTTTTTCTGTTATCAGCAGCCTGATTAGCAATACTGGAAACAATCTGTAGTAATCCCCACTGGAATCTGGCCAGGTAATATTTGGAATGTGGCTGTCGGAATGCCTTACTCACCATAGAAGGGTAATTAAAGGCACTTCAAAGGCTTGGTTTCAAATCTTTACAAATGAGACACAAGATATTTTTATTCCACCCATGACACAAGAATCTGTGGAGAGGGTATTTGAATTGACGGTGCATAAATAAATGTATTGCTTCTGTACTGTGTACTGCATAAGAAACTTGCTAAAAATATACCCCTAGACAAGTTACTGTAGTTTGATGTTGTCCTTGTATTTACATGAAAACTGCTTTATTTGTGGGGCATAGGAATTCATCCATTATTTTTTTTCAAAATATAGTCTGGCCCCCCCACAAAGTCCGAGGGACAGTGGACCGGCCCCCTGCTGAAAACAATTGCTGACCCCTGATAACCTCACCCCTTTTAACTGGTGCTTGGTAAACCCTACTTTGGAAAGACAAGATGTTTGCTGCAATGAAGTTTGTTTTTCACTTCTTCCTTGTGATGAGCTCCTTTAGTTCTTTCTTTCATTCTTTCCCTCCTTCCCCAGGTTGGCCAGATGCAGATTCTGAGACGGCAGATCGCCAACGAACTTAACTATTCCTGCAGATTCGACTCCAAGCATTTAGCAGCTGCATTGGAGAACCTTAATGAGTAAGAATCAAAGCTCCTTGAGGATCACTGGCTGGTGTCGCCAGGATGATAATGGCCAGTTCTATTTTACAGGCAAAAATGGTTGCATTTTGGGATGGAACAAGGGCTGGGGGGGGGGGTGGACCAGGTCATAGTTTCATAGGAGACCAAAAGCCCATTGGAGATTTCTTTGCATCCCACGTCCTGTGAATCGGGGAAAGGGTGTCAGCCCAAGATATTCTGGGTGAGATGCAATCCCCACCCAATTTTTTGTAGCCAGAACCTTTTGCAAGGTCTATATTCAGTATCATTGAAAAGACTCTTACTTGTTTTGAAGATTTATACTCCACCTTTCAGTCCAACGGCATCTCAAGACAGCTTACGTTGAGGGGAGGATGGAATAAGGCTAATATTAAAAACAAGAGTTTTTAAAGTGCTAGTTCTAGCTGGGTGGGGTGGGGGAAAGGCTAATTTGAGGCAGCAAAATATCTTGGGTTGCTCACTCTTTCCCCATATAAAATTTGGTTAAAATCCATTGAGGAACAAAAAATACCGTATTTTTCGCTCTATTGGGCGCACTTTTTCCCCTCCAAAAATTAAGGGGAAATGTGTGTACGTCCTATGGAGCGAATGCAGGCTCCTTGGCTTCAGCCATAGCAACGCGAAGCCTCCAAAGCGCAGAGGGAGCACTCCGGAGGCTACGCGTTGCTTTCGTTGAAGCCTGGAGAGCGAGAGGGGTCGGTGCGCACCAACCCCTCTCCCTCTCCAGGCTTCAGGGATAGCCGCCTTCAGCGAAGTGGGAGGAGAAATGGAAGGGGCTCCGTTTCTCCTGCCGCTTCGCTGAAGGGGCACTGAGCAGAGAGGGGGAGAATTTTTTCCCTTGATCTCCCCCTCTAAAACAAGGTGCGTCCTACGGTCGGGTGAATCCTATAGAGCGAAAAATACGGTACTCTAAACCGTAAGGCTGAGGATTGTGGGAAAGGCGTCCCTATTGAACATTCTGATTCAGAGGTTCCCATTTTTAATCGCAAACCGGAAAAAAGTCTTCTTCACAAACATGGTTAAAAATGACCAAAAAAGAAGGCCTCACCTGTTTATGGAAAGTAATTTGAAGTTTCACGTGTTTGGCATAACTGCTTCTCTGCCTGTTCTTGGGTGGGTGGGTGTTCAAAATAGCATTTGTGTTGTCGGTGAAACCCTCTCCTTGGCTGACTCTTGTTTCCCTGCTGCCTTGCCTCCCCCACCCAAGCTGGTGAGACTTTAGGAGGCTTTGTTTACACATTTTCAAGCAGTGAGGACTGGAAACTTGAGTTTTTGAGACGATGGGTACTATGCTTGTGGGTGCTGCGATCTCGCCTCCACAGCTCGCCTTTGTGAGTGACAGTTACTGAGACCGGGTCTCTCTTCCTGTTGCCCTTCTAGAGCAATCCTGGCTGACATAGAGGCCCATTACCAGGATCCCTCATTGCCTTACCCTAAAGAAGACAACACTCTTCTGTATGACATCACAGCCTACCTGGAGGCAGCCGGCATTCACACCCCGCTAAACAAGGTGATGTGGTTTTCCTTTCATGAGAGAATCATTCCCTCTCTCGTCCAGCATTCCGAGTGTGGGTCTCATTGTTTATGTAGTCTAAATGGAACTTTTTTTAACAAATAAATGATAAACTTTATTAATTTAAATTACACACAAAGAATTTACAATCTCATACTACAAAAAGAAAATTTAAAAAAAATTAAGAAAAAAGAAAATACAGAAAAAAGAAAGAAGAAAAAACAGATTTATGTGCATAAAAAAATACTTAATCTTCCTAATTAATACTTAAATAAACACTTAAATAAAAAAGACTTCTGTCAAAACGTGTCTTCCAATCATTGTACTGTATATACTGTCGTTTTTTTCGCACAGTTTTGTATTCTTTAATATTGTCCCCGTCTACTCCACAAACGGTATTTGTTGTGTTTACAAGTATCACTCAAGTTCTGCTAATGTGGTGTGGTTGGTACAATATGATCTTATATAATCCTTAAATATTCTCCATTCTCCAAATATTTTCTGGTTCAATACTCCTCTAACTCTTCCCGTCAGTTTTGCTAGTTGTAAATATTCTAACATGAGTATGGAGCTTAACATGAAATGGAACTTAACATGCCTGGCGTTTAGAATGTGAGTGTTGTTAACTGTTAGTTGTAGTGCAGTAAATATATATATATATATATATATATATATATTTGAACTTTGTGAGTTTATGGCCGCATACGTAGCATGCAGTTAGAGCACTGTGATACCACTTCAAAGAGTCGCGGCTTCTTTAAACTGTAGGGTCGGTAATACAAAAATCCTAATAAAATAGATAATATTAATGTCTTCCCCTTCCTCCCATCTTTTTTTTATTTCCTTTCTAGATCTACATAACTACAAAACGATTGCCGTATTTTCCCATCGTGAACTTTCTGTTTCTGATTTCCCAGTTGCCAAAACTTCAGTACAGTAAAAACTTAGGTATAGTATAACTCTTTTTCCCCTCTGCTCACCCCCTTGTCTTTTCGTGAACTGTAAGCGTGGACAACTCACAAAGAGCTTTCATTTTAACTTCGGCAAGCTTGCAAGTATAACAGAATTTTCTTTGTTGTTCATTATGTCCACCTGTAAATAAACCTGCTTGCTTTGACCTGCGTAATTTTCTGCTTAGGACACCATTGGAAAGATTGCGAAGGCCTCCGAACGATTGCTTTGCAGCTTTAATTGATCCGCATTTTTAAAAGATACACTTACTGATTTACTTTAGGGCACCCTTATTAAAAAAAAGGAAGGGGGGAAAGCCAGGAATCTGGCTCTTATTGACTTAGGCCATTGGAGCATCTAGATCTGTTTTGCTTACACTTTTTGACAGAGGCTTTCAGGAATAAATCTTTCTCACACACAAACACACACTCTCAAAAATAATAATAATGATTTGCTTCTTGTATCCCACACATCTGACTGGGTTGGTCCAGCTACTCTGGGTGGCCCCCAACAGAATATATAAAAACGCAGTGGAACGTTGCATATTGAAAACATCCCTATACAGTCATACCTCGGCTTGAAGTTGCTTCAGGGTGAGCGTTTTCAGGTTGCGCTCCGTGGCGACCCGGAAGTAACGGAATGTGTTACTTCTGGGTTTTGCCACTCGCGCGTATGCAGACGGTCAAAATGATGTCATGTGCAGAAGCAGCGAATTGCGACCCACGCATGCGCAGACACAGGTTGCGTTCGCTTCACGATGTGAACGGGGCTCCGGAACGGATCCCGTTCATATCCAGAGGGACTACTATAATAATAATAATAATAATAATAATAATAATAATAATAATAATAATAATTTATTATTTATACCCCGCCCATCTGGCTGGGCCTCCCCAGCCATTCTGGGCGGCTTCCATAAAAACCAAAAATACAGTAAAATCACACGTTAAAAACTTCCCTGAACAGGGCTGCCTTAAGATGTCTTCTGAATGTCAGGTAGTTGTTTATCGCTTTGACATCTGCTGGAAGGGCGTTCCACAGGGCGGGTGCCACTACCGAGAAGGCCCTCTGCCTGGTTCCCTGTAGCTTTGCTTCTCACAATGAGGGAACCGCCAGAAGTCCCTCGGCGCTGGACCTCAGCGTCCGGGCAGAATGATGGGGGTGGAGACGCTCCTTCAGGTATACTGGACCGAGGCCGTTTAGGGCTTTAAAGGTCAGCACCAACACTTTGAATTGTGCTCGGAAACGTACTGGGAGCCAATGTAGGTCTTTCAAGACCGGTGTTATATGGTCTCGGCGGCTGCCCCCAGTTCACCAGTCTAGCTGCCGCATTCTGGATTAGTTGTAGTTTCCGAGTCACCTTCAAAGGTAGCCCCACGTAGAGTGCATTGCAGTAGTCCAAGCGGGAGATAACCAGAGCATGCACCACTCTGACGAGACAGTCTGCAGGCAGATAGGGTCTCAGCCTACGTACCAGATGGAGCTGGTAAACAGCTGCCCTGGACACAGATTTGACCTGTGCCTCCATGGACAGCTGTGAGTCCAAAATGACTCCCAGGCTGTGCACCTGGTCCTTCAGGGGCACAATTACCCCATTCAGGACCAGGGTACAGGGTTGCCTTCAGGTGTCTTCTAAAAGTCAGGTAGTTGTTTATCTCTTTGACATCTGATAGGAGGGTGTGCCACAGGGCTGGTGCCACTACCGAAAAGGCCCTCTGCCTGGTTCCCTATAACTTCACTTCTCATAGTGAGGGAACTGCCAGAAGGCCCTCGGAGATGGACCTTAATGTCCGGGCTGGATGATGGGGGTGGAAACGCTCCTTCATGTATCCCGGGCCTAGGGCTTTCTTCAGCAGTCCTGGCCGACCTAGAGACCCAACACTTTGAATTGATGCTACTGACCGAACCTTCTGCTCTATGCTCACGCTGCTGTCCTTTCCCACAAAAGCTACTTTCCTGCTATGAAGTAAGTGCCCTGCATTTCCATGCTGACTGTGCAAGATGGGAATTCCCATCCATTGGGGAAGATCCATTGGCATCTCTTAGAACTTTTAAATTAGTTTAAAAACAGAAGAGCAAGCTCCCTATGGAGCAGATTGGTGGAGGCGGGCCAGCCCTCTGCGCTTCCATGTTGGATATGGGGAAATGAGCTTTCCTTCCCATTTCCCAAAGGCAGAGTATTGGAGCAATCCATTGTTCCTCCGCCAGCCCACTCGCCTGCATGGATTCCATCATCGCCTACGGTGACCAAGTGTGCTCTGAAATACAAGGCTGCTTATAAGGCCAGCATTGCACTTCAGTAGCAGAACCTGAAAAGCGTCAAAGGAGAGCATGCTTAACCCTGCTCCCACATCCTGCTCGTTTTATCTTCTTGTAGCTCAGAACATTGGGAGGGCACCTGATTTTGGGGCATAGCTGTCAACCGTCCCATATTTGGCGGGAAAGTCCCTTATCCCAGCGCCGTGTCCCGCTGCTGTCCCTTATTGATGATGTCCCTTAAATTTCCCGGGTTTCAAAGGAAGCAGCTCCTCTCCCTCCCTCCCTGCCGGCCAGGGAGGAGGGAGGCTCCAACTGTGTTGCTTGGCTGCGTTGCTCACCCAATAAGGAGTCTAAGAACGACTGGGGGGTGGAGCTTGCATGCCTTGTGCCGATCAAATTGGCCGTGTTGCCTGGGGACTCACCTTTGCTCAGCGCTTCCCAGCAGAGAGGTGACAGTGGTTTTCCTTGCTGCATCCCCTTTGCTGGGTTGCTGCGCAGTGGGAACCACCGCTTGAGGCTTCATTTAGCTGCTGGCTGGGCTTTCTGCCTCTGGCTCAGAGGGGCTCAGAAGTTGAACCTACCTGTGCTCTGAAAATCCCTTATTTTGGCTGCTGATCCCTTATTTTCGAGGCTGCTGGTCCCTTATTTTCAAATCTGTAAGTTGACAGCTACGTTGTTTTTTGGGGGGTGCACTGCAAGAAGTGATCCTCTTTCGGATCTCTTCTTAAAAATTCTCTTGCCTGCCGTCAAATCTTAATTGGGCTGTTTGGATCTATAGCTGCCATCAGACCCAGCCGTCAGGGCAGTTGTGGTCTGTACTGGGCAGTTCACTGATGGGGGGGGAGCAACAGAAGGCACTTTGCTGTGGCTGGTTGCCCCTGCCAGTAGCGTACCGCTATCTGCCCTGCTAGATAGTTTTCCTTTTCAAGATGACCAGAGGATGCAAATGGTTCGACGTAGGTGCTATCTTTAAATCGCTTCAAACGACGGCCGTCTTCAAGTAACGAGCCATTCGTTTTGGCCCAGCTGATAGTGGGATTTCCTCTGTGTTGGTTTTGACAGCAAGGAAACAAATACCTCCTCCCCCCTGAGCCGCAAAGGGTGAGCCCCCACAGAGAGCAGAATTCGGAGCAGCCTCCACAAGGTGGCTGCTGTTTTTTTGGGTGCACCATCCCTAAGAAATGTCTCCTCTTTCTCTGTTTCCTTCAGGGATGGTGTGCAGGAAGCCGGCAGATCCGATTGACTGGCCGCCGCTGGTGCTGGGCTTGCTCACTCTGCTGAAGCAGTTTCACTCGCGATACACCGAGCAGTTTCTGGCCCTGATTGGCCAGTTCGTTCGATCAATGATGGAGCAGTGCACAAGGTACTCTTGCTGCTTAGCAGTCGACAGCAGGCCTTGCCACAGCAACCAATCACACGCCCAATCGCTGCTGCCAACAATCGGTGTGTCCCCCCCCCCCACTATCCGTATATAAGACGGCCCACAATTTTTGCCTATTATTTCTAAGGAACAGATATTGCCTTATACTCAGAAAAATACGGTATTTCTGATCCCCCTTCTCCCAGAACTCGGCGTTCATTAACGGGTGCAGAAACAACGGAATCGGAGACATTTGGCCACAAGCAGCTACCATAAAGGGAGGTGCTGTTGCTAGGGAGGAGGGCGGAGGAGCCAGTTTGGAGCAACGCCATTGTTAAGGCTTGGTGTGTTCTTTTGTCCCTAGCTATTAGGATTGAATAAAGCTCATTAAAAAGGACTCTACCTTGTTTTCTCGGCTCTTGCTGTAACCAGGGGAAGAATAGCTTCCCCGAAGCCTTGACAGCATAGTTGCTGGGAATTTCTGGTGGGGACAGCCCTGTTGCTCTCAGGACCTGCTTACGGGTTTCCCTTTAGACAATCTGGCTGGCCAACGTGAGAACAGCATGCTGGACTAGGTGGGCCACTGACCTGATCCAGCAGGGCTATTCTTAGGCTTGTGGGCTTCCTGTTGACCACCGTAGGCAAACAGCATGTTGGACCAGATAGGAATTTGGGCTACACAGCAAGCCTATGCTTCAGTTTGTTTTAGGTTTTGTAAAACAACAGGACTTTTCCCACCTGGCCTGGGAGGGAGGAAGGAGTTTGGATTTGACATCCCACTTTATCACTACCCGAAGGAGTCTCAAAGCGGCTAACAATCTCCTTTCCCTTCCTCCCCCACAACAAACACTCTGTGAGGTGAGTGGGGCTGAGAAGTGTGATTAGTTCAAGGTCACCCAGCAGCTGCATGTGGAGGAGCGGGGAAGTGAACCCGGTTCACCAGATTACGAGTCCACCGCTCTTAACCACTACACCACACTGGCTGGGGCCTGATTGACTCCAGCTACAAAAGCTGAGGCTTCTGAACAGACTCTTGAACTGGGGTACTCTTTGGGGATTTTTTTTTTTTGGGGGGGGTGGAGGTTATTACTGTTACTGCTATTCATTTTTTGCATCTTTATTTTTAGATCCATCTTAACGATTTATGGGGAAACGGCTCGATATTTTTGTGTACCTTTTGGTGTGTTTCGTTTTGTTTTTCACGACTACTTTTGTTCTGTTTGGGGTTGTGTAAATCTCTTGCTGTAGTGAGCTGCCTCAAGCGTGGTTTGAACTACGGAAAGGCAGATACAAATAAAATGAGGATAGCTATGCCCTGCCCACAACAGTGTGACCACCTAATGATACTCCCTGTTGCTCCTGAACGATCCATCAAGGTTTTGGTTTTGTGTCTTGTCCACAGCCAGAAGGTCCCAGAAATGCCGGCCGATGTTGTAGGTGCCCTGCTCTTCTTGGAAGATTATGTTCGTTATACAAAGTTGCCGCGAAGGGTGAGTAAATAAAAGGTTTCAGTTTGGAGACTGAAAGCACACAGAAAGCCCTGGAATAATTCTTTGCTGCGCATCCAGACTTTTGGGTTGTGTTTGTGCTTTGGATCAGACCTTGGTGCAAGTTGGACTTTTAAGACACAGGTCACAGAGAAGGTGTTTTGCATGAGTACATTGTACTTTATTGCGATGGCTTGTGGTTGATGCAAATAAAGATCCTTCTGATCTGATCTGTTTTGTGTGTAGACATTCCCAGAAGCTTGATGACATCTCCAGCTGTGGGTGGGAAAAATTGGGTAGAAGGGCAGGAGATCGGGGATTGAGAATCTTTGGACCTCCAGATGTTGCTGGACTACAGCTCCCACCATCCTTGACCGTTGGTCATGGGGACTAGGGCAGATGGGAGTTCAGAGCCCCAACAGCACACATCCAGTAACCTGAATTCTGTGTGGAATTGTCCACTGAGAATTGAGTAGGCCTTAACCAGTTGAGAAGTAACCTCTTGACAGCGGGGTAGCCCTTTATCAGCCAGGTAGAACATATGAACTGGGTGACCCCAAGAAATTTTGCTGCCTGAGGTAAAGGGTGAGATGGCATCCTACCCCCTCCATTCCTGTGCAACAACTGACTGGAAGGGCAGCTGAATCGAAGTTCACAGAACACCTAAAGGCCGCAGACCAGTTTAGATGATGCAAAGGCATCAGGAAGATGATCTTTCACATTTAGTAAAAGGAAAAGCAAATAGGACTTCCGTGTCTCCAATAACAATAATAATTTATTATTTATACCCTGCCCATCTGGTTGGGTTTCCCCAGCAACTCTGGGTGGCTCCCAACAAAATATTAAAATACAGTGGTCTGTTAAACATTAAAAGCTTCCCTAAACAGGGCTGCCTTCATATGTCTTCTAAAAGTCTGGTAGTTGTTTTTCTCTTTGACATCTGGTGGGAGGGCGTTCCACAGGGTGGGTGCCACTACCGAGAAGGCCCTCTGCCTGGTTCCCTGTAACTTGGCTTCTTGCAGCGAGGGAACAGCCAGAAGGCCCTCGGCGCTGGACCTCAGTGTCCGGGCAGAACGATGGGGGTGGAGATGTTCCTTCAGGTATACTGGGCAGAGGCCGTTTAGGGCTTTAAAGGTCAGCACCAACACTTTGAATTGTGCTCAGAAATGTACTGGGAGCCAATATAGGTCTTTCAAGACCAGTGTTATGTGGTCTCAGCGGCCGCTCCCAGTTACCAGTCTAGCTGCCACATTCTGGATTGGTTGTAGTTTCTGGGTCACCTTCAAAGGTAGCCCCCACATAGAGCGCATTGCAGTAATTCAAGCGGGAGATAACTAGAGCATGCACCACTCTGGCAAAACAGTCCGCAAGCAGGTAGGGTCTCAGCTTGCATACCAGATCGAGCTGGTAAACAGCTGCCCTTGACACAGAATTGACCTGCGCCTCCGTAGACAGCTGTGAGTCCAAAATGACTCCCAGGCTGCACACCTGGTCTTTTGTTACCTGCATTCTTGAACATTGATTTGGAACACATATATGCCTTGCCTTGCTGTCTTTGAAATTATTCTAATTTTCTAATGCATCCCTAGCCCTTGTCCTATTTGTTTTGCGGAAGAGTTTCCTGCAGAGTTTTTTAACCTGTCTTGGGTCCTTCTCTTCCTCCAGGTGGTTGAAGCCCATGTGCCTAGTTTCATTTTTGATGAGTTCCGAACAGTTATGTGAACGCCAGAGGAAAACCAACAGCCTGCTCTGGGATTTGCTAAACGCAAGAGGAGATGGGAAGACGAGGAGGAAAATAGCGCATCGCTTCAGAAGCGGCTTCAATTTTTGACTTATGCAGAAGCATACTTATGCCTACATTGATCTAACATAATAAACTGATACTAAACCAACTTTCCCTAGTCTGGTGCCCTCCTGCTGTTTTGGAGTGCCGGCTCCCAATGGCTGATGGGAGTTGTAGTCTGTAGCAGCTGGTGAACAGCAGGCTGCACTAAACCTTTTAAGCAACCCCATTTAAAAATCACGACGTCCTGCTCAGCTGATGATTGCATATGTGTATTTTGTACTTTTAACCTGCAATGTTGTACACTATTCCTTTATGTACAAAAATCATTCGGTTTATGTTCTTAGCAATTTGTGGACATAGAATGACTTTTTTGTATAGTGATTAAAAGAATGATACTGAAATAAGGAGCTCTGGAATATTTGCATAATCCAAAATGGTTTCCTTAACTTGGCGTTATCGTTTCGGCAGATTAAACACACGCACAAAACCAGTTGTGGGGCACACAACTGCTTTGATTGTCCTTGAACCTTCCTGCCATACCAGTGTGACGCAGCACACCTTTTGAGAACCACAGGGTTCTTATGGCCAGCACTAGGAACTCTTGACAGCTGAGACCCTGGCTAAACCAAGGTTAGATGCATTTCAGTTTACTGTATTTTTCGCTCCATAAGACGCACCTAGTTTTAAAAGGAGGAAAAAAAGAAGAAAAATATTCTGAACGAAACAGTGGGTGTATGATTTTTGTGGTTCATGCTATGACCACAGACATGATATGTGATTTGACGGTCAGTTTGGGGTAGCCCAATGCAAAAATCCTGAGAATCCATGTGGATCTGTGCTTTGTAACCACATTTTTGCGCCATTACGGCCCCACAAAACAGTGGATGAGTACTTACACAACTTCAATGCTTTTGTGTGCAAAGCTTTGCAAGTGGGAAGGACAGGAAGAAAACCAGAACAACTTGGTCCCACACCTGTGACCTTTTTGTTCTCACCTACATGACCTCCTCAGCCTCTGACCGCCCACCAGGTCCAGGGTCTACCAGCCACCACTGGTGTTTGGATCTGGCTGGCCTTGAAAACTGCAATGTTCTTCTGGGTTCCTTGCTAGGCACAAAAGGAAGTCTTTTCTGGTGAGAGCTGCTTTTGAGAACTGATGTTGCCTTTTTCAAAGAGGAAATAAAGCTTGTGTGTGGTTTCTGACTTCTTTGAACTGGTCTTCTCTTTACAGCTTTCCTTGTTTAGAAAGATTGTTCTGGCTTTCATTTTAGGTCAGGCATAGGCAAACTCAGCCCGCCAGATGTTTTGGGACCACAATTCACATCATCCCTGACCACTGGTCCTGTTAGCTAGGGAGCATGAGAGTTGTAGTCACAAAACATCTGGCGGGCCGAGTTTGTGCCTATGCCTGTTTTAGGTCTTATTTTACTGGTTGGTTATGTTAGGCAATGTAAATCAAAAGCTGGTTTTCAAAAGAGTTAAAGGCGTAATTCCCACTTCGTCCAGCAAGAGTTGCGTCCAGGTGAACATATATAGGACTGGATTGTAGGATAAGCTACACAGAAGCACAACTAATGTCTTATCTGAATAGTATCTTGGTTCTCTCCGTTTTAATAAGATGAAACACAGGAAATTAAGTGATGCAAGAGAAGCTTACACATGTTCTATAATGGCTCACCAGACAGCTTATTATGGTTATTAATTAAATTTGTATACTGCTCTTCATCCGTAGAGCTCAGGGCAGTTCACAACATAAAAATGCAATATAAAAACGCAAATTGCATAACAAAAACAACACAAAACACACAAAAGAACAGCTCCCTCCCCTTTAGCAATGCCACCCCAATTATAGTTCAAGAGATGAAATGGACTTGGAAGAATATAAACTCCCTATTTGGGCATTTTGAAACATCTGGTAAATGGAATCACAGGCAGGATTAAATTTTGAGCAGTGGGTGGAAAATAAAATGTAGTCGCAATGAAAGAACTCTGGAATAGACCAGTGTGCCCCAGCCACTCTGGGCAAGCTTCCAAAATATATAAAACCGTAATAAAACATTAACAAACTTTCCGATACAGAGCTGCCTTCAGATGTCTTGTGTAGTTCTTTACCTCCTTGACATCTGATGGGAGGGCATTCTACAGGGCAGGCGCCACCACCGAGAAGGCCCTCTGCCTGGTTCCCTGCAGCTTCATTTCTCGCAGTGAGGGAACCGCCAGAAGGCCCTTGGAGCTGGACCTCAGCACCCAGGCAATGGGGGTGGAGATGCTCCTTGAGGTATACTGGGCTGAGGCCGTTTAGGGCTTTAAAGGTCAGCACCAACACTTTGAATTGTGCTTGGGGTGGCCCCCGTGCCTATAGGACACCCTCACAAATCAGTTAAGCTCCAATGACACTATTTTATTTACGGCTCCAGGCAAACACTGGGTTGGGCACAGCTTTCCCAATTAGCACAGGTCCCAACTGCAACAGCAACCATTAAGTACCTGTTGTAGGACTCTACATACAAAGGTTCCTTTTGTCTATTTTGTAATGTCTTGATGGAGAGGATTAGGTAGCTGCCCCACAGGTTTCAGATATTGAGGCGTTGGATGAAAGGAGCAGATAAGAACAGATAAGAACAGATACTACACTTGATCCTAGCCAAAAGGCCGATAAATTTTAATTGCTGCAAATTGGAAATCTGACAAACTTCCATCTATGCAAGATTGGATCCAAAAATTGACCGAATATGCAGAATTAGATAACTTGTCTGAAAAAATAAAGAATAAACCAAAACAGTTATTTGTTTCAAAATGGGGAGTCTTTAAAATATATTTGAAAAAACTTTACAGAAGTTTAAACTCTTGCAGCATTTGACTAATTTCAGTAGTAGTATCAAGAATGATGTGAGATCAAAGAAAAACTAAGAATCAGTTAAACCATGATAATAGTTTTTACTGGCAATAAGTTATTTCAAGGGCTGAAATGTTGCAGAAGGCAAAAGAGAGCCGGAGGCCTGTCAAGATGGATATAAAAGAAAAAAAGGACTGGATGATGAAAATTTGGTTTGAATTGAAGAAGGAGGAATGGAAAGATCTCCCTTTGTGGAGATCTGAAGATTTTTGGACATTTGGACCTAAAAGGATTAAGAAACAAGTTTTGAGCTCCACCTTTAAATTTGGAGGCCCGGCCGGATGGAACATGGACATTTTTGGGACAGAGCCCTTCCGAGATTTGGTGGTTAATACAAAGGACTATCAAAAAAACCGGCAGAAAGGAACTGAGAGAGAATTAAGAGCCTCTGACGTGAGGAATCCAGGCTGATAGTAGATGGACTAATGGACAATGGTTTGGGGATTGAAACCGGGAAAGGGAGGGTGGGGTTTGGGAATCCGAAGGATGTACAAATATATTTTGATCCTTTCTATTGTTTCTTTCTTTGTATTGCTATTAGTACAAAAATGGGGAATCCGTGGAAGGGAAACTGGGTCGACCTTAGAAAAAGTCTTTAAGTATAATGATCAATGCATATAAGTTAAAATTTGATACATAATTGAATTAAATATAATAACAAACTAGGGTTAAAAATTTAAGGATAAGAACTTGTTGAACAAATATTTGGACACGGAATACAAGAAGGGGAGGTGAGGGGAAGTCGTAGAAAAAAGTTATCGAAAATAAGGATTGTAAATGTTGAATGTTTTTTTCTTTTTTTTCTTTTTTAACTCTGTTTTTTCTCTTTTGTTCTTTTTTTTCTTTTTTGTATTATTTGAAACTTCAATAAATATCATTTTTAAAATATATATATATGTCATTGAATTAAGGAGTAGACGGGAGGTCAGGTCTGTAGTCAGAAGACCTCTTTTATTTTTGTTATAATGCTTTGTGCTTTTTGTTGTTGTTGTTTTACTTCACTTATTATTTCTGCTTGTTTTTTGTTTAGTTTTGAAGTATGGTTTCCCCCCCCCCAATTGCGCATTAATAATTGATTGATTGATTGATTGATTGTTTGATTGATTAAATTAAATAAATAAAAAAGAAAGGAGCAGATGTTGCTGCCAACCTAGTGGGAGTGTCTTGTCAGACTAGTTGGACAGTGCAACTTACCGTAAATGTCATAAGCTTAAATGTCATTTGCAAGGCTTACTCCGCCCACGTAAGAGTAGCAGAAGCAATCTTCTTCCGCAATGGAAGTGGGTGGAAGGATAGAAACAGAGCCTCAGAAGGTCTAATGACACTAAATACACCTTTACTAACATCTAAATAGTGCCATGTTTTTTTCCAGAGGATGGGAAGGATTTGGGTAGAAAGTCAGAAGCGTAAATTCCTGTTTAGTATGAAAGGGAGACAAGACATTTGGCATACAGGAAGGATCCGTCCTGCACACCACCCTATCTTTGCAAAAGGTGCATAAATATTTGGCAGCGGGTAACACGGCAAACTTGACACCTGACAGGCATTTTTGGCAGGGAACTGCAGGCAAGCGGTAAAACTGCTCTGTGTTTGTTTGTTTTTTCCTGGCGAGCCTTCTGATAGCAGCAGCAAAGAAGGGGAGAACAGGAAAAAGAAGACAGGTGTTGTAATTTCATAAAGGTTTTTCTTCTGTGTGTGGAAAAAATAGCTGCAGAAGCTACTCCGGAGAGAGAAGTGAGGGAGCTGAGGTGGATAAAAGCAATAAGGCAGATAAGCCTAAAGCCATTACTGGTATGAGGGAGAGGATTTAAGTTTAATTAGAACAGGTGCCATGGTTTTCCCTGTAGTGATGTCTGGAAGTGAGAGCTGGACCATAAAGAAGGCTGATCGCCGAAGAATTGATGCTTTTGAATTATGGTGCTGGAGGAGACTCTTGAGAGTCCCATGGACTGCAAGAAGATCAAACCTCTCCATTCTGAAGGAAATCAGCCCTGAGTGCTCCCTGGAAGGACAGATCGTGAAGCTGAGGCTCCAATACTTTGGCCACCTCATGAGAAGAGAAGACTCCCTGGAAAAGACCCTGATGTTGGGAAAGATGGAGGGCACAAGAAGAAGGGGACGACAGAGGAGGAGATGGTTGGACAGTGTTCTCGAAGCTACCAGCATGAGTTTGACCAAACTGTGGAAGACAGGCAGTGGAAGACAGGGGTCACGGAGAGTCGAATACGACTGAACGACTAAACAAACAACAACAGAACAGGTGTAGGCAACCTAAGGCCCGGGGGCCAGATGTGGCCCAATTGCCTTCTCAGTCCGGCCCGTGGATGGTCCAGGATTCAGTGTGTTTTCACATGAGTAGCATATGTCCTTTTATTTAAAATGCATCTCTGGGTTATTTGTGGGGCATAGGAATTCGTTCATTTCTTTCCCCAAAAAAATATAGTCCGGCCCACCACATGGTCTGAGGGACAGTGGATCAGCCCACTGCCGAAAAAGTTTGCTGGCCCCTGGGTTAGAGCATCACTTCCTCCTTCCTTTCTGTGTACTTTTCAGGGGAGAAGGGTAGCCACACTCGCCATCTCGTGACCAAGGGGGCATTGACTGGGGGTGGGTCTCAGGAGCTTTATGGGCCCCATTGCATCCCTGAAAAAGGTTGCTAACCCCTGATTAGAACAAAAGTAAGATCAGGAAGACCTTGCCAACAAAGGTCCGTATGGTTAAAGCTATGGTTTTCCCAGTAGTGATGTCTGGAAGTGAGAGCTGGACCATAAAGAAGGCTGATCGATGAAGAATTGATGCTTTTGAGTTATGGTGCTGGAGGAGACTCTTGAGAGTCCCATGGACTGCAAGAAGATCAAACCTATCCATTCTGAAGGAAATCAGCCCTGAGTCCTCACTGGAAGGACAGATCGTGAAGCTGAGGCTCCAAGACTTTGGCCACCTCATGAGAAGAGAAGACTCTCTGGAAAAGACCCTGATGCTGGGAAAGATGGAGGGCACAAGGAGAAGGGGACGACAGAGGACGAGATGGTTGGGCAGTGTTCTTGAAGCCACCAGCATGAGTTTGGCCAAACTGCGGGAGGCAGAGGAAGACAGGAGTGCCTGGCGTGCTCTGGTCCATGGGGTCACAAAGAGTCGGACATGACTAAACGACTAAACAACAACAAGATCAGGAAGTAAGAGGAAAGGCTGAAGTAATGTGGAACAAACCGCTCTTGACAAAGCCAGAGAGTAAACTGGAGGTGAGAAGGCCCACAGGAATCTGTGATCCCGCCTCATCATGTGGCAAGGGATGTTACCCAACCCAGTGCCTCCATGATACCAGAAATAAATAAGAGTTTGCCCAATGTTGCAACCATTGAGTCTGCATCAAACATACAAAACACGAGCATTGTAGCAAGCACACATGCACGATTTCTTGCGTCATTATTGGCTAGGAATGCGCATGAACAAAGCATGACAGGCAGATATTATTCTCCTCGGCTACAGAATGGTTATTCACACACCCTTCTTTAGCTCAAGCTCAGGCCACGGCATCACCTTGCAGCTGTGAGAACATCTTTATGGAAGACCCAGCACTCTGCGGTCAGCTGTGTACGTGAGGTGCAAACTTCAGAGTTGTGGCACCTCTGAGTTATGTCACCCTGGTATCAGGAATATGTGTTGTGTAACCGCAGCATGCAAGGATGTGAGTAAGGATGCATGCTGTGTTGTGCTGAACATGCGGGCCCTGACATCCAGCCCTAGGTCCTGGCATCCAGCTGGGTCCCAATTCATTAGTAATATCCAAGGCAACACGATGACCAAGTACAACAATGCAATGTCAATATAAACTCTTTATATAATCTATACAGAACATTGAACAGTATGAAATATATGAAATGCACTCTCTGAAAATCAAATAAACAGTAACCTTATAAACCTCTGAAAGTCACAAAATATGCACTCTTGATGGATTCTCTTGAAAACAGAACCAACACAGGGGTTTAATTGTTTGGCTACTTATGGGTCCCAATTCATGGCATCCAGCGCTCAGAACCATCAAAGGTACATTGTACCCTCCAGCACCAAATGATTTGGACAATGTCCATCAGCTGGTAGCCCAGAACAGCTGGAGGGCATCAAGCTGGGAGAAACTGGTATAAGAGCTAAAAGTTCAAAAAAGATTATTTATGTATGCCACTACTGCAGCCTGTGTTTTGTTAGCCCCAAATGGAAAACGAGCAAAGTCCCAACTAAAGAAGAATGGCAACTTAAACTGATGGAATATGTGCAGCTTACGGATCTAGCATATAGAATAAGAGAACAAGAAGAACATACGTTTAAAGAAGATTGGAAAATGTTTATTGAATATATGGGGGTGGGGGATTGTGCACACTCGAAAACGTTGGCAGAGTTAAGATAAATTCAACAGTGTAAATAAGTTTTGATGGATGTAATAATGGAATACTAAATGGTTTAGTTTGTATAAAATATGCAGGGATTTGTGTTATGCAAAATGAACCATGGAAAGAGAAGAAGGGAAGTCATTGATATTTTAAGGTTGTTTAAATGAATATTCTAAAATGTAAAACAGACAATTTAATAAAAATTAAAGAAAAGAGACAGCTAAAAGTTCAAGATTCACCTTGATTTTAATGACGGATGTCAGGGGTTCAGGAGCAGAGACACAGGAGAAGGAGCAAATGGAGAGTGAGGAGGAGGAATCCGAGGGGGGTGTAGGCAGTGACAGTGGACAGAGAGATTCCACGAGTCTCTCCAGCGAATCGGAAGATTCACAGAGAGGAGCGCCGATGGCCAGGGCAAGGGGGGTGCCAAGGGGGAAACCCCAGAAGGAAGGGGCCAGCGGGGACTCCCTGAGCAGCAGTTGGAAATCAGGACCAGCGTCCCCACCAGAGCGTAGTGGGGGGGAGGAGTCCCAGGCATCGGGACCAGTCTTCTCACCACCAGAGGGAGGAGATGAGTCAGGATTGGCCACGCCTCCATCGGAGAGCGGGGAAACGGTCAAGAGGAAAGTCACCGGCTGGGCGCGCGCGCCAAGTTCAAATGTACAGGCGAGCGGCACAGCAGGTAGCCCGGATAGGGAGCCAGGTCCTAAAGCCCGCCGGAAGGAAGGGCAAGACTCAGGGGGGTCAGCGTCAGAAGAGTCCAGGAGGGAGGAAACCCCAGGGGGCAGAAGGACCCAGAGGAGGAAGGAACAGCGCAGGAGGTGGAGCTGGGCTAGGATCTTAAACTGGTGCGGAAGGGGTAGTGACTCAGAGGGGACTTCGCCGGTCTAGGGTCAAGACGTAGGGCTGCACGCTCTGGGGTTTGAAATGGAAACTAAACTTCAATAAAGACTCTTGTACATTACATCAACCGGGCGTTGGTCCTCTGTGAGCTGGGACCTAGAGGCAGCTCTGACAACTTACTTCAATAACCTTTGGTAAACCATCATTGTCTCAACACCAGAACCCAAACACACCCACCCTGCACATGGGAATAACTGTTCTGGGTTTCTGGGAGGGGTAGCGAATGCTGCAGAACACAGAAGCAGAATTCAAAATGACCTTAACAGATTGGAAAACAGGGTGCAAGCTAACAAAATGAATTTCAGTAGGGACAAATGTCAGGTTCTGCACTTAGGCAGGAAGAACCAGATGCACAAATATAGGATGGGGGGACACCTGTCTTACTAGCAGTACATGTATAAAGGATCCAGGCATCTTGGTGGGTCACAAGCGGAACACGATGCAGCAGTGTGATGCAGCAGCAAAAAAGAGAGAGAAAAGCTAATGCTATTCTAGGCTGCATCAACAGAAGCATAGTTCCAGATCAAAGGAAGTCATAGTAAAACGCTGTTATGCCTTGGTCAGAAAACGATGCTGTGTTCATTAGGCCTGACACTCAATTTCAACATATCCTCAGTAGTTTTATAACCAAGTAACCAACAGTTCACAAGGTACTGGCCTTTACATGTCATGTTGTTAATTTTGCTATTATTATTCGAATGCACACTTGCCATTTGTTTCTTACTGCTGAGTAAGCATAATTTTACTTTCGGCAGATTGCTCTGAAATGTGTTTTGTAATTGGTTATTACGAATTGTATTCTTTTTATTGCATGACACATTTCTGCTTATAAAAATTGCACTATAATTACTGCAAATCACACATATGGGGTTTAAAAACATTGCAAAACAAATACTTTAGTCACTGGAAAGCAAGACACAAAAGTCTATAACTGAACAAGTTAAGCACACTCACCTTGGACTTCCCAAGAATCTCCATCATAGCATAATCTTTTTGTATGAGCATTTTATCTTAATAGTACCATAGTAAAACTACTGCTCAGGCTATCACCTTGGGCAGGGAAAGAGTCACATGAGTGAATGATCTTCCAAATAAAAACTGCATCTACGAAACTAAATGTCACCAAGGAGGTTGACAAACCCTGCCATGCTAGATTTCTCAATGTAGGGGACATTCGTCCTTTGGGGAAACCAGCAAATATGCATAAGATCTCAAGTGGTACAGTCTAGCAAGTTTCCCAATGCAACTTCTTTTGAGTCGGAATGGCTAGTCCACACAGGTGCTCATGTTTACACGGGGAAATGTTTGTGTGAACTGCACAAACTACAAATAAAGCTACGGAGATTGCTAAGCTCACAGAAGTCGAAAAATGTTTTGCTGAGATTTGGGCGGGGGGCGGGGGCGGGGCGGGGAATCACATCTGCTTTTATGTGGAGAACTTGGTATGAGCTGTCCCTTGCTTGTCATTCTACAGTGCCAAACCAACACAGGAAAACAAAATCACTTAAAATTTACTTCACTGTATACTTTCCAAGGGGACGCAGGTGGCGTTGTGGGTTAAACCAGAGCCTAGGACTTGCTGATCAGAAGGTCGGTGGTTCGAATCCCCGTGACGGGGTGAGCTCCCGTTGCTTGGTCCCAGCTCCTGCCAACCTAGCAGTTCGAAAGTATGTCAAAGTGCAAGTAGATAAATAGGTACCGCTCTGGTGGGAAGGTAAACGGCGTTTCCGTGCACTGCTCTGGTTCGCCAGAAGTGGCTTAGTCATGCTGGCCACATGACCTGGAAGCTGCACGCTGGCTCCCTCCGCCAATAAAGCGAGATGAGCGCTGCAACCCCAGAGTCGGCCACGACTGGACCTAATGGTCAGGGGGCCCTTTAGCTTTTATACTTTTCAAGAGTAGAACCAGACAGGCTCTCATTATGTTTCACAGGCACAGAATCTTTGAGGATCAAAAAACAAACTCTTCAGGGATCCTTTACTGTAGCACTGAGGAACAAACCAAAGTTGCCAGGATTCTCTGAGGGAAGCTGCATGCTTTAAATGTATGGTACGGATGTGACCAAAGTTGTATCTCACAGCAACTGAGGAAGTGGGTTTACGGGTACGTAAAGGGTTGTGGCAAGGATTCACAGTTCTGTGTTGTGATGCTGCTTTAAATCTCCTATGCTGCCACAGGCCTCCTCAACTATGAAAAGAACCAGAGCCATATCTCCCTCTTCCCCACTAGAAAGTTATTTAAATAAAACTTACGAAAAGGATTCCGGTATTTATACCACAGGACAAAAAAAGGAGACACAGGGACATTTAGCTGAATAAAACACATTAAGATTTTATCTCATCATAGAGGGACATTTCACATAAAATTTAGAAAATCTCAAAGGTACAGATAACATTAGCAGCAAAAAGAAAGAGTTAACTGTTTGAACTACCCCTTGCTTCATTAGCTTTTAATTAACATTAATGGGGCATGCTCAACAATCCATCAACTATCTTCTGCTGGAATCAGCATTTTAGCTTCTGTCCTGAACATTTTTATAGTGGTCTCTGGAAACATCAATCTCTTTTAGAATCTTCATCCGTATAAGGAAATCAAACTTACATATTTTTTTGTATGTGAGTTTGTTATTTTTACATACATACACGCACATATTCATTGTCTGTGTGACTAGTAACTAAATTATTCAGATTTGTATAGTTCCTGCACGAGAAACCCTCAGGAACTAGCAGTAGTACCAGCGAGGCTGCCTGAGCTAGCACTACACATTATTCATTGTAGGAATCAAACGCCAAGAATGAACCAGCTCCCAAGGAAGCAAACCTGGGCCTGGGCTGCAGGTGAGGGTTCAACGTGATTCATTGTTCCTTCATATTGTTTTAAAAATAAATGCATCCATAAACCTAGCCTAGCTCTCACCCTGATGTGCTAGTTTTCTATGTGCAGGGCAATTTATTTGCTAATTTTCGAGGAAGGGTTGTATGGAAGAGCATTCGGTCATTCCATTTTTGATCTCCAGTCTAAAGTGATGCAGCCAAGGCACAGGTTTACCCCCTCAGTGAGAACAATGATTCCTGGCTATCTTGTCTCCTGTATTGGCAGGATCGCATGTGCTACAGAGTTTTGTGTAGCATTTAGCCACGGCCCCAGCAGCCAGAGGGATGGGAAGCTCAGCAGGCAGATGGTTATTTGCACTCCCTTGGCTCTGAAGAGCTACGCCCAGAAACAGCAGTAGGAATTACCTCTCCCTCCCCATAGATTGGGCTGATCTTTACTGAAATATTACCTTCTTGGTTCATGGGATTATACACACTTGGGATCCCCCTTATAGGAAGATCTCACATCCAGAGGCTGGCTCTCTCTGTACAAAAAAACACAAAACAAAGCTTGCTCCTTTTCTTGAGAAAGAGAGAGTAAAAGTCTGGTTTTTTTGGGACAGAACTATCCCACATTCACAAGAATGAAGGGTGAGAGGAGAGAAGGGAGTCTACTGCGTTCCTTTTCCTGCGGATTTGTCTTTCCGAATTTAATAGGTGAGGTACTTTATTTCAGAGTATATGAGTGGAAATATGACGGAGCAAGCCCGGTACAGAACAGCAACGCTGCTGAAGATCGCTCGCGGCTTGGTGATCCAGGACTCGGACTTGAAGCAGAAATACACGGCGTAGAGGGCAACAGCAAAGAAGTGGCCAATCAGGACGACAGGCTTGGGTGATAAGCTGCAGGGAAGGATTAAGGAAATGATGAAAAAGGCGATTCACCTTACGAGCAATGTACTAGATTTTACAAAATACTAATCCATTGAAATGGTTGGGCAACCAAGCCTCTCGACCTTCATTGGCTCCCAGTACATTTCTGAGAACAATTCAAAGTGTTGGTGCTGACCTTGAAAGCCCTAAATGGCTTTGGCCCAGTATACCTGAAGGAGCGTCTCCACCCCCATCGTTCTGCCCAGACACTGAGGTCCAGCTCCAAGGGCCCCCTGGTGGTTCCCTCATTACAGGGAAACAGGCAGACGGCCTTCTCAGTGGTGGTGCCCACTCTGTGGAATGCCCTCCCATCAGTTGTCAAGGAAATAAACAACTCTCTGATTTTTAGAAGACATCTGAAGGAAGCCCTGTTTAGGGAAGTTTTTAATGTTTGATATTTTATCGTATTTTTAATATTCTGTTGGGAGCCACCCAGAGTGGCTGGGGAAACCCAGCCGAATGGGCGGGGTATGTATGTATGTATGTATGTATGTATGTATGTATGTATGTATGTATTTTAGTAGTAGCAGTAGTATTTGATCCCCAGCCCCTCTACACCTCACTGGTTAAGTGGACTCATGAAAGGTCTCTTTCACATGGTTTCCAAAGAGAGTCCTGCTCTGAACAACAACCTGAGAAGGTTTTTATAAACATTTCTCCAACTTACACAGACAGTAATCCAACTGGGCCGGATACGCACTCGCCACCAAGCTTGAAATAAAGGAAACAGGCTTGCCTTAACTGACGCAGAGAAACTGCAAAAATAAATTAAAAAGAACACTGCTTTACAAGGCACAGAAAATAAGAGTGGAATCAACTACTTAAATGAAGAATAATCTTATAACATACATGGCAACACACACGAATTTCTAACATCCTGCCCCTCATTTCTTCAGTCTGATATTATGCATTTTTAAATAATCGCCACCACAACAAACTGATGCAGCAACAGTGCCTTATTGTTATTATTTATGCATTTATACACAGCTTAATGTCAAAATACTAAATCAGTTTACAAATCCAAAGACCAATTACACAAACATTAACATATAAACACCCATTCTTAAATCACACAATAAAACAATCCCATTAAAACATTCATTAAATTATGCAACGAAACAATCCCATTCCAACAAAACATCAATTAAATGATGAGACTCAGGTGGTGAGATCAACGTAATGCCTGTGTGAGCAGAGGTGCTTTCAAAAGCTGCCTGGAAGCCCATACAGGTGGGGCCTCTCATATTTCACCAGGGGTCACTCCAGGAACACTGGTGCTACCAGTGAAAAAACCCGCTTCTGTGTCACCACAAGCTAATGATCATTACCATTGCAAGACTGTCATACGTTATGCAAACTATACCCATACTAAAAATCTAAGTTTGTGCTCTGATGAATGGATCTAGGCTGCACCTGCAATCTACAAAGCATTCATTGAGACTTAACAACTCTGTCAATTAATTTATTAATTTATTAATATAATTTATTTGCTTTCCAGGCTAGCATAACCTTCCAACGAAATGCTGAGAGTAGACTTTTTTTTTTTTTTTATATCCCATAGTCCACTTAGGTACTGACTGAGAAAGTCAGATGGACAAAACACATGTTAAGATTGCCATAAGGATGCTGTTGACATCCCTGTTCTAAATACACCTTTAGGCACCAGGTGAAAATGTTCCTCTTTAACTAGACCAGGCATAGTCAAACTCGGCCCTCCAGATGTTTTGGGGCTACAATTCCCATCATCCCTGACCACTGGTCCTGTTAGCTAGGGATGATGGGAGTTGTAGTTCCAAAACAGCTGGAGGGCTGAGTTTGCCTATGCCTGAACTAGACATTTGGCTGACAGACATCTGGTGCCTATGTAAACGGTTTATTGGAAGGGGGATTATTGGTTTGTTTCTCTTCTTATTTTTATTATGCCTTTTGTGTATTTTATATTGCAATTTTATGTTGTGAACCGCCCAGAGATCTATGGGTATAGGGCGGTACACAAATTTAGTAAGTAATAATAATAATAAATGTCCCATGTTCAGAGCAGAAATGACAGCGCAGAAAAGCTTGTTCTCAATGGCAATCCCATGGCTGTCAAACAGTGCGCTTCTGCCTTAGCGGTGGATGGGTGGGTGGATGATCAAGGTGTGAGTTTGCCACAGTGCAGCTAAAGTAATATGGAGGTCAACAGGTCTTGCATCACTTAATTTGGAGCAAAATAAATTTATGAAGTGTAATTAACTTTGTGTGTACCTTTTTGAAATGCACTTACCATCTGTTCCAGCAAATAATTCATAAAGCGCCTGAGCAAGGACGTTCACGACAAAGGAATGGGACTTTCTTCTTGTCCAGTAAAATGACTTCTTTGCCTGCAAAATGTAAGATAAGATTACTTGCTGGCATCTGGATGCAACATAACATTGCATACGCAGTGGGGTTGACTAGTTCCAAGATGGTTTAAGATGGGGGCACTGGCAACTTACTCCACCAAATGACAGAGGAATGGTCTCACGATGAGAAGGGATCTCAAGAGCTTGTCAGCAAATTGTTATCAGTACACCTATGGATCTGCTTTATATTGAGTCAGATCATTCGGCTTATTTCTAGTCTGCTCTTACTGAAGGAAGCTCTCCAGGTCAGAATTCTGTCCCATCAGTTGCTACCTAACAATCTGAGATGACAGAAATAGAACATGAGACCTTTTCTGTGCAAATGCTAGTTAGTGCTCTACCATGGAAGCATGGCCTGCTCCCTTTTTGCATTTCCCCACAGAGAATGCATAATGCATTTCACATTCTTAAAATGGTGCACATGATTTATGGGTACCTCAGTTGGTTAGAGGGTGGTGCTGATAACGCCAAGGTTGCAGGTTCGGTCCCTGTGTGGGAGGGCTGCATATTCCTGCATTACAGGGGGTTGGACTAGATCAGTGTTTCCCAAACTTGGGTCCCCAGCTGTTTTTGGACTACAACTCCCATCATCCCTAGCTAGCAAGGCCAGTGGTCAGGGATGATGGGACCTGTTGTCTGAAAATAGCTGGAGACCTAACCCTGGACTAGATGGTCCTCAGGGTCCCTTCCAACTCTACAATTCTATGACACCTATTTCATCACCCATCACAAACAAGCCCACCATGGTGTCAAAATGTCCAGAAATGTCACATCTCTAAACAGAAATTATAGGAATAGCAGGACCAGGCTTGTCCCAGCAGAATACTTTGTCAGAAACAAAATAGTTTTCTGGCATCTTAAGTATTTATTGCAGCATAAGTTTCCATGTATTACAGCATGGATCACAAGTTACACGTGACAAGCAGAAGTGAGTTGAGCAAGAATCTTATCAGACTTGTTTGCCAATGTCCTCTAATCAATTCTCTTAAGTCCATCATTATACTGTCATGAGTTTGGAGAAGGAGGATGTAGGCTGTATGGAAGATCCTTCTAATTCCTGGATCCAACAAGTGTTAAAATATAAGCCAGGCTAGCTTTCCCTAAAGAATCCTGGGGAACTGCAGTTTACCCTTCAGAGAGCTACAGTTCCAAGAAGCCTTGACAAACTATAGTTCCCAGGACTCTTTGGGGAAAACTATGTGAGTTAAATTCATGGTGGGGTTGTGACCACAGTCCTCCCTCGAACCTGAAAGTTTGGTGTGCAGGTGATCGGAACTCAAGATTCTCTCTAACCTAGAAGAGGCAGCAGCTTAAAGTTGCAAAAAACCCCAAAACCCTTACCTGAACCAAAGTCCCCATCCCAAAAGGAAAAGCCAGAATCATGCCCATGCTTTTAAGTTGCTTTGGGTTGCCCTGTGCAAAATAAAGTGACTAACGAATGTAATAAAAGAAAAAGAATAAAATTACCTCCAGAATAGCAGAATCCTCATACAGGTCTGGAATGGCCTGCAGCAGGTGTCTCCATATCTTGATGTCATTCAGAACAACAGTCATTCCTCCACCTGTTAGAGGGTGCCTCATGTTGTAAGCGTCACCCAGAAGGAGGACTCCTACGTAAAAAAAGAAGGAAACAACCTCTAAAATCAACCACTGTTGCATAGATGTAGAATCCTGGCATTCATTCTAAACTTTGGCACACTTTGGGGTTGGCAGGTGCCACTATCTTTCCTAGCAATCTCTAGATTGCTTCATGCCTCTACTGAGTGAAGTGGCATCATCGTAATGCTAAACAGAGTGACAGCAATGATTCCAACCCTGCCCTCTAAGCCCTGGGGCCGAGGGACCATGGAAGGTGCCAGCGAATGGTGCCTGCTGGGTTTCTGGGCACTGAAGGTATAGAAAATAGAAGCATGATTGAACTAAGCACTTAGAGGGGCAGGTGCATTCAGCCCCTGAGCTTGAGGTTTACCACCTCTTTCTTAAAGTCTGAGGAACAACCCCTTTGTTTTCAAAGGCTGAAATCCAAAGAACTATGCAAGTAGTTCCCCACACCTGAGAGGTTTAGGCTTGTGTTTTGCACCCTATTTGAAAGGGGAAAGTCTTTCCAAAGAAGTTTGGTGATACGGCACTGGTGGGTGGGATTCTGTGCTGTTCAAAGCGAGGGGGAACAAAACCCCACTGCCCTTGGATGGGCAGATCCTTAAGCCTTTCAGCTTTCAATTCACTCTTCTGCTCACAGACCTGATTTGTTTACAGGGGACGGAGGCAGAAAGCTTGCTGGCATGGTCCTCAGGCGATCATTCTGCACAGCGATTAGGAAAGGCTCCTGTAAGTGCGCTGCAAAAACAAAATATGCAAAAGTTCAGTCATTTACAGAACATTCAATCTTTTCATCAAGATTCAGAAGAGAGACATCATTAATACCTAGCTCCAACCTGTCCCCCCAAAAGTCATTAGAAAACTGAGACAAGTTGTTAGATCTCCTACAGAACTCCGGTGACCTAAAGATAAATCCACTCTGGGGGCGGGGGGGGGGGGAACCACTTAGAAGTCAATCCGTTGGGATTTCTTTCAAAATTATTGGCACCAACATGAGAAAACATTATGGAAAGTGTAAGGTGTCCTAATGCCAAATAAAAGTGAAGTATTGTACATCTCAAAATGCTTGTTAAAACTAGGCTGTTTTGGATAAATAAGGATGTAGATGGAGCAGGAATCAGAGAGCAACAAGCAATACATGTGAAAAGGATCCAGGGGTCTTAGCAGACCATAAGATTGAGTCAACAGTATGATGCAGCAGCAAAAAAAACTAACGCTATTCTAGGCTGCAACAATAGAAGTACAGTCATACCTTGGATCCCGAATGCCTTGCGACTCGAACGTTTTGGCTCCCGAACGCCACAAACCCAGAAGTGAGTGTTCCAGTTTGTGAACGTTCTTTGGAACCTGAACATCTGACCCGGCTTCTGCGGCTTCTAATTCAGTGCAGGATGCTCCTGCAGCCAATCAGAAGCCGCGCCTTGGTTGTCAAATGTTTTCGGAAGTCAAACAGACTTCTGGAATGAATTCCGTTTGACAACCAAGGTACGACTGTATAGTGTCCAGATCAATTATGAGATGATGGGAGTTGCTGTTCAGCAACATCTGAATGGCAAAATATTCCCCACATCTGATTTATTATTATTATTATTATTATTATCATCAGTAGTAATAGTAGTAGTAGTAGTTTTAGTAGTGTATCAGGAATATATTCTGCACACATCTGACTGAAATGATGGGGTGTTGTTCAAAAGCACATCTGTGAAACCCAGATATTCACTGGCAACTTGAAACAAACAGCCTCAATACTGAAGTACAGGAATCTATTCCCAGTACAAAACAGTCAGGTCAGTAAAGAGACCCACAGCTAAACAGTTGCAGTTTGCCATTGACAGAGCAAAGACATTTTTAACAGGTGAAGGTGAAACTCCATCAGACTCTTGCCCAAGAAAAAAATCCTTCCTGGTTCTGAAGAGACCCTTGCTGTAAAAAGCAAAACCAGCCTTTCAAGTTTTCTTCACAAACATACAACTTTTCAAATTACCATTTCTGGCTAGTCCCACAGCCTGCTCAATTCCCCTCTAATTCCCTCAGGGGCTCACTGCTCCAAGTACCCAAAGGTGCTCTAAGAGACTCCCAAACTGAGACAGCACAACTTGAGGCCACCCACCAGCAACACCTACACTAGGAAAATGCCACATTTCCAGTATATCACCTGGGGGAAACTGTTGTGGAAGATTTCCCTGAAGTCATTATAAGGAGGAAGATAGCGATGCCCTCATGACTGTAACAATGAACTGGTCAAATGTGGCTTTACACCAGCTATTTATCCTTGTGAATGTGTGACCACTGAGGGTAAGTGACGAAGAAACTTGAGATTATGCCCCTGTGCCTCTATGAAATCAGGCATACTTCAGGCATGCCCAATTTCAAGTCCATCATTGACCATGGACAGGATGTAAAAGGCTACCAACACAGGCACTTACACTGCAAAGGGCTATTTTCCACCATCCTCTCCCAGTCACAGCTACATTTCAACCAAGTCTAGAAACATGAATATATGCAAAAGATAATGCTCCTTGAAGCTTCAACTCTGAGTGCATGTTAATCACAGTTTAGACATTTAAAGTTTATTTCTTCAATGACGAGGCAATTCTGCATCAAATGAGAGTTGATGCAAACACTTAAGTAGATGGTTTCTTTCACAGTATTGACAACCTGTGCACATAATGCTTACCAGGTAGTTGTGGATAAATCCATTCAACCATGTATTCTTTAAGGTTCTTTGGCATTTCACCTCGAATGTCAACAAGGACTCTGGTTTCATTGGAAGAAATCTGGTAGAAAAGTACTGGACTAGGATTACCCAGAACAATTTCAGAATGGTTGGCTTTGAACTGAGGTGAATCCTTTACAGTGAAAGAAAGAGAAAAAGGTTATTAAAAGTGCCTTCCGACTTACATTTATCAATACATCCCTGGTTGGCCATGAATTCACTGGCCAGTTTTCAACAAACTACTAGTACAGATGCTCATTTCCCAATGTGTAAAATGTTAGCAACAGTGACCACATTTGGACAACCATTCCTCAGCTGGCATGATCCTGGTGCCCTCTTACATTTAACTAATTTCTCCCTTTGCACAAGTCAGAAAACAAACAAGGAAGTCTTCAGTTAGCTACCATTTCTTGTTTCATACAAAGTGGGAAACCATAGTTAACAGAATCATCTTCTTGGTGATCACTCGTGGCACACAAACACAGTTTTAGCGGTGTATCCGTAGATGGCTGTGGAGGCCATGGTCTGATTTTGGCTTTATATCCTGGCTTGTACCAAAAGCATTAATCTAGAGTTTCTTGTTTCTGACAGAGAAGGAAACAAGAGTTAAATGAATCCTTCCCAGCTTGTTCACTTGCTTGTGTGAAGGGTCAAGTGAAGTGGCTGAGTGCTATTTATACACTGGCTTACTAAACTACGATTCTCTGGACATCAGAAGCTGTTGTGAAGATGGATGAAATATGGATTGATAATGACAGGATTTAATAACGACAGAGGTATGACAACAATAGCAATTTAAATTGGACAACTTTGAAACATGCACCTTGATCACTGTAACATTTCCTCTTTAAGCATCCATGCCCAGCCCCAAATACAGCAGCCAATGAGGTTCACAGCAAGGTCAAGCGCCAAAAGAGCAGTCAATATGCAAAGGAATTGGGTGGAAGATCCGGAGAAGAACTGGGTGCTGGGGTTGAGACAGGCTGCTTTAGATTTCCCAGCAGCGCACCCAAGGGAAGCCTACGTGTTCCGTTGGGCCTGCCCTCTGGGAAAGGCCCGCCTCCCAGCCCACCTGCTATTGGTCGATTCTGCAGGCAGGCTTGAATCTGAAGCCCTGGCCAGCAAGGCAAGCAGCTATGCCTCCCCACTGGCCGTGTTATCTGAAGCCCCACACCAGGGATTTGAACCCTGGTTTACAATGATGGCCCACAATGCCACCGCACCATAGATGGTAAGCAGACTAACTGTAATCTTAGTTGTTGTTGTTTTTAAAAAGTAACACTTACTTTCAAAATTAACCCCACAAAATGAGATGGAACTCTAACTTTGTTGGAGATAAGTTGTTTTCTAAACTTGGAAAAGACACCATCAGCAATAACAGTAAGAGGTGCACGGATCTCCTGCAATGGGGAAGGATGAAAGAAAAAGCGATAAACATGATAAATAGTGTCATATAGTACAGTAACCCCTTAAGCCAGTCTATATTCACAGAAGTTTCATTCTCATTTGAAAGTTTGTCAGAGTTCTCAAAAGGAAATTGCACCATATCTCCGAGCAGCAGCTTGTGATGCTCTTCCTTAACATCAACAACACACACACACAGTTAAAACAATTGCATATATAAAAACAATTTAAAAAAACAGTTATAAATATAAAAAAATAGAACAGCAGCACATATATAAAATCAATTTCAATTCAGGACAGATGCCAACTGGGATAAAGATTTTAGAAGGCTTTTTGAAAGAGGAACACCATTAGCAGGCACCGAAAATGACACCTGTCTGATCTGCAATGGGAGGGAATTCCAAAGGATAGTGTTTGTTGCCTTACCAAAGGCCTGATTCTGAAATAATATGCAACAGACCACCAGATTGGGTGGTATTTGCAGAAGACCCTCTCCTGCAGAATGCAATGATTGATTTGATGTATAGAAGATGATATGAACTTTTAGGTATCCTTAGCATACTGTATATCTAAGGGTAAAAAGGTAAAGGACCCCTGAACGGTTAAGTCCAGTCAAAGGCGACTATGGGGTTGCAGCGCTCCTCTCGCTTTCAGGCCGAGGGAGCCGGCATTTGTCCACAGACAGATTTCCAGATCATGTGGCGAGCATGACTAAACCACTTCTGGCGCAACGGAACACCGTGATGGAAACCAGAGTGCACGGAAACAGCGTTTACCTTCCCGCCACAGTGGTACCTATTTATCTATTTGCACTGGCATGCTTTCAAACTGCTAGGTTGGAAGGAGCTGGGACAGAGCAACGGGAGCTCACTCCATCACAGGGATTCAAACCGCTGACCTTCTGATTGGCAAGCCCAAGAGGCTCAGTGGTTTTGACCACAGTGCTACCCACGTAGCATATATCTATTGAGGCAGCGGTCAGACTATGTTTTTTTCTTTCTGCTTTGGCCCTTAAGAAATAACCTTATGACTTTGAAGGGCAATGCTACAAAACATAATTTTCCTGTAAATATACTTTGTAGTCTGTAGACTAGATATGTATTTATGCCATGGGAGGAGAGGACTGAAAACAGAAAACAGATAAATAGTAATAATACTGTCATATAATTTGGCCCTGTGTTTTTAACCACACTCATTGTGCTAATTTACCTGTTGGGTTACCTTAATTGTTTCCTGCTTTAATTTGACAGAGGATTACTGTGCACCAAAACAACGTAGAATATTTTCCTGTAAAAATATATATGTCTATTGAGCCTCACCTTTGTAGCACCAGTTTCTTTATCTTTGAACAAAATTCCAACAACACGTTCATCTTCCTCAAGCAGCTGAGTCACTGTTCCTTCAATGAATTTTGTACTGGAAGAAAGCAGTTTGTTTATTTGTTTTAATACACACAATATCCATGGTTCATATTCCATAATACACTAAGTTAAGCACATGTCCATCTAAAATATACACTACTAACTTTAATAGGTAGAACCATTCCCCTGAACAGAACCAACTGCACAGGTTGTCTTCCTACTCCTGGGGAGAAAATAGACCCGTATTTAAACAATGGCCTTAAACCAGGGGCAGGCAACCTAAGGCCCGGGGGCTGGATGTGGCCCAATCACCTTCTCAATCCGGCCTGCAGATGGTCCAGGAATCAGCGTGTTTTACATGAGTAGAATGTGTCCTTTTATTTAAAATGCATCTCTGGGTTATTTGTGGGACATAGGAATTCATTCATCCCCCCCCCCACCAAAAAAAAGTATAGTCTGGCCCACCACATGGTCTGAGGGACAGTGGACCGGCCCACGGCTGAAAAAGGTTGCTGACCCCTGCCTTAAACCATGGTAAAATTGTGAACAAGCTTCTCCCATACCTCATAGATCTCTTGCAGCTTCTTCTCGCCTGCATGGAACCTGCATGGCTCAAACAAGCCATGCTATGATTTGCCATGTTGTCTGAACCAGGACTGTGGCTTGCATGAGCAGTTGGCAAGAAATTAACCAAACTTTTCTTATAAACCAATTGGATATCACCCCATGAGAGAGCTGTGGGACGCAGTTAATGATAAGCCCTAGTTTACCTTAAACCATTCTTTAATTTTCTTCAAAAAAAAAGCAAGAACTGACTAAGATAGAAAATAAAATCACATTATAACACTAAAAACAAATTTAATAGCAGAATAAGCAACCATATCATTAAAACTAAAGCAAAAGCAGATCCAACTAAGGGGTATTCAAGTCTCAATACATGAGGAGGAGAGAAGAAAAAACATTATAGCAGCCCACATCAGGTCAAAATTTGTTCAGTGCTGGAGTTAGGCAGGCTTGCCCAGGAAAGGCATTCCACAGGACAGGTATCACAACTGAGAAAGCCCTGCCCTATTCAGCTGGCAAGAGGTACCCAGAGAGAGCTTCAGAAGTAGGACAAACATGATGGAAAAAGTCAGTCCTCTCTAGGCAAGCTATTTAGAACTTTAAAAGGCAAGAATCAGCAACCAATTGATCATGGAAACAAATACATAGCCAGTGCGGACTGAATATAACTGGCATGGTTATGTTCTAGCTACCTTCCTCTAGGCAAGAATCTGGCGGCAGCAGTTTAAACTAAATGAAGTCTCTGAACACTATTCAACAGTGGTCTCACACAGAATGCATTGCAATAATACAGCATGGAAGTTATTAAAACACGAATGGCTGTGGCTATCTAGCGTAGTGACTATTAGAAATGCATTATTTCATACTATGGATTTGTTATGCAGCACACGTGCCAATAAGGTTGGCCACCACCAAGCCACAGGATCTGATATATTCTCTCCTGATCCTTTCTGCAATACTGACTCAGGAAATCTTGCCAATAGCCAACCCAGAGGATTGAACAGTTCATGATTCAATATATGTGCTGTGGGTATGAAGGTAGGTGGGGTATATAAAACTGAATACTCATCACAATGATTATCCCTTCTCATAAATATATTTTAAGGGTGAAAGATTACTTTAAAATGAGTTTTTAATCTGATATTTTTAGGGCTGCATGTGCTGTATTTCTAATTTCTCTCTCTTCACTAAAAAGCAGATGCAGAGAGGATTGAGACTGGGGCTGAAATATGGAAATAAGAGGATTAACTCTTTAACTCTGCACCATGGTCCTGATCAAAATTCCATCCCATCCACCCAAAGCTATGAGCCATTAAAAGGGAAAGAGAAGCATAACATGAGAAAGCCTGTATACATTCTCATACAGAGCTAATGGCAGCCCCATGAGTCATCTGCATCAGGGCGTCAATACAGAAGAAAGAGTTGAACCCTTTTCCTCTTGCCATAGCCCTGATCTAAGTCACTTCCTGCAGCTCCTGTTAGCAATTAGAACAAAGAATACATCATGTATAGTTTGACCCTGGTACAGTAAAATCAAACCAGGACATTTTGCAAATTAGTGGAAATGCAACTTTCAAGCAGCAGTTCCGTTCAAGTGGGAGGGAGCTACGAGACCTAACCATACTTCTAATTGGATGTGTGTGTGTGTGTGTGTGTGTGTGTATATTTCATTTTGCTTCGAGGAGGGAAAACACCTCAGTTTCCAGTTTCCTGGTGTCGCTGTTGCACAACCAGAGACGGTATCTAGTTGCACCTCTACTTGCATAAATATACTGATGCTGTTACTCAACAGACTCTGGGCTGGTTACAATCAATTTTAAAAACTAGAAACACTATTAAATACAGTAGTTTTCTAAGCAATTCAGACTTCAAAGGAAGCTTAACCGTGGGTTAGAATAGGAGCAGGCAACTCTGGCCCTGCTTGTTATTCTCTTATAACCTCTAAATACTGGTCATGCTGACTGGGGCTGATAGGAATTGTAGTCCAGCAATACCTGGAAGACCATAGGTTCCCCATTCCTGATTTAGAATATTGTCTGAATTGATAAACCATAGTTTGCAATTGGCTGGAAAGTGAGAACTGGAAAATATGGCTTTAAATTTCAATCAAAATGCTTGCTGTGATATTATTTTTTTAAATTATTCGGTAGGTGCTGGAAGCTGAGTAGAGAGGGTGCCTATCTGACCTCAAGTGGAAGTTCCAGTTTATTTTCTTTCAAGTGCCTAAAATGACTAAAGGTAAGCATGCCTGTTTGGGTGGTGCAGTAAAACATGTCTGTGGCTGAGTTGATTTGAGGAATTACTCGCACGACTGTATAAGCACCAATGCACTGCTGATGGCTGGGATGCTACTTCCAGTTGATATCAGACCACAAAGGTGTTATTCAAGTGATATAAAAGGAAAAACAAAATAAAAAAATAAAAAATAAAAAATAAAAAATAAATTCAACAAGATGGAAGGATGCACTTAGTACATCAGTCAGGCCTAGAACTGCTCATTCAGTAGATGCCTTATTATTTTAAGTTGCCGTTCTTACTTGGGTTCTGCCATGGCTGTCCTTCGGAGACCCATGATGAAACGCCCATGATGAAACGCTATTCCACTCTGTATCTGGCCATCCGTTTTGGCAGGGAAAGGAATTTCAACTTCTGATTTACTTTCTAGGTCATGAAGTACATAGCCGTTTATTGCGTGAGCATCAATCCCTTCCACAGCCTCTGCAAAATAAATGTCAATACATTAGGGAAAGTGCAGAGTTGAGGGCAGTATATGAGAAGGATACATATCAAGTTGTCTCAATAACATACATTTAGATCAAGTATTTATTATGTTATACGCACTAGGAATATGCAATGGAAATTCTCCCCAACCATGAAAAGGTATTTTGAACATTCTTCAGAATCTTAGAATCTAAGAATTTAAGCTGAATTCAGCCAATAAACCATGTATTATGTCCTTCTAGATGTTCAACAACTACCCTGTTTTCTACAGTCCCTGATAAGCAGCAAAAACAAGGGGTTTACCGAGTGCCTGGTAGGTCATATATGAATCATATATGGCTTCATTCAGTTTCATAGGTCTCATGTACATTACTGACAGAATTAAACAATAGTGACAGAGGGATTTTGTAATGTGGAAAGAAATGGAAACTCGTGCACCCCCACTCCTGTCAGAAGTCACCCCAAATCAAGGAGAGGCTAGATTCTAATTTCAGCCTATAGGCCAACGTATATAGAGAGGGGTTTTTTTTGGTATTATCATATTATAAAAGGCATAGATGGAAGGCAAGGATCAGGCTACCCAGCAAATTAAATAAACAAAGTGGGGCAACAAGCACATCAGAACAATGAGACAGGATTTGTGATTTGCTAACATACCTCCCAGTCCCAGGTCTTTCAGAGCATTGTATCCCCCTGGTTGCAGCAGTTCTCCAACTATCCTGTCAGGTTCCTTGAGATCCCTCTCAATTACTGTCACTTTTCTTCCATCCCTTGCCAGTACTGCTGCCAAAGCAGAGCCAAGCACACCGGATCCCACAATGATAACTTCTGGATCACACGGAGGGGTGAGATTTGAACCCGTAGTTGTCTCAATTGTGCTCTCAGGTGAGGTACCAAATTCCCTTCTATCCTGCGTAAAGATGAAGCCATAAGCAAAGCAAAACAAATGCATTTTAGGCTATTGTGATTACCATTTACTTCAAGGACTTGGGCTGACAAATGTCACAAAAGCACAGCATATTGAGGGAGAGAATTCTGTACATGATATATACATAGAGGAACTTGAGCTACATATAATGCTCTTGGATGAAACTGATTATCTTCACTCATTCCAGTACAAGTTCAGGTTCTGTGACAGAATCAGCCTTGGGTGCCCCGGTGGATTATCTTCTTTAGGAAAGGAATGGAGAAATGAAAACTTGCTGATTCCCCTGGATCTCTCAGCGACTTTTGATATGGATGGCCACAGTATCTTCCTGGACCACTCCTGGATGACCTCAATGAATTGGCTACAATCATTAACATACCAAGTCCCATTGAACACAGTAGGAATTACCATAGTGCCAAGAAACCATGCACAGAATTGCACTTGCATGTACATTATGTGCTCCTCAAAATGGCAAGGAAGGATGTTGTTTCTTACCTACATATGCTAGATATAGGACAGATACCCTCTCCCTAGCAAGCTAAGAGGGGGAGGGGAATCTGAAATCCTAGGAACGTATTACGAAGGAGCTAATGTTTGAGAATTTCAAATAACTGTTATTAAAATCTCTTATCAAGCTACATAGTTCTGAGTGTTGAGCTTCGTTGAATACAAAACCAATGGAAGATGTTGCAATTTCCCAAAAACTGAACGTTCTAGATCCCTCTCCCCCAGTTTGGGAAATGCTGGCTTAAGTAGATTTCCCTCACCGTTCAGGAACACAAACCTGCAATCTGATTTTCAAAAAGAAATTCCGCCTTCAGAAATCCCCAGTATTAAAAACAAATTTCTCTGAAAGGTGCAAGATGATTGTTTTAAAACATAGGGAAGAGATCTCAGTCCTGGGTTGTCATGCTAAGAGCCAACATACCTCTTTGGATTTCGGTTTCAACACCTTTGGAGAGCCTGCGTGGAATTTAGTCCAGAAAAAACCAAGGAGAGGCACAGCGGCAAGAAAATTAGAGAGCATTCCACAATGGGGTTGCCTGTGCTTCTGTTGCTTTAGTCCCCATGTCCGGTACCGATAGGACAGCAGCAAACCAATAGAGAACACCAGCATGGAAATCAGGACCTCCTTGTTGGCATAATTCAGCAAATCTCCACATTTCTTATAGACATAGATGAAAGAGGCAATGCCCAGAAAAGTCCACATTGTGGAAGAAGGGTGTGCTCTCTCACAATCACTGCTGGATTCCTCCCTTTTCGAGCTTGATTCTGAATAAAGTTCCTTGAACAGGGCTACACACACACACACACCGTACAAATTGTGTTACGAAATTACAAAGATCCTCATTTCAAACCAAAGGAGGAGAATTAAAAAACTGTACTACAAATCCAAAAAGGTAAAAAAGAAAAATGCCAAGAAATTTAATACAAAACCTCTGTGGTCACAAAAAGCAGTTATTCGGCTTAGGCACCAGGCAGGAAAACATAGTGGATTTGCAGCTCCACCTATCGCCACTCGCTATTTCTAGGGTCAACATGTCCCTAGAAAAGGCATCGTTCATTTAAATTTCTTCAGCCATCTGCTGGTTTCTGCCAGGACACGTATTTTAAGGCTCTTGACCCTTCAGTCAGCAGGAATAACTAAACAAACAAATAAACAAACACCCGGGAAGGTATTGCGTGTGTTTTAAAAATGCAAAATGTCACAATCCAACAAGGGAATCGGAAGCGTATCTCCGGGTCCTGTGCTCCTTTCCCTCCTGCTCCTTCGTAAGCGATTCTCGATTCACCTGTGAACAAAAACCAAAAAGTTACTAAAACGAGAGAAAGAAAGCGTGCCAGCCACCGCCATCCCTGCCCAAGTGGCTGGTGGGCTTTGCAGGTGGCACACCTGGTTGGCAGGAGAGCATACCATCCTTGATAAAGGTGTGGAAATTTAATTCACAAGAATGAAGAACTGAAATGCATACATAAAAATCAAATAAATGTGAGGGCTGCTCCTCTTTCCCTCAGCGACCCTGACAGGATTTTTCTGACAGGGAAAGGGCTCGTTCCTTTAGTCTAGTCCTGTGGATGGCGGAGCTGTGCCGCCCTCAGCCCCAAGCTCCTCCGGGAAAGAGACCTGGGCTGTTGGTCCTGTTTGATGGCCTCTCCTCCTCCTCCACCACCTCAGGGAAATGGCTCGCCTATCTTCCCTGCCATCGTCTCCGCACGGCCACTCGCCTCCGCCCTCGCCGTGCAAAAGGAGCGCTGGGCGACTGAGGATGCTCTGAGCAGGTGAGGAGAGCGGAGGCAGGCGGGGGGGGGGAGGCCACGGGAGAAGAGGGCGGGGTTATGCTAATAGCCGGCTGCCGGCTCAACTCCTGCCTTCGCCTCGCGCTTTCCACGGCCCAGCCCCTCTTGGCCAATCCGCCGCGCTAAGACGAGATGGTGCTATGGCGCTCGGGCCAATGGGAAGCGGCGGCGGGCGGGGTTTCGCGTCCCGCCGGAGGCTAGTGCGATGTGACGTAGCGCGCGAGAGGTTCGGCGTTCGCGGATAGGCGGAGAGAGGAAAGAGGGGTGGGAGGGGGGAATGAGGTGTTTGCCGTTGCCATGGAGCCGAATAGGGAGATCGAAGCTGTCCCTAGCTGAGACGGAAAGTGTGGGTAAGAGATTCAACGGGCGTCTGGGAAAGGCTTCAGGGTGCTTAATGCGCATGTGTTTGGAGCATGCGCAGTGCGGAAGAGTGGGCCGCCTGCCCTCTCGCTGGCACTGCGGTGGCAACGCTGAAGGGAACGTGCCTGAGGAACTGAAGTGGGGAAGGTGTGCGCCGCATGGCAGAGTAAAGAGTGTTTTGTTTTTTACATTTAAGTCACGGCCTGTGCTCCTGAGCATGTACAGAGTGCCCTTTGCCTCACCGCCACAGAATAACTCGCAGGCCATTCGGGACTGAGGAGAAGGAAGAAACTGCCACGGCCCGGCATAGTTCTGTAGTCCAGTACCACTTTGTTCCTCGCTTTTAAAATACGTAAAAGATGAGGGGCAGAATAAAAACTAACGGACGGTGAAGCTTTTAAATAACGATGAAGAGGCGGGGCCGCGCTGCTCAACCAATCGCAAGGCCGCGCGAGGAGCGCCTGACGTCACGGCGTCGCCGAGAGGACGCCGAACGACCGCGCGCCCTCCTTGGGCCGAGGTTCCGTTGCCATGGCGACCGCGCGGCGCTTGGGCCCGGGGCGGCTGGCGCAGGAGGCCGCCGCGCTCGCTGCCGTCGTCCGGGGCTCCGTGGGGCCTCGAGGAGGGCACGTGCTGCTCACCCGCCCCACGGGGGAAGTGCTGCTCTCCAGGGACGGGCGGCGCGTGCTGGAGGCCTTGAACGTTGAGTCGCCCACGGCCCGGTAATCGACGGTCCCCGCTCCGCCCTTCCTCCTCACCAGCAGTTCCGTGGTCTAGGCCGCGTCGTCCGCGCGAAGGACTCGGGCGGGCCCCCTCTCTGGGGTTTCGGGGAGGGCCATGGGTTTAGCCAGGGAGGCGGCTGCCCCGCCTAAATCAAGGAAATAAAGGAAAAATGCTTAAAGTAGAAATGGTAAAAAGTTTTTGACAGGTTTTCTGAGCGCTTGGTGGTGTCAAAGAAAATATAAACTGTGGTTGAGACGTTGCATTCCGAGTCTGGTAGACAGATCCAGACACGGGATGGTGACAGCTGGGTGTCCTGCCCTCCCCCCCCCCAAAAAAAACCCCCATAAATCCTGGCTACGCCCAGGAGGAGGAGGAGGAGACATTGTGGACTGCAAATTTTCCACATCGACCACCTCACCTGTTTCTAAGGTTTTCGTTTTAATTTTTAGCACTTCAGAAGATGCTGCTCACGGATCTCCCATTCCCTGTCTAGCATTGCTCTTCTGCATATTGCTGTGAAAATTAGCTCTGTCTCACCAAGACTTGCAACTTAAGTGTGCATACTATTATTATAATTACTGGCCCACTCATGAATACAATGAACAGGGTGGTGATACAATGACTACTGCAATCAACACAATGTTTTATTTATATTCATTTTTCCACGTTCTTTTTACTTTATTTTTATTTGGTTTGGTTTTTCAAATGACAGTTTTACAATCACATACCCAACATAAACAGAAGATTCCAAAGAATCACCTGAACTTCCCTCCTCTCCTTTGTGGGTCCTATTGTTAGTCTTTTCCTCCTGCATCTTTTCTAATAATCCAAATCTTTTACATCTCCATTACAGTGGTGCCCCGCAAGACGAACGCCTCGCAAGACGGAAAACCCGCTAGACGAAAGGGTTTTCCGTTTTGGAGGCGCTTCGCAAGACGAATTTCCCTATGGGCTTGTTTCGCAAGACGACAGCCCATAGGGAAATCTCCGGGACAGTGGGGAAGCGCAGCTCGTCTTCCCCGCTGTCCTCGGACCTCCTCCGAAGCCTGGCGGCGGGGCGGGGACACCTCCTCCCGCCGCCGGGCTTCGGAAGGATGCCCCGATGCCGGGCGGCGAGGCGGGAACGCCTCCCCCCGCCGCCCGGCATCGGAACGATGTCCCGAAGCCGGGCGGCGGGGCGGGAAAGTCTCCCCCCGCCGCCCGGCATCGGAACGATGTCCCGAAGCCGGGCGGCGGGGCGGGAAAGTCTCCCCCCGCCGCCCGGCATCGGAACGATGTCCCGAAGCCGAGCGGCGGGGCGGGAATGCCTCCCCCCGCCGCCCGGCTTCGAGGGATCGTCCCGGTGCCGGGCGGCGGGGCGAGAAAGCCTCCCCCCGCCGCCTGGCATCGGAACGATGTCCCGAAGCCGGGCGGCGGGGCCGCGAAGCCTGGGCGCGCTGGCAACTCCGCAAGGAGCGCTCCCGCTGCTTGCGGAGAGGTCCGCGAAGCCTGTCCTGGACCTCTTCTGAAGGCAGGCGGGGGGCAAAAGTCTTTGTCCCCCCTGCTTGCCTTCCCAGGGGCTTTTAAATCGCCCGGACAGAAGAGGTCGGGGGAAGGCGGTTTCCATAGGAACGCATTAATTGATTTTCAATGCATTCCTATGGAAAACCGTGCATCGCAAGACGAAAAACTCGCAAGACGAAGAGACTTGCGGAACGAATTAATTTCGTCTTGCGAGGCACCACTGTATATCCAAAAAATCACCATTAAACTACAAGTGTTCTTCCAATCCTACTAACAATTTTAACTGTTTACAATGGTTTTTAAGATAAATTATAAATTTTCTTCGACACAAGTTAGTATTACCACGGCAACTATCTGTAAACAAACAATAAATGTCCATAAAATGGCAAAAGTAGTTTCTTTCCCAAATAGGTTTTATCTTAAACAGTAGCAAACATGGTAAATAAAGACTTCACTTGTAAAACAGTGCTCATTTCTTCTCTTTCCAAAATAGATTTTATCTTGAACCATTGCGTAATAGAGAGTCCACTTGTGATATACCAGTGGTTCAGTGCTCCGATGTTGTTCCATAATCCGACGTTTCATCACTAAAGCGCTTAGTTATCGAGTTTTGTAATAAATAATATGCAAGAGAAGATGGTATGTAAACAACTTAAAGCAGGGGTGTATCTGTCCCCATCTGCATGTTTAAAATGGGAGGAGCATTTTCCTTCAGTTTGTTAAACCTCCTTTCCAGCTGGATACTGGTGCCCCTGGGACTGCCCTTCACCCTAAGATCCCAGGGCAGGTTACACCAATTGAAATCTAATGTTAAAAACAGCTTACAATCATAGAAATAAGGTGGGCCCTAAAAATGTACCTCTCAGGTGTCAAAGGTGATGGCTGCTCCCATCCAGATAGCTCAGAGGGCCATAATCTATGACTTCCCTCACAAAGGCATCATTTATTTCAGTTGATATCATCCCATGTTTATCATGGTCAAAAACACAAGAAGTCACATGCCCATCCCCCTTATCTCCTAAACTGAAAGGCAGCCTTTCCTCATAGGGGAGTTTCTCGAGACCCTTAATCGCTTTTGCTGGTGTTTTGTGCACATTTTCCACCAACGTCATTTTTAAGGCACAGTGAACATAGAAACCATGACCTCCACACTGAGGCACTTTCACAGAAATATTGCCCCCCTCGCAGCCTCATAGTCCAGTGGCCCATGTATGGAATCTGTCCACAACCATTGTGTTTAATGTCTTAGTACAGATAACTCGCATCTCAGGAAGGTTGTAATGTATGATGTTTCGTTGTGTTTTTATTGGAGGTGCTCAATCACAATCTTATGTGAGTGGGTGGAATAAATAAATAAAAATGGAAACCCTCTGTTCCCCACTTTCCACTTGTTTATTTCCTGCACACCCAGCTGGTTTTCCTTGTTTCAGGCTCTGGGAAGGTCCATGGGAGGGCCCTGGGAACCTTCTCCCAGAGGCTAGTAATCAACAAAGCACCTTAATAGCTTCTGGGAAGGATGTGTGGGAGGTTCTCAAAGTGTCCCAGAGGCCCATAAGAAAGGCTGTGCCTTGCTTCCAAATTCTGGGAAAGCTGAGTGAGGGCCCTGGGAGCTAGACCCTCTTGCCACCTTCCCAGAGCCCAGTAAGCAGCCCCCTGACTTTATGCAATTCTGCATTTAAAATCAGATCCCTGGAACCAAACTCTCACTTAGGTTGCAAGTTACTTGTATACTGGGATCTCACACAGAAACTGTGTTTATGTTTTTCTGCTGTAGATTTGTAGAAAAGAAATAATTCACTTAGAGATATTTCAAATATAGTAAGTCCGCAGTCTACACAGGGGTTACATTCCAGGGATCACGCCTAAAGCCAAAATCATGTATAGTCAAAGCACATTGGGTTCAGTCTCGGGTTAGATTGCCAAAGTCATTTTTCCTGAATTCCTCCCCCTTTCTGCTCCTATGTATGTATGTATGTATTGTCATGCGCATAGAGCTGAATGCGCACAAGTTAAATGCACATAAGTTGTGGGCTTACTTTAAACCATTTGTTTCTTTTTGGCTTTTAACAGAATGATGATTTCATGCATTTCCGCACACTGCAATTTGACTGGGGATGGTGCTAAAACGTTCATCGTAATTCTCTCCATTTTACTTCAAGAACTTGAAAAACTTGTTAAAGGAGGTAGTCCTTCCTGTTATGAGAAGATCCAAGGAAGAGAGAATTGTAAAGAAAAATTTTACAGACTGAAACAAGTTTCCCAGCTTCTTATAATGATCCAGATGGACATTCTAGATTACATAGTGACAAGAGACCTTGAAAAGCATTTTCATTCAGTATTTTCCGTTTCTGATGAAGAAATAAGTATGAGCACAATGGGGTTGGTACTGGAAGCTTATTTTTCTGGGAAAGTAGGAATCAATAGACAAAAGTTTCTTTCCCAGTTAAGCTGTGATTTCTACTTCAGAGTTACTGCTGGTAAAAATAGGAGTGAAGTCCTATGCTTTGTGGATGACTGTTTTGCTGAGTTGCATACTACTGTGACAGGTCTTCCTGTTTCAAGTTCAAGAATCCTAGATGGGCTTATTCTTCACAGAGACTTTGCTGTGTACTGTCCTGCAGACGGTGACAAAAAAGTTCTAGTTATAACAGAACCTATCCAGCCTGCTTATTCTGACTTGGGTGCTGAAGTTGTCATAACTGCTGAAAATCAACATGGGACATCTAAAACCTGGATTACAAAAAGAACAGAAGCTGTTCTAAAGCACATGCGGGACAATGACATCAAGGTTTTATTGTCAAGTGTAAAACAACAGGAAGCTGTTCATAACTACGCAAAAAGCAGTGGCATATCTATTGTAGAGTGCCTGTCCCCAGAGGAGATATCTCTTATCTACAAGATCACAAATATTTCACCTTTTAAGCCATCTTTGGACAATATTCACACTGAAATCACAGGAGCCGCTGTTGCAAAATTTTGCCAGCCATTGCTCCTTGGTGCCAAAAGACTTGTCCATATAGGCTTTGAAAGGACGCGTGCCCTTCAGCTCCACTGTGTGATTCTCTGTGGGCCAGTGCATGGGGTTACTGAGCAACATGTCTGTGCTTTTCATGGCGCGTTCAAAATGTTGCGACAGATGTTTACGGTTGTTAGTCTGACTGAGCAAAACCTCTCCGAAACACTGCATAATAGTCAGCAGTGTTCTGATGCACAGCAACATTTTGTAGAGAAGCACACTGGCTGCGGTGAGGTTCACGCTTGTGCCAAGCAGCCAAGACCTTGTGGGTTTGAAATGGAAGAGGACTTTGTTGTTTCTGCTTCATCGGTAGACAGAGTGTTGGCCTGTTCATCTGTGCATCTGCCTAACTCATGGGGTGTAGATTTGGCGCATGATGCCATGTGCTCAGAACTACGTGAATGTGAACATGATTTAGTTGACGTGCAAAAGGTGTCTCAGAAACGCAATCATCCAAAAGGAATGTTGAGAATGGACGGGAATGAATCACTTGCGAAAAATCAGCTTGCTCCTACCAGAGTAGAGAGAAGCATCAGTTCCAGAAATGTACTTGTGAATCTGCAACCCACTGAGGACAGTTGTACTAGGCAAGGCCATGGAGTTAAAGAAGCGGATAATATCAGAAGCCATATTCAGAGTAATTCCAGCTCTTACATAAAGGAGGGATCAGTTTTGCCAGTCGGTGGGATATTCGAGATACTGTTACATTACTACCTGTCCTGCTATGCAAAGCGGTGCCAGTTAGCAAATGTATCCATTCTTTGTGCTGTAATTGCTGATGCATTGCTCAGTGTTCCAAAAACCCTCTGTAGGGCACAGAAAAGGGATGCTTTTCCGCAGCTCTATCTTGAAGTTACCAGCGCTGTCAGAAATAATCGACCGCTTCTGCCAAATGAAGAAAGGTTAGAATCAGTGTCCTGTAAGTACCAATTAGTGGCTTCCATTCTTCAATGTGCAGCTAGGCTTTTAAGTATTGATCTTATTGTTGGCATTAAGAGGTTACCTCAGAAGACCGAAGAAAGCGATTCAGAAGCTGATCTGTGAATAAAGGGTTTTCGTATGCAAGTGATGCAGTTGCGAGAACCAGCTACGTCCTTTAATAATAATAATAATAATAATAATAATTTATTATTTGTACCCCGCCCATCTGGCTGGGTTTCCCCAGCCACTCTTGGCGGCTTCCATAAAAACCAGAAATACATTAAAATATCACAGATTAAAAACTTCCCTGAACAGGGCTGCCTTAGTCTTTAGTCTTCTTTAGTCCAGTGTACTTCTTTGCAGCCCCAGGACTTTTCAGATCCTAACAGAAAGGTGGAGAGAGGGGACATTGGCTGCAAATTTTCTTAAATCCCATAATGTATTTCTGGCCGATAGATTGGATATAGATTTAGACAAGGAATTGTGACACATTGAGGCTGCAATGCCAAAGTCACCTATCTAGGAGCAATTGAATTTGTTGGGACTTACTTGAGGGAGGTGCTTGGATAGGTGCCCCCTCCAAATTTTAGAGAGCTCATTTGGAAGGAAACACTGGCGATGATGAATGCTTTCTGGAAATGTTGGGGAAACTTGCTTCCGCACTACATAGGTTGAAACTGATTTAGCATGTTTATCTGTCTTAATAAACAAAACTTTAAAAGCATGCTATGTTAATTTTATGCCTTGTATAAGTACCTCCCCAAAATTCTAGCAGTCAAAAAATGCTTGAACTGAAATATTTGATCGGGGTGTGTGGGTGTGTAAAAGTCCACTTAGTATGGTTTTAATGTTATATTCAGGTTCAAAATTTTACCTGGGAACTATTTGCATTGGAGTGGTTATATATTTTTTTAAGATAAGACAATAGGATACACTTTGTGTACGCTGTTTAAGGTTGTGTCCAGTGTTGTCTTCTATTAGCAAGGAACAGCTCCTCCCTAGAAACAGCTCCCCACACCCTGATCAGACTCAGGAGCTCCAACCCCACCCACCAACCATTCTTTCCTCTGACCACTCTATACAACTGCCTACTATTCTTATGCTGTTCTCCAAAACAGCAAGCAAACCCTTAACTAGTCCATGTAATGGTCAACTATCAAGTATTTATCACGTTGATCTCTTTATTCTAGGAGGGGAATGTGGTTATAAATACTTTGATGAAATTAAAGAAATGGATCTACTGCAGAGGTTTCCAGAATGACAAAGGTATGAAGCAAAACGTTCCCTCCAGTCTGTTTGGGTCATCTGCAAAGTGGTGGCCTGCTTTTGGGAACTGGCACTGAGAAACAAAGGCATGGATCGATTAAGATTTGAACTGGTATATTTGCATTTAACTTAAGCCCCGTTGGCTGATTAGATTGGTCGTAACTAGGGCCCAGGGCCTTTTCAGTACTGGCCCCGACTTGGTGGAACGCTCTGTCACAAGAGACTAGGGCCCTGCGGGACTTGACATCTTTCCGCAGGGCCTGCAAGACGAGCTGTTCCGTCTGGCCCTTGGTTTGGACTCAGTCTGACCCTTATGTTTTCCTTCCCCTTATGGTTTTGATCTATGGGCTACTTTTAAAATGAGGCTGCATTTTAAATTGCATTTTAACCTGTATTTTAAATTGTTGTTTCCCCCCATTATGATTTTACTGTAATTTTACTGGTGTTAGCCACCCTGAGCCTGGCTCTGGCTGGGTAGGGCGGGGTATAAATAATTTTTAAAAAAATTATTATTATTACATCACTTACTATACACTGGTCTCACTGAAGACAACAGCATTCATCAGCGCAACCAGTCCTTGGTTTGCTACCCTCTGCTACAAATGATCTTGTACCAGCTCATCCAGTAGGAAAGGAAATGAGCTGTCTTCCTCCTACTTTCCTTTTTTTTTTAGCACTACAGTAATTGAATGCCCAAAACACTTCAGACGTGTTATCTCAAAAACCCCCAAAGTCATTTTGAGAGGTATGACATATCTATTTCCTTATTACAAAATTTGTGGGGGTTAGAGAGAAAGTGGCCTGCCCAAGGACATCTAGCAAATTCATGGACTTCCTGGTTTCTTGGTCAATATAGTACTTTCCTCTAAGACCTAATGAGAATCTAGATGGAAAAGAAATACCCTGCACTGAGTACAGCAACTGTGTAAGGTAAAAAGGTAAAGAACCCATGGATGGTTAAGTCCAGTCGAAGGTAACTATGGGGTTACAGCGTTCATCTTGCTTTCAGGCCAAGGGAGCTGGCGTTTGTCCACAGACAGCTTTCCAGGTCATGTGGCCAGCATGACTAAACCACTTTTGGCACAACGGAACACCGTGACGGAAACCAGAGCGCACAGAAACGCCGTTAAAAACGCCCTTCCCGCTGCAGCAGTACCTGCTTATCTACTTGCACTGGCATGCTTTCAGACTGCTAGGTTGGCAGGAGCTGGGACAGAGCAAAAGGAGCTCACCCTGTCGTGGGGATTCGAACCGCCATTCTTCCAATTGGCAAGCCCAAGAAGCTCAGTGGTTTAGACCACAGCACCACCCACGTCCCTTTGCAACTACATAGCAGTAAATTATATGCCAAAGTGCTGATTGACATGCTATTATTATGCCAAAGGGCTAATTAGCATGCTTTGATTTTGTGTGGAGGCCACTTTTAGTTTTTCTGCAATAGTTTCTGTTACCACATGGCAAGGCCATGTTTTAAGTGCTCAAATTTTCTCCATGCCACCTAAATTTTTGTTTTGGGGCATTTAATGCAGTTGGGAGAAGGTTGGGCCTCGTGGGCTCATCTACACAGTTCAGCAATAGATTTAGAATATTCTCTGGGCACCTCCACAGTGGGGGTGAGGGTGAAGTTCAGGTTCATTGATGCAATAATACTTCATTAGTAGTCATCCATCCAGCATTATGCATTTTGTGATCCTTCCCAGTGTTACCACATTATTATCTGGATAGGCGTTATAGCGAAACAAATGCAGTACAAAAGCCAACAACCCCAGAACGTTTGTGGAGGAAGAGATGGTACAAATTACAAATAACGAGACTGGAATCAATGTCTTCATTACAAAACTGAATGCAGTAATAAAAAGTATCCCACACTCTTACCATGTTGGAGCTGAAAGACAGTTCCTTTCCATCACTTTGTGTCTAAAAGAAGATTGGGGGGGGGGAGATTGGGGAACTCCTTATGGGTGCTTGGACTGACACCTTGTGCCTACAGCCTTGGTCTTCCTATTGGGGGAGTGCTACCCTCTCACCATTGGCACATCTGCATTTAAATGAACAAAACAATATTAAGAGCTCCAATAATGGATATCCAATGTTGTTTCTAGTTTGGACAGAAACAGGTTCATTGAGACTGGCATAGAATAAAGCCACTTCTTTTCTTAGAACTGCAGAAAAACAAAGGAGCCCCTGAGCAGGATCTCTCTGGTTACCATAACCCTAAGAGCCTCAGGGAAAGCTTTAGTCAAACTATCAAGGAAAGCTATGTGTTCATATTATTTCCCCCTCAATTTCACAATTTCTGGGGGTGGGGAGACTTGTCCAGTATTGCAAAATGGCACCTTTTTTTGGAAAACCCCATTTTTGGGAAGAGATTCATCTCTGTCATTGCCTCCCCTATTTTCACTGACACTGCTTCTTAGTGTGGAAATGTAGCATATGCTGAAAGGTATTCAGTTGCCTTTGAGCTGCTTTAACCCATTGCCTTCTGTTCCCATGTGAGCAGGTCCACCTAACAGTGGAGCATCCTTGTCTAAAATACAGCATGTCAACTCAACCACCATGGATTGTGGGCAGCAGCTGTCTCTCAGGTTCTCAGATTATTTTTTCATTGCAGAGACTGCTGTTGCAGTCACAAAACTAATTAACAACAATAATTATTATTTAAACCCTGCCCATCTGGCTGGGTTTCCCCAGCCACTCTGGACGGCTCCCAACAGAATGTTAAAAACACAATAAAACATCAAACATTAAAAACTTCCCTAAACAGGGTTGCTTTCAGATGTACCGTATTCTAAAAGTCAGATAGTTGTTTATTTTCTTGACATCTGAAGGGAGGGCACCACTACCAAGAAGGCCCTCTGCCTGGTTCCCTGCAACTTCACTTCTCACAGGGAGGGAACCGCCAGAAGGCCCTCGGAGCTGGACCTCAGTGTCCAGGCTGAACGACGGGGGTGAAGATGCTCCTTCAAGTATACCAGGCCGAGGCCATTTAGGGCTTTAAAGGTCAGCACCAACAATACCCATGAGACCCTCTTCAGAAATAATGTTTGAACATAAAGAGCTACTTTTGTATGTTCTGTTGAGAGGGGAGAATCTGCAGGCACACCCATTTTTTAATCCATTATTTTATTTTATTTTAGTGTTTTAAAATGGTAAACCACCTTGGGTGGCTTGACAGAAAAGCAGGATATCAACACAATAAATGAATACATTGAATAATAGAATTGTAGAGTTGGAAGGGACCCTGAGGGTCATCTATTTCATCCCCCTGCAATGCAGGAATCCTGCCCACAGCCATCCCTGGGTAGAGTCAAACCACCAACCTTCTGGTTAACAGCCAGATGTACAGACCCGTATTCATGCATGGGATCCCACAGCTGCGGTCTCAAGCAGTACCCTCCAATAGCAGATAGGTGCTGGCTGTCTTTCTTAGTTCTTACTTGACTTGAAATCCAAAAGGAGCAATCCTACGGACAGAATGCTGACATAAAGCAAAACGGTGTAAAGTGACAGCGGATCCAAACCCTGTTCAGCAGTGGGTCTGCCACTCTGCCTAAGTCTGGCAGAGGGAAAGTAAGCCTTTAAAATAGTGTCCTACATCAGACGAAGCTGGTGGGGGTTTAGGATCCAACCTAAGTCCATCAGAACCCCCAAACATCTCGTTTTTGGAATTCACACCAGCCTCGGCTGAGCCAGGATGAGCAAGTTACACTGGCAAATGTTCAGTCGAGCTGGAGATCTGATCAGCTGCATCTAAGGTGATTGTCCTGATGGATCTTGTCATCGGATTGTCCCCAAATAGCCTGTTTTAAATTATTTGTGGATACAGCTGGCAAAATGACCAACCAACTCCTCATTACAGCAGTGGAGTCCAACCTAGAAAAGGTCATATGAAGGGAGAGGCTTGTGAACGTATTGGCTGAAGCCCCGACAGAATGCTGTGGGTCTTGGAAGAGTGTTGGGTGTTTGAAGGCTTTAAAAGGCTCGAATACACAGATAAAGCCAAAATCTGTAGCCTGCTGTGTCCCATTCCTATAAATGGGAATAACCTGGCTTAGATCCAGCAATCCTGGCCACTCTGAGGCTGGAGTTGTGTCTGCCTTGCAACATCACGTCATCCTCAACTTTTTCATTGACAAATTTGTGCTAGCTCCATTCCCTGATTACTTCATCTCTCTTTATGGCGGGATAGTGGTGCCCTCTGGTGCGTATGTGTTGAAATACACCAAACGCTTGTTTCGGAGATCAGCTGCTGCTGCGTAACGTAGTCACTACCGTGCAAGGGAAATGCTGCTTTATTTGTATGCATTTGTAAGATTCTGAAGATTCTGAAGGCCCTGGCAGGCTTTCAGGCTGCCGATAGGGCTGTAGCTCAGTGGTGGACCACATGCTTTCTGTTTGAAAGGTCCCAGGATCAATCCTTAGCATTCCCAGAGATACTGTCTTAGTATTAGGCAGCTTCTTGTGCAGTGGAGGTTTAGTGATTCCCTGAGGTCCAGCTCTCATTCCATACATCACTACTGGGAAAACCATGGCTTTAACTATACGGACCTTTGTTGGCAAGGTGATGTCTCTGCTTTTTAAGACGCTGTCTAGGTTTGCCATCGCCTTTCTCCCAAGGAGCAGGCGTCTTTTAATTTCATGACTGCTGTCACCATCTGCAGTGATCATGGAGCCCAAGAAAGTAAAATCTCTCACTGCCTCCATTTCTTCCCCTTCTATTTGCCAGGAGGTGATGGGCCCAGTGGCCATGATCTTCGTTTTTTTGCGCTCTCCTCTTTCACCCTCATTAAAAGGTTCTTTAATTCCTCCTCACTTTCTGCCATCAAGGTTGTGTCATCTGCATATCTGAGGTTGTTGATATTTCTTCAAATGTAGGGTTATAGAAATGATCAAACAATGGCTCAATTTAAAATATCGTTTCTGACTTCATAAAGCATGATTTATCAAGCTGGGAACAATTCGTCAAGGCCAAGCCCTCCTCTCCTCAAGCACCACTTCAGTGCTATGTGTCTGGCTTGTATTAAGCAAGTGTTACCAATACATACAAACTGGGGCACTCTGGCTTAATTTCAGGAAACAAGTCAAGATTATCCTTGCTTGATAAATGACATTAAGCATTTCCCCGCTTATCATCCTTGCTTGTTAACTGACAATAAGCCGGAATTCCCAGTTTGGATGTAACTGGAACTCTGGCTTCATACAAGCCAGAAACAAACTCACCTAATGAGTTCTGTCAACAGGAACCCTATGCAAGGACTTGCATTTGCACAGTGGGGCTTGCTCTCCTGCCTATTGGGAATGGTAGGGCGGGAGGCAGGAGGAACGTAAGAACATAAGGAGAGTCTGCTAGACCCATCTGGTCCAGCATCCTCTTCTCACAGTTGCCAACCAGATGCCTGTGGGAAACCCAAAAGCCGGGCATGAGACAAATAGCACTCTGCCCTCCTACCCTTTCGAGCAACTGACATTCAGATGATTGTTAGCCCTGACAGTGGAAGTTGCTCCACTGTTAGAATTCCTGCTCCATGATTGCAGTCATGGGATTGTTGTCTATCACAAGACGGTATATCATAGAATCATAGAATCATAGAGTTGGAAGAGACCACAAGGGCCATCGAGTCCAACCCCCTGCCAAGCAGGAAACACCATCAGAGCACTCCTGACATATGGTTGTCAAGCCTCTGCTTAAAGACCTCCAAAGAAGGAGACTCCACCACACTCCTTGGCAGCAAATTCCACTGTCGAACAGCTCTTACTGTCAGGAAGTTCTTCCTAATGTTTAGGTGGAATCTTCTTTCTTGTAGTTTGGATCCATTGCTCCATGTCTGCTTCTCTGGAGCAGCAGAAAACAACCTTTCTCCCTCCTCTATGTGACATCCTTTTATATATTTGAACATGGCTATCATATCACCCCTTAACCTCCTCTTCTCCAGGCTAAACATGCCCAGCTCCCTTAGCCGTTCCTCATAAGGCATCGTTTCCAGGCCTTTGACCATTTTGGTTGCCCTCCTCTGGACACATTCCAGTTTGTCCGTGTCCTTCTTGAACTGTGGTGCCCAGAACTGGACACAGTACTCCAGGTGAGGTCTGACCAGAGCAGAATACAGTGGCACTATTACTTCCCTTGATCTAGATGCTATACTCCTATTGATGCAGCCCAGAATTGCATTGGCTTTTTTAGCTGCCGCGTCACACTGTTGGTTCATGTCAAGTTTGTGGTCAACCAAGACTCCTAGATCCTTTTCACATGTACTGCTCTCAAGCCAGGTGTCATCCATCTTGTATTTGTGCCTCTCATTTTTTTTGCCCAAGTGCAATACTTTACATTTCTCCCTGTTAAAATTCATCTTGTTTGTTTTGGCCTAGTTCTCTAATCTGTCAAGGTCGTTTTGAAGTGTGATCCTGTCCTCTGGGGTGTTAGCCACCCCTCCAATGTTTTGACTCCACAGAGTTGGACATGATGGAGACAGGATGTTTGTGTTACTGTGTTCCGTGAAGTGGGACTATTGTCCTTTGTCCTTTCTGTCTTTGCTGTCTGATGCTAGAGAGAGAGGGAGCCATGTTGCAATGCTGAGTTGCAGAGTTCTGTTACGCAAGCTGCGAAGACTCTGTGGATCCCTAAGTGTGCCAATGTCTGTTGGCATCGGTCGCTGTGATGTTCAGGCAGAGGAAAACTTTTGAAGCTCCCGAAAGATTGACCAGGAGGGAGGGAACATGCCTGTTGGGCATGTATCTCTGCCAGGGTCCTACTCGAGTGTAGGATGAGCTCCTGACAGCTACAACTATATGACATTTAGAAGACATCTGAAGGCAGCCCTGTTTAGGGAAGTTTTTAATGACTGAGGTTTTAGTGTATTTTTAATCTTTTGTTGGAAGCTGCCCAGAGTAGCTGGGGAAACCCAGCCAGATGGGCGGAGTACAAATAAATTATTATTATTGTTGTTGTTGTTGTTGTTGTTGTTGTTTTGTTGTTGTTATGCTGCATGAAGAAGTACTTTCTTTTATCTGTTCTGATGGCTTCATTGGATGTCCACAAGTTCTAGCATTTTGAGGGAGAAATACTTTTCTCTGTCTACTTTCTCTGTGCTGTGCATAATTTTATAAACCTCTGTCATGTCACCTGTTCCTCGTTTTCCCTGAACTAAAAGTCCCAAATGCTGCAACTTTCCCTTACAGGGGAGTTGCTCCACCCCTTGATCATTTTGGTTGCCTTTTTCTGAGAGCAACCAAAGATGGAGCCAGAGCCAATGACAGATGTGGCCAACTGATTCTAAGTGTGACCTCCATCTTTCTCCCTGCTGTGTTCTACAAGGGCTAAACAGATTAAGGAGGGGAAACCAGAACTCATTTCTACTGGTTCCAAGAAGGCAGGCAGGTGGGGACTGGTTATAGACAAACAAAAGTTAGCCAGGGGGTGCCCTGTTTGCCCTAACAGACCAGCCCCCACCTATTTTGTTATTCCCTGCCACCTTGGGTGTCTACAAGAGGGTTGGTTACTTCCCTCTTGATGAGACATAATCCCTAGATTCTCTGCTTTCTTTCTTTTTTTTTTAAGTATGTCTCTAGCCCTTGTAGCATTCAGAGATTAGCAGGGCCAGCCCACTCATGAGACAAGGTGAGGTGACCACCTCGGATGGCAGAATCTACAGGGGCAGCAGGTCCCTATGTAGATATTTACTTCCTCCTTTGTTCTTGATGTAGATCTTCACTCCTGCTTTCATACCCGGCAGGGAGGGGGCACCATTTTGTGATTTGCCTCAGGTACCCAAATGTCTTGGGCTGGCCCTGGAGATAAGGCAAATTTTGCAGACAAGTGTCTCCTCGGCTGCTTTGTGAGGAACTAGACAGCAGAGACATCACCTTGCCAACAAAGGTCCGTATAGTTAAAGCTATGGTTTTCCCAGTAGTGATGTATGGAAGTGAGAGCTGATAAAGCTGATAAAGGCGGCTGTTCACCAAAGAATTGATGCTTTTGAATTCTGGTGCTGGAGGAGCCTCTGGAGAGTCCCGTGGACTGCAAGATCATCAGACCTCTCCATTCTGAAGGAAATCAACCCAGAGTGCTCACTGGAAGGACAGATCCTGAAGCTGAGGCTCCACTACTTTGGCCACCTCATGAGAAGAGAAGACTCCCTGGAAAAGACCCTGATGTTGGGAAAGATGGAGGGCACAAGGAGAAGGGGATGATGGAGGATGAGATGGTTGGACAGTGTTCTCGAAGCTACCAGCATGAGTTTGACCAAACTGCAGGAGGCAGTGGAAGACAGGAGTGCCTGGCGTGCTCTGGTCCATGGGGTCACGAAGAGTCGGACACGACTAAATGACAACAACAAGAAGACAGCTACCACCTTTTCTTTTAATCTTTTTTTTATTAAAGAGTTTCTTGATTTACAAAAGTGTGTGCAATGTCTCTCTCTCGTATATATATATTTTTCCCCATATAACATTTTTACAAATCAGTTTCATTTGTTGAGACATTGAGAAGAAAAGGGGGAAAGGTGGGGTTGGGTGGCGATGTTTCTATTTTACTTATTATATGTAGGGTTTGGTGTCAGCATTGCTTGTGCAGGTTATTTGCTGTCCACTTGTGTTCCTTTGGTGATGAGAGAGGTTGGGGTTGGCCTAGGGTGTGGTTGTTCATTTGTGGTTGGCTGTGGTGATCTTTGTTTTCGTGTGTGAGTGGGGTGGGTGGGTGTTTTGGATCAGAATGCCATATTGATTTGTATGCCGTTGGTGGGTTTTTGTCATTGTCTTGTTGGGCTGTGTATGTGATAAAGGGGAGCCATACCGGGGTGAAGGTGTCTTCTTCTATTTCTGATCTCAGAAGCTAAGCAGGGTCAAGCCTGGCTAGTACTTGGATGGGAGCTCCCACCACTGGTGGTTTTTAACCACTGAATGAAGCCAAAGCAACGGTTGACATTTAGAAAAGCAGATCTAGCCAATTCGATAAAGCGTCTAGAGAAAGACATTCTTGGTTATTTTTTATGACTTTCTACGTTGTTCATTCCTCATGGAAAATTAGTTATTGCCCTACAGGGAGGCAAGGGGACAGGTAACTGGGATTTTACTATAGTGTTGTGATTGGTTAGTGGTGTGCCAACCCAAAAACAAAAGTTAGCAGTCAAGACAGGGGTTCATGTTCTTTCTAACTTAGGTCTCGTTTCATAACCAAAATAATGGTCCCCCTCCCCATCCTCTGAAGTTGGCAAACATTAAAAACAAAACCTATCAATGCCTATGCAGCTAAAATTTGCAGGAAGAAGTATTGTGGCTGAGAGACCATGTTCCCAGAGAATGATGCCTTATACAGGAAAGACTTGCCAATAGCCTAGAAACTGAATGCACTCCATGAATGGTTTTAGCAGAAAGTTTCAGGACACATTTGAGGGCTGTTCATATGCACACAATATTCAGTGCAAGCAACTCTGGTGCTAATGTTTTTAAAATTATATTCCATGTGCAGCTCGTAATGGAGCTTCTGGGTTCTGTTTTAGCCTTCGCAGAAAGGTTACTACTTTGCCAGCATTATTCCATGTTTAGGAAATGCTTTTGAAGTCGTCTTCAGAAGAATATTTAATGCTTATTACATAAGAACTGAATCCAATTAGGAGACGGAGAAAAACAGGCACCGCAGTACAAAGCAGAGGCAGGCACAGATACACAGCGCTTCTCCTTTTATTTTTATTTTTTAACCAATGAAAATGATGCTGGGGTGGTGTGGAGAAGAAAGGTGCACGGCCCAACCTGAGATGTGGTGGTTTCAAAAAATGCAGCATGGGCAAGGAGGCACTGAGCTCTTTTCCCACCTGCAGGAACCTTGGAAGAAAGGGAGTCCGCACCCCTTAGATTGGCCTTGCAGGTCTAAGCGTCACCTCACTCCACCAAAGAGATGATGAGGCAAAAATATTGCTGTTGAAATTTAGGGCACAGAGAGAGGTACCCCTGTTTTCCAGCAGCCATTGTTCTTGTTGTGCCTCAAGGGCAGGACTTTGCTGTGGATGGAAGAGCTGAGCTGGTTTGCTAATGTGCAGAGAGTGAAGGAGACAGCAAAGAGTAATCAAGCATATGTATTTGTTTATATTAGCTTATTTATAGGTCAGCTACTAGCAAAGGTTCCTAGGTGGCTCAGGGTAGAGCAGTTTTCTGCACTGAGAAAAGTTGTTGGCACTCATCTGTCTTGAGAGACAATGGGGTGTGTGTGTGTGAAGTTAAACCACTGTATTAACGGTACCAGCATGAACTCCCTGGGGTGTAATAATAATAATAATAATGGTATCCTGCCCTCCCCGGGCAAGGCCAGGCTCAGAGCGGCTAGCATCATAAAAAGAACACAATATGCATAAAAACAGACATCAGTTAATTAAAATACATCTTAAAATTAATTCAGACAAGTTAAAATCTGGGCAGGTGGCAGTTATCAGGTTGGAACTGAGAGTGGCTGATACTTGCCAGGGCCAACTGTTTCCACTGACCATACACGGACCTGTGAGCGGGTTGGGGGCCTCCTTCCGGCTTGTTTCATACAAGGAAAGTAAATCAAACTGCATCCTGCCCAAAGGCCTGGTGGAACAGCTCTGTCTTGCAGGCCCTGCGGAAAGAAGCCTAGACAGTGTGTATGGAGGTCCTCGGCTGCCAAGATGACAAGACCCACCCCCATTCTCAGCCTCGCTGATGTGGTGCAAAGGAAAGCAGAGCAATGCATTTGGCACCAGCTTGGCTTGGCTGCAGGAGTTGCCAGAAGGTGGCGCACAAGGCGCCACCCAACCATCTTAGGGACTCCGCTCCAGATTTGTGTAGAGATGTCTCCTTAGGGCTTTTCTTCTCCCAAAGATATCCCGCAAGGCAGTGGAGATCAGAGTTTTCCTTCTCCTAGATGGGCTACTGGACCCACCATTGGTCTTGTTTGCTCAGTCCGCTGGAGCCTGGATTCGTGTGCAGGGGGAGTCCCTAACTCACCAAGGTTTTGAGACCCATTGGCTACCCTCACCTGGTTTAGTTGGGGTGTGGCCACTGTCACATGCTGACAGCTTCTAGGAGCCACAGGAGAGAGCTGAAATGAGGAAAGACAGAAGTTTGATCCCATCAACTCAGACAAATGAGAAGCTCCTTAATCTCTGTGTTTGCAAACTGTTGATCCCTCTGACTGATTTGATGCCTGGTCACCGTAATGCATTGAGGGACACGGGTGGCACTGTGGGTTAAACCACAGAGCCTAGGGCTTGCCAATCAGAAGGTTGGGCGTTTGTATCCCTGCGACGGGGTGAGCTCCCATTGCTTGGTCCCTGCTCCTGCCAACTAAGCAGTTTGAAAGCACGCCAGTGCAAGTAGATAAATAGGTACCGCTCCGACGGGAAGGTAAATGGTGTTTCCATGCGCTGCTCTGGTTCGCCAGAAGTGGCTTAGTCATGCTGGTCACATGACCCAGAAGCTGTACGCCAGCTCCTTCGGCCAATAAAGCGAGATGAGCACCGCAACCCCAGAGTCGCCCACGACTGGACCTAATGGTCAGGGGTCCCTTTACCACCGCCATGCATTAGGCTGAACAGAGAACAGCACCCTTTGCCAACACCCTCTGCCAGATGTTTTATTTTGGGCTACGACTCTCATCAGCCCCAGCCAGCATATGGAATCATAGTGTATGTAACATAGATGTTACATGTGTAACGTCTTATCTGATGAAGAGCTATGGAGAACTTGAAAGTTTGAAATGTTTTTGTGACATTTCGGTTCGCCACAATATAGGGATTGATTTGATAGCTGCAGATTTAGGAGTTTCCCTGCTTCTTCTCATGTACCATCAAGGCTCCCTTTACGTTCGAAGAGAACGATGAAATTATGTAAACAAGCCAGCAGATGGCGTTGCATGTACATCTGTCAAAAACCACATGCTTGTCTAAGAGCTGGGCACCAGGTGATCTCTGCTGCAGCAGGTGCTGCAACCTGGATGTGAGTTCACTGAAACTGCTGCATCTGAAATGATTTGAAGTGATACCATCCCATCTGGCTGAAAGCATGAATTGATTGGTTAGGGCAACTAATTCAGGCTGATTCAGTCAACCGTGGATTTAAAAGGCAGCATTTGAACCGGATTTAAAATCAGAGCTGCAGGCCTGTTGCAGCTGGCCTTGTTGGCAACACAGAGAGCACAGTTCAAACATCCAAAGCGCTTTGTGAATGTTATCTCAGTAGCCCAAGAATGGGGAGCCAGCAGTTCTACAAAGATCGTTGGATTCCAGCCCCCATCAGCCCAAGCCAGTATGGCCAATGGTTGGGCTATGTAGGGAGTTGTCCTCCAGCAACAAACTGCAGCCCTTTTTCCCCCCTGCTCCTACTGCAAGGTAAACCAACACTATTTTTGTGAACCGTCCTGCGATCTTCGGAGGAAGGGCAGTTACACAAATTAAATTAATCAATAAAAATAATAATCCATAAAAATAATAATCCATCTTGGGCTCCATGATCACTGCAGATGGTGACAGCAGTCACGAAATTGAAAGACTCCTTCTCCTTGGGAGAAAGGCAATGGCAAACCTAGACAGCATCTTAAAAAGCAGAGACATCACCTTGCCAACAAAGGTCCGTATAGTTAAAGCTGTGGTTTTCCCAGTAGTGATGTATGGAAGTGAGAGCTGGACCATAAAGAAGGCTGATCGCCGAAGAATTGATGCTTTTGAATTATGGTGCTGGAGGAGACTCTTGAGAGTCCCGTGGACTGCAAGAAGATCAAACCGATCCATTCTTAAGGAAATCAGCCCGGAGTGCTCACTGGAAGGACAGATCGTGAAGCTGAGACTCCAATACTTTGGCCACCTCATGAGAAGAGAAGACTCCCTGGAAAAGACCCTGATGTTGGGAAAGATTGAAGGCACAAGAAGAAGAGGACGAGATGGTTGGACAGTGTTCTCGAAGCTACCAACATGGAGTTTGACCAAACTGTGGGAGGCAGTGGAAGATAGGAGTGCCTGGCGTGCTCTGGTCTGTGGGGTCACAAAGAGTCGGACACGACTAAACGACTAAACAACAACAAAATCAGGTAATGTGCATGGAGTGAAGACATGCCCTATCCCTCCCTGGTAGAGGAAGCTGAATAATCTAAGCACTTGAGCCACGAGTGTGAGAAAGATGTGTTATTAATATTACAGTTGTTGTATATGGGATTATTCTTATGACCAAAATGTAATTGAAACTAATAAGATTTTGGAACACAGAATTAAAGAAAATCATCAAATCTAGCACACATGAGACCACTTTAAATTATATAATTCCATATTTGAAGGATTGGTATTAATAATTGTATTATAAATTGGTATTGTTATAATGAGGCTGTTATTGGACTGTAATAGAAAACTAACACAGTGGTACCTCGGGTTAAAGACGCTTCAGGTTACAGATTCCACTAACCCTGAAATAGTACCTTGGGTTCAGGATGAGAACAAAAATTGTGCGGCGGCAGCGGGAGGCCCCATTAGCTAAAGTGGTACCTCAGGTTAAGAACAGTTTCAGGTTAAGAACAGACCTCCAGAACAAATTAAGTTCTTAACCCGAGGTACCACTGTATAATTTAAAATAAATAAACTCTCCCCCCATGTGTCATAGCAGCAGGGATGCAAAGAATCAGGAGATCAGAGATCTCCCACAACACATGCAGTCCGATCTTCAGCTTCATGGCCAGGTGGGGATTTGAACCATCATTGTCAGCCACTCCCAGCCCCCTGCTTCCCAGCCTATAGATCTGAGACTGCAAATGCTATGACAGGAGATACTTCTGAATTCTCTCCACCGTTGCAGAGGAAGTTTTGCAGAATCCAGGAGAAGAGTCACCTGAAGGTGCTTTTTAGCTGAGCTCCACAAGGAAGCCTTCAAATCAAGGCTCTTGCAGCAGAATGGCCCAGGAGGAAAGGCAGTTTAAAAAGAGAGAAAAAAATCCTTCTCTGTGACTGAGGTTTCCTTTAAGCCCTTATAAAACTTTAAATATGATTAATAAGTAACCGGGCTTGTCAAGCGCCAGCTCTGCTCTGACCCTTCTGTGAACTTTTTCTCTGCGCTTCTCACAGCGGTTTATTTAAAGGTGCACAGCTGTTAAGTAGCAGGGAAAATGAGCATTTCTGAGAAGTCTTCTTGATAAGCCACACGGTGCAAGGATAGACGTATATTTTTAAATGCATATATCCATGCATTTAACTCGGCTTTTAGGTGTGAAATCGGCTGAAGCTTGAGCTCTGGGCTTGGATACCTTTAAGTCAGTCTTCCCCAACCTGGTGCCCTCCATATCTTGTTGGACTGCAGATCCCATCGGCAACATGCCCAGTGGTCAGAGAGATTATGGGAGTTGTTGACCAACAGCATTGGGTTGACCAACGTCTTGGGTAGAAAAATGTGAGTGAACTCACATTGGTGTGTTCCGCACCAGGGGCATGGATCTGCTGGGCTGTGGACCAGATACGGCCCCAGAGACTTTCCTCTCCATCCCACAGTGACTGAGAGTCACTATCGCCGTATTTTGGGATGGGAGCATGACCAAATGAGTGGCGGAGGCATGGTGCATATTTCCTTTTCAAAAGAGAGACGTGGTAGTATATTATTATTATTATTATTATTATTATTATTATTATTATTATTACTATTATCTATCAGCATTTTGTTGTTGATTTCTCTTTTTAAATACCACATTTTTGTATGCAGTCTTGACTAATACACACATTCTGGCAAGCAATTTCCCCGAATATAATGCAGCTTCGTATGTTATTTCCACACATATATGCATTTTTATGTACAATTTCCCCCAGTTATGTGGATTGTTGCACACAGTGAATGGTTGGAGAACAGCATCACAAGATTTGGAAAACAAAGAATTTCATTGGATAGCGGTTCTTTGGTTTGTGTACTTGTTTGAGAATGCATATTAGGTAGTTTCTCATTAAAATGCAAACAAAGTAACATTTCTCCCCCATCTCTAATAGTATGCAAAGCTAGTCAAGTTATTTTGCACCTCAGACAGGAAATCTCACAAAATAATAATTGTATTATTATTATTATTATTATTATTATTATTATTATTGAAACCATTATATTTCCTAGATTCTCCTAGGATCTAACCCCTTTCCCCCCACAAATCACTCAAAAAAAGCAGAGGGGTAAACCTCTGCACTGTCTCTTCAGTGAGCACATACTTTAGAGATCTCTCTGAACTGCACAGTAATGTGCTCTGAGCAACGCATCTGACAACCAGGGAAAGAACAGAGCAGAAAACCCCATGGCAACCCACCAAGGACCGTGCTAATGCAACATAACCTACTTTTTTTGCTGGGGAATACTGTGAGTTACGATAGCAACAGCGTACAGTCATATTTGCAAGCTCTGGATCTGCCATAGGAAATCAAGCTAATGCAAATGAACTGTGCCTGCCCTATCCCCGCTCTTGTTTAATACCGCCAATTTAATATGGTAGAATGAAGGCCAATTCAGGGGCTGCTTACACAATCAACAAGTGTGCAGTTGCGACAGAAAAAGCAGTGGAGAATGCCGTGCATATGGACCCCAGCCGCGTGTGCATCTCTTCTCATCTGCAAGATCTGGGCTTGGGTGCTCCTTTGGCAAAGCACCCTCAGAAATGTTGCTTTTGCGTTAATGTGTCACAAAATCAAATGGCAGTGGGTGCTCACCTAATCCACTTGGTACTGGCTGCATCAACACATGGAAAGACTTTTCCTGCCGTTTTCGCATGCCCAGATGGCTGCATGTGTTACAACACTAATATCCCGTCTTTCCTGCCCATGGCAGCTCACAACAAATTTCAAAAAGTAGCCACCATCACAACAAACCAGCTTAGAAGATCAAGAGGCAGGAGAGAGAGAAATAGATATCACTACCGTAAAACTCATCTCCGGGGAGTCAATTAAAATAATTGGCTCGACAGGGCAAACACCTGTCAAAAACAGGAGTTCCAGAGATCCAGCACTGCCACCAAGAAAATTCTCTCATGTTTCCTAGCCAGCCTCTTTTCAAACATTGGAAGGATATGCTGGAGGGCCTCCCCATCAGAACCTAATGAGCAGGCAGTCTGTTATGAGAGGTGAGAGTGAATAACCAGCAGCCCAATCGGTTTTGAGCAATGGCACAGTTCCAAGGCAAGGCTTCAGTAGTACCCTGGACAGCTCCATGCAGGGCTTAGGGAGGAGACTCTCTAAGAAGAGCAAAACTCGGATGTTGCTTTAGCAGCAGTCATTCCCAGACTGAGCCTTAAGTAGGAACTTGGGTCTATCTCATTTGCTCCTTCAGCCTCTGCATATGTAGGGAGCAGTCTGCTGTGCTTTCCTTTGGGAGGAAAGGCAAGATATAAATTTAATAAATAATAAGTCCTCTGACAAGAGTAGGGGAGACTTGCTTCCCACTAGGTCCTCTGCGCTGGAGTCCTCTGTGGAGTCCAAGGAGGGCAACGCGATAATTCTTGCACCAGAGAGGCACTGGCTCCTCTTGCACAATTGCTTTTGAATGGTTATGTTCATCTGAGGACAGTTCCTTCCACCACTTTGAAATCCCCAGACTCATCCCTTGAAGGAGCAGAGTTTGAGCCCAGGTCATGACATCTGCAACTGTGTAGCGTGCAGTTATGCAGATTACACGGATCCTCAGCAAAGTGTTCTAGTTCCAGTTCTAGAAAACTTCTGCCTCTCAGTTGGAATCAGATGCCCTTTCTGAAGGCTGTGCCAAGGTACACTGTCCCCCATGCCTCACGGGATGTTATTTTCATGCAATATGTGCGGCAGCACTGGGGTTGTGAAGATACAGTGGTACCTTGGTTCTCAAACACATTGGTACTCAAACAACTCGGAACCCAAACACTGCAAATCTGGAAGTAAATGTTCCGGTTTGCGAACTTTTTTCGGAAGCCAAACTTGCTCCGTTTTGAGTGTTACACTTTTGACTTGAGTGGCACACTTCCGTTTTGAGTGTTACGCTGAGGTCTGTCTGTTTTTGCTATTTAGTTTTTGCGGCTCTTTTGTTTTTTGTTTTTGTGACTGTGTGGAACCCAGTTCGGCTACTGATGGATTGATTGTGTGACTGCAGTACATTGTTTATTGCTTTCATTTTATGGATCAATGGTCTCGTTATATAGTAAAATTCAGGTTCAATTGCTGTTTTTGGGGTTGTTTTTAAAAGTCTGCAAGGGATTAATCCATTTTGCATTACTTTCTATGGGAAAGCACACCTTGGTTTTGGAACGCTTTGGTTTTGGAACGGTCTTCCGGAACAGATTAAGTTTGAGAACCAAGGTACCACTGTACTAAGCAAGAGCATCACCTCTAAGCGTCTTCACTAGTATAATCTCAACTAAACCCTTACATAGCAGGGCCATCTGCTTACAGCCCAAATCCCATCCATCAGCTAAACAAGGAGAACCTGGCTAAGATTCTTAAATGCTGGTGCCTCTCTTTGTGCCCTAGTAATACTTTCTGCCACCTCAGGAAGAGGATATAAATGTGAGTGATGGGGTTATTGGTGACTGGTGCGCTGACAGGGAAGAGGACATAGCATCCAGATAACTGGCCGATGAAGTAGAGCTGAATATGGAGGCTTATTCCTCATGGTGGCTTGCTTCCTAACATGCCTATCCACTTTAAGATCACCACCTGCAATATCTGAGGATTTGGCAATGACAACTGAGTAGCACTTTGGAAGGCTCTTTGCCCACAAAGGACCTGAGCTGTGTAAGTGCACTGCAAAGTACTTTGCAAAGTTCACATTAGGAATGTAGGAACATTGGAACCTGCCTTGTACTGAGGAAGACCATCTAAGCCCAATATTTCCTACACTGAATGCCAGTGGCTCTCCGGGTTTCTGGCAGCCCTTCCTGCAGATGCCAAGGATTGAACTTGAGAACTTCTGCATGCAAAGGAAAGCTCTACCACTGAGCTTCTTCCCATTACAAACAGCTGAAGAATAGAAAACTGAGATAACTGTCTCCGATTCCTGATCCTCATTTGTCTTTCTGTTCCGAAGCCTATGCCAGTTGATTCAATGAAAGCTTAAAACCCCAGCAAATACCGGTGGACGTAAAGATTTGCAGCTAGGGGGCCACTAAGCAGAAAATTTACAGCGTGCAAGAGAATTTAGGAAAGACCACATCAGTTAAAGCAACATTTCTTCTAGGTAACCATCCTTCCTTCCACAAGCAATTAGCCACATCTTACAGAGAAGTTCAGAAGCCGGTTGAAATGGCAAGGCGTCGTCTTGTGTATTTATAGGGTCTTTTTAGAAAACTGTTTATGCCAGTGGACTTTGCAATAGCCCGTGGCAACGAATTCCAAGGGCCGATTACATTTTATGCAAGGCTCTTTTCCGGTCTATTTCTCGCACATGTTGGCTCATGATAAAACATTAAAATAACATGATACTAATCGTTCCGTGGGCTGGATTAATGAGCCTCAACCCCACCACCTGAGCAGCGAGCGGAATTTTCTCTGTCGGTCCTGAACAGTGTTTTGCTTGCCTTCAGACACTCTGTCTCGTTAGGTCAATTTCAGCCATGATTTGTCAAGCATTATTAAGCCATCAGTCCAATCAGGTCTCGATGTCAACTACAGTGATTACTTCACAGCAGTTGAGCATTCTGAGACAGCTCCCTTCCTTTATCTTGAAGAGCGCAAGAGGAGTCCAGCGAAATAGAGACAAAAGTGTACTTTTTGAAGCAGTGGCTAGGTGCCTCTGGACTCTCACAAGCAGGCTCTGAAGGTGATAACCTACTTTTTCCTCTTCCTTGAATCTGTAGCAGGAATAGCCTTCCTCTGAACCTGAATATTCCATTTTTAGCCACCATGACAAACCTCTGCTTTCTTCCTGCATTTATATGCTGCCTATCCACCAAAGACCTCGGACCAGTTTGCAGTTTTAAAACAACAGCTTACAAATGATACAAAGAGATGATTAGAAAAACATGCTGCAAATGATACAAAAGGAAAAAGGAGCCTGGAGGGAAGAGGAAAAAACAAGCATCTGATGGCGATTGTATTTACAAATACATTTCAACCCCCCCCCCCTTTGTTGACTGAGGTCCAGTTCCAAGGGCCTTCTGGGGGTTCCCTCACTGCAAGAAGTGAGGTTACAGGGAACCAGGCAGAGGGGCTTATCGGTAGTGGTACCCGCCCTGTGAAACACCCTCCCATCAGATATTAAGGAAATAAACAACTTTTTGGCTTTTAGAAGACATCTGGAGGCAGCCCTTCAGTTTTTAATGTTTGATCTTTTATCATGTTTTTATAATAATAATAATTTATTATTTATACCCCGCCCATCTGGCTGAGTCTCCCCAGCCACTCTGGGCGGCTCCCAATCAAGTGTTTAAAAACAATACATCAATATTAATATTAATATTGATGTATTGTTTTAATATTAATATTGATGTATTGTTATACCCCTCCCCTCCCAATACACCAACACCAGATGGGAGGGGTATAAACAACAAAAACAACAACAACTTCTAGATAAATTGCAGTGATTCTAATGATGGGAGGGTGAATCTGCAGCTCTGCCCCACATTCGCTGCTACTGGCAGGACAGAGATGGGGAAATTTGGAGAGGGGTGAAGCTAAGTGGTAGAGCAGCTGCTTTGAATGCAGAAGGTCCCAGGTTCAATCCTGAGCACGTCCAGGTAGAGTGATTCCCTACCTGAAACCATAGAGAGCCTCTGCCAGTCAGTGTAGAAAGTACTGAACTAGCTGGACCCAATGATCTGACTCGGTATAAGGCAGCTTCCGATATATTTGCACGAGGTGAAGATCATTTCAGTGGGAAGGGTTATAGCTCAGTGGTAGAACATCTGCCTGGCATGCCAAAGGCCTCAGGTTCAATCCCCCAGCAGTGCAGACAGTATGACTGTAGACTAATGGGTCCTATGTCCCTAAATTCTCAGTATGATGAGATGGCATTACATCATACAGTTCATTTCATTTATTTATTTTTTAATATAATTTTTATTAGTTTTTTTTAAACATATCATTTTCAACAGTAATTAAACATACATTTACATCTTATTCAAATTTTTGACTTCCATCAAACCTGTCTGAAAATTTTCCAGTCTAATCTCTCAGTATGCATTTCTTATCTTCCCTATTACATTTCAAACTCATAACCAATATCTCTATCTTTTTCTACTTTGTAACACTTCGTATATTTCTCCTTACAAAACTTCTTGTAGTCCTACTAGCGTAATTTGCTGATTACAGTTCATTTCATTTTCACTTCCTTATTTATTTATTTTATTTGCTCAACACACAACAACAAAGGACAAGATAAACCATAATGAAAGTACCATCAGTCACACCTTACATAGAGAATTAATATACGTTTCATAATCCTTAAACTGTAATGGCCTCTTCTTTATAAACCCGACTTCCCATCTACTCCATAAATCAAATTACCATTCTTTACTGCCTATACATGTTGTTACTGTCATCTCAAATCACGTTCAAAATATGTTTAATCGTATAACAAGTGAACGATATTGCTGGAGTTATTCAAATGCCGCTACGGATTTTAGATCAGTATTATTAATTTTCAATTATATTTTAAATACTTCCCATTTTGAATTATCTAATTCAGCATAATCATCATTTTTTGGACCCACTCTTGTCTTGAGGGAACTTTTCTACTTTTCCACATTTAGCTATAAGAACCCTCTCTGCCACCGTTGTGTAGAGAAAAATATCATTAATTTTTTGGGGGAAATCTGTATCAATAATACCCAGTAAATATGCCTCTGGCATCATACAGTTCATTTCAATCTTCATGATCAGGGATGGTTTGGGGCTTGGACGGAAGCAAGAGCTTGTAATGTGAATTCTCCCCACTTGAAAAAGGATGGCCAAATTTAGGGTTGGGTACAGCCCCTCTTCAGCCGGGCCTCAAACTAAACCCCAGAGATTCTCAGGGAAAGGCCTGGAAGGTGGGGCGGGGGGCTAATAAGTGGGTGTGTGGGTGGGGAATCTAGTGAGAAATGCTCCTGCAAATTGCCTCTGCCCAATTTTCAGCAATTTCCCTGGCCACTGCAGCTGCCTCCTGCATTCCAGGTCTTGCTTTAGGGTTTCCCCTGCCCTCGGCAGAAGCTGTGCAGAGGGTGTGTGTGTGTGTGTGCAGGAATAGGAAAGAGCCATCGCATGAGCTCACATCACTTTCAAGACAACCTATATTTATAGGTTTCTTCTCAGGCTTTCAGTGGTTCCCAAGAAGTCTCACAAAGTAAATAAAAGCAAACCAAATCTGAGAATACGAAGGGTTGTTTCCAATTATGTCCTATTCAGAGTAGATCCATTGAAATTATGTTGGTTTTATATATATATAATTTGGTTTAAAAGCATAAAGGGAGAATTCTCTGGGTGCTTAGATCTAGGTTTGGGGCAAGTGCTCTTTCTGGAGAGAGACGCAAAGTAAAGCATGGAAATATTGGCTGTTAGACCTTTAAAGTAAGTTCTTTCCAAAGTTTCCCACTTCCCTTCACATAGAAGGAGACCATTCATTTGGTAAGTTTAAAATGGTTTACTTAAAATCTCTTCAAAGGTCAGATTCATGTGCTTTTCCATACAGCAGCAACAATTCCCAGAAGTCCCTGGGAAGAGAGATTGACTGGTAAACCAATCTGAAAATTGTAGCTCTGGGAGGGCAATAGGGGTTTTCTAACAACTCTCAGCAACCTTAAGAAACTGCAGCTCCCATAATTCTTTGGAGAAACCATGACTTTAAAGTGGTATAGCCATGGCTTTCCCAGTAGTGATATATGGAAGTGATCGCTGGACCATAAAGAAGGCTGATCGCCGAAGAATTGATGCTTTTGAATTATGGTGCTGGAGGAGACTCTTGAGAGTCCCATGGACTGCAAAAAGATCAAACCTATTCATTCTTAAGGAAATCAGCCCTGAGTGCTCACTGGAAGGGCAGATCGTGAAGCTGAGGCTCCAATTCTTTGGCCACCTCATGAGAAGAGAAGACTCCCTGGAAAAGACCCTGATGTTAAGAAAGATGGAGGGCACAAGGAGAAGGGGACGACAGAGGACGAGATGGTTGGACGGTGTTCTCGAAGCTACCAACATGAGTTTGACCAAACTGCGGGAGGCAGTGGAAGACCGGAGTGCCTGGCGTGCTCTGATCCATGGGGTCACAAAGAGTCGGACACAACTAAATGACTAAACAACAACAACATGTATGGTGTGAATGTGGTGCTCCTAATTGATGGTATGTTGAGCAGGTCTTCTCTAGCAAATCTGAAGACTGAGAAGGTGAGGTCTCAAAAAAAGTTCTGATTAAAGGAGATTTGGAAAGAATCTTCATAAATGCACAATTGCTTCCTTTCAACTGACATCAGTCTTAGTACCCAAACAGAGCAGGAAAGGTAGCTTACCTGTGTTTTGAAGAAAGCTACAAACATGCTATTTGTGGATAAGATGAAGGCAGAATTGGGGGGGTGATACAGTTGGAGACAGACAGCTCACAGTTAAGTTCATCTGTGCAAGATAATGCATTCTTTGTTGACCCAAATCCTAATCCAAAGGGAATTAGCCTTACATAAGCAACCAGTGGAGCAAAAGAGGCTATTTGCTCCAGTCTGTTAAAGTACATCCCATTCAAAAAACATGTCCCTGGGTCAGAATTTAATTGCTTTCTGAAAAACCACTACATTGCATGGAGTTGCCCTGTAGGCAATTCCAAACATGTCATTCTTCAAAAGGGGAAAATAAAAGTGGTGGTGTGGAGAAAAGTCTCTGCTTGGAATGTCTTTTTCTGTACTGTGTGTGACCTCACACCTGCTTAATCTATGCTCTCTACAAGCCCTTGGAAAACATATGGAAACTTCAACTGGTACACAATAGTTGCACCAGGCAGCTGGTTGAAGTGGGTCATTCAGAGCACATTATACCAATCTGACTTTATTTGCAATGATCTTCTGTTTGGTTCAAGGCTCAATTGAAAGTGCTGGTTTTAGCCTTTGTTGTTGTTTAGTCATTTAGTTGTGTCCGACTCTTTGTGACCCCATGGACCAGAGCACGCCAGGCACTCCTGTCTTCCCCTGCCTTCTGCAGTTTGGTCAAACCCATGTTCGTAGCTTCGAGAACACTGTTCAACCATCTCGTCCTCTGTCGTCCCCTTATCATTGTGCCCTCAATCTTTCCCAGCATCAGGGTCTTTTCCAGGGAGTCTTCTCTTCTCATGAGGTGGCCAAAGTATTGGAGTCTCAGCTTCAGGATCTGTCCTTCCAGTGAGCACTCAGGGCTGATTTCCTTCAGAATGGATAGGTTTGATCTTCTTGCAGTCCATGGGACTCTCAAGAGTCTCCTCCAGCACCATAATTCAAAAGCATCAATTCTCGGCGATCAGCCTTCTTTATGGTCCAGCTCTCACTTCCATACAGAAGAAACATTCCATGACCTACACCAGAGGTAGTAACCTTCCCCTAACAACCAATACACCCTCGCGGGGGGGGGGTAGTGAGCTACTGTGGTGTAGTGGTTCAGAGCAGTGGACTCGTAATCTGGTGAACCGGGTTCACTTCCCCGCTCCTCTACATGCAGCTGCTGGGTGACCTTGGGCTAGTCACACTTCTTTGAAGTCTCTCAGCCTCACTCACCTCACAGGGTGTTTGTTGTGGGGCAGGAAGGGAAAGGAGATTGTTAGCTACTTTGAGACTCCTTCGGGTAGTGATAAAGCGGGATATCAAATCCAAACTCTTCTTCTTCTCTTCTTCCCCCATCTGCAATACAGAACACACACACCAATCTATAATTAACTGTACAATGACTCTTTCTTTCTTTCTTTCTTTCTTTCTTTCTTTCTTTCTGTTGGTCAGACGGATATTCTGTTGAAGCTATCGTAGGGAAAGGGATGCATGCAACAGAAGCCGCAACAGCGTCCTTTCTTTTTAATATTATACAGCCCCCAGCACGGAAGAATGCAACTTCTCCTTGTGCTTCAGGGTTTATGTAGGGCTCGTCTGTGTCCCATTTCTTTCTTTGTAGAATCACAGCAGTTATGTCAATTCCCATCTTTCGTTCGTATAGGATTCCTTCATTCTGGATGAACAGAGAATGCCTTGAAGACTGACATTAAAGAGAGATGACCTCACCCACTGCTAACATAGAGACTCAGTATAGCTGAAAACTGCCGAGCGTTTCACGGTTAGCTCATCTGCTGCACAGGGTTAGCAAGGATTCCATTAACAGAGGGTAAAAAAAACCGGATTCATGCCCAGATTTCCAATTAGGATTTCCCCTGCAAATTGAAAAACAAAAAGTCATGTGTTTGCAAACCTATGCCTCTTGTAGCTTACCAAGCACAAATGCACCCCTTAGCCATGTATTGTGGCCAGACATTAATTTAGCAGCCGCAGCTGAGTGACACCATTGAATACAACCCATTTTTTTGGGGGGGGGGAGAAGAACGCCAAGATCATTTTATAGCGATGGTGCCTTTTGGCACTACCAAAAAATGCTTGTCAGAAATGACGACTAGCTTAATCTCAGCCCCCTATTTTCACTAAGATCCCCTTCTCTTAATGAGACCGGTGCACCCCAGCCTTTTGAAATCATGTATCACCGATACTGTTGAGAAAACTGTGGCTTTGCTAACATAGGTTTAGATGCTTACATTGGATGCCCTGCGGGGGCCATTGCATTTCTTGGCACCAGCTCCCGCTGGAGCAGTTCCAAATGATGTTTATGTTTCTAAAATATTTGAGGCTGAAGGCATTAATCACACGAGCCATTAATCAATTAGTACATTTGTCACGAAATTAAAACTCGATCGTAATTCAGAGCGGCCTCTGCTGAATGGAAGTTCAAGTATAGGCATCACTCTTTATTAGAGCAATGGGACCAATCTAAACGAAACCGGGAGTGTGGTGGGGAAGATGCTTCAATGTACAAAATGTTCCTAGATCAAGAGATTCTTTGTGGGATACACACTGACTGCAGGATCCATCAGAACTAACAAAACGGGTGCCCCATGCCTGGGGACTGACAGACAAAAAGGAACAGCCATACAGCTCTCAGGAGCTTCTGAGACCGATAGTGTTGAGATCTGTGTGTGTCTCCCCCCCCCCAAAAAAAACTACCATTTGCAACATCTACATAGTGTTACACACCACCCCCAGTCCCTGCTGAGTGGTAGCAAGATTTCAGGCGCTCGCCCAAGATTGTGTTTCCGTTGGGAAATCAAGGCACAGCGGAGACTAGCGTCTTTAAGAAACATGGTTTATTTTGCACATATTTACACCTGGAGCCTTCAAGAGCATCTCTCGTTGCTCCTCTCATAGCTTCAGCGAGCTTGGGTCCAAAATAGCAGCCAGTCACGGCCCCCGGTCTCTCGGTGCAGCCTTCTCCAGCCAGCGCCACATGGAGTTCTCCCTACTACTTCCTTCTTGTTTACAAAGAGAAAAGGGGGGAAATAAAAGGAAAAAAAGGAAAGGGAAAGAAGATGAAGAAGAAAGGAACTTTTTTCACCCTTCTATTTTTTTTTTTTAATTATTCATTTTCACTTTTAACATTTATCATAATCATAATCCTTTTACAAATAGGATTCTCAAAAAAACCCAAACTTCCTTCCACTCCTCCATGGTTTCCCCGGATATTATTTTCAAACTGCATCCTATCATATTCTCCATATTTTCTTAAAACTCAATTTTTATCATAGTTCTCACTTTGTTGCAAGTGTTTTTAAAATCCTGCCAGTGTTTTCAGTTGTTTACATCGTTCTTTCAAGTAACTTAAAAAAACCACCCCATTCTTTATTAAATTTATTGTCCTCTTGATCTCTGATTTTCCCAGTCGTTTTTGCCCATTCGGCATAGTCCACCATCTTTATCAGCCATTCTTCTTTTGTAGGTAATTTGTCCTCCTTCCATCTTTGGGCAAGTAGCATCCATGCAGCAGTTGTAGTGTACATAAATAGTCTCCTCTGATCCTTAGATATTTCTGGACCTAAAATTCCTAGTAAGAAAACTTCAGGGGTTTTTTTTTACAAAAGTTATTTTAAACATTTTTTTCAACTCATTATAAATCATTTCCCAATCTACTTTTGTTTTGTTTTTCACCCTCCTATCTTAATCTTCAATTCACATACGGAGATGTGAGTCTTCCCAGCTCTCACCTGGGATAGCTTCCACCTTTCTCAGCCTTTCTCACCCTGTGAAAAAACACTCCAGCCTGTCACCCACACGGGTCCCTTCCAAATTTAAGAATGTTCTGATGCTTCCAAAAACCAACCCGGCAGGTGAGCCCACCAACATCTCCCTTATTGTTTGGGCACTACTGGAATCGGCGTTACCCCTTAAGAAACTCACTTTACTTATTTAAGGTCCAAAGCACTATGCATTTCATGTGCATGCATCTCAGAAAGCAGCACCCTAAATATCAGTGCAACTGTCAGACTCGATGGCCATCTGTTTGAGTTGCTCAAATACCGTATCTAAAAATACCCTTAAAAGCTGTGCATTGAGAGAGGCAAGAAACTCGATGCAGGACCAAATGAAAAGGAAGAATGTCAGAGCCTTGGGGGATAAGTACAGCGGGGATGGGCAGAGGGAGAGGAGAGGCGTGTATAGCCATAGACGAGCGATTCTCAAAGAAACGCCGATCTTCCCTTTTCTTCCTTGCAGAGAATATCCACACTTGTTGCTCTGTGATTGAAACGATGCAGATGAGAACAGGGCCAAAACAGTTAAAATGGCAGCCCAACAGGCATAATGGCACCCATGATATGGTAACAGCTGGAGTCCTCTGTGGAGTCCAAGGAGAGCGACACAATAATTCTTGCACCAGAGAGGTACTGGCTCCTCTTGCACAATTGCTTTTGAATGCTTATGTTCATCTGAGGACAGTTCCCTCTACCACTTTGAAATCCCCAGACTCATCCCTTGAAGGAGCAGAGTTTGAGCCCAGGTCATGACATCTGCAACTGTGTAGCGTGCAGTTATGCAGATTACAAGGATCCTCAGCAAAGTGTTCTAGTTCCAGCGCCGTAGTTCCAGTTCTAGAAAACTCGCTGCCTCTCAGTTGGAATCAAATGCCCTTTCTGAAGGCTGTGCCAAGGTACACTGTCCCCCATGCCTCACGGGATGTGAGGTGTGTATAGCCATAGACAAGCGATTCTCAAAGAAACGCTGATCTTCCCTTTTCTTCCTTAAAGTGGTTCTCCACACATGTTCCTCTGTGATTGAAACAATGCAGATGAGAACGGGGCCAAAACAGTTAAAATGGCAGCCCAACAGGCAAAATGGCACCCATGATATGGTAACATCGAGGAAGGGCCTCTGGGGAAACGGCAAGGAGAAACATGGAACCTGGGTTTTAAAAACAGAATCATAGAATTGTAGACTTGGAAGGGACCCCATGGGTCATCTAGTCCAACCCTCTGCAATGCAGGAATCTCAACTAAAGCATCTGAAATATACTCAGAGTCGCAAAGTGATTTCATGCTCTTTATTCAGCTCATAGTGGTGAGGAGGAATGAATGAATGTCCCCTCAAAGTATCTGCTTTATATACATTATTTACACAATGGGCTGCACATGATTGGCTAATTCTGGAATTCTACTGTAAGCCAATCAGGTTGTGGATTCACTTATATCTGGAGCATGATTGGGTGGTTCCTGCCAACCAATCATACTGCTGCATTGTTCTAAGACCAATCAGACTGCTGCATTCTGAATCCTATTGTTCTAGGACCAATCAGACTGCTGCAATTTGGATCCTATTGTTCTAGGACCAATCAGACTGCTGCAGTTTGGATCCTATTCAACTCAGTACATAACAGCATCCATGACAGAAGGCCATCCAACCTCTGCTTAAAAACCTCCAAGGAAGGAGAGTCCACCACCTCCTGAGAGAACCCACTCTACTGTTGAACAGCTCTTCATGTCAGAAAGTTCTTCCTGATGTTTGGTCAGAATCTCAGGCGACACCGCGATTCTTCAAACAGCTCTTGTTTATTCGCAGACCCAGAACAGAACTGAACTGAAGAGTTCAGCCAGCCTGTTTATATAGAGCTCCACTAGAACGCAACAGTAACCATTTTCTGTAACTATCCAATCACTGAACGTCACTTTTGATCCTTTATTTGCATATGTGGACCTGAGTGAAAACTATCTACAGTATCCCCCTGCTGGCCCAGGGTGAGAACCTCCCCACCAAGATAAGGCGTTAGTTACAATCGTAATGGTTTCCTTATATACAGCACTACACGTAATGGTTCAATTAGGCACAAAAGCATATTGGTTACATTTCACCTACTTCCATTAGACCGACAGTATTACATGTCCAACAACATTGTCCTTTAAATAAGTTGGGTGCTTGGAAACTCTGCCAGACCCCTGGGGACTGGTACCCAGGTCCGGGGGGCCGCCCAATTCTTGCTGAGGCTGTGGCGCGACCCTAGGTGGTGTTGAAACCAAGTCCCCTGGATCTGCTGCTGTGGGTGGAACCTCCGCAAGTGGAGTTGGCGGAATGTCAGGCACGGCAGTGGTCTGAGTCTGTGGGAAGTCCGGCAGACCCTCTGAAGTGGCTTGGTTCAGCTCCACGCCTGCAGTTTGTGAGATAGGTGTAGGTGGAGCCTCGCCATCGGTAAGTGTCTGTTCCGAAGCCACGACCTAACTTGAATCCCTTGGTTCGGGTCCTAGCCTCTAGAGCACGGGAAAACAAGCTTGCTCCATCTCCCATATGACTGCCCTTTAAGATATTTGAAGATGGCTAACATAAGTCTTCTCAGTCCCCTCTTTTCCAGACTAAACATACTCAACTCCTTTAGGCTTGGTTTTCCGACCCTTTATCATCTTGGTTGCCCTTCTCTGCACACTTTCCAGCTTGCCAATGTCTTTCTTAAATTGTGGTGCCCAGAACTGGACACAATATTCCAGGTGGTTTGACCAAGGCAGAATAGAGCGGAACTATAACTTCTCTTGCTCTGGACACTAGACTTCTGTTGATGCAGCCTAGAATAGCATTAGCTTTCTTCTTTGCTGCTGCAAATAGGTTTGGAGTTTGGAGGCTGCCAAGGGAGTCATATTCAGCCAGGCCTGAAAGCATGGGCCCATGGATTCATTTGCTAGAAGTAGTGACTGGAAGAGGATCTGGGGTGCTAGTTGGAGATCAGGAACTGGGCACTTGTGGTCCTCCACATGTTGTTGGACTACACTCGCAGCTTCCCTGGCGATTGGCCATGCTGGCTCAGGGGAAGTGATGGGAGATTTAGTCCAGCAACATCTGAAGGGGTCCTCACCCCCGAACTTCAGATTTGGGCATAAGTTTAGGACTAAGGGAGCAATCTTATGGCAAGATTTTCAGGGATGAGGAGCTTAGGATTCAATGGATCTCCAGCTCAGCTAGGAGGTTCATGGCTCAGGTGGGCTCAGGTGGGATTAAGTCCCCAATCCCAGCTCAGCCAAAAACATGCAGGTGTTACTTGCTCATCCTAGCTCAGCCAAGTGATGTCAGTCCCCCAGTGGGACCAGAGGGGGGTGGTGGTTAGGCTCTATCCTAAGCCTGTAAAATAAATCAAAGTTCATATACTAACTACAAATCATGATTTCAGATCATGGCAGTAAACAAATCCTTGTCTCAGAAGCAGGTAGCCCTACATTCTATTTGCTTTCTGACCCTACTTTTGCCTTAGAAAGGCTAATTCTATATCCTGCAATACTGTGCTCTGTCATTATGTGTCACCATTTTCTCTTTTACGTTGGTTCTGAAGGAGTGAGAATGACCTGGGTTGGTGATAAGCTTTTACTTCCCCTTGGATCTTCCAAACAAAGTGCCACACAAATTGGAAGAGATAGCTTATGTTTGCTTTTTCAAAAATCGTTGTGTGAAATAAACCTGCTTGGTAACAGCCACTTTGTGTTACCAAAAAAAGGAATGAAGATCAAAGCTGAAACAAAATTAAAAAATTCCTTCCAGTAGCACCTTAAAGGTAAAGGGACCACTGACCATTTGGTCCAGTTGTGACTGACTCTGGGGTTGCAGCGCTCATCTTGCTTTATTGGCCGAGGGAGCCGGTGTACAGCTTCCATGTCATGTGGCCAGCATGACTAAGCCGCTTCTGGCGAACCAGAGCAGCGCACGGAAACGCCGTTTACCTTCCCGCCAGAGTGGTACCTATTTATCTACTTGCACTTTGACATGCTTTCAAACTGCTAGGTTGGCAGGAGCAGGGACCGAGCAACAGGAGCTCACCCCGTTGCGGGGATTCGAACAGCCGACCTTCTGATCAGCAAGTCCTAGGCTCTGTGGTTTAACCCACAGCGCCACCCGCGTCCAGTAGCACCTTAGAGACCAACTAAGTTTGTTCTTGGTATGAGCTTTTGTCTGCTTTCGTGTTCTGAAGAAGTGTGCATGCACACGGAAGCTCATACCAAGAACAAACTGAGTTGCTCTCTAAGGTGCTACTGGAAGGAATCTTTTTATTTTGTTTCAACTACAGCAGACCAACACGGCTACCTACCTGAAGATCAAAGTGTTTGCATTCTAGGTTGGTTGTATCTAAACTAGGAGTCAGCATTTGGAAGCCCCAAGGTCAAAGCCAGCCCACTTGGATCTCCATGTACCATGAAGGAACATGGGGGGGGGGAGGATAGAGGAAATGGCATATGTGCAAACTTGACTTCGGAACATAGCAAGCTGCCTTATGGGAGCCGGATCTTTGCTCCACCTAGTTCAGTATTGTCCACACTGACTGTCAGGGGGAGGGTTCAAGCAGCGGTCCTACTTGCAGGTGGGAGCGGAACCTGAGACCTTCTGTATTCCAAGAAGCTATGGCCCTTCCCCTGATTTGCCACTTTGGGCTTCATTTTCAAAGTGGGCCTGCAGGGCTGTGTACGTGATAAAGGGGAGCCATACTGGGGTAAAGGCGTCTTCTTCTGTTTGTCCCCGTGTCAGTTTCAGTTTATTGGTTATTTTTTTTAGTAAGGCTGTTTCCCATACTATTTGGTACCATTGGTCCATGCTTACTCCTGACAGGTCTCTCCAGTGTCTGGTTATGGTGTTTCTGGCTGCTGAAAGTAGGTGGGTTATGAGTGCTTTGTGGTGTAAATGGGCATTGTTGTCTTGGAAGAGGTTTAGTAGGGCCAATTCTGGGGTGATGTCTAATACTTGCTTAGTTATTTTACATATTTCTCGTATGGCTGTTGTCCAGAATAGTTGGATTTTGGAGCACTCCCACCACTATTGAGTAGTGATTTGAAGTTTATCACGCTGCATCCTCCAGATTCATTCTGAAGTCTAGACGATCAGCCCATTTCAAGTTTGCAAATCGGTGGCGTTCCATGGGTTCTCTTGCTTCTCTGTGGGCCTTTTGCCTTGATTCCTCTGCATGCCTTTGCAAGAGATAATCTGGTAACTTTTTGCTGGGTTCTTCATTTCAGGCTGCACAGCCACCCTTTGCTATGATAAATTATACGTGCTGTTAATTACCTAATCCGGTGTCTAGACTACTGTTGGCATACTTTCATTTGGGCATTGCGTATCTCACACTTATTTCTGTGTGTGATTTATCTTGTTGTGAGTTGCGTGGGATGTGTCTCAGTATGCCCCGTGCAGAGCATGTGGTGGCAACTGCAAATCCATGTGGCATGAGTAAGAACCGGGGATTATTCAGTTACTCTTTTCTGATGAATCTCCTTCCAGTTCTGCTTCTCCCCAGATCACAGTGGAACGTTAAAGACATTAGCCATGAGCTTGGGGAGGTACGCTGTGGGAAAGAGCTGTCAGCTGCTTCCCATAGTCATCATCCCATGTCTTCATCATCATCAAGAGCAGAGAAAACTACAGAACGCCATCAAATCTGTTTTCTATATGTAAGACAGATCTTGGGGGTCATCGCGGACACCTCAATAGAGCGGTCAGCCTAGCGCACGGCAGCTGTGAAGATGTCAAATGCCATGTTAGGGATCATTAGGAAAAAGAGTGAAAATGGAACTTCCAATATCATAATCATATCTATGGTGTGACTGCACTTAGACTATTATATACCGTTCAAAAGGGAGATTGTGGAGCTGGAAAATGGTTCAGGAAAGGGCAACCAAAATGATTGAGGGGATAGAATAAATCCCTTCTTGAGGGATGGTTATAACGTTTGGGGTCTTTTGGTTTCGAGGAAAGTTGAGTAAGATGGTGCATGATGGAGATTTATCTACTTGCACTTTGACATGCTTTCAAACTGCTAGGTTGGCAGGAGCAGGGACCAAGCAATGGGAGCTCACCCCGTTGTGGGGATTCGAACCGCCGACCTTCTGATCGGCAAGCCCAAGAGGCTCTGTGGTTTAGGCCACAGCGCCACCTGCGTCCCATATGATATGGTATCTGAGTACAAAATACGTGTCCTCTGCATCGGTGGATAATGCGTGCATATTTAAATCATGCCTTGGCAAAATACACGGTAACTTTCATCAGGAAAGGTTTGGGTCCTCATCACCTGGGCTTTGTGCCTAGAGAAGTCCAACTTCTTTTTTTAAAAAAAATTATTTTATGTATGAAATATTATTGTACAAATCAATTTACTAATATCATTTCAAAAAACACATCTGCATATATAATATAATACTTGCTCATGTTCATATGATTTAGATGTGTATATACTGTACTTGCCATTCAAAGTTGACGTTATATATTATATTCGAGGTAGTGGTACCTGGCTCTTAAAAAAGCAAAACAAAAAACAACAACTGTAGCCTTAAAGCAAAGTTCCTCCTTTTTTTCTTTTTTGAGCAATGACAGCAACCATCTGCATCACTGCAATTACTTGACCTGTCCAGAGTGAGGCAATTCTTTATGCTGAAAACCAACACAAATTTGGACCACTGCTAAGAAAACAGGAAGCACCACTCCTCCTAGCTGCAAAAACAAAGCTATAATCCCCTACCATAGCATTGTTCTTCTACTGTGGGGTCCCTGGTGTTGTTGGACTACAAATCCCATCATCCCTGACCATTGGCTAAAGCCCCTTAGGGAAAATGGGAGTTGTAGTACAACAGCCTCTGAGGGTAGACAAACTGCAGAATTCAACTATTGCTGGAAATTGCCTGAGGACCACATTGTTTAACCCTCTAATAACACAAGTTGCTTTCGCAACCACATTGCCTGCATGCAGTTGTTTGGCATATTTATATGCAGTTCAGGGTTTCGGGAATGCACATGTCCATATGGCTAGGTAGGTATCTGGGCAAACTTGGAGGAATGCAAATAAACATGTCCTCTGTCCTCTCGGCTTTGACGCTGCAGCCTTTGGTCAAGGCCTGTCAGCGCTGTCTAGACACAACAGGGAATCTGGAGGAACTTCCCTTCGATCTCATTGCAATGCCATTCCTCTGCTTCCCAGGACTCCTTGAAGGAAGAGGAACACATTCCTGCTGCGTCCTATAAAGAAACAACAACAACAACAACCCGCAACTCTGTAGGCATTCCAGAGCACAAAGATGAGCTGGAGTTTTTTTCCCAGGGAAATGGTTCTCTAAACAGAGCACAGCTAAACCTCAGTTACCTGAAACTTATAGTTAAAGCTGCTCCACTCTGCTGCTCTGTAATTAGCATTCCCTTTCACAGGCACTCCTTATTATGCAGGGATGAGCAGAGGGCCTGGCAACAGAAGGCAATTGTGCTTGTCTTCAACAGTTTATCAGTTAAGAAACGGGCAAAATGACAGGCAGGGGCTGGGTAAATCGGGGGTCTCTCTGCAATGGCGTGGACCTCTACAGCAATGAGATGCAGGAAATATTTGTCTGTCAAGACTCAAGCCTGTGGATCAGCTGTGGATCGTACACCCCAAGCAATTGCTTGTTTGCTTCTATACTGAACATTAGGCAAGCCTGCTGGATAAGGTAATCTGGTCCAGCATCTGGTTCTCACAATGACCGACCACCAGATGCCTATGGGAAGCCTGCAAAAGCACAACAGCACTCTGCCTCTGACAGTGAACATAGCCTTCATGACTAGTAGCCACAGATAACTTTGTCTAGTCCTCTATTTCAAAGCCATCCAAATTGATGGCCATTTTTGCTTCCTGGGGAGCAAGTTCTTTGGTTTGACTAAGGCCAAATGTTGTTGTTGTTTACTTGTGTCCGACTCTTCATGACCCCATGGACCAGAGCACGCCAGGCACTCCTGTCTTCTACTGCCTCCCACAGTTTGGTCAAACTCATGTTGGTAGCTTCAAGCACACTGTCCAGCCATCTCGTCCTCTGTCATCCCCTTCTCCTTGTGCCCTCCGTCTTTCCCAACATCAGGGTCTTTTCCAGGGAGTCTTCTCTTCTCATGAGGTGGCCAAAGTATTGGAGCCTCAGCGTCAGGATCTGTCCTTCCAGTGAGCACTCAGGGCTGATTTCCTTCAGAATGGATAGGTTTGATCTTCTTGAATAGAGTGTCACTATTATTTTCCTTGATCTGGACACTATACTTCAGTTGACACAGCCTAGAAGTGCATTGGCCTTTTTTGCTGCTGTAACACGCTATTGACTCATTTATTCACAAGCTCCTGAAAAAAAAAAAAAAGATTTTGTTCTGCATAAAATACACCTTTCAGGATTTTCTGTGTGTAGCCTTTTCTCTACGAGAAAGCTGAAGTGTGCAAAGAGAATTAAGGTTGTGCATTTTTCAAGAGTTGAAGGCCTCTGCTGTTGGAACTTGTTCCCCTGAATAGTTGGCTTTAAAGAATCAGAAACGGTATCCGATGAATCAGTATTTAAACTTTCTTACCCTTCCTAGATTTCAAAGAGATTTTATGATGGTACAACATAGTTCTCTGCCAGGCACAGTAATGGAAGGTCACTTTAAATGACTCCGCTAGAAGGATTTGCCTTGTGATGAGGTCTGTTGCAAAACTCTATGCCCTGTCATGTTTTATTGCAATTATTACAATGGAGTTAAGGAAGGATTTGATACTCCCATTTTTAAATCATTTTCCTGGTTAGGATGGTGGTTGTTAAGATTTGAATTTGAATGAAGAGAGAGTTTCATACTACCTCCTTTAAAGTTTGATAATCAAGATGAGAGCTCAGATCATCTCAAAATTAATTTCAGGTACCGAAAGCTCATACCAAGAACTGACTTAGTTGGTCTTTAAGGTGCTACTGGAAGGAATTTGTTTTGTTTTAATTTCAGGTGGGTGTAATGGTTTTGTATGTCTGCTTGGTAGTACAGTGGTACCTCGGGTTACATACGCTTCAGGTTACAGACTCTGCTAACCCAGAAATATTACTTTGGGTTAAGAACTTTGCTTCAGGACAGAAATCGTGCTCTGGCGGCGCGGCGGCAGCAGGAGGCCCCATTAGCTAAAGTGGTACCTCAGGTTAAGAACAGTTTCAGATTAAGAACAGACCTCCAGAATGAATTAAGTTCTTAACCCGAGGTACCACTGTACATTGCATGCTAAAAGTAGCATTCCATGTTACCTGGCGTCTGTTACTCCAGTTGCATCCGTTTCACATTGCATTCTTACTCTGAAGTTCCTTTCCTCCAGAACAAATTCCTTAAAATCAGTTACAAATATAATTTAAGCCTAGCAAAGATGTATAGAACTGCTTCAAATGTATGAAGGAAATGTAAGGAGAAGGAAGGCATGTTCTACCACATATGGTGGATGTGCAAGATAAGCATTCTGGGAAATGATATATAATGAGAAAAATGTTTAAAATAACATTTATGGAAAAAAACAGAGGCTTTTTTACTAGGAATTTTAGGTGCGGAGATACCAAAGGAGCAGAGACTATTATTTATGTATGCCACGACAGCAGCGCGGATACTACTGGCCCAGAGATGGAAAGAAAATTCCAAAAAAGAGAAAGTTCCAGCCAGAGACGAATGGCTGATGAAGATGATGGACCAAGGCAAAATTGACTGGGAAAATCAAAAACCAGGAAGAGAATACCTTTAAGAACGAATGGGAAAAATTCATAATGTACTTAAGAGAACACTGTAAACAACTGAAAACTTTGGCAGGATTTGAGTAATGTTTGTAATGTACTAAAAACCAAGGTAAATTGGATTATTTAAGAAAAATAGATAAAATAAGGGAAGCAGTGGGAAAAGATTGAAAATGGTAGCCATGGAAAGGTGGAGGGGAGTTGAAGGATTCATGGAATCCTAAATGGTGATGATGCTGTTTATTGTTTGAATTTAAATTTTCAATGTAAAACTCAATAAAAAAATTATTTTATATAAAATTTAAGTGCCTAACTCTTTCCCTCAACAGATAATAACAGCTTGTACAGAAGGATACTGTGGAGATATGGGGATGAAGGGGTTAAATGGCAGCCTCGAACCAATTTGACAGGGCGCTGCTTTGAAGCCTAAAAATTGATTACGTATCTACCTGTATCATTTCATGTTCAGTTTTCACCCTCAACCTGAAGTTTGTAGAAGAAATCCAAGATGCACGCAGCTAAGAATCAGAATAGGGACAGTGAATTGAAATGAGTCAAAAGTTGATGTATTAGTAATTAGTGAGTGGCTTGGACACAATTTTCAGGGAAGCTTCCATATCAGGTGTTACCTGTAGAGCACACCTGATCTTGCTGAGGTGAACAGGTATGCAAGCAGCAAAACAGATGGCTATGGGGCTGAAGAAGCCCAGAGTTATTGAAAACAGATTTTGTAAGCAGACAGGGCTAAGCAAGGACTCCAGCTGATCCCTGAAATGTTCGGAATGTTGTTGCTGAAGAACAGTACACAAAGTGCAGGGACATTTAGAAATTGCATCTTAAGAGCTTTGTTTTCAAAAAATATATATTGTTTTGCTTCCCAGTTCTCATCTCACTGGGGAGGGAGACGTTTGACGCAGACACAAGGCAACAGGCCTCTTTGTTTACCTAAGGGCAAAACCAGACACTATGGACGCTTCCAGATGACCTGCTTATTGAGCATTCCTCCTGATTGGTTTGCAGGGAGCAGGGCAGGAGAAGAAATTCAATTCAGTTTGCATTTAAAACTGAATCCATCAAATTAACACTTTGCTAGATAATACAAGAAGCAAAAGACAGCCGCCCTTCAAAATGGTTATTCAGGTTTTGCAATGAAGTTCTCCACCTAAATAATGTTTACATAAATGCATACATGAGCTCAAAAGTGACTATTTCAGTGAAAATAGCATACAAAATGTGGTCATATTAGGAGAGCTTGCAAAAACATATACTTTAGTCAAAACTGCATACAAAAAAATGAGTTCATTGAGAGAAATTTGCTGTAAGATGCCATAGAGTTTTCATGAGGATTTTTTATTTTTTTATTTTTTAAAAAAAATTGCTGCAGAAATGTGGAAAACTGAATTAAAAATTGGAAAGATTAGAAATGAAGAGGCAGATTCTTTCATCCTCCGCAGGGAGACTAGCCAATGTTGATTATTTAGTGAACATTCATTCTCAGGTCGGATCATGCTCCATCTTATCTAACACTTTCCAGTGCAATTTGTTGTCACTTCCCTTATCACAAGAAGCCCGTCCTTTGTTGAAAGCAAGACCTCACAAATCAACCCTAACTGGGTGAAATGGATTTGCTGGTATGTGACTGAATCGCAAGAGCAACAGTCTGGAAGTAGGTTTGGCATGGGGTTTCCAGTGAAAAGAGCCATCCTTTCTCAAGCTCTACTCATTAGGCACGCTTACCCATTTTAGGTAAATGGTAGATCACACATTCCAGAAGCTACTGGGCTCAGTCCCTTGCACCTCTAGCTAAAGAACTGGGGGAAACTTCTGCTTGAGATCCTGGAGAGTATGCAATAGGCATAGCACGGTTTCATATGTTCATACAAGACTACAGCTGCGTACATTCTTGCAGCCAAGAATGTAGTTTTTCTCAACCTGGACACATTCATTCACATTCTCGACATGGTGCTTTGAGTCTAGATGGATCCTAGATCCTGCCATCCACAGGGCATAGCTGTCAACTTTTCCCTTTACTTGCGAGGAATCCTATTTGGAATAAAGGAATTTCCCTTTAAAAGAGGGGAAAGATTGACAGCTATGCCACAGGGGTGAGTGTGGTTACTTGATACGCATTTCGTAGAATCACAGAATTGTAGAGTTCGAAAATTGTTGCATCAATTAAGTGTTTTAAATTTGTTGTTAGCCACCCTGAGCCCAGTTTTCTGAACTGGGAAGGGCGGGGTATAAATAAATTATTATTATTATTATAAAAGACCCTGTGTAATGGTTATAAGGGGGTTACTTGTGCGTAAGTTGCCTTCAGTTTTAGTTATATTGCCTGGCCAACCATTGTTTGGCTGACAGCTCACACTCCGTGACCGGTCAGTCACTTGCAGAATCCGTCAGTGGGCGTTTCTTGAACCTCTTCCAGCATAAGAGCTGTTTGACACCTAGTCTCCTCCTACTTTCCCTGTGCGGAACTCGTCTGCGCAAGTACGGGGAAGGCAGGGGCGTGTCAGCGCTCTCTCCGCTGGTCTCTGGTGAAGGGTCTTGGAGACCTGTCTCCAATTCCTCCATCTCCCTCTCTTCTCTACTGGTGTTACGCTGAATTCCTTCCCCCCTGCTGGTCCCCTCTCCAGCATCGCTCTGGAGCCCTGCCTCCGCCTCTCGCTCTGATGTCAGTTCCCTGACACCCTGAGGGTCATTAGTCCAACCCCCTGCAATGCAGGAATCTCCACTAAAGCATCCATGGCTGCGATCTTAGAATAAGCCCACCCACAATGTCATTGAGCAAGTGTGAATGCAGCCCCATTGCCAGGACCGCCAACATCTGTTTTCATACGGACATACTGCAGGGTAAACATGATTTTCAGAACGATATCAGTTTCTCAAGGAGCGCTTTTCACAGGCAGAAAATATGCCGTCAATCTCGATGGTGCGCAGACTACAGAGAAAAGGCACGTGGCTCAGTTGGTAGAGCACGAGACTCTTACTCTCATGGTTATGGCTTCGAGCCCCACGTTGGGCAAAAAGATCCCTGCATTGCAGGGGTTGGACTGGATGACCCTCGGTGGTGCCTTCCAGTATGAACCTGTCATCCCACTGATTCTAGAATGAAATGTTGCATGCATGCAATCCAAGGACCAAGTTAACAACTTCCAGATGGGAAGCCATGTCTGTCTGTCGTAGCATATCTCATTTCACCTGTTGTAAGCTGCTCTGACTTAAGTGTGATATAACTGAGAGCCATCATGGGTTGGCAAACTAAGGCCCACAGGCCGGATCAGGCCCAATTGCCTTCTGGATCCAGCCGCAGACAGTCCGGGAATTGCCACATGGATCGCCAGCATGCACGTTCTTTCCCTCTTCTTCCCTCTCCCTCTGTCACTGTCTGGTTCACGGGCGATCAAAGTCCTGGCAGGGTTCGTCAGGACCGGGAGCAAGATGGCGGGGTGGGAGCAGGAACGGGGGTCCAGAAGCCATGAGTCCGGAAGCCAGGAGTCCGAGGGTCAGGAAGCAAGGAGTCATGAAGTCAGGGGATCAAGAAGCAAGTCAGGGAATGTGTTGCTGTGGCAAAGAGCCGAAGGGAAATACTGACCTTATATCCCTTCCTGGCTATTGCCACCAGGTGCTGTGAGTTACCAATCGGCCTCACCTGTGTGGCCGCGCCTTGCCTCTCCAGAACAAACTTAGGAAGGCCCCAGTCCTGCAGAGTCCTATTGGTCAAAGGGACTGGCTCCTGTATGCACACCTGACACTCTCACACGACGGCACCGCCGCCTCCTCCCTCCCTCCTCCTGGCTTCTCCCTGCCCTGCCTAGAGGAGGAAGGGGGCTGGGCTTTGTTGGTGCCAGCAGCAGCAGCTCTCGAGCGGCCGCCATTTTAAGCAGCCCCTCTCTGGAGCCCTTTCGCACGCTACTCATCATCCCTCCGCCACCGCCAGCCCCTGCTGCTCACAAGACTCAAGTAAGCAGCCACCGGGGCTCACGGTGCTCTTGCATCATATTCCCCCCCCCCCCGAAATATAGTCCGGCCCCCCACAAAGTCTGAGGGACAGTGGACTGGCCCCCTGCTGAAAAAGTTTGCTGACCCCTGGAAGAAACTGCATGGCTCTTCCCTCTCTGTCGAAATAACGTCACCACTTTCTTTGGGACGAAACTGCAAAAGGTTAGCATTGCCATTATCTAGGCTTCTCTTTCCACTCCTTTCCCCGCTTGCAATCAGCACGTCATTGTGGTCACAAGCTGAACCCTGTTCTGACATCACTTCTTTCAGACAAGTTGTGCTTGTAGATAAGGGGAGAGGTGGTTTGGCAGGCCCATTCACAGACTGCAAAAGCTATTAACCAAGAGCACCTTCGCGGGGAACCAGTGAGAAAATGGCACGTAAGGGTTCTCGTGTCCCTAATTTTGGGTGACTCATCCCTTATGTTTATCTGATCTTAGGGACTGAGAATGGCCTAAAGGCAGCTTCTGTGATTACAGCCACTTCATTACTCATGTGTATGTTTTGGTCACTTTTTAACTTCTTGAGCAGGAATGGACAAAATACGTCAATTTCGCTTCTCTGCGTTTCTCGTTTTTTCCGAATTTAAATTCCGTCCTCCACACTTCTGCAGCAATTCCTGATTTTTAAAAAGAGAAAGTCTTTGTGAAAATCTGTGAGCATTTTAGTGTGGGTTACTCCTAATACACACATTTTGTATGCATAATGTAGATGCAATTTTAGCAATAAAATACTGGACTTACTTAACAGTTATGCTGCGGTTACATACAAACACTTTGAATTATGGGCAACGTTTAAGAAGTAGTTTTTTTCATTTCTGCCTTTTTTGGGTGTTGGTAAAAGACATGGCGTTGCAAGTTGATCTGCAGGATGAATTTCCTTTGTCCTTCTTTATACATGACTTTGCCTGAAGGGGTGATAATAAGGAAATGTGAAAGCTGGTGTCATAGTAATTTTGCCAACACTTTTACATGAGGGTTTTTTTTCTTCCTGTAATAGTTCTTGGTGTTCTTTGATCTGCTCTCCCCTCTATCTTTGCCTGTGCTGAATATAAACTCGGACTGACAGATTTAATTGGGTTAATCCAATCTTGGAATTCCTCAGGTAGGGCAAACCCTCAGTTGATTCACGCAAGACATTTATTTTAAATGCACCAAAAATGTTTCAGGGGAACGCTTGAAAGTGTAAAGTTTGAACAAGGATTTGCATGCACATGTGTAGCGTACAAATATTAGACTGACCAAATTCCAAAGATATTGGCGACACAGAAAAGGGTCAGAAATCTGCTTCAGAAGAAATCTTCAGAAGAATCTGTAAAGACCAGGATCTGTAAACTTCTCAGTTTGGCAAGGCTTCATCCAGACACATCATATCTGACCTAGATCAGCCACTATGGCCCTCTCAAGGCCACAGATTATTTAGGCTATGACTACAGTCAGGATCAAGGGGATGGGAGGAACTCCACTAGGAGAAAATGTTGCAGCCAGGGACACCATCAGGAGGAGTTGAGGCCCCCCCAAAAATATTCAAGGAGGGGGCCGTGTCCCCTCAATATTCTCTCTCTCTCTCTCCCCCCCCCCACAGAGAGAGAGAGACAGACAGACAGACAGAGTGCTTTTTTCTAAAAAAAATGTTTAGGGGTACTCTCATTTTGACTCAATAAAATCTCAAAAAAAAAATTATAGTTCAAATCGGGAAAAATAAATGCAGTAAATGGACAAAAGTACAAATATTCACAAAATGTTTAGGGGTATGCGTACCCCTGCACCCCCCCCCCCGAAAAAAGCATGTTTGTGTGTATAATTTTTATTACATTTTCCATTTTACAATTTAGAATATTCACCTTAAAACACCAATGATTTCCCTTCTTCTCTTTCCATGGTTCATTTTGCACAGCATAAATCCCTGCACATTTTATATAAACTAAACCATTCAGTATCCCATTATCACTTCCATCAAACTTATTTACACTGTAGAATTTCTCTACAGCAAGAGGCAAAACGACAGAGGTTTATATAAAATTATGCATGGCACAGAGGAAGTGGATAGAAGTTTTCCTTCCTCTGTCATAGCACTGGAACTCCTGGACAATCTGGATGCTGGAATATTCGGGACAGACAGAAGAATATTCGGGACAGACAGAAGAAAGTACTTCTAGACTGTTTTAAAAGAGGATTAGACTAATTCATGGAGGGGAAGTCAGTCAATGGCTACTAGCCACAATGGCTAGGCTCTGTCTCCACAGTAATGTGTCTGAATACCGGTGGCAAAAGGGGTGCAGGTGGTGCTGTGGGTTAAACGACAGAGCCTAGGGCTTGCCAATCGGAAGGTCGGCGGTTTGAATCCCTTGACGGGGTGTGCTCCCGTTGCTCGGTCCCTGCTCCTGCCAACCTAGCAGTTCGAAAGCACGTCAAAGTACAAGTAGGTAAATAGGTGCCGCTCCGGCGGGAAGGTAAACGGCGTCTCCGTGCGCTGCTCTGGTTTGCCAGAAGCGGCTTAGTCATGCTGGCCACTTGACATGGAAGCTGGACGCTGGCTCCCTCGGCCAATAAAGCGAGATGAGCGCCGCAACTCCAGAGTCGGTCATGACTGGACCTAATGGTCAGGGGTCCCTTTACCTTTTTACCAGTGGCAAGACTTGTGTTCCGGTCCTGCTTTTGGGTTTTCCACAGGCATCTAGTTGACCTCTGTGAGAATAGGATGCTAGACTAGCAGGCTAAACTTACGTTCTTATCTCTGCAGGGGAGCTCAGACAAAAGGGCAAAGATGCAAAGCAGACTTCAGAACGATTGTTCCAGAGTCGAGGCAACCGTCTGGAATTTCCTGACACATCATGTATTTTCCATGAGTGTGTCAGGGGCTTTAGAAGATCTAAGAGGGTAGATCGGATGAGAAATGTCTCAAAAAGGGGTGCTTTACAGAACAATCTATGCATGTTTACTCAGAAGGAAATCTCACTGTGTTCAGTAGGATATATTCCCGTGTATGTACATAGCATTGCAACCTAAATTAACTGTGGCTTACTCTCACTTATCCAGGAGTAAGCCCTGTTGACAGTGAAAATTTATTTTTAATATGTTTGCATTGAATGCCACCGTTGAATTAGGTTTTAAAGGTAAAGGTACCCTTGACCGTTAGGTCCATTTGTGAATGACTCTGGGGTTGCGGCACTCATCTCACTCTATAGGCCAAGGGAGCCGGCATTTGTCTACAGACAGCTTCCGGGTCATGTGGCCAGCGTGACTAAGCCGCTTCTGGCGAACCAGAGCAGCGCACGGAAACGCCTTTTACCTTCCCGCTGGAAGGAAACGCCGTTTACCTTCCCGCCGTTTACCTATTTATCTACTTGCACTTTGACGTGCTTTCAAACTGCTAGGTTGGCAGGAGCTGGGACCAAGCAAAAGGAGCTCACCCCATCGCGGGGATTCGAACCGTTGACCTTACAGTCAGCAAGCCCTAGGCTCTGTGGTTTAGACCACAGCGCCACCCACGTCCCGAATTAGGTTTTAGGTGTCTCTAAACTGATGTGCAGAGCTGCTCACTGCTCAGTGTGGAGATGAGCCTATATTCTTTCTGCCAACCTGCCCGATTAGCAGTGTCCCATGACAGGGCCTTTTCAGTGGTGGCTCCCTAGTGAAGCGTGTCTGCCTCCCTTATGTTATGTTGCTGGGAGATACCGCTCCTGGCAACTCTGGAATTATTACCTGTGAAAGTAGGTGATTGCTTTTGAGAAGTTTCTGACTGTTTCATTTAGAAGTTTTAATTGCATTGTTTTATTACTGACATGTCTGCCATCCTGGGCTTCTCTGTGGGTCAGGGAGGACAGGATATACATTCACTAAATCAACTCTTTAAAGTGCTGTCCAATTTTACGCTGCAACTTTGCTTGCCCAGGCTAGCCAAAAGGTGGTTGTGGGGATGGGAAAGCTATCAGGCCACGTTCACTTGAGCCATCGCTTCAGTTTCACAAACTCTTATCTTCATCCAGGGATGGAGAACCTCAGACCTGGTGGCCAAAAGTGGGTCTCTAAGCTTTCCTATCTGAACCTCAAGACTATCCCCAGGCCACAAATCTCATCAGCCCCGCTCCACAGCTTCCTCGAGTCCATTCGCCTAGCTGGAGTGTGTCCTCATTACATTTCATTCTCTGGAGGCCGTGCACTTGGCCTCTGTCTTGTGGAGAGGTACAGACATGAGAAAGCTAGCAGTAAATCACTTCGAGCAAGTTGGAGTCAGCTCTTTATTGCCAAAAACAGGATCTGCATAGGAGTGTCAGGCCTATTGAGCACAGCAACTCATCTCTGGCAAGCCTGGCCCTCATGAAGCAGTTGTTGAGACTGAAGGCTTTTCCACAGCTGCCTAAGTCACCTCCTCTCCAGGGTTTACCCTAAGCAATCGGAGACTGTGCCTGTGTGAAGCCAACCCTTCCTCTGCGCTTTTCATGCCTCTTCTGGTTCTGGGAGACCAGGGGGAGGGGAGCTTATCAGAGGAGGAGGAGGAGTGGACACCCATGCCTCTTCACCAGCCAGACTCATTTCTGCCTTTTGGCCTCCCTCCTCTCCTACTTCAGCTTCTGCCTCTGACTCCTCTCTGCCACAGATCCCCCCACTCACTAAGTCCTGTCACCTCTTCCCAGTCTTCTCTTTCTGGCCACTCACCATCGTCCCACCACCACTTCCCTGGCTCTGAGCCTCCTTGCCTTGGTGGTTCCCCTGCTGGTTCCTCCCGCCATTCCTCTACACCCAGCCAGTCCATGACACTTACACAGCCTCCAAAGACTTGGAAGTTTAGCAGAGTGGCTAGGCGCAGGAGGGAGGTGCAGAACCTCAATGGTTTTCCCCGCCGCTTCCAAAGCATTTTGGCAAAGGTGTGCATTCCAGCCCTGAGTTTGCACAGCTGGGGAAATGCAGCTGTGAACCTTTTGCACAGCTGGGGAGTGCACCACACATCCTTTTGCCCTTTCTCCCTCCCTCTCTTTGGTATCTCACAGGAGCCTGGCACTGAAGAACCATTCCAGGAGACGAGACCGCATGGTGAGAGATTTATGACTCCGCAACATTGCCTTACAAACGTTGGCCGTCATCCTAACTTGCTCATAGGTTTTAAACCCTCCGTGATTTATCCGTCTTTGCAGAATCAGAAGTTTGTCCCGACAAACTTTTCAACTCTTACTTGTACCTGGGTGGCTGTTCTTACCCCTGCATTTTCACACACCCCTTTTTTTGCTTCTATTTTCCAGTCGTCTGCTGTTACTACAGCAACACACACCTGAGCTTTCTCAAAATTTGGCTATCTTTGATCTTGTCTGATTTCTTAAGCTAACAGCTGAGTGAGCAAATTCCAGGAAAACTTGAGACACGGCAGGATATGATGTGGCTGATTCTGTTGTCTTCAACCGTCTGAGTCAGAACTGAGCCGATATAATCATCTTTTCTCCTCCACAGCTTGGAGAGACTAGGCTGGGGATGGTCCTTCGTCCCAACCTTAATGGATTTTCTCTCCTCTCTTTCTAAGAACTGGCTCCAACACTTCTGCTGTATCTCATTACAAGGAACGGTCCTTACTTTCTGAGATGTCCCTGAACGATCACATATTTTTGAAAGACCTACATTGGCTCCCAGTATGTTTCCGAGCACAATTCAAAGTGTTGGTGCTTACCTTGAAAGCCCTAAACGGCCTCAGTCCAATATATCTGAAGGAGCGTCTCCACCCCCGTCGTTCTGCCCAGACACCGAGGTCTAGCGCCGAGGGCCTTCTGGCGGTTCCCTCACTGTGAGAAGCTAAGTTACAAGGAACCAGGCAGAGGGCCTTCTCGGTAGTGGCGCCTGCCCTATGGAACACCCTCCCGTCAGATATCAAAGAGATAAACAACTATTTGACATTTAGAAGACATCTGAAGGCAGCCCTGTTTAGGGAAGCTTTTAATGTTTAATAGACTATTGTATTTTAATACAGTGGTACCTCGGGTTAAGTACTTAATTCGTTCCGGAGGTCCGTACTTAACCTGAAACTGTTCTTAACCTGAAGCACCACTTTAGCTAATGGGGCCTCCTCCTGCTGCTGCGCCGCCAGAGCACGATTTCTGTTCTCATCCTGAAGCAAAGTTCTTAACCTGAAGCACTATTTCTGGGTTAGCGGAGTCTGTAACCTGAAGCGTATGTAACCTGAAGCATATGTAACCCGAGGTACCACTGTATTCTGTTGGAAGCCGCTCAGAGTGGCTGGGGAAACTTTATTATTATTATCATTATCCACATTTTTGCATCTTTTTTGTGTTAAAATGAAGATGGTGTGAGTTACCAGAGTGGCAATTCTTTAGGGATGAATGAGGGGACCCTCACAGCAGTGTGGGAGTGTGCCATAGCTCAGTTTCCTGCTGTATGGAGGCTTGTGAAGACATATTTTTCTCTGGGCCTGTGTGGCTGGGGCAGCTAGTAGGAAATTTACCACCATCAGTAGTCAGGTTGACAACTGACCATAAAAAAGGTCTGGCCTCCTCTTGTACCATTAACATTAGTTTGCTCTGCAGATATTAGCATGGAGATAATTTTTATTCCCACCAGATGTCTACGGTGGAGGTTTCCCACAGTATTTTGATAGTCCACAATCTCAGTTCAGAAAGTCAGAGCAAGTAAGAATATCTATCCTGTGCCCTGAGCGTGATTTATGTTTTCTGTTAGTGGAGAACCAGGATGTTTTGACCACAGCCAGATTCTCAAAAGCTCTGTGATTTTCATATTAAAGTTCTGCCGGTTTACTAATTCACCCATAACAAAATTTTCCCAGTTAAGTTTCTTTGGCAACCTGATTAGAGGCAGTGAAGAACAGATATAGCAGAGAGACACAAACAAAACCAAAAAGGGGAGCACGAGGAAGTACAATAGATGATTTTTGTCAAACAGTGGTCTTGCGCCATCGCTTAGGCAAACAATCAGTCCAGACAATGAAAGCCACCAACCGCACATTGTCATTTTTTGGTGTCTGTTCTACAGTTCCACAACAGCGGTGAAACAGAAAGGACAATAATATGCCTCTATCACCAAAGGGCACTCAGTACATCTTTGTTGTTTCTTATTCTTTGTTTTGATTTTGATTTTTTAGCTGTTTTTAAAAGCTTATGAAGTGGTCGGCTTAGACACTCACCCGCTTCCCACAATTTTCAAGTTCTCTGCTTTGATGAATTTTTTTGAGAACTGCTGATCTACATCAAGCAAACAGCTTGCTGCACAAGAAGCGGGAGTGAAAATCTTGGCCGCCCTGTAAAGTTTAGCCTTGTGGATGGGAACTTGAACCATTCCAGCGACTGGGCAGCTCAGCTCCTTCCTACGATCAGACATCCTGAGGCTATTAAAACTCAACCCAAAAATATAAACTCCTTCCTTTTTATGAGGAGTGCTGGCTTAGAAAATGACTGAAGCCTTTATTTCCAGCCAGATTCCTAACGGCAAGGTTTTAAAACTCAGCCGTGAAAATGGGCTACTGTGTGGAACTGGGTGACCTCAGCTCATCTTACTCATTTTTGTTTGACAAATTAGATAAAGGGTTGTGGGGTTTTTTTTGGGGGGGGTGTTTTGGAGTTGGGAGTACTATAGGAAGATGGGTTTTTTAAAAAAATGATTCCACTGACCTAATGTCTGCATTTCAGAGGGGAAAGAATATTAGTCATCTCTTTTAAACTGCGATTTAAGTTTTCTATATATAAAACAGCCTTCATCAACATGGAGCCCATCAGATGTTTTGGAATTCCATTCCTTGGGAATGACTGATATAAAATAACCAGAAGAAAGGGTGAAAATTATTACAATCTCAGCTTGGGTGAAAATTATTACAATCTCAGCTTACACTACTTGTGTGTTTGTGTGTGGTGTAAATATCTCTATATATTCTGCTGCCAACTGACCAAGAAAAAACTGGGATTGTTATTATTATTTATACCCCGTCCATCTGACTGGGTTGCCCCAGTCACTCTGGGCAGCTTCCAACGTATATAAAAACATAATAAAACATTAAACATTTAAAAACTTCCCTATACAGGGCTGCATTCAGATGTCTTCTGAAGGGTGTATAGTGATTTATTATCTCCATGGCTCGGGGGGGGGGTGTCGCAAAACTCCATACCCTCCAACATTTTTCTGATGAAAATAGGGGTGTCATTCATATATATATATATATATATATATATATATATATATATATATATAATTATTTGGTCCCCTGGACTTCCCTCCTCCCCTTTGTGGGTCCTATTGCTAATCATTTCCTCCTGCATCTTTTATGATAATCCAAATCTTTTACCTCTCCACTGTCTCCAAAATTCACCATTAAACTACAAGTGTTATTCCAGTCCTACTAACAATTACTAGACAGCATCTTAAAAAGCAGAGACATGACCTTGCTGACAAAGGTCCGTATAATTAAAGCTATGGTTTTCCCAGTAGTGATGCATGGAAATGAGAGCTGGACCATAAAGAAGGCTGATCGCCGAAGAATTGATGCCTTTGAATTATGGTGCTGGAGGAGACTCTTGAGAGTCCCATGGACTGCAGGAAGATCAAACCTATCCATTCTGAAAGAAATCAGCCCTGAGTGCTCACTGGAAGGACAGATCCTGAAGCTGAGACTCTAGTATTTTGGCCACCTCCAGAGAAGAGAAGACTCCCTGGAAAAGACCCTGATTTTGGAAAGATGGAGGGCACAAGGAGAAGGGGACGACAGAGGACGAGATGGTTGGACAGTATTCTCGAAGCTACCAGCATGAGTCTGACCAAACTATGGGAGGCAGTGGAAGACAGGAGTGCCTGGCGTGCTCTAGTCTATGGGGGCACGAAGAGTCAGACACGACTAAGCAACAACAACTAACAATTTTAACTGTTTACAATGGTTTTTAAGATAATAAATTTCCCCCATTCCTTATTAAAATTTTGGTCTTCCTGATTTCTGATACTTCTGGTCATTTTAGCCATTTTGGGCTTGAACTGCCATTCTTCTCTGGTTGGGACTTTGTTTTCTTTCCATTTGTTGTTGTTTTGTTTAGTCGTTTAGTTGTGCCCTCAATCTTTCCCAACATCAGGGTCTTTTCCAGGGATGTCCTAAGGAAAAGCAGGACATTCCAGCATCAGATCAGAAATTGGGACGGCTTCTGTAAATCTGGACTGTCCCTGGAAATTAGGGACACTCAGAGGGTCTGTTATACAGCTCCAATATTTGAAGTATCTGGTGTAACTGTGCTTACAGCAGTTGTCGGACTGCATCAGTTGAAGGTAAATGCTTCACTCGATGTGATTGCCCTTGTATCATGGCTTGACTTTTCCGCTAGGATGCAGAGGGAGGGGAGGTGGGGGCTGTGGGATGAGACCTGCAAACAGGCATCATAGTTAAGCTGTTAAGACAGGTTGTGAGATGACACCCACGATGGCACTCTAATGGAGGAGAGCGGAATGAAGAGGAAGAGGAGGAAGAAGATGCTCTAGCCACAATTCACTTTTCAATGCTACTCCTTTAAACTCAACTGGTTCTTGTATGCTGCTGTGGAAATGTGAGAAGCCCTGGACCATTTGGAAGGAGCTCAGAGTGCTTTAAGAGGGATGCAGGTGGCGCTGTGGGTTAAACCACAGAGCCTAGGACTTGCCGATCAGAAGGTCGGCGGTTCGAATTCCAACGATGGGGTGAGCTCCAGTTGCTCGGTCCCTTCTCCTGCCAAACTAGCAGTTCAAAAGCATGTCAACCCCAGAGTCGGCCACGACTGGACCTAATGGTCAGGGGTCCCTTTACCTTTACCTTTGCAGAGTGCTTTAACCTTCCACCGTGCCTTCACAGGGAACTATGGGAATTGTTCCCTCTACGAGGGAATAGGGTTCTCCTGACAACACTCAGCACCATGACCAACAGCTCCCAGAATCCTTTGAGGGGGGAGCCATGATGGTTTAAAGTGGTACCATCGTGCTTTAAATGCATGCTATGAACTCGGTGCCTGTTTCATCAAGTGCTACCAGATGCTGAGGTTGGGGCCTACTATACACAAAGCGTACAATCTGCCCCAGAGTTTTGGGTCACAGAGTGATGACTGGGAGGTAGTTCTGTGACACAGTTTGCATGTAGAAGGTCTGAATTTTTTTGCCACATAGGCTTCCACACTCAGCCTGTGGAAATGCCATTCTTTACCTCAGAGTTATCCCAAAGACCCATCCAACTCTTGGCAAGATTAAGGCTAAAATTCCAAGCACATTTAGTGCTTTTTTTCTGGGGGTACGCATACCCCTAAACATTTTGTGAATCTTTGTACTTTTGTCCATTTAATGTCTTCATTTTTCCTGATTTGAACTATAGAAGGGTGGTTTTCTTGAGTCAAAATGAGAGTACTCCTAAACGTTTTTTTAGGGGGGAAAGCACTGCTTTTAACACACATTTAAAGCACCCCAAGGAATCCTGGGAAATGTAGTTTGTTAAGGATGCTGGGAACAGTGTCTCTGTGAGCACTAAACTACAGTGCCCAGGATTCTTCACCCTGGGCTTTTAAATGTACGGTGTGTGCATTTAAATGAGTTTGCTGTTGTAATATACAGGAGATCCATTATGATACATCTCCCTGAAGTGTTCTGTGCTAATAATATAACTGACAAAAATAGGGATCAGTGGGGGAAAAACCATACATACACACTGGAAAACTTTCCCCATGAAATGGAAAGCGAAGACAAGGGGGTATTTCAGATGCCTGGGCTGTGACTTAGCTATTTTGGCTACTGAGAACAGGGCATTGTTTACCAAAATGTGGATACAGCATAAATCTTGGAAAGTGGCATGTTAGCTACTTTTCCAGACCCTGAACTCACTGCCAGATTTCCCCTAGCCCCAGGGGAAGGACTACAGAAGTCAACTACACAAACGTAGACCACAGAGCAACTCATATTCTTGAATTTCTACAGCAGGAGTAGCCAATGTGGTGCTCTCCAGCTGCTGTTGGACTACAACTCCCATCAGCCCCTGCCCGTATGGCTAATATAATGGACGATGGGTGTTATGTACTGAAGTTCTCACCCTGGGCCAGCAGGGGGATACTGTAGATAGTTATGCAAATGAAGCATCGAAAGTGATGTTCAGTGATTGGATAGTTTTAGAAAGTTGCTACAGTAACGTTGTACTGGAGCTCTATATAAGCAGGCTGACTGAGCCCTTCAGTTCAGTTCTGTTCTGGCCTCTGAATAAACAAGAGCTGTTTGAATGGATGGCACCATGTGGGCTACCCATAATCCATAGAAACTTTTCCTCTGCAATAATCCTTTGGTTTTGGTACAGGAAACAGGAGAAGAGTATGAGCCAACTGAGTGGGTGGATAAATGGGTCCTGGAGCAAAGTGATTGCATAATATTCAGCGAAGAGCATGATGGACCCCAATGGCAGAACTTTGAGTGGAGTCACCTAATGTCCAACATCAAAGTCCTGCTGGAAGATGTGCAGAAGAGTGCAAATCTCCTTCAGATGAGCCTGCCTAGAGATCAGCTTCAGAAGCATTGCTCTCTGGACCATCATTATAAAATATTTTGTTGGTGGGTACCAGGAACAGGGCCTTTGTAGTGGCAGCCCCACCAGTAGTGGAGTTTTCTTCTTGGGGAATCCCACCAAGCTCCTTCTTTTTAGATAGCTGGTGGAATTGTTTTATTCCATGGCAGTTTTAAAAACTGATTTCTGCTGTTTTTATTATCTCTCTCCTTTGCTTTCTATGTGTTTTGTATTCATTTTATTTTATGCCTTTTTAATCTGTAATACTTGTCATTTTTTTAATAAGATGCTTTGGTGGGAGGGATGTGGATAATTAAAATGAACAAAGAAATAAAGTTTCTGTCTGATGGCTTCCAGCTCTGGTACAGGAGGATAGAAAGAGGCCTTCTTTGCCTCTGAAATCAAATTGACATAAATATCTCTGTCACCTGCCACACACACACACACACACACACACACACACACACACACACAATATTTCCCTATTTTGCTTCTGCTTATATGAAGCAGAAGAGGCGTGGACTGAGGAATATACTGCCAGGATTCAGATCTCTTCTCCTTCTTGTCCCTGAAGCCATCTCTTGATCCGGTGACTTGCTTTGCTTTTACAGTACAAAGACAATGTCTTTCAAATGGCAGCAGCTAGCATCGGAGCATGATGTGCTGTTTTATTATTCTATTTTTAAATTTATTTAAAATATTTATATTCCATTTTTATAGCCCCACAGGGCTTTCAAAGTGCCTTTCAAAATATGCTCTAAAGTATACTTACATTCAAGTATCATATCAAGAACAGAGATTGTGCCTGTTGGCTACTCCAGAAGACCTGCTTATAGAGCATAAATTCTGATTTGCTTGCATGGTAGTAAGACTATATCTACTTTTTGGGTTTTTTTTACTGAGCATTTGCTCTGATTTGTTTATGGAGCGGGTTAATGAGCATCCACCGAGAATTGCTTACACTGCGTTTATATATCTTCCCGTTAATCTCTCACACTTTTCAATGCGTTTCCTCATTACTTCAACACCGCAAAAACTCCAGTTTTGTTTCTTTTAATGCATTTGTTGTGATAGGGCGACAGAACACTTCAATCCACTTTAACTGCACAAACCTGAAATTCCAGTATTCTCTTGAATCCTTCCTGCCGGAATAATGACAGCCCGGGGGCACCTTAAATGACAGCAAGCTCATTCAGGTAACATGTTCTGACCTCCATTAATTGATTCAATGTCAAAATACCTTTTTTCATCCAATTTTGCCAAATTATTACTTGATTTCCAATTTTTAATTTTGGGTTGGCCCATATTGTTAATTTCTCATGCTGATAAGGGTCATCCTTATTCTTTTTATTTATATTCATCCAAATTTTTATAGGTGCTGTAATAGTCTCCAGAATAATAGGATATTTCATAAGATTAGAGCCGGTTTTAGTCCACCCTTCAAGAGGTTCAAAGAAACTACATTCAAGAGTAGCCCAATTGGGATTCCTGCTAGCTCTCCAATCGTTTGTCTTACTCAGCAGGTAGGCCTGGTGATATAGTTCCAGATTTGGGAGACCAAAGCCACCTTCCTTAGTTGGAAGTTGCATTTTATGTGGTGATATTTTGGGTGGCTTTGTACCCCACAGGCACCCCAAGACCTCATCCTTGGTGTTCCCTTATGCGGAGGACCTCTGGGACAAGGGTGTGGGGTTGAGCAGATGCAATTCACTTAATCTGTGATGGAGCCTAGTCTTCCCTTCTTCTACTTCTACTGTTGGTTTGCTAGAAGGCACAGGTGGGTAGAACATCCAGCTTGTGGGCTTCTAACAGGCATCTGGTTGGCCACTGTGAGAATAGGATGCAGGACTAGGTGGGCAGTGGCGTAGCGTGGGGGGTGCAGGGGGGGCCAGCCGCACCGGGCGCAACATCGGGGGGGGGCGCTCGCCGCCTCCGGAGTCGCTGAAGAGCCTCGGGCGCAGGCTGTAGCAGAGCCCATGGCAGCAGCCCAGGCAGCAGCAAGAAGAAGCTGGTAGCGGCGGCAGGTTAGGGGTTAGGGGCGCAAATTACTTGCCTTGCCCCAGGTGCTGACAACCCACGCTACGCCGCTGTAGGTGGGTCATTGGCCTGATCCACCAGCCTTGTCTTACGTCCTTACTGCACTCTGCAACTACTTGGGAGCACTAGAAACTCAAAGGCTCTCACACTTTATCCAGGTTAAACACAGGAAGAGCTGTTTGACGGTGGAACGGTCTCCCACGAGAGGTTGTGGACTCTCCTTCATTGGCAGTTTTTAAGCAGAGGTTGGGTGGCCACCTGTCATGGATGCTTTAGCTGAGATTCCTGCACTGCAGGGGGGTTATATAATAATAATAATTATTTATTATTTATACCCCACCCATCTGGCTGGGTTTCCCCAGCCACTCTGGGTGGCTCCCAACAGAATATAAAAAACATAATAAAACATCAAACATTAAAAGGTCACACAGTCAGTGAACTTCATGACCAAGTGGAGATTTGAACCCTGGTCTCCCCAGGTCCTAGTCCGATACACCGACCACTACACCACACTGTCAGATGCCAGAATGAAAGCAATTAATAGCTATGACACCTTTGGGGGCAAGCATCCATATTATTGCAAAAACTGGGGTGGGAGGAATGCCACTAAGGATGTAGCTAATTATATATGTTTAAGAAAATAAATAAGGGGTGCTCTGTACATTAGTAAAGAGATACAATATGCATGGGTTTAAAGAAGGCATTGCAGGGAGCAAGGGGCATGTGGGCTAATCTGCAAAATCTGCTCCCCTTTGTCACTTCCCATAGAACCCTTTATGTGAACTACAAAAATATTTTTTTTCTTTTCATGGGCAGTAATAGATTCCACTTTAAAGTGGTTAGATCTCATTGGAGAGCAATTTCTTTTTGCTAATTTGCTCTAATAAGAGCATAAAGGCAATTGATCTTTCTTTAACTGTCTGCCTTGTAGAAATCAAAAGCTTTTTCTTTTATTTTAAAAAAAGGCTTTCATATTTCCCCGCTGGGCTTATCAAGGAAATGTTGTATTCCATTAATAACCCTGGTAGAGTCGGGGGAGGGGGGGTTCCGGAACTCTGGGAGGCTATAATTATGTCATGTACAAGGGAATCCTGTGATACTGTAGCAGCTTTTAAAGAATCCCCTCTCTGAATCATGGGCCTTTGTAAAAAGGTAGAGCCCTAGCAGCCTCGCTCCGCCACAGGGTGCTTCCAGACGCGAGCATCAACAAAAAAGGCCATTTTCTTTTTGCTAATGCACTGCTTTCTATGCAAGCTCTACTTTTCTGCTGATGGAGCCATATGTAGTTACCACCCACACAAAGGAGTTTCTTTCAGAGGGAGGACGGAACTGGAGAAACACCATCTAACCCATTTCATTCACTGCCATTGCCGCCAAGATAGCTCAGTCAGTAGAACACGAGACTATTAATCTCAGGATTGTGAGTTTGATCCCCACGTTGGGCGAAAGATTGCAGGGGGTTGGACTGGATGATCCTTGGGACCCCTTCCAGCCCTATAAATTCCATAGTGCTAAGAGGCCTTCAGCTGGCCACCGTCCCCCCTGCAGAGCACCCAGTGGGGGTTGGGAATGCCCCTACCACTGAATGTAAACCCCACAAGATTTGCAATTGGGAATATAATTGTTTCTGATGGAGAGATGCCAGATTTCTTAGGGGTGCTGTCTGAGGATTTGTGCTTCTTATGTGATCAGAGCAGCGGCGATCCCATTTTCAATATAATTTGCACCTGCAAAAGTTTTGGGTTAGTCGCACTGCTTCGTTCCCAGTCAGCACATGTCCCATATCCTCCTCTAGAAATCCTGGTACTTTCTTTCTTTTCTTTTCTTTTCTTTTTTAACTTAAACTTTTGTTTTTTATTTGTGAACTGTATAGATGTTTATTCCCGAGCCATCAGTTTCTGCTTCTTCAGTTTCTTTTGAGATATCTTTTTCTTTTGAGCAATTCCGTCTTCTGGCTTAGGGACAATTTGCTCCTTCTCTGTGAGGATCATTTCAATGTGGCAAGGAAAACTCATGTAGGGGTTAATGCGACCATGAGCCCTGTAGGTCCGCCTGCGCATTTTGGGAGCCTTGCTAACCTGAATGTGCTCAATTACTACATCCAGACCCTTGAGCATTGCTCTCAGCATTTTTAAGCATGTGCAGAAGGAACTCAGCACTCTTTTTTGGCCAACGCCCCTGTGTCTAACCTCACTGCTTGGCCTGGGCACATCTGCCAACGCCACCATTGTAACAACAGAAGGGAACACACTGTTTCTTTAGGGTCACATTCTTCAAGTACTTCGTAGCTTTCTGGATACCCTTGATAGCCTGGGCAGTCTCATGTGTGTTCTTAAAGTGAACACGAAGGTTGGATCCCCTTGACTTGCATGATTTTGTGGGGTTCTCTGGATCAAGTGAGTAGCGGACCATTTTCAGAGCTTACCTTACAGTCACCATCCTGGTACTTTCTAACCCACAAATGTTCTGTTCCGCTTTTGTTGTGCTGCTGCCCTTCTAGGGAGCAATTATGTGGTTGCCTTGGGGAAGAAGAAGGTTGCTGCCTGGAGAGGCTAAAATACTGTATAGTCTTAAGAAGTGCTTCCGTCTTCCTTGTTCGGAGGTAACAAATGCGTAAATAAGCAAGGTTTGCAGAAGGACCAAAATGTGTGACGTTTTGGACAATGGACTTCCCGTCGCTGATCTCTTCTGAATCAAATGAGTTTCATTCAAGTAGCTGTGCAGAGAGCATCATGTTGCAGCCGAAATGTAGGCTGCAGACATTTCACATTGACTAACTACTTCCCTTGGGTGGTTGGGTTCTGTGTAGGGATTTACTCATCCAACACCCACAGCAAACAGTGAGTAACAGGCAATGAGTAATCTGTATGTACACTTTTCCTTTGCTTTGCTTTGCTGTGCTAGGCTGGAATTTCAAGATATTTCTGAGAATTAGCTTAAGTTATACCCAAGAACCCACGCAAGAAGAACACGTGTTTTGAAGCGTGCAATTTGGGCATTGGGGAACTTGAGGGTAGGTAACATCATCTGTGTGAATGAAGCTCAAGGCCGGCCCAAGAGATTTTGCCGCCTAAGGCAGAGGATCAGATGACAATCCTCCAACAAGGAGGAACCCTGACAGTGCCAAGGAGTATCTGGCTAGAAGGGAGATCCAGCAGCTTTTGTGTGAAAAGCCCTCTTCACTATTGGACCTCAAAGCCTATTGGCTATTCAGAGCCGTAGCTATGGGGGGGGGAGGGGGTGTGCCGGGGGTTTTGCCCCGGTTGAAGCCTCCAAAGGAGCACTGTCGAGGCTCCCAGCCTCTGCATGTGTGTACAGTGGTACCTCAGGCTAAGTACTTAATTCGTTCCGGAGGTCTGTTCTTAACCTGAAACTGTTCTTAACCTGAGGTACCACTTTAGCTAATGGGGGCCTCTCACTACTGCTGCCGCGTCACCACCACACAATTTCTGTTCTCATCCTGAAGCAAAGTTCTTAACCCGAGGTACTATTTCTGGGTTAGTGGAGTCTGTAACCTGAAGCATCTGTAACCTGAAGCGTCTGTAACCCGAGATACCACTGTATAATAATAATTTCTTATTTCTTATTTATTTATTTATACCCCACCCATACTACTCTGGGCAGCTTCCAATATAATATTAAAAACATAATAAAACATCAAACATTAAAAACTTCCCTAAACTGGGCTGCCTTCAGATGTCTTCTAAAAGACAGAAAGTGGTTTATTTCCTTGACATCTGATGGGAGGGCGTTCCAGGGGCAGGCACCACTACCGAGAAGGCCCTCTGCCTGGTTCCCTGTAACCTCACTTCGCGCAGGGAGGGAACCGCCAGAAGACCCTCGGAGCTGGACCTCAGTGTCTTGGCTGAATGATGGGGTGGAGATGCTCCTTCAGGTATACTGGGCTGAGGCAGTATATGAACGGAAGGGGGTGCCAAACAGGGTCTTTGACACTGGTGAAATAAAGCCTAGTTTCGCCCTAACTATCCCCTAAGGCTATTAGCACTGAGTGGATAATTTCCCTAAAAGACAGGGATTCAGAAGGAGGGGAGAATGAGATGGTAGGGATCTAGGGATCCAAGGATGAAAGAGGAAAGAAGGACACAGTCCCTAGGAACCAGGCCTTGCAGGTTCCTATAAAGCAGGGTGAATCACCCTACCACTTCTGCCAGTGGTGGAATGCCCCCCTCTGACTGAGTTCAGCAAGGGTGGGGTGTGCAGTGCTGCCACTCATTTTCTCTACCCCTGAGATGGCGGAGACAAGCACCAGGGCCTTGAAGAATGCCCCCCCCCTCACCAAGTTGCTGTCAGAGGAAGTGGTGGGGTGCAGTGGGGGGAGGACAGTATCGCTTTAGGTGGCAAAACAGGACAGGCCTCCCCTGCATCACCAAGTTCTTGCCTGCAAGGCATTGTGAGTGACAGGATCGAGCCAGCAGTAAATCACACTGAGCAAGTTGGAGTTAACTCTTTGTTAGCAAGAACCCGATCTGCACAGGAGTGTCAGGCCTAATGGGCACAGCAACTCATCTCTGCCAGGTTTTGCCCCCATGGAGCAGTTGCTGAGGCCGAAGGTCCCTGCCTCCCTCCAGCTGCCTAAATCCCCTCCTCTCCAGGGTTTTCTCCAAGCAGTTGGAGACTGTGCCTGTGCTCTCCTCCACCCTTTTCACGCCTCTTCTGGTTCTGGGAGATCAGGAGGTCTCTGCATCCCACCAGTCCATGACAATGAGTGGCTGGTCGCTCTGCATGGTCTCCTTCTGGGCAGAGCTATCAGATGCTGCAGACTGGGGGGTTGCGGAGCAGATGTGGCCTACAGGCCAGAGGTTCCCTACCTCTGCTCTGTGGTGTCAAGAATTCTCACTGGGGTGGTGTGACGTTAACATATGAGAGTGCTGGAGGTGAAATAGTTAAACAGGTTACCCAATCAGAACCCAGGGGGTGGAGTCAGAGGGACTATAAAACCAGCTCTGGGAGGGGCAAAGGGAGGAGTTTGTTGGGAGTTGGGTGGTTGGTTGGAGTGGGAGTGAATTGGGATAGAGTCTGTGGGTAGGTTGAGTTAGTGTAGTGAAATAAGCTGAGTCAGGAACAGTTAGGGGCTAGGAAGACAAGCAAATATCTGAGAGGTGGTTTAGTGAGTGAGAGCAGGTAGCGGACGTTATAGGTCTGGATAGGCACCCTATGATTGTAATTGACCAATACCATTAATGAAACCACACGCTTGTTAAACTGCAATAAATAAACAGAAGCTTATGTTCCAATTTAACCCTGACTGGACTCAGTATTGTACCAGGTAGGTCCTGAGTGGTGGCAGCGAGAAATAAAGTGGTGGCACAGGGATCAATAGACGGTGAAACGCCCGGGGACCCCGTGTGATCGCCACAGGAAAGGACCCCCAGCTCGTCATTTCCCCAGTGCTTATCCCTATCCATCCACTGGAGAATCACTGGGAGGGATTCGTCTGACCAATTGCAGCAAGTAATGACCCATTGCCTAGCTGACTCTCAATGCAACTTCCTCCCTCACACCCAGATGGAAGAGGCAGCCTTTCTCTCCCCCCCCCCCATTTATTTCTGGGATGTGATAAATTGGTACATTGGCTTCTTTACAAAAGCTAATTAATGTAGTCACATAATGGCACCCATTGACGGCCTTGCGCTACAGCACAGCCTCTGTTTGGTTCCTGGCCCAGATTCTGCTATGTGCACGTCTGCCTACGTTGCTTTCCTCCTGGAAGGGCGGATCTATTCCCCTTTGGCAGCTCTTCTGCACTACAGCAGATGTCCCCCCAATGCTTTTTAATTCTGAAGCCGTGCCTTCTGCAGAAACCAGCATTTGTTATATTAAGAATCAAGGCTTAGGTTTATGCTCAGCTACAGTAAGGAGGCTAATATTGGCTCCTTTCATAGCTCTCAGATGTTCCTTTATCTCGGCAAGTAACACTGTGTAGAGGTGGGGCCAGCATGCCCACTCCGTGACCATCTACTGCAAACCCTGTTGCCCAGTGGCGTAGCGGGGGTTGTCAGCACCCAGGGCAAGGCAAGTAATCTGTGCCCCCTAACCCGTGGATTTGCGCCCCCTAACCCTAACCCCCAGATGTTGCGCCCGGTGCGGCCAGACCCCCTGCACCCCCCCACACTACGCCACTGCTGTTGCCCACCTGAAATCGAGGGGCAACTGTCTTCAGCAGTGTGCAATGCACCCCTGATATCCTAGGGTTCAAAATCCTGTGGGGTGCCAACACGAGTAAGTCACCCTCCAACGCATGGAGGGCAGGGGTCAGGGTAGGGGGTGAGAATGCTTGTTTCTGTTTCCTTACCATGCAGGCAGTGTCGGATTTATGTATAAGCTAAACAAGCTATAGCTTAGGGCCCCACTCTCTCGGGGCCCCCCAAAAAATCTAAAGGAAAAAAACTGGATGTACATTTCCAAAATATAAGATAAAAAATAAAATAAAATAAAACCTACATACAGTTAGAGCTTAATAATTATTTCATTATTAATATACTTCTCCTTAATTGTATCTCACTATTAATATACTTCTTCTTAATTGTATTTCAGTTCAACAATTACTTTGATATAGTACATATTTTGTTAGGTGCAAATGGCTTTAGATACCTATTAGGTCCATAAATTACCATATAGCATATATTCAGCACAAAAAACAGTGACAATTTGTTGTTGACAGAGGACAGTTGGACATATAAAGGGCCCTGTTACCTTCAGTAGCTCAGGGCAGGCATAGGCAAACTCGGCACTCCAGTTGTTTTGGGACTACAAGTCCCATCATCCCTGACCACTGGTCCTGTTAGCTAGGGATCATGGGAGTTGTAGTCCCAAAACATCTGGGCAGCCGGGTTTGCCTATGCCTGGCTTAGGGCCTCATCAAACCTAAATCTGGCCCTGCGTGCAGAGTTAAAAATCACAAGAAAAGAAGATTTCAGCTAAACCTCAGGAAGAACTTTATGACGGTAAGAACCCATTGGACAGTGGAACAGGCTTCCTCATGAGGTGGTGGGGCCTCATTTATGGGAATTTTTAAAGCAGAGGTTGGATGGCAATCTGTCCTGTATGATGTAGTTGAGATTCCTGCACTGCAAGGGTTCGAACTAAATGACCCGCAAGGCCCATTCCAACTCTACAATTCCATGATTGTGTGGTTAATTGAAGGGAGAAAGGAATGCCCCCCAAATATTTGGTATTTTCACCCCCTAACACAGAGGTAGGGACGCGGGTGGCACTGTGGGTTAAACCACAGAGCCTAGGACTTGCTGATCAGAAGGTCGGCGGTTCGAATCCCCGCGATGGGGTGAGCTCCTGTTCCTCGGTCCTTGCTCCTGCCAAACTAGCAGTTCAAAAGCACCTCAAAGTGCAAGTAGATAAACAGGTACCGCTCCGGCGGGAAGGTAAACAGCGTTTCCGTGCGCAGCTCTGGATCGCCAGAAGCAGTTTAGTCATGCTGGCCACGTGACCCGGAAGCTGTACGCCGGCTCCCTCGGCCAATAAAACGAGATGAGCGCCACAACCCCAGAGTCATCCACGACTGGACCTAATGGTCAGAGGTCCCTTTACCTTTACCTTTAAGGCAGAGGTAGGAAACCATATTTTTTTTAACCTAAGGGCCCCATTCTGGAGAAGGGTACATTCAGTGCCATAGCTGTCAACGTTTCCCCTTTTTTAAAGGAAATTCCCTTATTCCGAATAGGATTCCTCGCAAGAAAAGGGAAAAGTTGACAGCTATGATCAGTGCTATTTTTCTCGAAAAAGAGGTGCTGGAGCTGAGGTCCAGCTGGGGGGGGGGGGTGGAAGCCCTGGGGACATTCTGATGGTGAGTGGGGCTAGAGGCAAAAATGGATGGAGTAAGGAAAGCGACTCTCCCCTTTGCCCAGGAGGCTATGTTCAAAAATTCACATGAAAGCCAGCAGTTTCTACATGCAAAAGTCTCTCCACCTAGGCAAGCAAGCAAGAGGCCACAAAGAGAGTCCTATTTGGCCCTCAGGTCTGTGGTTCTCCTTTCCTGCCCTAAATCATGACAATTAATGAAAGAAAAAGCTGTGCAGAATTCCCAGGTGCTTAGGATTACAGTGGATGCTCAGGTTGCGAATGTGATCTGTGCAGGATGCACGTTCACAACCCGCAGCACTCGCAACCTGTGCCTGCGCATCTGTGCACGCACGGGTTGCAATTTGGCACTTCTGCGCATGTGCAAAGCGCAATTTAGCGCTTCTGCGCATGCGCGACTGCCAAAACCTGGAAGTAACCAGTTCCGGTACTTCTGGGTTTCGGCGGTCCGTAACCTGAAAAAACACAACCTGAAGCGGCTGTAACCCGAAGTATGACTGTAATTCCCCATGCAAACACACAGGCACACTTCTGACACCACCCTGTGCTTTATATCAGTATCATTTTGTGGTGAGCGATAGCATGAGGATAAAAGGACGGCATTGCTTTCCGTTAAGACTATAAAGCAATTAAACAGTAGTTTGGAGGCTGATTTACTGTGTTGCTGTAAATTAAAAAATGGATAGATTAAAATAAACACCATGGTATCACAATGCAGCTGACGTTACAAGACTAGGAAATGAAGAGAACAGCATTATCTCAACTTCGCAATACAGACAAATTACGGTCCTGACAATTATCTGGCAGCTTGGTGATTACAGGAAAATAAAGATACGGAATTAAGTCTTCCGATCTGTACATCGGTAATGGCATCGCAAACCATCGCTCAGTGGTAGAGAACACACTTTGCATGCAAAGGGACTCAGCCTATGATCCCCGGCATCGTGTGGCAATGCTCAACTCGGGTATAGAAGCAAACTCCTGTGTTGCACAATATGACTCAGCAATATCAAAAGCAACATGATGGCCAGAAACAATTACAGTATAGAAAACTTTATGGAATAATGCAAAACTGTCCAAACCCTCAGTCTCTGTTCGGACCTCATGGCAAGGGAAGGGAAGTTTTTCTGCGGTGCCAATGGCTCTCAGTGGCCCTGTATTGTTTCTTAATGGCCTTCGCTTGGCTGGGTGGTTTTGCATAGGCTAGTTCAGGAATTCCTCTGCAGCTTGTATTTCTCCCTTCACATTCCAAATTATCAAAATTTCTAGGGGGGGGGGGGTCCACCTCCCAAATCTATAACAATAATTAAAGCTGTGGTGCTAACTGTGTTGACTAAAAAAAAAAAGGGCACACAGTTAAAGCAATCCGATTAGCAATTAACGCCATGCCACAGGGCTGCTCCACATAACAATTCAATGAAAAAGTCAAATTTTTAAATCTCTTATTAACCAGGCAATCTATTAAACGCCAGAGGCGCTATTTAGGAAAGAGCAGAAGTAATTGCTCTGCCTGGGTTCAGACCAGATCCCTTGTCAAGAGCATCAATATACGGTCACCAGCCGATGACCAGCCTTACCTATTGAAGATTTCCTTGATAAAAACATTAAACGGAACTGTGTGCTAACCGAGTACGTTTAGCCAAAGGCATAACTCTCTTTGTGATGAGGGGTGGTGGGGACACAACAAAAAAGAGGGAGAAAATGTGACTATGTTTTATTTATTCTAAAAAGAAGATAAGCACAGCAAATATGGTTTTGAAATACATCACTTTATCACTGGGCAGTTTAGTGATGTTTACTTAGAAGGTCCACTGAGTTCAATCAGACTTTCTCCTAAATGCAGTGCTTTTTTTCTTTAAATAATGTTTATGGGTACTCTCATTTTCCTACTCAAGTTGAAATACAGTGGTACCTCAGGTTAAGAACTTAATTCGTTCTGGAGGTCTGTTCTTAACCTGAAACTGTTCTTAACCTGAGGTACCACTTTAGCTAATGGGGCCTTGTGCCGCCGCCGCGCGATTTCTGTTCTCATCCTGAAGCAAAGTTCTTAACCCAAGATATTATTTCTGGGTTAGCGGAGTCTGTAACCTGAAGCGTCTGTAACCCAAGGTACTGTGCTGCCCTTCAATGTGGCCAAACACGGAGTTACAGAATGTTTAGAGGTATACGTACCCCCGTGTACCACCCAGAAAAAAGCACTAAATGTGCTTGGAATTTTAGTCTTAATCTTCCCAAGAGTTGGATGGGTCTTTGGGATAACCCTGAGGTAAAGGTAAAGGGACCCCTGACTGTTAGGTCCAGTCGTGGACGACTCTGGGGTTGCAGTGCTCATCTCGCTTTATTGGCTGAGGGAGCTGGCGTACATGTGGCCAGCATGACTAAGTCGCTTCTGGTAAACCAGAGCAGCGCACGGAAACGCCATTTACCTTCCCGCTTATTTATCTACTTGCACTTTGATGTGCTTTCAAACTGCTAGGTTGGCAGGAGCAGGGACTGAGCAACGGGAGCTCACCCCGTCGCAGGGATTCAAACCGCCAACCTTCTGATTGGCAAGCCCTAGGCTCTGTGGTTTAGACCACAGCGCCACCCACGTCCCAACTCTGAGGTAGCTTACCCTATTTCCCATTACCCCATTTGTGTGAGAGTGCGGACACTCAGCTCTCAGTCGCACCTGTGCAGCATCTGTAACTCAAAAGTTAATGATTCTCCAAATTTGTCCTTTTAGGACAGGAATGGGAAATCTCTACCCTTTCACCCATTGGAGGGCGACACCTCCCACCAGCCCCAGCTAATCAGGGGTGACCATTGTCCAACAATGTCTGTACGGTCACAGACTCCATATTCCTGGTGCATGTGGATGAAGAGACTGGGAAAGTAGAAAGAGCAAAGCTCCCAGCTTTCAAAAAAGTCTTGGCATAACTGGAATTGCTTCAGTCTGGGCCCTGTGAGGTTACTGTTAGACGGAACGATGCCACTTTTTAAATGAAACATGTATTCAAAATCTCTCATCTTCATTCTCAAGAATGCTGGACGTGGAATGTGTTGTGTATGCAGTTACATAATGTAACTGGTGTGTTTGTGTGTGCATTTTTTTTGGGGGGGGGGGAATGTTGATTCAATTCTATTGGGTGCTGCCTCCAGTTCAGACATCTCAGCAATTCCTTGCATACAGTGTTTGGGTGGTAGGGGAGAATGAAATAACAGGTGGAACTTCTTAATCAGGGGATGGATTCCTGAGCAGCTGCTGTGGCTGAAAACCACCTAAAGCATGTGTCAGGGGTTCAGGGAGAGAGGCGCAGATGAGGGAGGAGACAGAGAGCGAGGGGGAAGGATTCCAGGGTGACGAGGAAGAGGACGACAATGACCCAAGATTGTCCATGAGTCCGTCCAGTGAATCGGAGGACTCCCAAAAGGGAGCCCCTCTGGTCAAGCCAAGGGGAGCCAGAGGGGGAAGCAGTCAGGAGCAGGGAAACGAAGGGGGAACCCCCAGTGGGAGTTGGGGATCGGGACCGGCTGCTCCGCCGGAACGGAGTGAAGGGGGTGGAGTGACCAGTGTGTCAGAAAGAGCAGAACAGGAAGCAGAGAGGGGAAGGAGATCAGGGCAAGACGTCCTGCCGGAAGGGGAGGAAAGTAGTATCGAGGGCAGTGTAACTGTCAAAGGGAAGGTCAGGAGCAACGTACGCACGCCAAGTTCAAAATGGGAGGCGCGCGGAAGTGAAGAGAGTCCTGGGGAGGAGCCTGGTCCCAAAGCCCGAAGGAGGGGGGAGGAGGCGCCAGAGGATTCAGCCTCTGGGGAGTCCCGAAGGGAGAGAACACAGGGGGGCAGAAAGACCCTGCGGAAAAGGAAAGAGAGGAAGAGGTGGACCAGTACAAGCCTCTTAAACTGGTGTAGAGGCGGGACTGACTCAGAGGGGACTTCAGCGGTCTAAGCGTAACAGACGTAGAGTCACGGAGCTCGGCTGTGAAGCTAAGAATGTTCTTCAATAAAAGCTTTTGTACATAAGCCGGACTGGACTTTGGTCTCTTGTGAGCTGGGACCACGGGTGACTCTGACAGCATGCATGGAGGAACTGCTCCAGCCAGAGGGCTGCCATCTCTTCTGAGCAAGCTTCTGGGACCATATGCCAATAGTGGGTGGTGCCAGGGGCAAAAGTAGGCAGTGCAATGAATATACATACAGGAGACTAGTATCCGCACACATTCACACACCTGTCAAAGAGTCAGCCGGCAGTAAATCGCACAATTCAAAGTTGGAGTCATAGCTGTCAACAGTCCCTTATTTGGCGGGAAAGTCCCTTATCCCAGCGCTGTGTCCCGCTGCTGTCCCTTATTGATGATGTCCCTTAAATTTCCTGGGTTTCAAGATATAGGGCATAATATACAAATGGAGGATTGGGAAAGACTCTGGAAAGAAGGTTTAAGATTCGCTGCATGCACAGTTATAAAAGAAAATGTTATGAAAATGATGTACCAATGGTATGTAACACCTGTGAAGTTAGCAAAAATGTATAAGATAAGTAACAAATGTTGGAAATGCAAAGAAAAAGAAGGTACCCTTTTTCATATGTAGTGGGAATATAAGAAGGTAAAATGCTTTTGGGAAATGATTTATAACGAATTGAAGAAAATGTTGAAATATACATTTGTTAAGAAACCAGAAGCATTTTTACTAGGCATTACAGGTAATGAGATAAATAAGAAAGAAAAGAAGTTATTTTTATATGCAGTGACAGCAGCAAGAATATTGATGGCCCAGAAATGGAAACAGGAGGAATTACCTACGATAGAAGAATGGAGAACTAAAATGATGGATTATGCAGAACTGGATAGAATGACAGGAAGGATCTGGAATCGACGAGACCAAAGATTTACAGAAGATTGGGAAAAGTTTATCCAATATATGCAAAAACTGAGTGATAATAAAATTACGTTTGTAAGTTTTAAGGAAGCTCTGTGAGGGGAAATGGTTAAAAGGGCAGAAATGTGTAAAAGGTAATAAAGGGAAGGAATGGCAGACAAATTGAGGGAAGTCAAAAAAGAGAAGTAAGATGTAATTAAGATGTATGGAATGCATAAATTTGTTTTTGTATTTGAAAATCAATAAAAATATAATATAAAAAAAAAATTCCTGGGTTTCAAAGGAAGCAGCTCCTCTCCCTCCCTCCCTGCCGGCCATGGAAGAAGGGAGGCTCCAACTGTGTTTCTTGGCTGCGTTGCTCACCCAATAAGGAGTCTAAGAATGACTGGGGGGTGGAGCTTGCATGCCTTGTGCTGATCAAATCAGCCGCATTGCCTGGGGACTCGCCTATGCTCAGCGCTTCCCAGAGGAGCGGTGACGGTGGTTTTCCTTGCTGCATCCCCTTTGCCGGCTTGCTGCGCTGTGGGAACCACCGCTTGAGGCTTCGTTTGGCTGCTGGCTGGGCTTTCTGCCTTTGGCTCGGGGGGGCTCAGAAGTTGAACATACCTGTGCTGGGAAAATCCCTTATTATGGCTGCCAATCCCTTATTTTCGAAGCTGCTGGTCCCTTATTTTCAAATCTGTAAGTTGACAGATATGGATGGAGTCAACTCTTCATTAGCAAAAACATGATGTCCACAGACTTGGCCTAATGAGCACAGCAGCTCATCTGCAGTAGCTCTGGCTCCATGAATCTGTTGCCAAGACTGAAAGTCCCCACCTCCCCACATCCATCTAGGTCCCCTCCTCTCCAGAATTTCCCTCCCAAGCAATTGGAGACTGCGCCTGTATGCAACCTGCCCAGGCTCCTCCTGTTTCATGCCTCTCCTGGTTCTGGGAGACGGGGGGGGGGAGGGGAGCATGTCACAGCAGCAGGAGGAAACACCTGACTCGCTAGTCTGATCCAGATCTGCCTCTTGGCCTCCCCTCCACCCACTCTCCTGCTCAGCTTCTGCCTTTGATTCTAGACTTCCCTCTGCCACAGACTCTCCCCGCTCACTAAGCCCTGTTACCCAGCTTCAGCTTCTGACACTTCGTCTTCCGGGTCTTCTCCCTTTGAGCACTCAGCATCGTCCCACCACCAACCCCCGGGCTCTGAGCCTTTTTCTCTTGCTGGTTCCCACCAACTTGGTGGTGGCGCCAACTTGGATGGCTTTAAAAGTAGGTACCCCCCTGCCCGTACGGGCCAGTCGTGTCCGACTCTAGGGTTGTGCGCCCATCTCACTTAAGAGGCCGGGGGCCAGCGCTGTCCGGAGACACTTCTGGGTCACGTGGCCAGCGTGACGAAGCTGCTCTGGCGAGCCAGCACCAGCGCAGCACACGGAAACGCCGTTTACCTTCCCGCTGTAAAGCGGTACCTATTTATCTACTTGCACGTAGGGTTGCTTTCGAACTGCTAGGTGGGCAGGAGCTGGGACCGAAAGACGGGAGCTCACCCCGCCGCGGGGATTCGAACCGCCGACCATGCGATTGGCAAGCCCTAGGCGCTGAGGTTTTACCCGCAGCGCCACCCGCGTCCGAAGAGGATTAGACAAATTCATGAAGGGTAAGTCTGCTCGCCTTCCGGGGTGGCCGGTGTTGCGGCCAGGCCTCGGACCACACCAAGTGATCTGGCAAATGGTAGGCCAGATCACATGGCTGCCCACCAATTGGCCAATGCCGGCAGACCTTTGGCGGGCATTCCCATGGTCCAACCAGCCAATGAGAATGCTTGGGGCCAACTCCCAGGAAAGTTTAAATTGTGGCCTGCCTGGCACACTTTCTCAGCATTTTTGTCAGGGATCTGGTTGGTCACTGTGAGAGCAGGATGCTGGACTAGATGGGCCGTTGGCCTGATCTAGCAGGTTTATCTTATGTTCTTAACATCACTACCATTCATACACACACATTTTACACATCACTTGGGAAGGGCGAACTAATGTCAGGGTACTGGAAGAAGCAAAGATCACCAGCGTTGAAGCAATGATTCTTCAACATCAACTTTGTTGGACTGGTCATGTTGTGCGGATGCCTGATGATCGTCTTCCAAAGCAACTACTCTATTCCGAACTTAAAAATGGAAAGTGTAATGCTGGTGGTCAACAAAAGAGGTTTAAAGACTGTCTCAAGGCAAAATGTAGTATAAACACTGACAACTGGGAAACACTGGCCTGTGAGCATTCCAGTTGGAGAACAGCCTTTACCAAAAGTGTCATGGGCTTTGAAGACACTCGAACTCAGGACGCAAGGGAGAAACATGCTAGGAGGAAGGTATGCTTGGCAAATCCACACCGTGATCAACTCTCGCCCGGAAACCAATGTCCCCATTGTGGAACGACGTGTGGATCCAGAACTGGCCTCCACAGTCACTTATGGACTCATTGTTAAAACCATGTTTATGGAAGGCAATCTTATTCAGCTATGAGTGATCGCCAAAGAAGAAGAAGATACTTTCTGAAATGTCTTGGTCCATCTCTGCCCCAATGTTGTTCAAATCCTGCATCTTAGAAAACAAGTACTATCTTAATATCATAGCCTATATATATATACCCACTCAGCCACCATGAACAGAAGAAGGTTGGGTTGGCATGTTGCCATGCAACCTAATGTTTGACTGGAATACCACAACTTTCGCAAGATGACGTTGCCATATTTAGGGGGTGGGGGAGGGGGGTGATGATGATTCATAACTTCTTAAACTGCCTCGAGTGTAAGTGAAAGTTTTGCAAGTAATGTTTGCAGGAAGTGGCTTGCCATAGCAACTCGATCTTCGGATGATCATAATGGCAGAAGTCTTCCCACAGGATTGTACAAGACATGTTAGTTATGGAGCATACTGAAGATCATTTCATTTATGCCCCTCTTCACACACACGGCTCATATGCGACAAATATCTGTAACGTAATAGAACATCACAAATCACAACGTAAGTCTTATGAAATAATGAACAAATCATCAGTAAATCAATTGCAAAACAACCACCTTCTGTAAAACACGATTAACAAAGCGGCTTGAAAAAATAGGCTAAACAGCACAACCACAAGAAAAGTCGTACTGTGAAATTCACAAAGCACTACAGCACCCATGAGTCCATGAAACAATATGAACAACGTTAAAAACTCACAACTGAAAAGGAACAAGGCACTGTTGAATTCACACACTTTCTTGCCACCCCCACTCAGTTCATCAAATGGCAGCAAACAAAAATAAGGATGATCCAGTTAACAATTATTATTATTGAATTTTATGATTAGTTATTAAATTTCTATACTGCCCTATGTGCAGCAGGCATTCTAATCTGGGGGTGGTTTCAAACAGGGCTGCCATACGGATATTCCTGGACATTAGTGTGATTTCAAAGGTGGAGACGACGTCCGGGGGGAATTTCTGAAAGGCGGTTCTTTGTCAATAGTGGGGTTTTTTTTGCATTTTTGAAAAAAAGAAAACAGCTCAACAATTTCACTGTCTTCCTTAAAATAACATCAACAATTTGGGATCTTCCTAAAAAAAGGTCAAAGGAGTGTCCTGGTTTTTGCTTTTTGAAATATGGCAACCCTCGCTGTAACACTGCCTAATCTGTTTTCCCTTCACAAAATAAGATTATCTGCGTGGTCCAACTATGTGATTTTAATGCACATGATTAATAAACACGAATCCTAGTTACTTGGAGGAGCTGCCAGTCATCAGATGCCATCAGCCAGGACTTTATGGTCCACCAGCAACTGCCAAACAATATAAAGAAAATTAGGCAGGGAGGCATTTTACATATATGAAGAGCGTGCTTGTAGCAATACTATTCATGCGGACATAATTGGAGTGCAGGGTATATGTGGGAACATGAAATGTTTCTTTTGGCTCTCCATTGTGGGTGTAGATAATTACTTAATGCTATTTTAAGTTGCACAGAGTGGTTGGTACACAAACTAAACAGAAAGGGAGGGGAGAAGCCTTCTGTTCTCCTCTTGTTTGATAGAAATGAACTCTGAAAAGAGGGTGTGTATTTTAACAAATTCTATGTGGTTAGTCCTTTGTTATGAAAGATGAAAGATGTGCCCAACCCAGTACGCCACATTCACATGTGATCTCTGCTTCCATACATCTATGAAACACTCTGCCCACACATCTCTGCCATGGGGCTAAGAGCGTCGTTGAAAAGTTATTTAGCCTGGGCTGGAGAAATGGCACTCAGGGGGGTGGGGATATGGAAATATTTCCCAGCAGTGTTCAAAAAGGATCTAGGGGTCTTAGTAGACCATAAGCTTAACACAAGCCCACAGCGTGTTGCAGCAGCAAAAAAGGCAAATACTATTCTAGGCTGCATCAACAGAAGTATAGTGTCCACATCGAGGGAAGTCATAGTCCCGCTCTATTCTGCCTTGGTCAGACAACACCTGGAATACTGTGTCCAGTTCTGGGCACCACAATTTAAGAAGGATGTTGCCAAGCTGGTACGTGTGCAGGGGAGGGTGAGCAAGTTGATCAAGGGTCTGGAAAACAAGCCTTATGAAGATCTGGGTATGTTTAGCCTGGAAAAGAGGAGACTGAGAGGAAAGCCATCTTCAAATATTTAAAGGGCTGTCGCATGAGGATGGAGCAAACTTGTTTTCTCATGCTCTGGAGGGTAGGCTCAAACTTACGGTTTGCAAGTTACATAGAAGGAGATTCTGACAGTAAGAGTTGTTTGACAGTGGAACAGACTCCCATGAGAGAAGAGAGAGGGTGGAAGACAGGAAGACCAACAGTATCATATAATCATAGGATTGTAGAGTAGAAAGGGACCACGAGGGCCATCTAGTCCAACCCCTTGCAATGCAGGAATCTCAGCTAAAGCATCCATGACAGGTGGCCATCCAACCTCTGCTTAAAAACCTCCAAGGAAGGAGAGTAGATGTAGCTGGAGGCATTGACAGACAGCTCCAGCTCTTAAGAAGGAGGAAGCTGATAGGCCATACCACCTCCTGGACTAGTTGGAGTTTAGAAAGCAGGCAGGTGGGAGCTGGCTGGAGGCAGACTCCATTTGCCCAAAGAGATCAACCTACACAGCTTGTCCCTGCAACTGCCAATTATACACACACACACACACACACACACACATATATATATATATATATGATTGTAAGGCTGTCGTCAAGCCACTAACCCACTCTCTGATTTGCCTTCCTCCTCCTTTATAAGGGGTCATGGAGACCTGTGAGAGGAAGAGGAAAGGGTGGGGATGCTTGGGTGAGCTGTGCGGGAATGAGTGAGGTTTAAAGCAGGAGGGATTGGCAGGTAGGTGAGCAGAGGCAGTGGCCCATAGTGTGTGCAGATATGTGCATCCACACACGCTGCCTTGTGACCAAGCTATCCCTACATAGGCATACAGTGGTACCTTGGTTCTCGAACTCAATCAGTTCTGGAAGTCCATTCCAAAATGTTCGAAAACCAATTGGCTGATTGGCCTGGGAAACAATACCGACAGCCGAAATGGACGTTCGGCTTCCAAAAACGTTCCCAAACCGGAACACTTACTTCCGGGTTTGCAGTGTTCAGGAACCAATTTGTTCTTCAACTAAGCCATTTGGGAACCAAGGTACTGGTAAAGGTAAAGGGACCCCTGACCATTAGTTCCCATCGTGGCCGACTCTGGAGTTGTGGTGGTCATCTTGCTTTATTGGCTGAGGGAGCCGGCGTACAGCTTCCGAGTCATGTGGCCAGCATGACTAAGCCGCTTCTGGCGAACCAGAGCAGCGCATGGAAATGCCGTTTACCTTCCTGCTAGAGCAGTACCTATTTATCTACTCGCACTTTGACGTGCTTTTGAACTGCTAGGTTGGCAGGAGCAGGGACTGAGCAACGGGAGCTCACCCCATCGCGGGGATTCGAACCGCCAACCTTCTGATCAGCAAGTCCTAGGCTCTGTGGTTTAACCCACAGCGCCACCCACATCTGTACTTGTTACCTTTTTACTCTTAACTTTTGTTATTAGTATGAAGAACATAGTGGCTACATAGCTTTCTGTGCATTGAAATATCACTAGCAGTGCTTTTTTTCTGGGGGATACGCATACCCCTAAACATTTTGTCAATCTAAGTTTGGCCTCATTGAGGGGCAGTATTTCAGCATATGAGTAGGAAAATGAGAGTACCCCTAAACATTTTTTTTAGGAAAGAAAGCACTGATCACTAGTATTTAAAAGTGAAGGGATTCTTCTTTCTACTGCTTTTACAAAGTGACAAGAACCCTTAGTCCACTAGCAGCTGAGTGACCAGGTGCAAACAGGTGGGGGTTCTTGCACCAGGAGCAGGTGTGTGGAAGAGGGAATTCCGGCAGGTGTGGCTTGTCATGCAAGAGACACCAGCTGAAATTTCCTTTTCCACACAAGCGTTTCAGAAGCAGGAGCCCTCAACTGTTTGCACCTGGTCACTCTTAACTTGCAGCTAGATGTTATGCAGGAGGATTTGTTTGCAGAGAAGTGTGATTTCAATGGAGTTATGATTTCCCAATACTATATACAGAATTAATCTTATCTCCAAAGCGTTGCCTGAAATGTTTCCCTCAGTTACTCCTCAATGACATCTGCTGCCACCGGGCAAATTTTCATTATTGGCAAGTGTCTTACATAAACTCTGACTCAGGACAGTCTGTTTATATAAACTGTTTTTAAAGTTAAAACAGTAACCAGGCTGATGACGGTAAGCAAATTTCAAACCAAGGCTGCAATCCTAGGAACACTATTGTTTTAAGTCAGCAGGATTTTCTGAGTAAATATGAAAAAGGACCAGACTGCACAGTTGTGGACCTATGTGTGCTTCGTAAAATTCCTTTATTCGTTTACGCAGGTTTTTTTTTTTAAGATACAGAATTCTTCCCGGGGTCTTCATCTTACAACACTGCTTGAACAACAGCAACCAAAATGCTGGAGTAAGTTTAGCAAGGTCTCCCAATTTCTGGCCAAGTGCACAGTTCACAGTGGAAAAACATACATTAGGTTTGGGGTCACCAATACTTATGGGCCATTTGCGCTGGCACCAATCGCAAAATGGCTGTCTTGGGGAATGTGGCGTAGCACAAAATGGCTGCTGTGGGCAACTGCAGGAGAGGCAGAGGCAGTTCAGAGTCAAAAAAATCATGAATTGCTGATTTTTTAGGAATATTTGCTGATACCTTTTGTGGGCACTATGGGAGGTATTGGCAGATGGGCTGGTGCCCATGGGCACTGTGTTGGCAACCCCTGCACTAGGTCACGAGGCATGTAAGATCATATGTTGCCTTGCCCAGATGCTCCCTTAGAAAACAGGGAGGATTGATAGCTCAGCGGCAGAACATTTGATTTCCATATAGAAAGTTCTAGGTTCAATTGCTGGCATCTTCAGTGAGAAAGTTCCGGTAGCAGATGATGGACAAGACTTCTGCCTGGTAGCTCAGGAGAGCATCAGCCAGTTAGCATCCATTAACCTGGCAGGTTTTTGTGTTCTTACAGTCCGCCACCTTAGGCATCCAAGCCAGTGTGGTGTAATGGTTAAAGTGTTGGACTAGGACCTGGGAGTTCAGGGTTCGAATCCCCACTCAGTCATGAAACTCACTGGGTGACCTTGGGCCAGTCACCATCTCTTAACCTAACCTACTTTACAGGGTTGTGGTGAGGATGACACGGGGAGAAGGAGAACCATGTTACACCACCTCAAGATCCTTGGAAGATAGAGGTGGTCTCCAAAATAAAATAAATAAATGTGGGTTTTGTGAACATCGGGTGGTATTGATTAAGTTGTATGCAGGAGTAGACCCATTGAAATTAATGAGCATTACTAAGTTAGGCCCATTAATTTCAAGGTTTACTCTGAGAAGAACTTAGCTGAATACCATCTATATCCTTGTGCTACGTGTTCCTGAGCTACCATGATTCACCTGGCAAAGGAACAACATTTCATGCAAAGGCAGTATTGTTTTTACGTCTATAATCTCCTTATTCTCTGCTCTAGGCACTTAGATTGCACCGATAAATTTCCTAATTCCCACACCTGGGCTTAATGAAGTTGGGCAATAAATAATGAAGGCTGATTTCCCTCTGGGGCTGCTAAAACTTGGGAGCAAGAAGGACTTGCGAAACAAGCCCAGAGTTGCCAACTTTATTCACATGCGTGCCTGACTCTCTACCTGCTGGGCCCGATCCATAAAGTACTATTTTTGGTGTCAGCCAATCTCTAGATTCACCTGCGCACTGCAAATCTGGCACGACGTCAGTTCTTTGCAGAAGGTGGAACTGGGATTGCGTTGAATGAACCAAATAAAGCTCAGAAACGATGAAGATTGCACAACTCTGTAGCATTCCTGGATTTATACAACAGGTTGCACAGAATAGAAATTACATGTGCTTGTGTTTATTGGACAAGGGTAACACTCGAATAATTTAGATTTGTTTAAACTGCACCCTTTTAAAGCATTACTCTCCATAAATCTACTCTCCAATTTATCTGCCTACGTCCAACTCATCATCTCCTTTTCTTTTATGCTAAGCACTTCTATATATCATATGTAAAGCAGGGGCAGACTTTGGCAATATGGCGCCCTGAGCAAGGATAACATTTGCTCCCCCATATACAGTAATAAATTGCACCCCCTCAGGTCAGCACTGGGGGGGGGGAGGGAGGGACTGCTTCCACCATCCTAAATCTGGTGCTGTGTAGACACGGATGTAGACGCAGGTGGCGCTGTGGGTTAAACCACAGAGTCTAGGACTTGCCGATCAGAAGGTTGGCGGTTCGAATCCCAGCGACGGGGTGAGCTCCCGTTGCTCAGTCCCTGCTCCTGCCCACTTAGCAGTTCGAAAGCACGTCAAAGTGTAAGTAGATAAATAGGTACCACTCTGGTGCGAAGGTAAATGGTGTTTCTGTGCGCTGCTCTGGTTCGCCAGAAGCAGCTTAGTCATGCTGGCCACATGACCCGAAAGCTGTACACCGGCTCCCTTGGCCAATAAAGAGAGATGAGCGCTGCAACCCCAGAGTCGTCAGCGACTGGACCTAATGGTCAGGGGTCCCTTTACCTTTTTACTTCCTACATAGGGAATATGAGAATACCAGACTATCTATCTATATGTATACAAACACATCCCCTTCATGGATCACTGCCTTGATGTGGCGAAGGAGCTTGAATAACTCAGAGAAGCTATGTGCTATGCCATACAGGGCCACCCAAGACGGACAGGTCATAGCCGAGAGTTTAGACTAAATGTGATCCACCTGGAGAAGGAACGGGCAAACCACTCCAGTATTTTGCCAAGAAAATTCCATGGACATAAAAAAGGAGAAGCTTTGAGAAGTGAGAGTTTCCAAGGCATGCTCTGGTTCATGGAGTCACGGAGAGTCGAACACGACTGAGACGACTAAACAACAAATACACACACACACACATACACCAGATCTTCCAAGCACCCTTATTTTCCGGGGACAGTCCTGGATTTACAGAAGCCGTTCCGGTTTCTGATTTGATCCGGGAATTTCCGGCTTTTCCTTAGGACATCCCTATTTTCATCAGGGAAATGTTGGAGAGTAAGGAGTTATGGCCCACGAGCCAAGGAGATAAGTAGCTATACACCCTAAAGTCATCTGAAGGCAGCCCTGTAAAGGGAAGCATTTTAATGTGTAATTTTTTATTCTCTCTCTCTCTCTCTGTGTGTACACACATACATACATATACTGTATATATGTTGGAAGTTGTTCAGAGTGGCTGGGGCAACCCACTCAGATAGATGGAGTATACATAAAATAAAATAAAAAAGTAAAATAAAATGGAATAGGACATACCTATTTTCATTGGAGAAATGTCGGATGGTATGCATAGACACATATATACATAAAGCATATGCCTGTGTTGTGTTGTGTTGTGTTGTGTTGTTGTGTTGTGTTATATAGTGTTGTTGTGTTGTGTTATATATATATGTTAAGTCTAATTACCTGAAATATTTTTAAACGCTTTTTTATTGAGTTAATGAAATCTGAGGAAAAGATGTTACACTTCATATTGCATTTTCCTTCGGGAAGCGTTTTTAAAAATACTATTTACAGTATTGCAGAAACTCCTTAGGAGGTTTGGCACTGCAGAGACGGGCCCCACGGACCAGCGCGCGACCCTAAGGCGGCGCTAGAGAGGCAGCGAGAGAGCGCCTTAACCCTTCCCCTCCCGCTCTTTCCCCTCTTCGGCCAATCAGCGGCCGAGGCCCGGGCATTCTGCGCTCGTGACGCGCCTTCCCGGGGAAGCAAGGTTCCAAAGGCTCTGCGCCGAGGCTCGAGCCGCCGCTGGAGCGCGCGTCTGGGTGCAGCCTTGCCGCGGTGTGGGGAGCACGGCCAGGGGAGAGAAAGAGCCCGGTCGTCGTCGGAGGCAGGGAGGCTGGGTGGATTTTTATTTTTATTTTTAATTTTTTTTGCAAGCCGAGGAATCGGCATTCCGGGGGGAAGGGGGCTTTTCTTTGTTTTGATTCGCTAGCTGCCGCAGATTCCGACCTTTATTATTATTATTATTATTATTATTTGCGTTTAATCCAAAACGCAGCAGCTCTGGTGCCTGTGAATACGAGCGCCGGTGTTCCCTTCCCTCTCTTTCTATTGATGCGTTCAATGCAATAAATAGGCTTTTTTTTTAAGGCGGGGTTGTTTAATTCTGAATTTCGCAGGGTTTTTGAACGGCGTTTACTTTTTTTTTGAAAAGCAGATTTAGTGGTTTTCTTAAAAAAACATTTTTCTTTTTGCATTCCCCCCTCCTCCCGCAAAATCGGGTCTGCAGCTGTTCCAAGAGTACTTGCTTGCGAGGGAGGGGTCTGTTGTCGGAGGCAGCTGAGTGAAGCCTCCTTTGCTGCAGCCGAGGCATTTTGCAAGCCGCCAGCTGCCCGGCGCTGCTTCTCTCCCCAGCCTCCATCGCGCAACCTACCTACTTGTTGTGTGGGGGCATGAGCAAGAATGGAGAACGATGGACCTTGTTGCTATCTTTGTGTGCGGGGGATAGAGATGTCTTGATTTCGTCCAGCCGTGGGACTTTTTTCTCCAGGGCAGGGTTGCTATAGGCGCTGCAAGAGACAAACCGAATAACATTGGTGGGCAGCGTTAGAGAAAGCTCAGAAGCGAAAGAGAAGTGGCTCTGCTGCTTTTGAGATTGAAGTCTTTATTTTTATTTTATTTTCAGAGAAATCTCTGATTTTGACTGCTCCCTCCCCGAAGGGTAGGAATTGAAATAAGCAGGGTCGCGTGTGTGCATTTTTATATTTTATTTTTGGGGGGGCTTGCGAAACCGCAGCAGTTTCTTCGGCGTCCTCCTTGATCCGGGCGAGGGAAAATGGAGGCTGTGATAGAAAAGGAATGTAGCGCGCTCGGAGGACTCTTCCAGACCACCATCAGTGACATGAAGGTAAGGGAGACTCGAGTTTTGGGGGCGCAAGGTGCAAAAACCACCCCCTACGCCCCCCCGCATAAAAAGCCCCGCCACGTTTGACAAATCCCTCGTCTGAGCATTGCTGCTCCCTTGCATCGCATTCATTGCCACCTGCATTGAAAAACAGGGTGGTTGTGGAAGGGGAGCTTGCCTCCGCGAGGACACCCCCTTCCATGCAGATGGAGGAGCCCTGCCTAGTATTGACAGCATTCCCCCCCCCCACTCCAAAAAACGAATTGCAGCTTGCTTTTACTATGGAGGCAGAAAAAACGCTCTGCAAGACGCTGAGTTGTGCATTGCTAGCCTCCTTTTTCTGAGATTTCCCAGAGTCCCCTGGGAATTCTTCTAATTAAGACGAAATGGAACCATTTAATTACAATAATAATGCTGGAAAAGAGAGGGAGCCTCGCGCTGTGCGGAGCCCCAAACTGCACAGCGGAATGCCTCCCCAAGGTGGGGTTCAAATGCCAATGGGGAGCATATGTGTATAGACTGTGATGATGATAAACTGGGACCATTAATGCTCCCTTTGTTGAGTTCTGCACCTTCTCTCCAGCGCTGCGCGTTCTGAAGGCCCAGGGGAGGTTATCAAGCAGATATGGTTCACAGAACACCATGGTTTGCTGTTATTTATCCCTTCTGCTTGGAAAAGGAGAAAGAGGGTTTTACCTTTGAATATTGGGTGTTTGGGACAAACTGCAAAAAGGCCGTACCAGCTCAGTGTGTCTCTCCTTAATCTCCCAGAGGCATTGAGCAGCTGTTGGGAAACAAGAAACAAGATCAGGTGGATCTCGGTGTGATCCATTAAATGAGGCCCAAAGTTCAATAAGGCAGCAGTTTTCTGTACTTGGTGTTTCATATAGCCGTTTTGTGTATATAATGCCAGGAGACTTTCTAACCGTCTTGTTATTTTTACACTAGTGGATACAAGATTCTTAGCAGGCTGGTAAAGAAATATGCTGCCTTCTGCCACGAGGGCTGGCAAAGGAGGATCATATCTTTCCCATCTCTCCTCCGAGACTGCTGCTTTTCCAGTGCTGACCGGAGGGAAGGGGTTGTGTTTTCTTTGTACCACTGGCAAGCAGTATTCTGTTATTTCTTGCAGCAAAGCTTATGGTCAAGTCCTGTGTGTATAATATAAATTCCAAAATGGGAAGGGTTGTAACTCTGTGGTTTGAGTGTGCACATTCCCTCTGGAATGGAAGGGGACCCAGGTTCAATTCTCGACTTCACAGGATCTCTTGGGTAGGGTGGCTGGAATGGATCCCATGTCTGTCCCTTTGCAGAGCTGATGCCTGTCAGAATTGACATTGCTAGGCTGGATGGACACTTGGGGAGCAGCCCTGTAGCCAGATCTTCCGAATGAGAGGGTAGGGATCCAGCAGATCTCTGGGTGAGCTGGGAGTGTCCCAGGGGAGCCAGCCTTATGCCATGCGAACTCTTTAACTATCATATCAGCCAGAGGTAGGCCCATGTGTCTCCCTCGTTGTGGCGGATCTGAAAAGGGGGCTATTGGGGGGGGGCTGCTGTGGGCAGGACCAGAGGGAGGACTTGGGTAGGACCCTACTCCTGCTCAGCTCAGTCATGTGGCCTGGTGGCCTTGCATGAGTTAACCCAACAACAGCACGACGTACCTCAAAACACTGTCTTAAAAGCTTGTCTTAACCTCTGCCATGCTTAGGCCAGCCATAGCCCCGTCAAGTTTGGATCTGGTGTAACTTCACGCCAGCTTAATTTACACCAGTCTGCTTTACATCCGTGTTTGCGCTTGTCCCATGTTTCCTAGGCGTGGATCTGAGATTTTCTCTTCCTCCACCGCATTTCACGGGAAAACCCACCGTTTACCGCTGGATCGGAACAAGTGTAAATCAGGGGTTCTGCGGATTGACTTTCTTCTGATCCCAACAGCGGGTTTTCCCGGGGAATGCAGTGGGGCGAGAGGAAATCCTCTTGGACCCATGCCTAGGAGGCCTAGGACCAGCGGATGAAGATGTGGGATAAGCAGGAGTGTGGATGAGAGTTCAGTAAGATTGTTTTGTGTATGTACCTGTGCATGATTGCGCCTATTCAGTGGAATATGATGCTCAATTTGATGCACAAATCTCTGAGGCTTGAAGGATGGCTCACAACACTTTCTCCTCCAGTGTTTGAACCTCTGGTCTCTGCTGTTGTTGTTGACGCAAGTAATCTCTAGTCACTTCAGCCATGTTGGTGTCCATGTTGGTGGGCGAGGTTGTTCCTGGAGAAGATTGCAGCATTCTCTTTCAGAGGAGGGCAGAACGTCTTTTTGAAATTCAGCTGGTGGTGGTGTTTTGTGCGCTCTCAGATATACAGTGGTGCCTCGCAAGACGAAATTAATCCGTTCTGCGAGTCTCTTCGTCTAGCGGTTTTTTCGTTTTGCGAAGCAAGCCCATTGACAGCTTAGCGCTATTAGCGGCTTAGCGGATCAGCGGATCAGCTGATAAGCGGCTTAGCGGCTTAGAAAAAGGGGGGGGAGGAAAAAAACCCCGCAGGAACTCGCAAGGCATTTTCGTCTTGCGAAGCAAGCCCATAGGGAAATTTGTTTTGCGAAGCGCCTCCAAAACGGAAAACCCTTTCGTCTAGCGGGTTTTCCGTCTTGCGAGGCGTTCGTCTTGCGGGGCACCACTGTATATGCACAAGAGGCTTTGTTGCATCTTTTAATAGCGTGCAATTTCCCCATCCTCTTCCCTCCAAAGAAATGGGGAAGGAAGAGTACTTATATCTGAAAGACTTGAGATTTGGGGAGTGGTAGGAGGGCATGAGGAAATGTCAATGAAGGTTTGCTGAGTGGCAACTTAAGCCAATGGGTTGGGTTGAGGCTTTCTCCTTTGTTTCCTTAAAAAAATACATACAGTGGTACCTCGGGTTACATACGCTTCAGGTTCCATACACTTCAGGTTACAGACTCTGCTAACCCAGAAATACTGCTTCAGATTAAGAACTTTGCTTCAGGATAAGAACAGAAATCGTGCTCCGGCGGCAGCAGGAGGCCCCATTAGCTAAAGTGGTGCTTCAGGTTAAGAACAGTTTCAGGTTAAGAACAGACCTCCGGAACAAATTAAGTACTTAACCTGAGGTACCACTGTAATAATAATCCGGTTCTTTTGGTTCTCCCCCCACAACCTGATCTCTGGATACAGTGGTACCTCGGGTTACATATGCTTCAGGTTACAGATGCTTCAGGTTACAGACTCGGCTAACCCAGAAATATTACCTCGGGTTAAGAACTTTGCTTCAGGATGAGAACAGAAATTGTGCAGTGGCAGCCGGAGGCCCCATTAGGTAAAGTGGTGCTTCAGGTTAAGAACAGTTTCAGGTTAAGAACAGACTTCCAGGACGAATTAAGTTCTTAACCCAAGGTCCCACTGTATATTAAATGTGAAGCTTGTTTAGATGTGGGTGTGAGGAGCGTTGTGCGTCAACTTTGTCATAATGAACTCTTTTGTGTTGTGATTGGGTCCCCGATCTTCCTTTGCCGAGTCTCTCGGGAGGGAAGGAGCAGGGGTCCGGAACAAAACCTGCAATCATTTTCATCAAGTCCACTTCAGCAGTGGGAATATTTTAGCAGATGTTTTCTTCCGCCAGATGGAATGTTGATGTGAATTGTTAGAAGCAGGGGCGGAGGGGGGGGGGCAGGCGGGTGGCCTCTATCCTTCAGTTCTCTCCAACAGGAAGCAGATAAACCTTGAAAAACTGTGCTGGGCTGATACCTGCAGCTGAAAGAGTGCTCATCTGGAACACACCAAAGCTTTATGGGTCTGGGCAAAGCTGTGGCTGTGTTTTAAAGGAAATGATCCTTCCTCTGGAGTAGCGGAAACAAGATTTTTTTTATAGTGAACACTGCAGAGCAGCATGGTGGAAAAAGGAGTGGGGAATCCATCAATTTTGCATTTTACCTGGTTCAGTGAGCCAAAACTTTGCTGACAAATGCCAGAGGGAGGTGTGTTTTAAGCTGTTAACAGCAAACACAAAGAAGAGCGCTGTAGCATCTTAAAAGGCTAACAGATTTGTTGTGGCTTATGCCTTTGTGGCTTGGAGCTGGGGATTTGTCAATTTCATTTTCTTGGGAGTTCCTCATTTTTCACCTCTTCAGTTATCCATATTTCCACATGTGTTTGCAGATATATATTTTTTCAAGTCCTCATGAAAATGCACCAGCATTTTAGTGTGAATTTCTCCTGGTGTATGCAATTTTGCTGAATACACTTATTTTTTGCAGAGCAGTTTTCCCCAATACAGTGGTACCTTGGGTTACATACGCTTCAGGTTACAAACTCCACTAACCCAGAAATAGTGCTTCAGGTTAAGAACTTTGCTTCAGGATGAGAACAGAAATCTTGCTCCGGTGGCGTGGTGGCAGCAGGAGGCCCTATAGGCTAAAGTGGTGCTTCAGGTTAAGAACAGTTTCAAGTTAAGTACAGATTTCCGGAACAAATTAAGTACTTAACCTGAGGTACCACTGTATTATGCATTTTCTATGGTGTTTTCACTAACGTATACAGTTATAGGTACAATTTCTTCTCGCATTTGCATTTTTTGTACATTACTTGGCTGGAAACAGCATTGCAGAATTTGGAGAAGTGATAATTTTGGAGATTGTGTTTCAGTTTCCTTGTTGTTCCAGAAAGTGCAAATTAGGTACGTTCATCATCACAAGCAAATTTAACCAGGTTTCTTCTGCATGCCTGGAGCCCACTTCATTAGATACCTGAACTTGTTTGACTCAACTTGCTGTATCCAAAGTCCGTGCCTGACCCCCTAAATGAAAGTTACTGCTGTTAATCAATACCAGTTTAAGCTGTAATCCTTTGCATACATGAGAGTTAAGTGCTATTGAATTCAGTGGGGCTTCCTTCTAAGTATATGTGTCACTAGACCGGGTTGATTTCACTTTTCATATAACAGCTTCTTTTTACAAAAATTTGCAAATAGGAGCTTGTTTTGAACATGCGTACAGATAGCCAACGTGGGTAGTTTAAGCAAAATTATAAAAGTATCGCTAAGATTGCAGTCCCGTGTAGGCCAGAGTAAACCCCATGAAAGCAGTGGGGACTAAATATCCTCAAAAATGTTGTTGTTGTTTAGTCGTGTCTGACTTTTCGTGACCCCATGGACCAGAGCACGCCAGGCGTTCCTGTCTTCCACTGCTTCCCGCAGTTTGGTCAAACTCATGCTGGTAGCTTCGAGAACACTGTCCAACCATCTCGTCATCCTCTGTCGTCCCCTTCTCCTTGCGCCCTCCATCTTTCCCAACATCAGGGTCTTTTCCAGGGAGTCTTCTCTTCTCATGAGGTGGCCAAAGTATTGGAGCCTCAGCTTCAGGATCTGTCCTTCCAGTGAGCACTCAGGGCTGATTTCCTTCAGAATGGATAGGTTTGATCTTCTTGCAGTCCATGGGACTCTCCAGAGTCTCCTCCAGCACCATAGTTCAAAAGCATCAATTCTCAAAAATATCCTCAAAAATAGTGGACTTAAAACACGTGGAAACTTTCGTTGTGGAATGAAAGAAGCAAAAATGCATCTTACTGTAAGGGTTGAAGGAAGGCAACATAATCTAAAGATGCAGACTTTAAAAAAAGTTTTCTTAAAAATCCAGCGTATAAACATTTTGTCTTATCAGTAGATAACTGGAGGAGTGGAGTTTTAACTTGTTAAAAAAAACAAACACAACACACCTGGGAAATATGCTTGAAATTGCTCTTGCAAATTCAACTTAAGGGAAGGTTTTAAAATCATTGCTATTGCTAGCACCCATATAAATATTTCCGTGTTTAGCAGATGTCCTGGAGATCACATGCTCCCGTTTTTATTTGCTGGCTTTCAAAGGAAGCTTAATTGGTTTTCTACACCCTTGGACTGTGTGTTCTCCTTTTTCCTTTTGATTATCGGGATTGTGGGCCCCCATCCAAAGCCACAGCAAAGAGGTTTTCCTTCCCCCAAAGCACATCTACTTGGCAGATTCTTGTTGTGTTCCTGCAGTGGGGGAGCTGTAGAGACATACGGGGCGTAGTTCTAAACCTGTTAAGAGAGTTTTGGTTTTGTGGGGATGAACGAAGTTCTGGATGACGAATTTAGAAACCTCCAAATAAGTTACAGGATTACACGCCTGGGGTGTTGGCCGTGGGTGTATCTCTGACTTCTGGTTCAGCTGCAGGCTTTGAAGCAAGGGCAAATCCTATTGAACGGCTCGTCCCTTTTTTCCACGGTTCTTGGACACGGTTTTCAAATTGCTCCAGTTTATCCGCCACCTGTTTGCTTCTTGGGAAATAATGGGCAACTTTGCTTTTGTGCAATCGACGTTTCCAGGGCTTTGGGCAACCCATGTGTCAAGAGAGTCCCGAACAGCTTGAAATGCCCATTTGTTGCAATGGCATGTTAAGTCCGGGACATTAAGGATCTCAAGATCCTAAAAAAAAAAAAAGGGGGGGGGCTTGACGTTGTTAACCTGTCACTCCCAAGTCGGAACATTGATTTGCTAATCTCAGAAAACCCCTTGTGTTTTCCCAGATGCCACTGCCCACCAGCTGTCCAAAGCATTGGCCTTCTGCGGCTGCTTTTGACGCTAAATCTTAAACGTCACCAAATTGCAATTTCAGACATAAGCTAGGGTGGTGGTGGGTCTGCGTTCTGCACCTTAATTCCCTCCTCCCCTGAAATAGTGACATCTGTTGTTCTGTATGCAGGTGTGATATTAAAAGGGGGGAGGAGACAAAACCAAGGCGCCCCCCCCAAAGCCTTTCCCGGTCTGGTTCCCTTCTGCTGTTTTGGACTACAATTCCCATCAACCCCTGTCAGTGTTAGCTGGGGCTGATGGGAGTTGTAGTCCAGAACGGCAGAAGGAAACCAGCCCGCCTTGAAACAAAGTCCGGTAGCCGTAGTTGTCCTTTTAATGGGCTTGGTATTACAGTGGTATCTCGGGTTACAGACGCTTCAGGTTACAGACTCCGCTAACCCAGAAATAGTACCTCGGGTTAAGAACTTTGCTTCAGGATGAGAACAGAAATCGTGCTCCGGTGGCGAGGCAGCAGCGGGAGGCCCCATTAGCTAAAGTGGTACTTCAAGTTAAAAACAGTTTCAGGTTAAGAATGGACCTCCGCAACAAATTAAGTACTTAACCCAAGGTACCACTGTGGTACCTCTGGATACAAACGGGATCCGTTCCGGAGCCCCGTTCGCATCCAGAAGCAAAAGTAACTAGAGACGGCATGTCTGCGCACGCACGCATCGCTTTTCGCTGCTTCTGCGCATGCGCGTGACATCATTTTGAGCATCTGCGCATGCATGAGTGGCGAAACCCGGAAGTAACCCGCTCCGTTACTTCTGGGTTGCCGCGGAACGCAACTTGAATGCGCTCAACATGAAGCATATTCAACTCAAGGTATGATCGTAGAGGTTAGCTGTTTTTTCCTGGGGAGTCGTGATGGCTGCGCGTTCTCCTAGGCTCTGGGGCAGCTTTTTTTTACTTCATTTATTTCATAAACATTTCTATACTGCTTGATTGTTTTAAAAAACAAAAACACCTCAAAATGCACCATTGGATACCAGTTTTGGGGGAACAAGAGCAGGAGAGGGGCTATTGTCCTCATGCCAAAATTCCTTTCCCAGAGGAATTTTGTTGTGGAATCGGGATACTGGAGTAGATAAGACCTTTCTTCTGATCCAGCAGGGCTCTTCTTCATGTTCTTCTGCCCATTAACAACAACAACAACAACAGAAATGGTAGAAGTTCCTGGAGATTCCCAGCCCACAGGAAGCGAAGTTTCGGTAGATTGCGTCAAGGGTGGCGCATGACGGACGGATGTCCGTCAGGCTCCCTGGTGGGTCCATGCACAGGGAGTTGTGTGTGTGTGTGTGTGTGTGTGTGTGTGTGTGTGCGCTTATTTGTGAATTGGAGCAAAGAACAGCTCCTTTTTTCTTTTTGCAAAGTTGACATTGGCTCCGAGTAAGGAAAGCCCGTCATTTGCAAAAATCACTAAACAGGGGAAGTTAGCTGCTTGATGTGCTGTAACAATCCTTTTGTTTAGTAGGCGTTTTCCTTTCTCCCAAAGGATGTTTAAAGGGCGGAGAGATGATTTTAAGATGGTGTGGCTGCTAATCCAGGATAAGGCTCTGATAAGCATAGGTTTGCGAGCGTATTTTGTAAGGATGAATGAGCAAGGCAGAGAAACCCACACGCCGCTTAATTGCGTGTGGGCAAAAGAGCAGTTAAAAAGTGTGTTGGCAACAAGTCATTTGCTTAAACCGATTTTGGGGGAGGACCCCAGAATTGTAGTAGTGCTGACTCTATCCTGAGTGTTTGTGGCTTCATACTCGCTCTTAAATACTGTGGTACCTCGGAAGTCGAACGGAATCCGTTCTGGAACTCTGTTCGACTTCTAAAAGTTCGGAAACCAAGGCGTGGCTTCTGATTGGCTGCAGGAAGCTCCTGCAGCCAACCCGAAGCTGCGTCAGACGTTTGGGTTCCAAAAAACATTTGCAAACTGGGTTTGCGGCGTTCAGGAGCCAAAATGTTTGACTTGCAAAGGTGTTCAGTATCCAGGGTACGACTGTATTGTGTTCCTATCTAGAGATGCTTGCAGTTCTGGTGCATGTAGCTAGACCATATGGCTATTGAGAGGGGAGTGGGCCAGTAACAATGGAAGTGTGTTCCTCCCAGGGTTGGAGAGTTACAGCACCTGCTGTGGCTGTTGAGACCAATGTGGGAGAGAGACATGTTTTGTTGCAGGTGGGGCCGATGAAGGCATCCGGAGTTGGCCACAGGTGAATCTTGTGCCAGAATTGGAACCTTTCAACCTTGATGAGTGGGTTTTTGTTTTCCTTGTACTTTCCTGCTAACCGGCCTTTGCCCATGCTGGTTGCAATGGTATGGAGCCTCTCTCTATTGCCAGTGTCCAGTGGAATGTGAATCTTGTGCTTAGGTTGTCTCTGATCATTGAAAGTTTTCACAAATACTAAGTGTAACTAGAGCAAGTATTCTGCATGTGTATTTATCCACTCTGCAGTTCCTTCCTTTCCCCCCTCCTCTTTCTCTCCCTCCCTTCCACATGCTTTTTAAGTAGAAGATATTTTTGCCAGCGCATTGTGTTGAGCCAAAATACAGCTGATTGTTCACTTGTTTGAAGACCAACTGGTCTTCTTTGCTCTGCTGTTCTTTGCCATTACAAACAGCTGCACTGTGTTCCTTCTCGGACTTGCAAAGAGGGGAGGTGGGGAAAGAAAGAAAGAAAGAAAAACCCCTCCTGATTTTTATCCTCTGATCTTGAGTGTTGATCTTGGAAACAATCAACCCAGCAGCTGTCAGCACATTGGGGTTTCTTTAAACCTATGGCAGGACTGTGTAAATGGGTAGCTATTTTTAGATTTTAAAGCAATTGCTCTGAAAGTGGGAGGCAGGCTCCCTAAGGAGGGGGAGACAGCTTCCAGGGGCTGATCTCCACCCCCCACCCCCCACCCCTTCACACACTCTTATTGGCCATTTGCTTGATCCAGGAGTGTTGCCTTGTGTTCATCCTTAGAGGTATGGACCAACGAGACAGCTGTTGGGGAACTTTTTACCCCTCCTTAAAGTTTTTGCTCTGATACCTTTTGAAGGTAATGCTTAAAAGAATATGTCACCATGCTCCAGTCTCGGAGACAAGTTCACAAAATCCTTTTGCTACCTGGCACATGAATTGAGCTGTGAGATGCTGATGATCTGCAAAAGGGACAGAGGGAACAGGAAAGGCAGAGAACACAATAATCCGTAAGTTTTCCCTGCTGGTTACCTGGCGGTCACCTTGACTGCAAGGAAAGTGGTTAACTGCAAGCCATTTTTGTTTTATTTTTCTCAACCAATGGCTTGCTGAGTCTCCCATTGAATCTCTCTCTCTTCCTGGTGTCTCTCCTATCTGCTGCTGTTGTAGTTCCTGCAGTTTTCCCTTTACCTGACCATGTCTGCTACTGCCCTGTTTCCAACCACCCTGTTTTCTTAGAATGCAGCAGCTCTGTGACTCTCCTCCAGGTAACCAGGTGTGTCCCCAACTGAGCTTACATGTGCCCAGCCGCCCGAGTGCTGCTTTTTGATGGGACTTGTCATCCAAAACAGTTTGAGGCTGCCAGGGTCCCATCTGCACTATATGTTTACGATATCTTTATTGTCATTGTCCCATGCAGAACAATGAAATTGAAACACTACATAAAAATTCAAAAACCCCTAAAAACTCTGAAACCCCATTTTAAAACACACTATACTATAGAGACCCCTTATGCTGAGTTTAGAACCAGAATTGCATTGGCGTAGAAACTGTTTCTCAGGCGGCCTTTATAACCCTATACCATCTTCCAGAAGGCAGACGCTGAAAGAGATCATTTCCGGGGTGCATGCTATCCTGCGCTACCTCTGCCACTTTCTTACGGCACCTGGCAGCATATACTGCTCTAAACATCTATGGTTTCTCCCAAAGAATGCTGGGAATTATAGTTCGCTAACAGCACTGAGGGTTGTTGGGAGACCAGTACAGTCATACCTCAAATTGAATGTGCTTTGGGTTGAGCGTGTTTGAGTTGCGCTCCGCAGCAACCCAGAAGTAGTGGAGCGTGTTACTTCCGGGTTTTGCCGCTCATGCATGCGCAGACACTCAAAAAGACATCACGCGCATGCACGGAAGCGGTGACCCGTGCAGGCACGACGGTGCATCTTGCGTTCTGTTCGGGATGCGAATAGGGCTCCGGAACAGATCCCGTTCGCATCCCGAGGTACCACTGTATTTCTCTCAAAGAACCACACTTCCAGAGTTGGATTAACAGTCGGTCTCTCTTCCCAAGGAATTACGGGAATTCTAGCTCTGTGAGGGGAATCGGGGCCTCCTAACAATTTTCAGCACCCTTAGCAAACCACAGTTCCCAGGATTCTTTGCAGGAGACTGGCATGAGCATGCTTTAACTGTACGGTGCAGATTGGACCCCGGCTGGGCGAAAACTGCTGTGAAATTAGGGTGGAGGCCTTCTGCATCCCTGGAGCTGAGCTGTTGAGTTTGCGCAATCTGGCTCTGCTCCTAGAACCGGTGAAGCCCTCAAGATAGCTTCATTGCAAGGGTCACCCAGGGCAACACTTTGGGAGATGGTGTAAAAGGAGGGGCAAATGAGCAGTTTACCCGTTGCTTAGTAGCTGTGTGCAAGAGTCTGACAACAGACCTATGAAGCTGCCTTAGACCATTAGACATCATCAGTATAGGACCTCCCTACTGTAGACTTGCAGGAGCAGACCCTGGTCTCATGCAGTGGTCTTTCTTGGCCCTGAAATCCTTTTAACTGGAGATTTTGGGGATTGCCTGCAACTTTCCTTAGGTGGCGCATGTGCTATGGGCCCTTGCATTTGCCACATGCTTACACTCAGTGTCGTGAGAGCACCTGGCATCAGAACTTAGGAGCCGTGGTGAGTGGCAGGTGTGCAGCACAGGTGGCAGATCAAGGGGTGGTCTGGCACGCCCAACACTGAGAACCCAGAGCATGCATGACACAGCCTTGGAAAGTCACATTGTCGTTCGGGAGCCTGTTTAGGCAGTGCTGTTTTAAAAGCTTTCCCCTCTTTCCAGTCAGGCGTGACGCCACAGGTATCGCAGAAAGGTTTTGCGTCGTCGTAGCTCAGCAGGAAATTTGTGCTTTGCCGCGGAACAACATTACCAGCTGAGTCAATGTTTAAGGACGAAATGTGTGTATAATTGTGCACTGAATACCATTTAATACAGAACATGCGTTCTTCAGTTCAGTCATTCTTCAACTCATTTCTTGGGACGTGGTGCTTTGGAGTAATAAAACCAACAGTGCAAAATAGGCATGTGTATATAAAAAAAATCCTATCTGTTAATTGCAAGTTGGCTGTTGCAAAACGATAGAAACATTTTGGGCATTTGACCAGTTGGAAAAGTGAACCGAGTGTTCAGATATTAATGAAATAATGGTCTAGCCATTTTAAAGTATTCACTTTATTGCTAGAACCACCCAGGATATTGGCTTTCCTTGACTTTTCGTTATTTAGGCTGCAGTCCTGTGCACACATGCCGGGGGTGTAAGTTGCATTGAACACAGCAAGGTTTACTTCTGAGTTAATTATGTATAGAATTGCACCATTAGTGTCTTGCTCACAGCAGTATTCAGGTTTTTAAAATACCTCCGACTGTTTCTTTATGTTATTTCCACAGCCATTCCTTTTCTAGACCCGTCTAATCCCAACAGGAGCTTCATAGAACAGACAACCAGATTACACGGCAGAGAACTTCCTGGTTCCTGCCGCCAACAAGGAATCTTCGTGGGCACTCCTAGGACATGGCTATCACAGCTGATGTCAGCTTTGTGTTCATGTTCTATGGTTGCCTTCCATTAGAGCAGGTGTCTGGTGGGACAGGAGAGCTTTGCTGTGCTCCAAACTCCTTGCTAGCAAACGACACCACCATGAATTAACACCTGCCTAGTGACTTTCTTGGCTGCAGTGGAACATCTGGCGATTCACTCATGGTCAGTTAACCAAAACAGGGAATGCAACTATCTTTTGGTCCACGTAAACTTGCCTTCAACTTGCCACTTGGAACCTGTACTTTGGGTCACTTGAGTGGTTGTCCCCACGACTGCTGCACTTGAAGAGTCTTCTCTTGGACATATGAGGGTTCCATGTGAGACTTGATTCTTAAAGAAGGTCACAAGCAGTTCCTCCAGAGCCACAGCCCAGTGTAAAACGTAAAGGAACCCCTGACCATTAGGTCCAGTCGTGGCCAACTCTGGGGTTGCGGCACTCATCTCATTTATCGGCCGAGGGAGCTGGTGTACAGCTTCTGGGTCATGTGGCCAGCATGACTAAGCCGCTTTTGGCGAACCAGAGCAGCACACAGAAACGCTGTTTACCTTCCCACCAGAGCAGTACCTATTTATCTCCTTGCACTTTGACGTGCTTTCAAACTGCTAGGTTGGCAGGAGCAGGGACCGAGCAACGGGAGCTCACCCCATCGCGGGGATTCGAACCGCCGACCTTCTGATCGGCAAGGCCTAGGCTCTGTGGTTTAACCCACAGCGCCACCCGCGTCCCTTACAGCCCAGTGTACAACCCACTTAGTATGCAGAAGGTCCTAAGTTCAATTGCTGGTGTCTCCAGGTTGGGCTGGGTCTCTGCCTGACACCTTGGAGAGCTTCTCCCTGCTAGAGTAGTCATTTCTGAGCTAGGTGGATCATTGGTCTGACTCAGTTTTATGCAGTTCCTTGTGTTCTTTTTTTTTGGGGGGGGGGTAATTTTTAGGTGATGTACTCTTCCCTGAGATTGTCCCAGTTGGCTGTGGTATCTTTATTTACACCCAACCTTTCTTCCAGCATGGAACTCATGGTGGTATACACCAGGCAATTTCTTACCCAGGCACTGACTAAACTCACACTTGCTTAGCAAGGTAGCTGCATTGTATATCCCTCAGACCATGGCTTATGCCGTCCGTTGGCAAGGTTACATGGAAAGGGTGCATCTTGGGTTTTCTGAAAACAGGTGTTTGATGAGTATAGTTGGGGTTGGGGCATCAGAAATGACTTTCTCTTAGCTCTTGCATCCAGCAGAACCTAGGTACAGTGGTACCTCAGGTTACGTACTTAATTCATTCCGGAGGTCCATTCTTAACCTGAAACTGTTCTTAACCCGAAGCGCCACTTTAGCTAATGGGGCCTCCTGCTGCCGCCGTGCCGCTGGAGCAAGATTTCTGTTCTCATCCTGAAGAAAAGTTCTTAACCCGAGGTACTATTTCTGGGTTAGCGGAGTCTGTAACCTGAAGTGTATGTAACCTGAAGTGTATGTAACCCAAGGTACTACTGTACTTGAGCTGAAATTCAAATTTATTTCAGGCATGCAACCCTGTGCATGTTTACTCAGAAGCAACTGTGCTCAGTGGGGCTTATTCTGAACATTAAGGATACAGCTTAAATTTTGGATATGAATCTTTCTCAAATTGCTCTCTGTGTGTTTTCAGCTCTGGTTATCTCCCTGGAAAAGGCAGATGCGATTTTCGCACTGAACTGCTCATCCAAGAGAAAGGAACATAGTGTTTTGCAAGGGTTGTGGGTTGTGTGCTCAGAGCTGCAGATCTTTCTACAGATTGGGCAGGGGAACGCTGTGGCATTTGCCCTTTGTAGCTGTGGACCTCTGACTTGCCAACTGGCCTTTCCCCTTATCGACTGAAATGTTTGTGCAACAGATGTCACTCTGGTTCAGTGAACCATCCTCTTGGCCACTGGAGCAGAGCATCCTCTGACATGTCACTGTGGTCAAGGTTCCTTCTTAGCACATCATTCAGGTTATGCTGCCGATGGGCCCATGAGTTTCAGTTTTGTGCAGCAGAATTTCGAATCTGATCAGTGCGCTTGGGCATTACAACTGGAAACTGAATCCTGGAAGTTTGGCTGCAAATAACAAATGAAAGGGCATTTGTGAAGAGTGAGGATGGTACAGAGAGCAGCATTGCTGATCAGCCAGATCTTAACGATCTAGGCTTGTACCCTTTGGTTACTTGCTGAACTTGGAGGATGCAAAGTCAAAAAATAAATAAACTCACTGGATTTGATCACATGCATGCCAGTGAAGACCTTGTATGCTGTAGTGTATATGGGTGTGAATGGAACCACATGCGCTTTTTAAAAGGGGGTTCATGGCCATAAATGGTGATGTTTTGCAGGATGCACATTCATTGAGATGATATAAATATGTTGATATTGCAGCTGCTGCAGAGAGTTAGCCAGCTGAGGGTGGAGTCTCAGTCTCTTTCCTCCTTCAGTTGTGTACCACCTGCTGGCTTTGCTGCGAGGGTGTGGTGCTCTGTTGACAGCCCAATGGGACAGAGGAGTCTTAGTAGACCACAGGCTTAACACAAGTCCACAGTGCGATAACAGCAGCTAATAAAAGCTAATCTTATTCTAGGCTGCATCAACAGAAGTATAGTGTCCCGAGTAATAGTCCCACTGTGTTCTGCCTTGGTCAAACCACACCTGGAATACTGTGTCCAGTTTTGGGCCCGGCAATTTAAGAAGGATATTAAAAAGCTTGAACCTGTGCAGAGGAAGGCAACCAAGATAAGGAGACCAAAGGGTTGGAAACCAAGTCTTATTTAGGTTGGGTACTGGATATGTTTAACCTGGAGAAGAGGAGTTTATGATAGCCATCTTCAAATATTGCTTGGAAGATGGAGCAAGCTTGTTTTCTCCTGCTCCAGAGGCTAGGGCCCCGAACCAATGGCTCCAAGTTCTAAGTAAGGAGATTCCGACTGAATATCAGGAAGAACTTATGGATAGTAAGAGCTGTTCGACAGTGGAATGGTCTCACTTAGGAGGTTGTAGACTCTCCTTCTCTGGAGGTTTTTAAGCAGAGGTGGGGTGGCCATCTGTCATGGATGCTTTAGCTGAGATGACAGCATTGCTGGGGGTTGGGGTGAAAGACACTTGGGGTCCCTTCCAGCTTAGATTCTATGAACTCTGCATGGGCCCTGTGTGTGTATATATGTATCTGTAAGGGAGGCACATAAAAAACTTTGTTCAATGAAGGTAACCAGATAGACAGGAAATCTGAGGATGACTGAATGAATTGCTGTTTTGTTTGGATGCTATGTTATAAGAGGTGGGGTAGAGGCTGGGAGGGAAGTCTCTTGCGACTTGCATACTTCATTGGCATTGCAAAATCATTAAGAGTTGACAGATCTCTTGCTGAGCCTGGAGCTTTCTTGGACCAGTTTCACGATCACCTAAATGTGATTGGTCTTTGACAAAATGGTGTCTGTTTTAATAGGTCCCCGGGCTGGCGTCTCTTGGGAAGTGTGGAGTGATGCAAATTTGCAAATTGCCCCAGAGCACTCTATAAGTGGTTTACAAAAAGAAAGAAACAATAAAATTATTAGTCTAAAAAAACCCCAGGGGAAAACAAGTGTTAAAAACATTCAGCAAAAGGTAAGCTAAAATAGGCTAAAAAAAAAAAAAAAACCAGATGAAAAATGCAATTCGGCATTCTGCGTGTTTCGGTAGGCTGTGAGGCAGTGTGGTGTAGTGGTTAGAGTGTCGGACTAGGACCTGGGAGAGTAGGGTTCAAATCCCCACTCAGTCATGAAGCTCATTGGGTGACCTTGGAGTCAGTCACCATCGCTTGGCCTATAGCCTACCTCACAGGGTTCTTGTGAGGATAAAACGTGGAGGTAGTAAAGGGTCCATTCCACCTTGCACTCCTTGGAGGAAAGATGCGAAGTAAATGTAATAATAAAAATATAATAATGGTGGCAGGGAGTTTTGAATTGTGGGTGCTGCCTGTCACACTAAAAGAGAGATTTTTTTTTTTTAAGTGCAGAATGAGTGTTAAACCATGCCAGTTCCACATACCAAAGTTGTATTGTATTGGGTAAGGCAATATTTCAAATTAACTGGTTGATAATCCCATACAGGCCTCTTTCTTTACATAAAAGACTGTACTAAGGGTCCTTTCCATACGGTTTTCAAACTTGGAGTTGACATTCTCACCAGTAGACTAATGGTTTGTGAACTTCATTAGTGCAAAGGTGACAAAAGCACAGCTTCAGCTAGCCAAAATTAAATTAAATATTGGGACACTCTGCTGCTGGTGCAGTTTGTGCAGTCACAGCGAGTACCAGAAAGCAGCGTCTGGGTGCTCTTGACAAAATGAGCACATTTAATTCCGACTTAAATTGATATGTCTGTACAGGGTAGTGTTCAGCTGCTGCACCCCATCAGTGCAGAGATCTCGGCTTGCGCAGTACAAATTTCCCCTCTCTTCCTTCCCCACCCTGTGTGTATCCCACGCTCTCTGCAAATCTGCTCCAGGGGGTTGGGAGAACCCCTACAAACAGGGGGGGTGCATGGCGGGAGGAGAAGGGAAGAGTGTTCCATTGCATAAGTGGGAAATACTTGCGCCGATGCAATGAGAGACTTGGTGCTACGTTGAAACCCACCCATGGTATCAGCCTCCCATCTTAAAATGCTCTTTCTCAGACAGGTGAACTAAGGCTTTAGCCTACACACTCTTTACTTGGGAGCAAATCCTGTTGAACTGAAATGGGGGTTGCTTCTGAGTAGACACTTTCTGATGGTGAGAGCTCTTCGAACTGTAGAACGGACTCCCTTGAGAGATGGTCAGCTCTCCTTCCTAGGGGGTGGGGGGTGGGCTTTGAAGCAGAGGTTGGATGGCCACCTGTCAGGGATGCTTTAGTTGAGATTCCTGCATTGCATGGGGTCGGGCTTGTTGATTCTTGCGGTCCCTTCCAACTCCATGCTTCTGCGCACACGATTGCACTGTAACGCATCTTCAGAGCAGCAGCCGGGTTTTGTTTTTACATTTCAAAGTACAGTCATGCTTCGGGTTGCGTGATTTCGGGTTGTGCACCGCACTGAACCTGGAAGTACCGGAACGGGTTACTACTGGGTTTCGGCACATGTACAGAAGCACCAAATTGCACTTTGCTCATGCGCAGAAGTGCCGGATCGCGACCCACACGTGTGCCTCCCGCACGGAGCACGTTCACAACTCGAACGTCCACTGTATCTAATACTTCGCTTTCCTACAAAATATTGGCTCCCGAAGCAGCTTAAAAGTACCAGGCCTGTGTTGCACACCCAGCGGTGGGCAGGCTGAGAGAGAATCCTACCTGCCTCTTACTCTGCCTTTCTAAGCAATGGCAAAAGGGATTAAAAAAACAAGAATTATTGCATGATATGCTCAGTCTGGGTTGCCTTGCCTTGCGTTTGGCAGTGTGATTTCCCCCAGCCGAAATGGATCACGTCATCGGCAGTAGCCCTGCATTTGAGCGCATGCATGAGAGCATTTGAACGATGATACATCTCTGCTTCACAAGCTGGGATTTGAATGAGTCTTTTGCCTGTGCACGCACGGCTCCCTTTGTGCGAGTCAGCTAGCCAACCAGGAAGTCTTCAGGTAACTCTAGTTCCTGTTCCATCCAAACCAGGAAGCTATGGTTAGCAGGCTTTGCAAGAAGCCAGGGTAGTGTTCCTAAGCCGTTCATCATATATTTTTGCAGTTCAGTTCTATTTCGTCCAAAGTTTACGGAAGACTTCCTGGTGGATTTGCCCCTTTGCGTAAAGGTGCCAAAGACTGGTTCATACCTCTGCTCATTAAGCAGGGAGCGGTTAATCTGTGTGTATGATGCTGCCACAGCGGTGGGCAATGTGCGGCCCTCTACATAAGTTTACGCGGCCCTTGGCTTCTTTGGCCCCGCCAATTTTGGATCCTGGCCCTGCCCTCGACTGGCTTCAACCTTGGCCTGTGGTTAGCTGAGGCTGAGCAGGCCTGGATAGGTTTGGGGGCCTGGGGAATCACCTCATGTAGGCCGCCTTGGGTTTCATGACGGAAGAAAGGAAATGAATAAAGCGAAATAGCTGCGGCCTTCAACAAATTACCCTCGAGGGAAGGTGGCCCTCAACCGAAAATCTCCCCCCTGTCCTGAACTATATAGCCAATGTTATGAAAATCTTGGCCTATACAAATGGACTGAAACCACTGTATTGCCCTTTGCATGTATTTGAGCTCTCTTGTGGAAAATTCCATGGCTGAAATGATTCCTGTAAATCAGTAACTGTTACTTATGTTGTTGAGAAATCGCCTACTTTTCCATTCCGGCCAGTTAAGAGTTTTTTATGCTGCTTGGAAGTTTTTATTTAAAAAACCTGCCATCACCTGGTGCGATATGGGCCGCCAGTGGCGACTTATTTCTCCCATTTGACCAACCTGAATCAATGCAGGTCGCAGTGTTAGAAATTAGCTGGGTGCCAGGCGCGTTTTGCTACTAGCGTGGGTGCAGTTGCAGCTACATGGAGATGTCTGGGTGCAGGGTTGGCGACCGCAGTTTAAAAACCTCTGCCTTGGTCCGTAGTTAATACCATTTCCATTTCCACTGTGTGTGTTTCACCTCCTTGCATACTGGGACCAGTGAATTGTTGTCAGAGCAAGCGGCAGTTGAGCAATGTGGTTGGGATCATAGAATTGTGGAATTGTAGTGTTGGAAGGGAACCCCAAGGATGATTTAGTCCAACCCCCTGGCGAATAGACATTCCGTCGTGGCAACTGTAAACCTAGGTTTAAGATGCTGCTTGGCACCTAGCTTATACATGCTAGCGAGACTGAATGTCCTACAGGGTAGATTGCAGAAAATACACAATGCTATCTTAATTTTGCTGAGTGATTTTATTATACCAAACCTTACTGGAATCGTGTCTATATGCCAATAAGGGTTCGAGAATTGAGAATACTGCCGTCACCATAGTTCAACCTTACAGTCTTTGTGTGAGCACAGAGCTTGTTTTCACTAAGCACCTTGCGTCATTATGAGAAATGGTGTGTTTTTTAAAGGATTGCTAAGCTCGCAAACCAGCCCTAGGTTTGAATCAGAACCAGCATGGGGCTGTTGGTTTACTCTCCCCTGCCTTCCATTCCCAAGGGCTCTGAAGAGTTTACATTGCAAAACTTCTGAAGACCTCGCTGGGGTTCCTGTCTGATGCCAAATGGGCAATGGCACTTTGTTTTCATTGCATCTCTGTGCTTTCCCTTGTTGACAGCTGCATTGAGTTTTTGCGGGGAGGAGCGGGGTATAAATGTTTTAAATAAATGCATGGTTAAGAGTGTGGCTGAGCTTGTAGCTTTTGCCACACCCAGTTAGCTTTTTACAAAGCTTTTAAAAAAATCCGATCAAATTGAAGGTATTTCATTCTGCATTTTTGTTTTCTCTCTTCCAGGGAAGCTATCCGGTTTGGGAAGATTTCATAAACAAAGCTGGGAAGTTGCAGTCTCAACTTAGGTAAGCTAAACCCTTGTTCCTCTCTTTCTGTCAGAGTTGCTCCTTTAATCTGCTAAAATGTCTGCACTTCAAATAAGCTTGGACTTGGAGTGCAGATGCTTGCTGGCTCTCTGCAAATGATGGTTTGCAAATCTGGAGACAGTTCCCATAACACACACTCCTCTCCCCCTTTCTCCTCCCCATTTGCCGAGCAAATTCCCCTTGTCTCGTTCCATAGTTTGGAATCAAACCTTCAGTGCCATGGACCATGACTCCCGCATGAATGAAAATTTGAACCCTTGGTTTGATGTAAACTAGGAAGCTATAGTTACTCAGGAAGTTTGTGTTAACCGTGGTAAATACTGTGCACAAGAGAGCGAGGAACCTGTGACTCTCCAGGGGGTGTTGGACTCCAACTCCCATCAGCCCCAACCATCATGGCCAATGGTCTGGGAAGATGGGAGTTGGAGTCCCAGCAACATTTGTAGGACCACGGCTTCCCCAGCCCTGATATACAATTTTGAACCACGGGCAAAGGCAAAGTGAAAGAATTTGCCGGAGATCATAAATGGGGAAGTAACATCCATTCCCATGGCTAGCTTTATGATTTGCAAACTATTGTGTCCAGAGAACCAGTGTGAAGTCTGCAATGTGCACATAGCTCTTGTTAGATTCTTTTCAATATTCTAGAGTCACTGTGCATAGCCCTCCCTTTGCCACAGCAAATGCTCTCCGAAATACAGATGTCATCTGGGTGTGGTCTTTTCAGAAACCCAGTCCTCCCATTGTCTGTTAGTATAATTTGGAGGAAATGTCAAGCAGACATTTCAAACTCTACTTACTGGCAGGTACTAAAAGTGAGTAGTATATTCCTCTGGTTCTGCATTGAGGATGCACTTCCTTCCTCAAGTGGCTTTGCTTCAGGCCCTACCCTGGATCTGGATTTTGCATTCTTGATCTGGATATGATTTTTTTAAATTTTTTTTTGGGGGGGGGCAAATCCTCATCTAGACATTTTCTCCATAGCTTGCTTGGAAGAGAGGAAATTGAAAGCGTTTTGCAGAGAAGGTGCAGGTAGACCCCGCAAAATGGTCCTCGCATTCTGTTTGCAAGTTGGTGCAGCAGTTCAGGTTTAGTAAAGCTGTCCTTATTTACATGCAAATTTGTTGAAGTTTCCACAGGGAGAAACAGAGTTGTTCTGTTCTATTCTTGTTTGATACAGGAAGCTTAGATTGGGCAGTTTATCTTTGACAATAAAATTACTCAGGAGATCGGCTTTCGACTTGCCCGTGTCTCTGCAAAGTTGGGAGTGCGGTTAGCCTAAGATTCGGCTGAATTCTGTTTAACAAGTGAATAACAATCTGGTTTGTCTTGTTTTCTGCTTCGCGGTTGTTGATAATGCCTAAATAACCAGAAATGAACATGCTAAATCTAGAGGGTGTTTGGTTAACTGACTCCATTCCACACATCTCACTTAGCCTTTCTTGAAGCAGAAGGATAGTGTTGACATTCATTCTTCTCTCTTTCCCTTTGTTAAGGGCTCCCAGCTCTGTACGGTTCATACCTATACTATTGATCAGCTGCTGGAGGAGAAGATGGGGAGGGGACTGCAGTTTCCTTGGAGATGAGCTGCACTCTGTCCTTTTATACCCTTGTTTCTTCGGCAGTGTGCCGTGAACAGTGGATGGAAACCTTCCCCACGAGAGCAACTTGCTTGGCATTCCGAGTCCTCTCTTGCTGTGAACCATTTTCCATACAGCAGGCCTTGGCTAACGATTTCTTGATTCTCCAGTGGCTGTAAACGGAGGGGGATTTTATGTGCGTCTTAAAAGTCTTCAGCTGACCTATGAAACGCTGTGCATCTTAACCTTTCTATGTGGCTGTTTAGTGCCCAGGAGTGCTGGTGGTCTGAGGCTGTAGCTTGGCTTTTAGTAGTAAATAAGAGGTTTTTCATCCCTGCGATTCTCTGCTGCGCAAAGTGATTTTGGAAGGAGGGAGGGGGTGTTTTTGCAGGGGAGAAACAGCAGGCAGGGCAGGAGGCGCTTAACCCCTGGTCGTCGCCCCTCCTGCTTTCCCTTTTGCAACACCTCTCCTTGGCTGCGTTTTGTCTTTAGGGTGGGATTTTGGGATGTGTTTGCAAGCTCTGGGGGGAAATTGTGTGTGGAAGGGGCAGAAATTGCAACAGAAAACTCCTGGATAGCAAAGACCTTCCCTTCTGCAGGTTGATTCTCCATTGCAAATGTCAAGGCCTCTACACCATTAACTGATGTTGGCAAGCATGGGGTTGCCCGCCACAGACAGGTTCCATCTTGAAGAATTCTTCATTTTGAACCTGTGTTTAGTTCATTTCTCTCCTGCTGCTGTGCCCTTGTTTTTAGTTTCTCCCCAAAGTCATGTCCCAGATTCCTTTTTAAAATTTAAATCTGAATATGCAATTAATTTAGAGAAGGAAGCACTTCAGCACAAGTTTTTGAGGTGAGCAGGGTCCTTAAGACCTACTTATTCATGAAGTGCCGGCTATATTTAGGAAGCTCGGATTTACATTTTGTTTCTTGCTGAGAGTAAGAATCTGGGGACCTGCTGCTACTGGATGCATGCTTGGAAAAGGGAATAAAAAGGCCATTGTGTTTGCAAGCCAAGGCAGCTTCCTAGGAGTTTTGTGTGGAAGGAATGCATGGCCAAGCTACATCCTCCTCCTGACTTCTGTGATGAATCTGTACATCTTAAGACTGAAAGTGATGGGTGTGTGTGTGACTGTTTGAATGCTCCTCCAGCTGTTGTCCCTGTGCATTGAACTATCAGGTCAGGCTAGAACATTCTCCCCAGGCTAGTTATGAATATATATCAATGAGGGAGTCATATTTTTGAGCAGGCTTCCTCAACCTCGGCCCTCCGGATGTTTCTTTGCCTACAACTCCCATGATCCCTAGCTAGCAGGACCAGTGGTCAGGGATGATGGGAATTGTAGTCTCAAAACATCTGGAGGGCTGAGGTTGAGGAAGCCTATTTTTTGAGGGTTATCGTACCTGAATTTTGAAGTGGTCCAGCCCAGCAACAGATGTATCCTTGTGTGATACTGTTGATCATGTGTTTTTTGGTCAGAAGAACCACTGATACCACTTGCTGTTTTTTTTTAAAAAAAGCAGGGAAGAGAGGAAGTCCAGCTGAACTCTGTTCCCCCTTCCATTTTTGAGTTGGAACATTCAAAACTAAGCCTGCATGACTTTCCCTGTTTGGATGCACATGGTCTCCGAATGCAAACACACACACATCAGCTTTTTAGAATTGTAGAGTTGGAAGAGACACCCAGGGTCATCTAGTCCAGTGTTTCCCAACCTTTGGTCTTTAGCTGTTTTCGGACTACATTCCCCACCATCTCTGACCACTGGTATTGCTAGCTAGGGATTATGGGAGTTGTAGTCCAAAAGCAGCTGGAGACCCAAGGTTGGGAAACGCTGATCTAGTCCAACCCCCTGCAATGCAGGAATGGAGAAACTGTGCAGGCCGTCCAGTGTCAGGTGATCTAGGGTGGACTCAAGCTATATTTGTGCTCTTACTCCCAAAATACGAAATGGTGCCCCTCTAGAGATGTGGAGGGGTGGGGAATCCACAGAAAGAAAATGGGGGGAAAGGACCCTCAAAATATTTTCCCCACAGGCCTTCACATCTCTAGTTCCCCCTCCTCCTGTAAATTAATATGAGTGCAGTAAACCAGGAAGTTTCCCAGTACAAGCACCATTGAAGTCTTGTGCAGTTCTTCCAACAGGGCTTGCATTGGAGAATGACCAGGCAGGTGGCATTGCATGGGCTAGAATGCTTTGGCCTTCCATCTTGATGCGCCCAGATTCACCTGCATGAAGCAGCTGTTGCCCCTTGCCCCATGGTAGGGCCACCTCCTGGGGTACTCTGAATGTAAAGTGGAGGCCCTATTTGCTTTAGAATACCTGAAGCCACTCTATAGGGACGCGGGTGACGCTGTGGGTTAAACCACAGAGCCTAGGACTTGCCGATCAGAAGGTCAGCGGTTCAAATCCCAGCGACGGGGTGAGCTCCCGTTGCTCGGTCCCAGCTCCTGCCAAACTAGCAGTTCGAAAGCACATCAAAGTGCAAGTAGATAAATAGGTACCGCTCCGGCGGGAAGATAAACGGCATTTCCGTGCGCTGCTCTGGTTCGCCAGAAGCCGCTTAGTCATGCTGGCCACATGACCCGGAAGCTGCACGCTGGCTCCCTCGGCCAATAAAGCGAGATGAGCGCTGCAACCGCAGAGTCGGTCACAACTGGACCTAATGGTCAGGGGTCCCTTTACCTTTACCTGGAGTTGCTCTGCAGTGTGAGCAAACAGATCTGTCCCTGCCAGGGATTTGTGTCAGGCTCATAGGCTCCTGAAGGGCTGGTCTGCTCCCTGTCTGTACGCAGCACTTTGCCACTGGTTTGCCTGACATGAGACTAGTGGGCTTTTGCGTACATTTTCCTAGATACCGCTTCACCTCCGGTGTGAGAGATAAGCCAGCATTGATGAAACGAGTACTGGGCCCATTGTGCAGGAGTCTGGTCAGAATGCTGCCCTTTCCTGTTGTTATATTGCTTAATGTACAGCACTTTTGCTTGTTCTCTTTATCCTCGGAAGAGATCTATGAGTCTAAGCCTTATCCTCAAAGGCTGTTTTTCCCCAGCTTTGCTAGACTGACCATTTATTTCTGGTAGCAGTAGTGTCGATAGCCTTCCTTTCTGTTTTAAGAGACAGAAACTTGCTTCGTAACTTTGCGCCTGGAACATCCATAGCTGGCCGAGAAGCAGGTGCTGGAGATAGTACAGTAATTTCACCTTTAGGTCAGGAATTTACGAACCAACAGCATTGGGAGAGGATCGCGTTGAGTCTTCAGGGTGCAGCTTAAAGCAGTGCCTAGCCATTGCGGTGCCTCCTGCACAATGCTGAACTACAGTTCCCAGCACCAGCACCATGCTGACTGATGAGAGTTGGAATCTCGCAACATCTGGAGGGCACAGGTTGGCTATCTGCGGCTCCAAATATCGTTTACAGTAACCCCTTCCCTGCACTGTTTAAAAGCTTGAGAATTGTTTCTCTCCCTCTGTGTATTAAAGCACACATTCAAACATGATAAAATATGGTTTAGTTGTCAAACATGCCACTCAAATCCAGTAATTGCTTGGATTTGTAATTCTGTGTTCTTCCTTCTCTCTTCTGTCCAACAACTGCCTCATACGCTACATGAGTTTTTTTATTCAAGTGTAGACTTGGCTGGAAGTTGGGCTGATGTCGCTGCGAAACTCACATGATTCTTGCATTCATGCCACAATTTTAGGTGCTGCTCTTCTTAGATGTACACCCCCCAAAAACTAATGTGTGCGGAGGATGCTGTTGATAATAGTTCTTCACTGCATATCGGAATAATTATTTACCTTCCTTCATTCTTCAGAGCAGAAACGTTGAACTTGTAGCCCTCCAGATTTCTTCTTGGACTCCAAACTCTCCACCAGCTCCTGGACAAGATGGCCGGTGTTCAGGGATGATGGGAGGCTGGCTTTCCAGATGAACTACATATCCCATCATCCCTGCCCATTGGCTGTGCTGGCTGGGATGAATAGGAGATGTAGTTCAGCAACAGATTAGAAGGTTTAGAGGTCCTCCCTCTCTCCTTTAGAAGCACCACCTGTCTTTTTGTTGTTGTTGTTCAAGTAAACTCTGTAAGAAAATACTGTAGGAGAAAAGCAAGTTTTCTGTGGTGCCATCCAAAAGCAAGAAAGTGATTTAGGGTACAGTCATACCTCCTGTTACGTTTTTTCAGGTTGCGTCCCGTGGTGACCCGGAAGTACTGGAAAGGGTTACTTCCGGGTTTTGCTGCTCACGCATGCACAGTATTGCTAAATCGTGCTTCGCGCAGGCGCACAATCGCCAAATCACGCAGCGCACTTGCGCAGATAAGGCGCTTCAGGTTGCAGGCTTTTCATGTTGTGAACGGGCCTCCGGAACGGTACAAATAAAGCTGTGAGAGTCCTTTTTGTATTTTGTAGGAGCTCAAATTAGGAGGTTGTTGTTGTTTTTATTTTCTGTTTGCAATGCTAATGCATTTTCCTTCTCGGTGCACAGAGTTCTAAGTAAGCTGTGTCTCGCAGTTTCTAACGTCACATTATCTGCCTTGTATTTTAGGACAACGGTGGTAGCAGCAGCGGCGTTCTTAGATGCCTTTCAGAAAGTGGCCGACATGGCGACCAACACCCGTGGTAAGCAGATGTTTCTCTTAACAGCCTTTGCTAACCCGATGCCTTCCAAATGTTTTCGGCTATGACTGGTGGGCACCAGGTTGGCAAAGGAAGTTTGGCGAAGGCCGAGTTGCGTTTTATTCTGTTGAGCAAATTATTATGTGATTTTAACATTAGTAGGCTCTCCCTGTCTCTCTCTCTCTCTCTCTCTCTCTCTCTGAAACCCTGCCAACAGCCAAATCTGTTAGACATCTGTGAAATAGTCCCCCGTTCCCTCGAAAGTGTGAATATGTACTACATGAGCAGAAATAATAAATAAATAAAATTAATAGACGGCTTGGAAAAAAGCCGAAAAGCCAGAAACCTGTCATTGAAGTTGGACTGGTGTAAATAACAGGCATGCTGCTGTATTTCACCATCTGAACAGTATCTCAGTCCAAAATGAAAAGGGTGGGTTAGTTGTTTTTTTTTTTAAAAAAGGTGGATTTACTGAAATACATTGGAGCGTGTTATGAGAGCAGAATGCAAATGTGTTTTGCAGCTTTGCGAGGTAAGTCTGCAGTTCATTTTACTCAGCTATGCTGCTCATGACCACCTGAAAGGAGGAGTAAAATACTGTTTCCAGTTTACAAAGACTTTTGTGCCCAGAGCTAATTACTTACTCACAATAGAGGAGCGGCTTAGAAGCCTGGTGTTTTTGGCAGTCTCACACTTGGAAGCCGAAGCCAATTCTGTATAGTTTGGCAAAGGTGACAGTCTTCCAGGGACCTTTCCTTTCCAGTTCACAGTCTTTACTTACACTGTGAGGCCTCTGCTTGTGTATGTATTCTTAATTTGCTCCAGAGGACTATATCTTGGCTCTGTTAGAATCATGGAATTGATAGCCCAGTCTGTGGAGGAAGAGATTCTTAATCACAAGGTTATGGGTTCGAGCGCCACACTGGTCAAAAGATATCCTAGTTCAACCTCCTGCAGTGCTGCGTGGATTTTCATCATCATTTGATTACGCCAGTGTCTTGTTTCCTGCTTTTCAGTGGGTAGGTAATATCCCCCATTTGGGGTGCCTGGCGCAGTGTTACAGAAGGCCCCTCAGGGGAAAACTATAGATTCAGCATCCCCTGCGTTACACGTCTAAAAAAAATGTATGTGTGAGCCATGCATAATTATTGGCAACGCAACTTTCTGCTATTCTAATATTCCTAACTAAGTGGCATGTGTGGCTGTGGCTGCAAAAGTGTGTAAAAAATAAATTTATTTCGTCCACCACAATACCTCAAGGAGTAGGGCCCTTCCAGATGTTATTGGACTACAACTCCCATCATCCCTGACCATTTCCCATTCTGGCTGGGACCGATCCAACAACATCTGGAACGCTGTGGGTTAGCAACCCTTGTCTTAGAGCTATGGGTGGTGTTGTATTTTTTTTTTTTTAAATAATATTTATTAATTTTATATAACACACATCAACATACATAACAACATGATCTTTCTCATTAACCACTTTTCATTCTCATCTTTGGACTTCCTCACATCTCTTGTTACTGCTTTCTAAACACATAAATTTTCCTAGCAAATTATTCACTTAATTCAGTTTGTATCATATAATTGTCCAATATTAAATCTCAAATCTTAGAGTTTAAGTCACTCTCAAAATCTTAAAGTTAGAAAAGTCTAATTCTAGCATATTATTCATCCAAAATTTGTCTTTTCTTTCAATCACATTTAAATTTATATTCTTTGTTGCTAATTTGTTGGGGTCCTCTTATTGCAGATCTTACATCTTTTTTAACATTCATACAATTTACAGTATTTTTGTAAATAATCCTTAAATTTCTTCCAATCCTCCTCCACCGATTCTTCTCCCAGGTCCCGGATTCTGCCAGTCATCTCTGCCAGTTCCATATAGTCCATCAGTTGCATCTGCCAATCTTCCAATGTGGGTAGATCTTGGGTTTTCCAGCTTTTAGTGATGAGTATCCTTGCTGTTGCTGTAGCATACATAAAAAAGGTTCGATCCTTCTTTTGCACACTCTGGTCTTTTGCACACTCTGGGTGGTGTTGTAGTGCCATTCCTCCAGAGATGGGAAAAGGACGTTGCGATGTCCAAAGACATTTCCTGGTGGTCAAAGCAGTGGTTGACAGTGCTGCCTTAATGTCGCATTTTAGTGGGGCCGTCAGAAGAAGGGGCTGGAGGTGGAAGAGAGGTAGACGGGTCTCACAGCTTGCTCTTTTGCACATGTTTCTACCTCATGGTGTGTCCTGAGCAGTCAAGTTTAGCAAGGCCCCTGGGGTACCCTGGGCAAAGTAGCCCCTGCCAAATCATGCCTCAGGTTCGCTGTCGTGGCCTGACACTGTGCTTTTCTGCTTGCCTTTGGGAACAGTATCCGCTGGACAGTATTTTGGTGCTTTGCTGCAGAGTAATCCCACCCGGGACGCGGGTGGCGCTGTGGGTAAAACCTCAGTGCCTAGGACTTGCCGATCGCATGGTCGGCGGTTCGAATCCCCGTGGCGGGGTGAGCTCCCGTCTTTCGGTCCCAGCTTCTGCCCACCTAGCAGTTCGAAAGCATCCTTAAGTGCAAGTAGATAAATAGGTACCGCTTTATAGCGGGAAGGTAAACGGCGTTTCCGTGTGCTGCACTGGTGCTGGCTCGCCAGAGCAGCTTCGTCACGCTGGCCACGTGACCCGGAAATGTCTTCGGACAGCGCTGGCCCCCGGCCTCTTAAGTGAGATGAGCGCACAACCTTAGAGTCGGACACGACTGGCCCGTACAGGCAGGGGTACCTTTACCTTTTACCTTTTAATCCCAACAAATTTAGTGCATGTACTCCAAAGCTGGTGACTTTAGACCAGGCATAGGCATACTCAGCCCTCCAGATGTTTTGGGACTACAACTCCCATCATCCCCAGCTAACAGGGCCAGTGGTCAGGGATGATGGGAGTTGTAGTCCCAAAACATCTGGAGGGCCGAGTTTGCCTGTGCCTGCTTTAGACTTCCTACTACATTACCTGTTTCCCCACCTTAACTTGTAAGATGCCCTCTTGCCAAAAGGTACCCTTTAGAGATTTGGCAGGCATCTCTCCCTCTCCCTCCACCCCCTACGCTGTCCCCAAACAAACCAGACTGGGGAAGGGAGTCCAGGCACACTCCTAAAACAAAATGCAACATCATATTCTGGGCAAACCCTCAAAATGCAAAGCTTCTGGTTTATTGTTGTCTTCAAAATACTGGTTTCTAAGAAGCAGCCTTTGCTGTTGTGTTTTTCTCGGAATAAACTTAACACCTGCGGGGGAGGAAGAGGGGCGAGAATCCTTGAATTAGGCCTTCATTTAGCCTCTGCACAAAATGGGTGAAATACGCCCTTCTTGTGATCTGAAAAGGCCCCATTTGGCGCTGCGACTTGCTTTCAAAGTCTAGCGAACGCTGGGTAAAAATAGAGCAATTAATTAAGAGCCGAGTTATTTAATACTGCTCTAATGGTTGAGCCAGCTGTTCGGTTGTAGCGTTGATGAGGAGAACTGCTATTTTAAAAGCATGTAGTATCGCACAGCCAATGTTCACGTGCAGCAGAATTGTGTGATGCGAATGGGGGTTTGTGTGTGCGCGTTTGTGTGTGCTGAAGGTGAAGGAATCCATATTGGAATGTTTTCCAACACACAAAATAAATAACTTTCTACTGGTGGAAGAGTAGATCATCTGAGAAGCAGCAGCTAGTTTAGAATCTTGCTCTCCAATATGCTAGCTCAAGGGCAGCCAACACAGCACCTTCCAGATGTTTCAAACTTTAAATCTCACGAGCCCCATCCAGCATGGCCAAGGGTTCAATGCTAATTGTAGCCTGCAACATCTGCAGGGTACCATATTGGTTTCCCTTGTACTAAGCTGGTTGATATTTGTGGAGAGGCACCCTGGTGTATAGGGGAGTAGCTGGAAAAAAACCCAAATCTGCCAATTACTTTGGTTTAAGTTGATAGTAGATAGGTCAGGCACCCCCAAACTCGGCCCCCCAGATGCTTTGGGACTACAATTCCCATCATCCCTGACCACTGGTCCTGTTAGCTAGGGATGATGGGAGTTGTAGTCCCGAAACATCTGGAGGGATGCCTGACATAGGCAGATGCGTCTGTAAAGCCTGGGACACAAATTTCCACGGCCCTCTAGTGCCTATGGTGAAAATAATGTATTTAGCATTAATTCTGGAAGCGTGAACTCAATTTTGGCCAAACCTAAGCCTCTGGGGGAATTGAGTGTACACTTTCAACTACTTCACATCTCAGTGGAACCTTAACTTTGAATAATGCCTCCCGATAGCTCTGTGCTCCGGCTGTTAGTGTGTGTCTGATTCCACATGTCTGTGGAATGTCTCTGGTGAATCTCTCACTCAGAAAGGATTGCTTCACATGCACATGCTGAGAGTCGCTATCGGAAGTAACTACCTTCTAGGAATATACCCATTAAAGTAGCTGGGCTCGGTGATTCTCTGCACATTGGTGTCTTGCTGGGTGCAAATTGCTTCCCTGAAGCGGTTCTTAGCATGAGGTTGCAATAGTGCCAAGGTGATGAGGATGCCCTGAGTGGACATAAGCCACATGCTGCTTTTACTTCAAACTGACTCCCAATTTACCCAGCACGTACACCTGCCTTGAGGCAATGCTATTCCCCAGGTCGCATGCTTTGCATGCGTGTAGCAACGTGCCACCTTAACCTATGCATTGCTCCTATGCGCCTCCCTTCCCATTCTTGCGTAGCATCCCAAAGGAAAATGCAACGGTCCAGCAAGTGTATCATAGGAGCCTAGGAAGCTGCCTTATACAGAGTGAAACCTCTAGTCCATTTGACTCAGTATTGTCAGCACAGACTGGCAGCGGCTCTTCCAAGATTTTAGATGGGATCTTCTCTAGCAGGAGATATTGGGGACCATCTTCAAGCAGAGCGGATACCTTACCACTGTTCTGTGGCCCTTCCAGCGGGGAAAAGGAAATGCGCAGGTGTGTGCGCATGTACGGCTGTGTTAAAAAGTGTCTTGTTTCGTAGCGCAATGCAAAATGCTGACTCGTGTGCCTAATTGCAGAAAAGGAAGGGAGGGGGCTTTCTTTTTAAATAATGTTTAACAAACCTAATGGAAAACTGCCTGGTTAAAATGTTTTTTAAAGCTGAATGCTGCCTCACAGCATTATTATTTACGGGAAGTTTGCAATCTATTTTAAGGCCTGGCCATTCTAGCTGAGGGAAGCATTTTATCCCTGTCAGTCCGCAGCAACCCTTGTCAGCCTCCTTTTTATCAGTGCTCACTTTGCAGGAAGAAAACTGCTTCGTGTATAATACTTCCATGTACACATACTGTATTATTAAAAAGGTAACGCGCCTAAATGGAAAGCTATAGAGTTACTTTCAGTGTCCTGTGGCCTTTTTCTACTCTTGCCTTTCCCTCCTGCCCTCTTCAAAGTACATACAGTATTAGTATGAAGCAGAATGCTCCTATTCAACAGGAATTATAAGCTTTATCTTGTTGCCGCTTCAACATTTAACCAAGACAGAGACTGTCTTAGATAAACGGAAGCCTGTTGAGTTCCTTGGTCAACATGTGACTTGCTTTGTGTGTGTATATCAGCTACAGCTTTGTGAAATGATGAGTGTTTGGAAGATTTTATCCCTCCCAGTTCTACAAGCCAGTGATTCTGTGATTTATTTCTTGATTTATTGACTGCCTTTTAGAACACAGTTGCCCCTCCAAGGTGGTGTATGAGTCGTCATAAAAATTCAGCGATCCTCCTCATTAAACATAATGCAATCTTCAATTAAAACCACATTAATCATCTTTAAAATAGAGCAGCAGCGAGGTTGCATTTTGCTTTGTGCGCCTTGCGTTCCCCCCGTCTGCCCTATATGCTTGCCTTGTTCTTACATCACTACCTGAAAGGCATTGTTTGTCTTTAAAATAAGACATTATGGAATTGTTGGGCAGAATCCCATCTAGTGCTGCGACAGTTGTCCTTCCAGCGCAAGGTTCTCTGCTTGTGTAGTGGAACATTCTCCCCTCGCACGCTCCCTAAATCTGTTCTTGGGGTTCCCTCAAACCTCTGGAGTAGATTTTGGGAAGATATGGGGCACACATAGCGAAGTGGGGTGGGAAACCTTGCACTGACAGGACATGTTAGTACAGGGGTAGGCAAACTAAGGCCCGGGGGCCGGATGTGGCCCAATCATCTTCTCAGTCTGGCCTGTGGACGGTCCAGGAATCGGTGTGTTTTTACATGAGTAGACTGTGTCTTTTTATTTAAAATGCATCTCTGGGTTATTTGTGGGGCCTGCCTGGTGTTTTTACATGGGTAGAATGTGTGCTTTTATTTAAAATGCACCTCTGGGTTATTTGTGGGGCATAGGAATTCGTTCATCTCCCCCCCCTCCCCAAATAATAATATATAGTTCGGCCCACCACATGGTCTGAGGGACGGTGGACCGGCCCATGGCTGAAAAAGGTTGCTGACCCCTGTGTTAGTACCATCCTTCCACAGCTGGGTCTAGCGCCACCGTTGCATGTTTTTGGTTAGTAGCTCAAGAAGATTCACATGCTTTGGTTGGAATGATGTTATAAGAACTGGCCACCCCTGCAGAGAAAGTAGAAAGTGAATACATTTTGATGGCTTAATTGCAATGCTGTTTTATTGCATTGAATATTTGTACCCCTGCCCTGGGAACCTAGGATGAAGGGGTGGGTAAGAAATGTATGTAATTATTTATTTTTTTAAATGTTTGGCACATCTCTTTTAAAGAAGGGCTGCATGCAGGAGGTGGTGATGCTTAATCCCCTGTGGTTGTTGCAATGCTTTGCTTCCATGTGTTCTGCATTCTAATTCCTCATTGTCTTAAAGGGGGTCCTGTACCACTGAATTTAAGAAGACCTGATAAAATTGTCTTCCCTCCCCTCCAAATAAAAGGGAGAGATATGTTGACTCATTGTTTGGGAGCTCCTGAGATAAAGTTGGCGTTCTTTCATTATGCATTAAACATTCATAGGGGAGCCTGAGAAGAGTATTAAATAGCATTGCCTCTTCTTTATGCTTCCTCTCCCCCTTCTTTCTTGCATTTTCAGGTATCTAAATTTAGGAGATATATAGAATTATAATTTGAGAGCTGCTCCTTACCCTGGAGCAAACAATTGATCTTCAAAGTACAATTGTTAACAAACCTTTCAACACCCCCTTTAGTCTTTTGCTTTTTTTTTCATTTCCTCTTTTCTATTGAAGTAGGTCTTTAACCCCCCCCCCTTTTTTATATGTGTGCCGCTGATTGATAAGCATAGAATTAGAATGGGCCTTAATCACACAGTGAATCACAAAGCACAATGCCTGGGTGGGCAGTCACCAGGCGATGAGTAAGTGGGCTTCCTTCTTGTTGACAGGCCCTGCAAGAAGCTCTTCTGCTTTTTGCCTACAACCACCCTTGAATCCTTTAGCACAGTGGTGTCCAAACTTTTTTCCAAGAGGGCCAGATTTAATGAAGTGAAGGGCCGTGAAGGCCGACCAAAGGGCCAGCCAAAGTTGTCAACCTATTCTTGGGATTGAAGTTGAGGTTTTTCTTGGGATTTTACACCAGGAAATAAACTGCCACAGGGGCCAAATTAGGCCCCTGAAACAGACTTTAGACATGCCTGCTTTAGCAGATGTCAGGCTTTGAACCAGGCATAGGTCAAAGGCCCAGGAGATGTAAACAAGATGCAGTGATTGCCATCAACTTCATTGGCTTTCAAAGAGGATCAGAGGAGGAGGACTATCAATTGGTACTAGTCACGGTGTCTGCATTCAGTGCCTCTGAAGACCAGTTGCTGGAAACCACAGCAGGAGAGAATTGTTGTTGAGCTCATGTCTCGCTTGCAGGCTTCCCACAGGCATCTGGTTGGCATTGTTTGAAATTAACAACCAAGTGAAGATGTCCTGGGCACCAGGATGGTGCCTGAGACCTCCACCATCTGATGGTGCATGCCTGAGAATCACTGGATCTTGACTGTTTTCACAGATTTAATACCCCATCCTGTTAAAATTTTATCAGTTATATTTTATCGGCACAATCAGAATGATGTTCTGGAACCAAATGGCTTTTTCTGTGCAGGAGCAGTGGCCATTAAGAAAAAGAGCTCGGAATAGGTCAGTATATATGTGGACTATTCATGGATCTTATTTAAGTTCTCAAAGTTCTTAACCTAGGTCAAGATCATCATCTGAACTAGCCAGATATTAAACTGCGAATCAATCAAAGTCAGCCCATCATTTGTAAAATAAGACTTCAGTCTTGCTCAAAAATGGCAACTAGACATTCCGTTTTGGCAACTGCAACCTTGGTTTAAGGAGCTTTTTGGCACCTAGCTTATACTGTATATCTGAGTTTCCAACATGGCTGGTTGGCCACTGGGAACAGAATCCTGGACTAGGTGGGCCACTGGCTTGATCCAGAAATGTTCTTCGGTGTTCTCTCTTCTGCAGGCATTTGAAGGCCAAACTCTGTATCACTGCCAGGATACAGTGTGCTTCTGAATCTTGTGGAAACGAAGAGCTATTGCATTCATGCCTTGCATATGGGCTTCCTATAATTGTGGGGAATTGGGATTTTGGACCTCAGTTATGCCCTTACAAAGAGTGACCATGGAACAGCCACATAAATGTGTTAGCAGAGACTTTATCCTTTCTGTGCACCTTGGCTTGCCCTGTCATATGGCAAGTGAGCACCTGAGAATTGTAGGGGAAGAACCTTAGCTGCAAGCCCTCTTCTTCTGCCTCAGGAGAAAACAATTTGTCCAAGCGAGTACTTGAGGCCCATAATAAATTGGATGGGTACGAGGTGGCAGGTGAATCTTTAGGGCTGGGCTGAGTCTCTGGGCTTCAGTTGCCTATCCCTGCAAGGCCAAAGTGAAGACTTTGATCGGGATTGACCAATTTAGCAACCGGGAAAGTCTCCTACGCTTAGCCCTATGACAGTTATGGTTCTCGTAGTCACTCCTGTCTCATGGTGTCATGCATCTCCTGTGTGACTGCTTACTAATAACTGGAATACTGAAATAGATTTTAAAAATGCATATCACTGAAGTAGGAGGAATTGTTAGTATTCTGGGGTGTTGATGTTTAATCCAGAGCTGAGTTGTTTATAACCTGCAGCCTGCTTTTGTGGTTTGTCAATCCTCTCCCCCAGTTTCATTTTGTGGTGGTGTTTTTACAGTCGTGTTTGCTTATTCCCTTTTAAATTAGAATTCTCTACAGAGCGGAGAAAGCTTAAGAATGGAAGGAAACTGGGGCGTTTTATTTTAAACCGAGACTCTCAGGGAAAACTGAGAAACTGAATTCTGGTATATTTATATCTTCTTGGCTAAGAGATGGCAGTGTTGTGTGTATTAAACATAATTAGCGTGGGAAGAGGCAACTGACAAAGGCACAGGCCTATACTTTCTCAATGATGCTTGTGTTGTGTTGTGTTTTGCTTAAGAATTAATATAGTTCCAATGGGAATTAATACAGTTCCAATTACTGCTGCTGTGGAGTCCTTTTTCTGTGGAGGTATTTCTAGCTTGATAGATAGAATTGCTATGGCAACCAACATGGCTGCCGTGGTGCATGGGCCTTGCAAAATACTTTATGTAGGCTTCTCATGGTCGTCTTTTTTTTTTCCTTTCTCTTTTTTTATAATAGATTTTATTAAAGTTTTGAAGGTTACAGAAAGAAAAGTAGAAAAAGTTAAACAAACAAAGCACAAAAAACCCACAAATCCAACCTTTACATAACTTTCTTTCCTTTGCTTATTTCCTTGACCTCCTCACACCTCCCTTTTTTGTATTCTAGTTCAATTAGATATTTCAGCAAATCCTTTCCATCTTTGTTTTTATCCTAAAAATTTATCTTGATATACTATAATTTTACATTCTCCTCTTTCACTAATTACCAATCCATTTTTACTTAATCCTTTATAACATTTCTGCTAAAACCACATAGCTTCATTCCAACATGCTCATGGTCGTCTTTTGCCTTTGTCTTGTACATACATTTTGTGGAAGGGAACTATTATGTTGCTCAGGAAACTGAAATTCTGTGTTCAGATTACGGGAAAGAGGAAGTCAGATGAATTTGTTGTTGTGGGAATGCGCTAGTCTGAAACGCATATAGAGGAACCTGCCTTCAGCCAGGTGAGACCATTGGTTCATCTAGCAGTACATGCATATGGTGATGGGGTCAGATGCCTCACCACCAGTGATCAAGTGGTTGGCACATCTGGCAAAGGGCAGATGGATGCAGCTTGGGGAAAACAGCCCCATTAAGCCCCCGGGTTGGAGGTTCCCCACAGTTGATGTAATGTGTTATCCAGGGTAGAGGTCCTTGATCGCAGCGGCTCAAAAAAGGTCACTGTTATTGCAGTGCATTTTCCGGAATGGTGTCTAGTGTTTGGGCTCAAGCTTCTCTCATTTGGAGTAGAATGTGTGAAGAATTGAAAATGGTTGTCACTTTCTGCTTGCACCCAATACTTGGTAATTGCATTAGGTAATTGCTAATGGTGTCTGGTGAAGGCCCTAAAGCTTCCAGAACCTTTCCACGGCAGGGCAGATATTTAAAAAAAACGTACGTGGCTGCCTTCATTGACAGTTTGTAAGGCTTCTCAGCTAGGCTAATTTCCTGGTTCCATAAAACTAGCTGTATCAAGGGATGAAAATGGACGTTCAAAGGGCGGGGGGGTTAGATTCGACTTTTTTGAAAGTACGAAATTGCTACTTATTTCAAACATTTACTCTTTTCATTTTAGAAGATGGGGTGAGGGGGGACTGTAATGGTGACATCTTTATCATCAGAGCTTTTTCTTGTTAGAAAGCAGGGCATCCTCAAGCCTATTTTCAGTGTTGATTATTTTTTCCTGTTAGAAGCCAGGTAATAGATGCTATGGCAACGGCAGTGGAGGAACCAAAACATCAGAGGGTTTACTTTTCACGAATCTGACGCACTGGGTAGCAACCGTTTCCAAAGACACACGTCGTCTGCTATTTATTGATAGGCATCAATCAATATTTGTTCTGATTTACTTCATTTCCCACAAGGCGTGGGGGAGAAGAGGAATGAAAAAGTCTTAGGGGGGGTATAGTAGGCACCCCGGAATTGGTCCTACAACATCCTTCCCCAATGCGGTGCCCTCCACATGTTGTTAGACCACAATACCCATCATGCCTGACGGTTGGGCTTTCTGGCTGGTGAATCCAATGACATCTGGAGGGCTTTTGGTTAGAATAGGGCAGGCATAGGCAAACTCCGGCCTTCCAGATGTTTGGGACTACAATTCCTATCACCCCTAGCTAACAGGACCGGTGGTCAGGGATGATGGGAATTTTAGTCCCAAACATCTGGAGGGCCGGAGTTTGCCTATGCCTGGAGTAGGGTGTCATTTCAAGATTGGGAGTATTATGGGACTCTCAATCTGTTCGAGGGGGCAGCATCCAGGTTGGCTTCCAGGAGAAGGAGCTTGGGAGGTGAACAAAACCAGGGGAGTAGGAGTATTTGTAGGGGGACAACGACTTGGGAAGATGATCAGGGTAGCAGATTGGTAAGGGGAGCACATCCCAAGTGGAAGCAGTAGCAATTTAGAGGGAAGTAATATGGAGAAATAGTGGGAAAAGCCACAAAGGTAGCTTGGTGGGGAACGGGCTGAAGTTGGGTAGGAGGATTCTGTTGGGGTGGGGGGAGAGACTTGCTGTGGCTTCTGCTGACCACATTGGGTGCTTAGGAGTTGTTTTGGACATTAAGTGATGTGGTGTGAAACAGGAAGCACAACCGCTGTTGCCTCCTCCTTCGTTGCCCCTCTACTATCTGAAATGGAATTTAGCATCTCCTCCTACCTGCGGGAGATTTGCAGGCAAAAAAAGCTCTGCAGTTGGGTCTCAATAGAATACCTGCTCTGTTCTCTTCCCATTGTTGCTTTCCTCCTCCTTTATCAGCACCTTTTAAAAATTTAATAATGCACTGAATGTGTGCCTTTGTATTCGTTTTCCCATTCACCGTAGGCATCTTTCTAATTTTATCTGCTGAATTTGTGTGTGTGTGTGTGTGTGAGAGAGAGAGAGAGAGAGGGGGGGGGGCAGCTTTGATTTGCTTTTGGCAGAAAATCATCCCATCTTCTTCACAATCACATCTCCAGGCATTCTTCTTTTCCCTCCCCCTCCTCTCTTTCTTGCACCCTGCATCAGGTTTGTTGTCGTGGTGAGCAAGGATGCAGGACTGTACATTCAGCATTGTTTTAGAGGGGAAGTAAAATCCCTGAGCCCACAATTCCGTGAGGCTGAAGGCGGCATGTTGAGGCAACCTGCAGAGATTTACTATTGAAAGACAGCAAAGGGCACAACAAAAAGAAGCGCAGTGGAGTCTTAATTCAGTTTTTAAAATGTGGGGGGATTATTTTTTTTTTGCGCCCTGTTGGGTCAGATTTTGTGTAATAAAGCAAAATGGTTCACTTCAGCACAGATTCTTGATTTATCCTTTGGTTTGCAGAGTAAAGGTACTAGGATTTAATTTGACAGGCAAAACCCACTGAGGTGGGTGGAGGGGAAAGAGAGCGAGGCAGAGGCAAGGTCAAGGACGCAGACAGCCATGAGATTATAATGACTTTTGGGGACCTCACTTGCACATCAAAACAGAGCTCTGTTTAATCCTTAAACACAATGGCCGGTGGCGTTTTGCGTTCCTGCTTAGACATTTCCCTCCTCTTGTGATGGAGTTTTCCTCCCAGAGAGGTCCCTGAGCTGCACGATCTGATATTCCAATTATCCCTGGAGGCTGAAGCTCTTCTGTGTTGCCTCTCTGAACACATTGCAGAAGTGTTTTCTGGCTCATTAGCGCAGCTCTCACTCCTGCATGCAAGGCCAGAGGGGTTTTTTTTTTGTCGTTGTGGAGCAGTTTAGTCAGGGTTGTCACAATATCCCTTAGTGTTGTACATTTTGTTTGACTGTTTTATGTGCTCTAGCTGTGATGGTAAGTCAACTCCATTTTTCCGTTCAGCAGTATCTATGATGCATGTTCAAAAGAAGTTTGGGCCTCACTTGTTCCATTTTTTTTTAATGGATGGTTGTCCTGTCTCTGTAAAGCAATTTCCAAATGTAAAGGTTGGTTAATGAATGTTAACCTATGGAAAAGACTATTCCCAAGAACTGAGGGAGGTAAGCAAATGCCATTATTTCTGCTGTTCCACACAACAACCTGATAATATAGATATTGAGTATTGTTAGGCTCTTCAAATATCTTTAGATATCTGAAGGGCCGGCACATGGATGATGGTGCAAGCTTGTAGGTAGGGCCTGAACCAGATGATGAGAAAGGAGATTTTGGCTAAACATTAAGAAGAACTTTCTGACAGTAAGAGCTGTTCGACTGTGGGACGGTCTCCCTCTGAAGGTGGTGAATTCTCCTTCATTGGTGGTTTTAAGCAGAGGTTGGGTGTAGGGTTGGGCATTACCTGGTTTTCAACATTGTGATGGATCAGCATCTGAATATCACAATGTGCTGATATATCACAATGTCTGGAATGTATCTCGGCTTCTTCCTCTCCACCGTAGCGAAGGAAGAGGTAGCCAAGATACATCGACCAGCCCTACAGCTGAGGAATCCCCCATACTGTCCTGGCTCGTGTGAGCTGGAAGGGGGCACAGGGGCTTCCTCAAAGGGGCTTCTGGGCAAGCGCCTGCTGGCCTGCACCTTTGCCGTCTATAGGTAATTTGAGCTGGGAATACATCACGGTTCCCTAGCCACCATGATTTATTGCCAGCGCAAAATGTCCGAAATCAGTATCCTGATCTGAACGCCATACCGATTTCAGACGATTTACCAATATATCACCCAGCTCTAGTTGATGTCAATTTTTTCAGGAATTCTTTTGCTATGATTCTTGCACCGCAGGGGATTGGACTAGATGGACCTTTGTTTCCCTTCCAACACTACAGTTCTATAAATCTGAGGAAAACCCCAAAGCTTTTAGAAAAACCATGCTGGATCAGACCGGTAGCATATCTAGTCCATTATCCTGTTCTCACATTGGCCAACCAGAAGCCCACATGGGAAGCCCCAAAACAGAACTTGAGAGCAACAGCTCTCTCCCCTCCTATGGTTTCCAGTAACAAGTATTTGTGGTGATTTCAGGGCTATATTCAGAGCAGAATATTAAGCCAAAGTCTTGCATGTTCACGTCTTGAAACTACGCATGGATTATTATTATTATTGTCTTAAATGCCTGCCTTGGGCAAATGTTTGTTGCTTAAACAGTCTCGTTGAGGACTTGTCTACAAAACTATTTACTATCCAAGATAACAGATAACACCAGTGGCACCTCTTCCCACTGAATATTTAACTTAAAATCACAGTACTAGTTATAACTTCAGTTGAGTTGCCTTGGAGCACTTTTGCATGGTAAACTCAGTACTGTATAAACATTGCATCCTTCCATGTGGAGCGTGACCGCATAACCACATTTTTTGGTGGCCTCTACCTTGGCCAAGTGGCAGGAATGGACTTCCAGTTAGCCTTCCATCGGTAGTTCGTTGCCTGTGGTGTAAGGCACTGGTTTTTGGACTTCTTCCTTACAGGAATCCATATTTTTCGCAGCGTTAAATACCCCAAACCTGGAAGCTGAACTGCATGATCAGTACATCAACACAGTGTATTTCTTGGCCGGACTGTACACTTGAGTACCAATGTTGTTTCGGACTGGAAACATGCTTATTAAGTCTGCCATGTTTAGAAGGAAAGCATTCTTGTAGCATTCTAGGCTGGAATTCTCCCTGGTTTGGTATATGTTGAGGAAATGGTTCTTTCTTTCTTTTTTTTAATTTGGGAAAGAGAATCCAATCCTCTTTCTGCTGCTTAAAGCATTACACAGCAGCAACAGATGCACATTTACGTCTGACTAGAGAAGCCCATTTATTTAGGTTAACAGCAAGTCCATCAACCCTGAATTTCCTTCTTACGGGAACCAGAGAATGGGGGGCTTTGGGGTGTGTTGTATTATTATTTTAAAAAGACAATCAGCTAACGCCTATCGAAGGCAGTGCATGCATGCCTTCAACTTGTACAGCCAACACCTTTTAAAAAATAAATGAAAGGGCACTAATCTGCAGCCAGTTGGCATCGCCTTGGGTAATTGGCAAAGGGCAGGAGGAGAAGCATCTCTCCGCAACGCTGGTGTTTGGAATGGTTTCACACCGCTCCTCTCGCAGCATTTACTTCTAAGCAAAATTGAAAAAAATTAGCATTATTCCCTGCTGTGAGCGCCAGGGCTTAGGGACCGGTTACTATAGAAACTAATATGAAGGGAGCTGCCTGGGAGTTCGGCGCTGGAGCTGCCTGGGCTTATTTCACAGTACGGCGCAATCCAATGTGCAAGTAATCCCCCCCCCCCGCCCTCTCCGCTTTTCCTCCAAGAAGGGAACGCAACACAATTTTCTCTGCAGAGGCTCTCTGCCTCAGAAACAGGCAGAGAGTCTGTTTGGGGGAGTGAGTTGGCAGCAGAAAACCGCGCAAACGTGCCCATCGCGATAGCTGTACGTTTGGGAGCGGGGCATGAAGTGCAATGGTGCAAACTCCCCCCCCCCCCCAATACAAAGATGCTTTTCTGAAATCTTTCTGGCATGAATTGAAATGCAAGTCCAGAGAATGGGTGCTCCCCTCGCCATATAACACAAAAGGACGGCAGATGGATTGCAAAGGCAGTATTCCCAGTTGGCAGTGGGTTTCAGGTTCCCTCTTGTTTTACCAAACTGCCCCCCCCCCAGTGTTGCCAATAGAGTAGCAGTTGGAGGGGCCCAAATTCTTCCCTCTGCCCACGAAGATCTCAATAAACAGTGCGGGGTGCGAGAGAGAGAGATCAGAATAGAGTGAACTGTCAGTTCTCCCTCTAAAAAAGGAAGTAATATCTGACCCAGACAATGCTGTCATTGATATCTGTGTGCTGGATATCTTGCTTATCTGTGTCTCTTGTAATAGCACAAAAAAGGCAGTGTCTTGTCTCTGCTCAGCTTAGAGGCCCTGGGCTGTAGCACGGTGTCGTTTTTCCAAAGGTTATTTTTACATAACTTCACTCGCTGGTAGCTTATGAATGAACTATAAATAAAATAAAGCATTAAAAGATGCAATTGGCTCCGTAAAAAATAATAATGAAAGGCGTGTTCATTAGTTAGGGAGATCTCGGCATTTAAATTTTATGGACGCTCCGTTTATCTGCCCAAAATTGGCTTGGAGTGCAACAAATCATCTTCCTGTTCACGCACTCGTGTTCTGGTGCGGCTTGGGCTTAATCCGCGAGCGGCGATGGAAACCCACACTGATTTCAAAGTTGAAGAGTTCATGCATTTGTCTTCCCCCAGCTGCTGCTGTTCAGTTGGGAGTTTTGGGTAGTAACCTAGTTATGGGAATGTGTGCACTGTAGCGAACGTTTACGAAAGGTGGTTGTGATATTTGCAAGCTAAAATAAAATGCGGAAGGCGCGATACCAGTTTCTGATTGGTGTAGTAGGGCAATCAGTCCGTTTTCTAGTTTGTTCAGTCTTCACCAATCGGTTTTTGCATTTAGACTTGTCTGCCCAGAAAACCGTGAACATCTACTGCAGAACACGGTCGGTTGCAGAGGATTCTGGAGTGCAAACTTGGTTTGTGTGAGGCTCTGTGCTGGCCCCGTGGGTATCACCTTTGATGTGTGAGGATGCATTCTGAAAACATCACGCAGAGGCCACAGGCAGGAGAGCACACAGGAAGCAGGTGCACACCTGGTTGAGCTAACAACATCTGTGATGGCCAGCTGCAGGTTAAGGGTGGATTTTCCAGCTGCACATTTTAGGTAACACTTTGAAGGGGTGTCATGTTAAAATGTGCCAACAGGGCTGCTGTCAGTTATGATACTAATGTGGTGGTCCTTTCAGAAGGTGTTGGGTGAAGGGGCAAGGTGGGATCATCACCCACTGTTCAGGGTGGTGCTTCTAGAAGCAAGAACTACTCTTATTTCCACACAGCTTTGCTTCATAAGATGTCCTAAAGCATTGACATCTTGTGTTGCTATAACTAGCCCATACCTTAATTGGGTCTTGATGCTAAGAGCTCTATTTGTCCACAGGGCAGGTAGTTGTGGCCTGTGAAAGGTTTGGTGGGCTGTATATGATGCCTAGTCCTTCCATCTTCCCCAGTTTTAGTTGACTTGAAGATGGGCATACAGTGGTACCTTGGTACTCAAATGCCTTGGTTCTGAAACGCCCAAAACCCAGAATCAAGTGTTCCAGTTTTTGAACATTTTTCGGAAGCCGAATGTCTGATGCGACTGTTGGCTGTTGTTTCTGGGGCACCTGCACCAATCAGAAGCTGCGCCTTAGTTTTCGAACATTCCAGAAGTCAAACGGACTTCTGTAATAGATTAAGTTGGGCGCTTTTGTTTTTGCTATTTATTTTGTGTTTTTGAGGCTTTTTCGGTCAATTTGTTTTTGTGACTGTGTGGAACCCAGTTCAGCCACTGATTAATTGATTGTGTGACTGCGGAAATGGAGAAAAGCCCCCCATCCAAACAACGACTATCATCAGTGCTGAGAAGAAAAAATAATAATTTTACATCTACAATACTGTCTTATTTATTTTATACTACAGTACATTGATTATTAGGGATGCGGGTGGCGCTGTGGGTTAAACCACAGAGCCTAGGAGTTGCCGATCAGAAGGTCGGCGGTTCGAATCCCCGCGACAGGGGAGCTCCCGTTGCTCGGTCCCTGCTCCTGCCAACCTAGCAGTTTGAAAGCACATCAAAGTGCAAGTAGATAAATAGGTACTGCCCCTTGGTTTTGGAACGCTTTGGTTTTGGAACAGACTTCCGGAACAGATTAAGTTTGAGAACCAAGGTACCACTGTACTTTCCTTAGGTTCACTTCATGCACAGGCTCCTTAAGGCGACTCTGCGGGAAAATGCCTAATAAGGTTTTGCCGAGATGGGATAGCTCAGTTGATAGAGCAAGAGACTCTTAATCTCAGGGTTGTGGGTTCGATCCCCATGCTGGGCAGAAGATTCCTGCATTGCAGGGGGTTGGACTTGTGGCCCCTTCCAACTCTGTGATTCTATGATAACTTGACTATTGCTGCATGGAGAACATTACAAAGACTCCTCGTCTAGGATAAGGTTCTGCATTGGTTTCCTGCATGAGAGAGGCAGGCTGCGGTAGCTGATGCTTCATAATATATGAAGAGCCTTACTGGGCCAGTCTAAAGACTTACCGTATTTTTCACTCGATAAGACACACTTTTCCCCCTTCAAAACTTAAGGGGAAATGTGTGTGCGTCTTATGGAGCGAACGCAGGCTCCATGGCTTGAGCGATAGCAACGCAATGTCCGAAGCGCAGTGGGGAGCATCAATCCCTCTCGCTCTCCTGGCTTTGCTTTGCTGGAGAGGCGCTGCGCAGCTTTCCCTCTCTGCGCAGCGCCCCTTCAGTGAAGTGGGAGGAGAAATGGAAGGGGCTCCGTTTCTCCTGCCGCTTCACTGAAGGGGTGCTGCGCAGAGAGGGAAATAATTTTTTTTCTTGTTCTTCCCCTCTAAAACAAGGTGCGTCCTATGGTTGGGTGCATCCTATAGAGCGAAAAATACGGTATATAGCATCCTGTTTCAAACAGCAGCCAACCAATTGCTTATAAGAAGCCACTAAGCAGGACATGAGAGCAGTAGCACGCTCCTGCTTTTAGCAATTGCAGGTAGCTAGGAGGCCCTGTGCCCTGCCCTGCCCTGCCCTCTCTCTCTCTCTCTCTCTCTCTCTCTCTCTCTCTCTCTCTGTGTGTGTGTGTGTGTGTGTGTGTAAGAGAGATGGGGAACTTACGGCCCTCCAAATGTGGTTGGAAGGCAGTTCCCATCATCGCTAACCACTGGTCACACTGGCTAGTGCTGATGGGAATGGGAGTCAGCAACATCTTGCAGACCACAGTTTCCTTACCCCTCCTTTACAAGCGTGCAGTGCTCTCCTCTTAAACTTTTATTTCTTCCTTTAAAAAAAGCTGCGTAAGTGTGACAAGGAGATTTTCTTAAACTCTTGCAGCTTGGGTCCACTGCACCGTTTCTCCACCTCCCAGTCAATATATATGTGCTGCAGCTTGTTCTCCAGCGGGGCTGTTAAGGGAAAGGAATTGTGATTTGTTGTACTTTCCCCTCCAATAAATGTGGCTAAAGTGAAGCAAAAATGGAAGAGCAGTATTGATGTCAACTGTCAGGAGACGTGAATTTCGAAATACATTGTAAATAAAGGATGACTTGCTTTTAAGGGAGGGCAGAGCAGCGCTGATGAGAAAATTGCTTTATCAAGCAGTAGTCTGCTTGGGCATATAAGGGTTGGGTTCTTTTTGCTTATAACTGCTTTTATACTGCAAGTCTCTTGGTTAAATTGAGAGAGAGAGTAGATACGATCTTCTTAATGGGGCGATGATGGTATGGAAATGCTGAAGGATGAGAACTACTGGGGAACCACATTTCCCCAAAGGGACGGATATGCAGCTAGTTCTGGTGCCACCATTTTTGCCTTGATGAACACACATATCCTTAACTCACGGTTTCCCAAACTTAGGTCTCCAGCTGTTCTTGGACTACAACGCCCATCATCTGTAGCTGGCAGGACCAGCAGTCGGGGATGATGGAGATTGTAGTCCCCAAACAGCCTTTCCATGCATTCAAGGGATAAGGTATAGAACAGGCTTCCCTCAACCTGGTATTTTGTATGGCAACTCCAGTCATGCCTAGGCAGCAAGGCGGATAATCAGAGGTGATGGGAGTTGTAGTCCAGCAACATCTGGAGGGCGCCAGTTTCAGGATGGCTGGTGTATTTGCAACTCCATCTCAGGAGCCTGTGAATGCTGTCTCTGAGTGGGGCAGGCACAGTGTTTTTAGTCAGTAGGGCTCAACTTCTCTGGCTCTCCCCGTGGTGTCTGTCTCCTCTTCCTTGCTATGAAAGAAGAGGTGGTTTCTGGTTGGCAAGAAGTTTCAGTTGAGCTCGTATCTCCCACCAGCCATCTGCTCTGCTTTCCTCTTCGCTTGCAAAAATGGCGCGTTGGCAGCAGGGCAGATTCGCTCCTGTCACTGCCAGCCACGCAGGGGCAGGCAGTCGGTCGTTATTTAATGATGCCTCTCTGATGAAGGGATCTCAGCGTTGAAATGGTAAGGTGTAGCGGTAGGATTCTGCCCACCCTTGGAAGTGCCCATTTTGGGACAGTTTACCTTGCCCGGAGTTTGCGAACAGTGCTTTCAATTTAACTACATTTCACTTCTTAAAAATACCATTACAAGATTTTGCATGATGGTTCCTGAGATCAGGGAACAGGTTTTCGGGTGTGTTTGGATGCAGTTGGAGGCCATCTTGAATCAAGATGGCAAAGGGAACCTTTCAAAACTGCACTGATGGTAACCACTGATTTCAAAACTGCAATGATTTTGAGATTTCTTAGAATTCTCAGACAACGCTGGGCATGAGGTTTCTGACACATAGAAGGAGCCAGTATTTGATAGGGTCACTTATTGAGGTTAATTACCCCTCTGCATCCCGGATAAATTCTAGCTTTCCAACTCATACCTTCAAAACTGTGTGCAAGTGGATATAACATTTGATTTAAGTGGGGCAGGACCCCACCCCCTACCTTCCTCCTTGGCCCCCACCCTCTCATTTTACAAGCCTGGGCTTAGGATGTTAGAACTCCCAACTGGGGGCAACATTATTGTTTTAAATACGGCTTCCTACCCACAGGGAAAATAAAAAAAAAGAATGCTTCTAATAAATTATCTCTAGCAGGTGGAATGTTCCTCTTAATTTTTAAATTATTTCTCCCCCTATAAAGTGACCTTCCATGTTGAAAGCTTTCCCTTAGCAACAGGAAAGAAACATTAAACATTAACGGAGTGTTTCTAAGTCGGATGGCATGAAATGGGAGCAAGTCAGTTCGGTTTACCTTTGATTCACTGCATCTCAGAGAACTGTAAAAGGGAAAGGTTGAAAGGACAGGAGGTGAATACCAACCATTTCCCTGTCCTACTTCTCTTTTTTCAGTCGTGGCTTCCAGATAACTTGCCTCGCGGCATCAAAGCACATTCCAAACATGACTTCTCTGTTCCCGGATTATTATTATTTTATTTTAAGTGTGCATGCAACACGATGCTACAGATGTACGCGATTGCAGTTCTGGTTCACAAAGGATGGCTTATTGGACCTGATGCATTTTGACTTTTTCCCTCCGGGGCAATTTGAGAGCTGTGCTGGATCAGGCCAAAGAGCCCACTGAGTCCATCTTTCTGCTCTCACAGTAGCCAGCCAGATGCCCACGTGAAGTCTGTAAGCACAACTGGAGTGCAACAGTGCTCTGTCCACTGTTGGTTTCCTGCAGTTTGTGAGAGCCAGTGTGGTGTAGTGGTTAAGAGCTGTAGTCTCGTAATCTGGGGAACCGGGTTCACGTCTCCGCTCCTCCACATGCAGCTGCTGGGTGACCTTGGCCAGTCACACTTCTTTGAAGTCTCTCAGCCCCACTCACCTCACAGAGTGTTTGTTGTGGGGGAGGAAGGGAAAGGAGAATGTTAGCCGCTTTGAGACTCCTTAAAGGGAGTGAAAGGCGGGATATCAAATCCAAACTACTACTACTACTACTACTCTTCTTCTGGCATTTTTGAAAACTTCTTCGGTGATCAAAACTGCTCCTTTGTGGCACCTATTCAGTCAAGTCCCTTGTGCAATTTACCACTGCATGATGATGATGATGATGATGATGATGATAATAATAATAATAATAATAATAATAATAATAATATTTTATTTATATCCCGCCCTCCCCAGCCAAAGCTGGGCTCAGAGCAGCTAACAACAATAAAAGTAGCACACCATTCTAAAATCAATTCATTCTAAAATCACTTCAAAATCAAATTCATGGCAACCATTGGGCTAGAGTTTTGTGAGGATTACCAAAGGAGGGGGTCAGGCTGTGCCCTGGCCAAAGGCCTGGTGGAACAGTTCTGTCTTGCAGGCCCTGTGGAAAGATGTCAAGTCCCGCAGGGCCCTAGTCTCTTGTGACAGAGCGTTCCACCAGATCGGGGCCACAGCTGAAAAAGCCCTGGCTCTGGTGGAGGCCAGCCTAACCTCCCTGTGGCCCGGGACCTCCAATAAGTTTTTGTTTGAAGACTGTAAGGTCCTCCGTGGGACATACCAGTAGAGGTGGTCCGGTAGGTACAAGGGTCCTAGGCTGTATAGGGCTTTAAAGGTTAAAACCAGCACCTTAAACCTGATCCTGTACTCCACAGGGAGCCAGTGCAGCTGGTATAGCACTGGGTGAATGTGATCCCGTGGCGAGGGCCCCGTAAGGAGTCTTGCCGCGGCATTCTGCACCCGCTGGATTTTTTGGGGCAGTCTCAAGGGCAGCCCCACGTCGAATGAGTTACAATAATCAAGTCTGGAGGTGACCATCGCGTGGATCACAGTGGCTAGGTCAGGGCGAGAGAGGTAAGGAGCCTCTGTCTGATGAGAGAGCAGGGCTTCCCTTGCTGCCACCCTCTCCATTTTTCCCTTGTTGGCTGGCCTTTATGTCCTCCATGCATTGGAGGAAAAGATCTGAATGTTGTGCGGAGGCTGTGCTATGGGATGTCTAGGGGTGCCATTCAGTTTAGAACCTTGATCACATGTTGTTGTTGTTTAGTCGTTTAGTCGTGTCCGACTCTTCGTGACTCCCTGGACCAGAGCACGCCAGGCACTTCTGTCTTCCACTGCTTCCCACAGTTTGGTCAAACTCATGCTGGTAGCTTCGAGAACACTGTCCCACCATCTTGTCCTCTGTCGTCCCCTTCTCCTTGTGCCCTCCATCTTTCCCAACATCAGGGTCTTTTCCAGGGAGTCTTCTCTTCTCATGAGGTGGCCAAAGTCTTGGAGCCTCAGCTTCAGGATCTGTCCTTCCAGTGAGCACAGGGCTGATTTCCCTTAGAATGGATAGGTTTGATCTTCTGATCTCTCAAGAGTCTCCTCCAGCACCATAATTCAAAAGCATCAATTCTTCGGCGATCAGCCTTCTTTATGGTCCAGCTCTCACTTCCTTGATCACATAGTGTTCTCCAAATTGCACAGGGAGCAGCAGGCTATCTTCCTCAAACCTCATCTTCTGACACATGGCACAGGTGGGGAAATGATGGGAGAAGAGGCAAGCCCCCCCCCATTCCCACTCTCCTCTTTCTGTGATTGTAATTGCATGAGGGATTGAACACCCACATAGTTAGCATTGAGTTAGGAGGCAGCAGTCCTTAGGGCAGGCATAGGCAAACTCGCCCCTCCAGATGTTTTGGGACTACAACTCACATCATCCCTGACCACTGGTCCTGTTAGCTAGCGATGATGGGAGTTGTAGTCGCAAAACATCTGGAGGGCTGAGTTTGCCTGTGTCTGCCTTAGAGTCTTCTGTTCAAGCACTGAGTTTTTATTGGGCTCTAGAGCTGACTGTCTTGAAGCGTCCAGTGTTTATGATTGTGAAAACAAGGTTGAAAGGCTGAGCGTGCACCTGATGAAATTCGGCAAGGGGCTGGAGGAGGAGAATAATGTTTCTATTAGTGGGTAAGGCTCTATATATCCTTCATTGCAGGTCATCACTCCAAAGGTTTTGCCAAACCAAATTATGCAGGATAAAAAAATGAAGCGAAAATAATATTTTATAGTTTTACAACCTTCAGAATTCAGCTTTTTCCTCACAATATATTTGCGTTTAGATTCTGCGGATTTGTGCCAGGTAAACATTGCATTGGTGTTTGTCTTCATTCCAGGTAATAATTCCATGAAATTCTAACTTGATATGTTTGACAGACTCTATGCAATAAAAAATGGAAAATGGGTGGCTATTTTCCAAGATGGCGGCCAAGCTACTTGGCAAAAAGACATGGGGTAACCCAAGTTTTTTTTAATCCTGCACACTTTTTTCGTACCGAAAGATCTGGTTGCATCTCGTTTTCTCCCAAATGCTACCAGCTTACTCAGTTTTGGAGAAATGGTCTAGCCTGTAATGTTTTGTGGTGATTTTGAATGTTTTAGCGGATACTTAATAAGTAAAGCCAAAATTGCAATAAGGCATTTTTTCATCTCTGCTCCCCTGTGAAACTTTCTGTTCTGATCTGTTCTGAACAAATCTTTTTTTTTTCCTGATGAGAAGATAAAAAGAAAGCTCTCAGAACTGTCATAATACTACATAATTCACTAGCTTCTTGTAACCAGGTTTTTTTAAAAAAAATATTATTATAAAAACCCCCACTGTGTTATTAACTGGTTTTTGGCAATTATTCTTGGATTTTTGTGTAATCTTTTTCTCTGATAATGTCCTTTTTAGTACTCTGGTTGCTGAAACAAAACCTGAAAATATAAACTAATGATATCCTTAATTAAATACTTTGTTAAATATGGGAAAACAAAAGCCCTTTAACTTCTCCAGCAGGTAGGTTGCATAAGAGATTTTGTTTGTTTGTTAAATTCTCTTATTACATTAGTATTAAAACTCCTTTTGTTTTATGAATCCTGGGCCTGCTTATTGAGGCAGCCACATGAGAGCCACTTCTGCTTAAATGCTTTATGCAGGCATGCTTCATGTTCCTCTATTAATTAAGCCTGTGCCTTGGCAGGCCTTGATGGAAATGGAAAGAGAAATAATTCGATTATCTGAATATCAGTGGCCACTAATTCATTCCTAAATGACGGCGGCAAGGATCTGGGCCTGGGATTGGTGCTTTGGGGAATGCTGTCTAAGACATCTTCCCGTGCGAATATTTTGCAGTCCTGTGGATGAAGTCATGGTGTAGCTGTAATGCACTTGAGAAGTGCAGAAGGAGCAATCAGGGTTAGTGATCGTGAGGCATAATGTGTATGCATAGACATTCACGTAGCGGCAGAAATACTGCACTGACAGTGTGGAAGATTATGGATCCCAGGTGCTAACAAATTTTATGTTGGCATCCGGGGCCATCTAGTCCACTTTGAGAACCCCCACCATCTGCCAGGGACTGGTTGGACGCAGAAGGAACCAGCTGGGGAACCCCCAAGGGAAGAAGGTTCAGAGCCTGTGGAGTCGTGGTGGGGTGACAAGAACAACGAGTGGTCAGAGGGAGAAGTCTGGGAGGAGGAGGTGTTGGAAACTGAAGATGTAACCTGGCTTAGTGAGCAGGGAGAGTCTGTGGCAGAGAGATGTTCAGAATCGGGCAGAAGCTGAAGTAGGAGAGTGGGATGAGGGAGGCCAAGAGGCACAGATGACTCCGACTGGTGAAGAAGCACGGGTATCTCCCCTTCCTGCTGTGACAAGCTTCCTTCCTCCTGGCCTCCCAGAATCAGGAGAGGCATGAAGAGGGTGGATGTTAGCTTCACACAGGCACAGTCTCAGATTGCTTGGGTAATACCCTGGAGAGCAGGGGACTTAGGCAGCTGTGCGGAGGTGTGGACCTTCAGTCTCTGCAACTGCTTCATGGGGGCAAGCCCTACTGAAGATTTGCTGTGCTCATTAGGCCTGACACTCCTGCGCAGATTGGGTTCTTGCTAACAAAGAGTTAAGTCCAACTTGCTTGGTGCAATTTACTCCTGTTTCTTTCTCTGATAAAGAGTTGATTCTACTTACTTCCCACGAATAATGCTAGATCTCTCCTGTCAGGTTCCATGAAGGGATGTAGAACTTCTGGATGTTGCTAGACTGCAACTCCCTTCCGTACAAGCCAGTGATTATGGGGAGCAGGTTCCCCATCCATTATGTGTGTGTGTGTATATGGTGATGATTCTGCTGCTAGGATGTGTACTGTGTGGAAGAACTGTTGGGGGCTGTCATCCAAAACACATATGAAGGGCAGCTAACTGGGGAAGACTCCTTTAAGCCATGCACTTAACCACTGCTCTACACTGGCTTTAAAAAAAAAGGAAAAAATAACATGCGGTTAGTGCCAAGAACTGAGCAGTTTTTTTAGTGTAACTATAGTATTGAGGTTCAGTGTATGCTTAAAATTAATTTGTGCCCTACCCCTGCGCCTTAAGGGACGGAACAAGCTGCACACTTGAGTAGAACTCCACCACTACTTTGCATTATAATATGCAGTTGGAAGATGCCCTCAAACCCTTACTGCTTATAATCCAAGCTCTGCCGAGACTTGCCTATCAGCTTGATCCGGTTCAGCCAGAACAACCTAATTTTCTCAAATTGCAATTTATTTTCTGCATAGGACTTGAATTTGCTGGGCACGGGGTATGCAGAACACCTTTGTGTTGAAAGGGCATGGGCACTATAGGAGTGCAGTCCTATAGGTGCTTACTGAGAAGATGGAAGTCATAGAATTGTAGTGCTGGAAGGGAAACCAAAGAAGAAGAAGAAGAAGAAGAAGAAGAAGAAGAAGAGGAGGAGGAGTTGTTGTTTGGATTTGATATCCCGCCTTTCACTCCCTTTAAGGTGTCTCAAAGTGGCTAACATTCTCCTTTCCCTTCTTCCCCCACAACAAACACTCTGTGAGGTGAGTGGGGCTGAGAGACTTCAAAGAAGTGTGACTAGCCCAAGGTCACCCAGCAGCTGCATGTGGAGGAGCGGAGACGTGAACCCGGTTCCCCAGATTACGAATACCGCTCTTAACCACTACACCACAAAGGCCATCTAGTCCAAACCCCTCACAGGTTACTAGGTATAGGACTTAGTTTTGCTTGGGCCTGGATTGCCACCAACTCCCTGTTGTAAGACAAGGGATGCAGGTGGCGCTGTGGGTTAAACCACAGAGCCTAGAACTTGCCGATCAGAAGGTTGGCGGTTTGAATCCCCGCGACGGGGTGAGCTCCCGTTGCTCGGTCCCTGCTCCTGCCAACCTAGCAGTTCAAAAGCACGTCAAAGTGCAAGTAGATAAATAGGTACCGCTCTGGCGGGAAGGTAAACGGTGTTTCTGTGCGCTGCTCTGGTTCGCCAGAAGCGGCTTAGTCATGCTGGCCACATGACCCGGAAGCCATAAGCCAGCTCCCTTGGCCAATAAAGCGAGATGAGGGCCACAACCCCAGAGTCGGTCACGACTGGACCTAATGGTCAGGGGTCCCTTTACCGTCTTGTAAGACACTCTCTTCCCATGACTCTTCCATTGCTACCGGGCTGGGCAGATGGTGGGTGATACTCTTGAATATGTTCACCCTTTTAATTGTCCCATCTTGTTTCTGCATTAAGAAAAGAAAAAGCATGCAAATTTGTGTGCGCGCGCACACACCTGCTCTCTGCTCATTTTGAGCTCAGAATTGTGTGGGAAAATGCGAAGGGTTTGAATAGCCGGTGGATAATTCAGATTTGCATATTAGGCCAGGATGTGTGGCTCAGGGCGGAATTGGCGAATGCCAGATTCCTCACGCATCCCTTGGCATTCAATGTGTCTTTGCCTAGGAGAGAGAAAAAGAGAAAACAAAGATGTTTCCTGCACCACCCATATTACGGTAATTGAAAAATATTTACTCAATAGCATTTCGCTGTGCAAACAAATGCAGCGTACATAGAGGATACCCCCTACCCCACCCTCGCTGAAAATACAATTGTCCTATAATACGCCGAAAAGGTTGCCATACTCGGCTTTTTAATTTTGATTCATTTATTTCATTTCATTTACAGTAAAACGGTGCGGAATTGGGCCCTCTGGGCAGTTTACAAACCTTTGACCTTTAATGTAGTCGTGGCTACTAGTTGGATGAGATATGGCTTCCTTGATGCCATTCATCTCCTCCAGGAAGTCCCAGAAGGATTAACAGATCATTTGGCCACAAGCACCTGGCAACTCGTAATAAGTTATTTCAAATGTCAACATAGAACATGGAACGTGTCCACCATATGGCTGCAATAGTCCCTCTGTTGTCAGTTTCTGGAACGCTGAACATAGATCAAGCTGTAGAAGACGGGGAACAGGCTTATAGCAGCTGAGAGCTGAAAAGCAATGTGGTTGTGATTTGTGAATGAAAACCATAAGTGGAAGGAGTGTGCATGTTTTGTGTGACCAGCAATGCTTCTTTCATGTCACCTTGAGTTCAAACCGTCCACTGTCTCCTGACTTTATGTGATCTGTGGGTCAATGTAAAGCTAACCTCTCTTATTTTGATTTTCAGACAGTGAGCCAATGCTTTATATATCCAAAATGGCAACCCATGGTTTGCAGAAGCTAAGAAAAGATGGGTTAGAACAGGCATTCCCAGCCTGCGGCCCTCCAGATGTTTTGGCCTACAACTCCCATGATCCCTAGCTAACAAGACCAGTGGTCAGGGATGATGGGACTTGTAGTCCAAAACGTCTGGAGGGCCGAAGGTTGGGGACGCCTGGGTTAGAACCTCAAAAGCAGGCCAGTGACAGCTAAGCATGCTGTCTATCAGTTGAATCATGGAAGTGTAGAGTTGGGAGAGACCCCAAGAGTCATCTAGTCTAACCCCCTGCAATGCAGGAAACTGAATTGGCTCATAATGGATAACCGAGAGGGATGGAATGGAGTGTCAGGAATCTGGAACAGGAATACTCCACGCGGCAACATTTAGTTGCAGGTACCACTTGTAGGTAGGGACACGGGTGGCGCTGTGGGTTAAACCACAGAGCCTAGGGCTTGCCGATCAGAAGGTCGGCAGTTCAAATCCCCGCGACGGGGTGAGCTCCCGTTGCCCAGTCCCTGCTCCTGCCAACCTAGCAGTTCAAAAGCATGTCAAAGTGAAGTAGATAAATAGGTACCGCTCCTGCAGGAAGGTAAACGGTGTTTCCGTGTGCTGCTGTGGTTCGCTAGAAGCGGCTTAGTCATGCTGGCCACATGGCCTGGAAGCTATACGCCTGCTCCCTCAGCCAATAAAGTAAGATGAGCGCTGCAACCCCAGAGTCGTCCTAATGGTCAGGGGTCCCTTTACCTTTACCACTTGTAGGTGGTGTTCTTAGTGTATGGAACTCAAACAGTCCTTATGAAAAGGATAGAATGATTATTCTGAAATGTTAGGAGGTTTTTTTGTGTGTGTGCATCTAAGCAGCTAGGCTTTAAATGCGTTACTATTTCATGAAACATGGTCCATTCCTCCTTAGCTTCCAGGAGGTGTTCCTTGGATTCCACCGTTCTCCAGATGGGGAGGCAGCTAGTTGTCAGCCAGGCATTGACTCCCACTCCCCTCCATTGGTGCAGCCTTGAGACTTGTCCCTGATATTTGAGGATAAACCTGTGGTAGGGGCACATGGGAAAGAGCAGGCTGTGCAAATAAGACAGGGTGCAAGCAACTACATGCAACAGAGCTAGCATCTATTCCTGGGACTAAAGATGCTGCCTTCAATATCGCTTGCCTAATTTGCAGCAGAAAATAGATATATATATACACCTTTATTTCTAAGCAATGACTAGCCTTGGTGAAATCAAGCTGTTGCTTATTAGGCAGATGACTACATTTCTTAAAAGTGTGGCTGTAAAACCGTTAGGGAATATTTATGGAAATGCCATACAAGCTGAATCACTGACTCTGCGCTCCTGTTGCTAGAAGGGGGAATATTAGGAAACACACGTTTGTGTGTGTTCTTGGTTCCGTTTTGCAGCATCTTCTGTGAATCTGAGAACTAAGACTTGTTGCAGCAGCAGCAGTATATCTGCTTGTGTCTATAAGAAATCAGTTCTTGTTGTCCCTTGAACCCAGGATTTTGGCAATCTGTGCTCTTTTTTAGGTATATGCTTTGAGCATATTTTTGAGAAACCGCCGTTGAACCTCGCCCCAGCCCTCCTTATTTTTAGTGCTGCAAAGCTCTTGGCTGAAAAGGAGCTCTCCAAATAGAACTACTATTCTGGCATTTGGCTCAGGGTTGTTTTTCTGTTGTGGCGTCGTAAAACCTCTTAATTAACTACCCACTTGAAGAAGTCTGACATGGCTTGGCCTGTGCCATTTTCCTGGCTTTAGGTACCTGTGTGCAGGCTGTCTTGCAATGTATTTAACACTTCAGATGCAATCAGTTTGGTATGAATTAAACTGCTGTGCCTTCCCTGGGAGCTGAGTGCCGATGCTGAGACCTCACTGTTGGAAGGTTCCTAGCCTCCCTTGCAAAATTGCAAAGTTTGCTGGGGTTCCTTTAGAGAAACTGTTTGAAAACCTGCAGCATATATGTACCCCTATAATTACGGTGGTACCTTGGTTCTCAAACTTAATCCGTTCCGGAAGTCCGTTCCAAAACCAAAGCGTTCCAAAACCGAGGCGTGCTTTCCCATAGAAGGTAATGCAAAATGGATTAATCTGTTCCAGACTTATAAAAACAACCCCTAAAACACCACTTTAACATGAATTTTACTATCTAACAAGACCATTGATCCATAAAATGAAAGCAATAATCAATGTACTATACTGTAAAATAAATATGGCAGTATTGTAGATGATAAAAATGAAAAAAAAAAATCTTCCCTCACTGATGATAGTCATTGTTTGGATGGGGGGCTTTTATCCATTTCCACAGCCACACAAAACAAAAAAATTCCTTCCAGTAGCACCTTAAAGACCAACTAAGTCAGTTCTTGGTATGAGCTTTCGTGTGCATGCACACTTCTTCAGATACGAATCTGAAGAAGTGTGCATGCACACGAAAGCTCATACCAAGAACTGACTTAGTTGGTCTTTAAGGTGCTACTGGAAGGAATTTTTTTGTTTTGACTATGGCAGACCAACACGGCTACCTATCTGTAACCACAGCCACACAGTCAATCAAGTCAATCAATCGGTAGCTGAACTGGGTTCCACACAGTCACAAAAACAAATTAACTGAAAAAGCCTCAAAGGCAAAAACGCAAAATAAATAGGAAAAACAAAAGCACCAAACTTCCGAAATGTTTGACTTCCGAAATGTTTGAAAACCAAGGCACAACTTCTGATTGGTGCAGGCGCCCCAGAAACAATAGCCGACAACCGCACCGGACGTTCGGCTTCCAAAAATTGTTTGAAAACCGGAACACTTGCTTCTGGGTTTTTGGTGTTTGAGAACCAAGGTACCACTGTATTTATTTATAAAATGTATATTCTGCTTAATACAAACATAAATTGCCAGCCATGTTCAAGATCTTTTTTTACCATACAAGGGACCAGGTATGACCTGAAAAGTTGCTCGCCCCTGTGTAGACTTGTAAGATCACTTGGATCTTCTGGGGAAAATCTACTCATGGCCCTGCTCACTACAGAATAGGGTGATGATCTGAAAACGGGCATTTTCTGCTTTCCCCCTGTACTACGGAACACCCTTTGCTCTGTCATATGTGAAGCATCCATCAGCATCATTTTTGCCCAGGATTGCTCTGAAACCATAAGATAAGACCCTGTTTTATATGAATTTCCCGGATTCTTGTTTTGTTACGTTTCTGTACTGCTATATTTACTAATATGTTGCATTTATATGTTGATGATTCTGTTCTTACGTTCTGCCCTGTTCAGAGATTGCTTAAAAATATCAAGTAGTTTGTAAATGTTTTTCAATACGTACGTAAAGTTATAACCAAAGGGAGAAAGCCCATCCAATGTGAATTCATCTGAAAAGACAATTGCCACATCAAAATAAGACTTTTAGAAACTTAGTCAAATCCATATAGCAGCCTTTGCCAACTTGGCACCCACCAGATAGTTGAGCTACAACTCCCATCACAGGCTGGTGGGAGTTTTAGTTCAGAATCTGGCAGGTGCCAGCTTGGCAAAACTTGCTATATGCCATAGATAAAACTGAGCAGTGCACAAAAAGAAAACAAATAGGAAGTGGTGTCCAGGAAAACTTGGTTAAACATTTATGTCTTTAAGAGGTGTTTTTAAGCTGGCTACTGTCTTCACCACTCAGAGTATCTGGGGAAGAGCACTCCAAATTAAGCCAGTACTTCCTAGTTTCAATTTAATACTAGTGTTGCAGGCCAGCTGCACGTGTCCGTAGATGTGCAGGGTTTTTATTTATTTACTTCTTTAAGTCATGGTTCTGCTTTCTGGGATACTTTTAAAGCAGGGTGTTCCAGCAGGAAAAAAAATATATCCCTCTCCAGCAGCAAAATGCTGTGGTTCATACAGCCTCAGAGCACAGAAGAAATAACAGCTTTTAAAGGGTCTAGTTATTGACATCCTGCTAATAGAAACCAATAAACCTACCTGCATTCTTGAATACTTTTGAGCAAGCAAGCATGAAGCTTGTTAAAAGAGAAATGAAGATGGAGATTGTGGAAATGGTTTAACTGGGGGGTGAGGTGCGTGGAGAGTCCGTTCTGTGCCAAAACCTTTAGCTCTGGTGAAGCTCTTTATTTCTGCAATCAGCTGGAATGTACCGTATTTTTTGCTCCATAAGACACACTTTTTTCCTCCTAAAAAGTAAGGGGAAATGTGAGTGCATGTTATGGAGCGAATGGCGCTGCGCAGAGAGGGAGAGCTGCGCAGCGCCCCTTCAGCGATGCGCCGGTCCTGCAAAGTGGGAGGAGGAACAGAAGGGGCTCCTTCTGTTCCTCCTCCCGCTTCTCAGGAGAGGCGCTGCGCAGAGCCCCTTCAGCGAATCGCCTCTTCTGGTTTCTGCCTTAGCCTTCATCCCGCTGCCCTGAAGAGGCTTGGTGCGGCTGTCCCAGAAGCCAGAACAGCCAGAGGCTATCCCAGAAGCCAGATCCCTCTTGCTATTCTGGCTTCTGGGATTCAGATTTTTTTTTCCTCCTTGTTTTCCTCCTCCAAAAACTAGGTGCGCCCTATAGAGCGAAAAATACGGGTAATACTGGAATTTGCTTTTGAATCTCACAGTGCCCATCCCTGAAACAAGGGCAAGAATAGCTACTGAACTAAGATGACAGCCTTACAGTGAGGTCCTAAGGATTCTTGCATGCCACCCCAATCTCAGTGCGATATTCCAGGGGTTCAGGACAGTTACCCAGGGTCCGTGTTTCCTTTTTGGAAATGAGGCACATCTTCACTGGTATCCCTCTTGGTATACCAATGAGGGTTTATTTACACATATATGCCACCTGAGCCTACGATGGAGGAGATTTCACAAAAGGGTCTTATTTCTCCCATAGTTGTATGTTGCAGATTTTGAACAAAAACAGAAGCAGCGAGAGCAAAAATGTCTGCTTATCTCTTATTTGTCCAATGATTGGAGCAGAAATCAATCCAATGCAATCAGTATTTGCTATTGCTTTCTGTCTGCAAATGATAGGCAATTGATTACCCTCCCCACATTTGCATTACATTTTTTCTTAGTTGAAATGAATGGGATGGAATAGAGTAATGACGACGCCATTTATGTAATTCGTTACGTAAGTTGCGTAATTTTGCCCGAGCGGACAGCAAAGTGAATGAAGTAACTTTTGGCAGGAGACATTGCAGTGGAATGGAAACAGTGCTTCATGCCTTCCTGCTCCCTTAGTTGTGTGTGATCTTCAGACCAACCCCAGCCTTCTTCCTTTTCAATTTTTTTGTTCCGCGCAGATGGCATTAGTGGCATCAATACGTAGCCAGCTGCCAGGTCCCATTGAGTCTTGTCTAATTTCTAGCCTGCAATAAAGAAAAGGGGGGGGGGACTCCCAGAGTGTGAAGGTCATGTGTATCTTCTCTACTTCCTTTGTATCCCTTTCCCATTAGCTGTGCGGACTCCCTGACAGTCTGTTCCGCCGTGTTTCCCAGGCAACAATTGCCAAATCTTTTGCCAAATCACATTTTTATTCCTAGTGCAATTAGGGAAATGCCATTCTTTTCTGTTGACAGGGCGCCTGTTAACAATTCTCTTTCATTTATTTAGTTTATATATTGTTGACTTTGAGTAGCTTCACATCAACTGAATATTAATATTAAAACCAGGTTTTATATTGACTTTGTTAGGATCAAAATATGGCCACCAAATCCACAAGCGGAAGACAGTGTGTCTAGTGGTGCTTTTTCTTTCCTTGGTTTGCAAGTGGCTTGTAAACTGGATAAAAAGGAGCAGGGGGTAGGCATTCAGCAGTCTTAAACTAGGTTAATAGTGATAACTATTATGAGACTGACTTTTGCAATCAGCCTTGTGTCTGTCATAAGGGCTGCTGGGGGGTTACATCCTGTGACTCCCAGGAAGAACATCATGGCAAGAGGGATACCAGCCTGGTCCCATTCAATCAGCCAAAGAAGGAGAAGCTGCAGAAAAACTTGATTTCCCCACCAGAAAAAAAAGTCAAAACTAAGTGCCAGTGTTTGCTTTTACCCTCTTCCCTCCCAATCCCTTTTCCTTTTGTGTCGTGTCTTTTAGATTGTAAGCCTAAAGACAAGCACCGTCTTATTACTGATCATTGTAAGCCACGTTTTAAGGGAGGCTTAAAAAAAAAACAAAAAACTGAAGCATGGTGCAAAAAAATACTTAAAACTATTACAGTGGTACCTCAGGTTACATACGCTTCAGGTTACAGACTCCGCTAACCCAGAAATAGTGCTTCAGGTTAAGAACTTAGGTTCAGGATAAGAACAGAAATCGTGCTCTGGTGGCGCGGCGGCAGCAGGAGGCCCCATTAGCTAAAGTGGTGCTTCAGGTTAAAAACAGTTTCAGGTTAAGTATGGACCTCCAGAACAAATTAAATACTTAGCCCGAGGTACCACTGTATTTATGAGAAAGTGGCTAGCTGCCCTCTAATAGTGAATTGCCCGCATCAGCAACAAATGAATTTCTGAGATCCTTTGAGCTGTGGCGGTTATGTCAATTTTATGCCCATTTTCAGTGTGAGCATGTTCTGCGCATACACTTTTGAGAGGCAGAAGTATTCTCTCGTAAGTATTATTAAGACTACCGTCACTGCTAGTTGGTTGCACTGGTCATGTATAATGCTGGGGAAAGATGCAGAAAGCAGTTCCTGAAGCAAGAAGGCACCACATTTTGCATGTCATTTGCACAACCTTCTCTCAGGCTAGGGTGTGCTCCTCAAACTGACTTTGCTATTTTCCCCCCTTTGTCTGCTCTGCACAATATTCGGGAAGCTGCTTGGGGCGTGTCGGGTTTTCCTGAGAGACTAAAGTTGTTGCATATGGATAAACTCAGGGTTGCCAGTGAGGTAGCCAGATGTTGTTGGATTAGCGCTTCCATCAGCCCCAGTCATCATGGCCAAAGGTCAGAAAGTTGTGGACCAAGAAAAACAGAGGACACCACATTGGCCAGCCTGTCGTCCACTCTGACTAGCAATCGTTTTTGGGGACAGAGTTCTTCCCTGGTCCTAATATTCTGTTAACTGGATGTTGCCCTTAGCTGGGCCCTTGCGTTTGTACTAATGCACAGCTGGCCTCATTCTAAAGTATACTTTAGGTTAAGTAAAATGCCTCTTCTGCATTTGAAGGAACCGTAAAGACTGCGCTTAACTAATAATTCACCTGTCATAATAAATTGTAGGTGGTGGATGGTTTTTGGAAAATGACAGGGAGAGAAAAAATGGGTAATCCTTTGTTTTAATTCACGTTCCGTATTGTTCAGATGAATAGGTTCATGTAGCAAGATGAAACTGTAATTAGTGCTCTGAAGTGAGCCTTGTGCTCTTGAAGTGTCTCCAGCGTAGTCTGGGGAAGGAGCAGTAATGAAAAAGTGAATGCTGGCGTTGCAAGACTAGATTAGAGTGAATGACTGGTCTGGTGTGTGTGGGTTGTTTTTTTAAAAAAAGAATTACATGCAGAGCAGTAAAACCCAAGAACCAGATTTCTCTCTGGTTTTCTTCCACTGAGCTGCACCCCACAGATAAACTTAGCTGTGATCTGTTTTTCTCAAAGCAGCCTTAATCAAGAGTTTCACGTGCCGAGTGAGCTCGTTTCTGGGCAATTCCCATCAGCTTCCCTTTTGTTTTTTCTCCATGCAATCATCCTTAATCTGAATGTACGATTGATTAGGTCAAGAACAAATAGCACGAGGACTGCACCCAAGCTGAATTTAATGCCGTTTTGAAATCTGCCTGCCTTTACATCCTCATTCTGCAGAAGGAAGGAAAGGCATGTAAAAAAAGTCTGAGCGTCAGTGGTAGATTGTGACCTCTCAGGCACTGATCAGATTTACAGTTTTATCTTCAAGATTGGAAACCTCCCTGACAATCTCATGAGCCCATTGATGTGAGAGCCTATCAAGGGTTGAGTGTTCATTATGTGTGCACCCAGCACCATTCTCTCTATCTGTTTATGGATGTTACACAATACTGTTTCTAGAAAGAATTAAGTTTTGTTATGAGACAGAGAAGGAGAAGGAGATAAATTGAATAAGTCTGCCTGTTTGTTTTAAAATATCCCCATTCCTTTAATGCTTGGAATTCCTTGGGGATGACAGAAGTATAATCTGTACTTGTTGCAGCGAGTTTGGGGTGCCGTTTTGGAGAAGGGGAAACAGCTGTTGCATAGTGTGACAAATGGCAGCTGGAGGGAACACTATCAACCCTCTGGCCTCGTTGCTCTTGTATCTGCTTTGGTATTTGATGAACCGTGGTGTTAGAGCATTAGTTTTGCATGGGAAAAGGTTGGGCTGGGATTGTCCCCTGCCTGAAACCCTGGATAGCAGCTGTCAGTCCTTGCAGACAATACTAGCTGGATCAGGGTTTCCCAAACTTGGGTCTGCAGCTGTTTTTTGGACTACAACTCCCATCGTCTTTAGCTAGTAGGACCAGTGGTCAGAGATTATGGGACTTGTAGTCCAGAAAGAGCTGTTGTTGTTTAGTCGTTTGGTCGTGTCCGACTCTTCGTGACCCCATGGACCAGAGCACGCCGGGCACTCCTGTCTTCCACTGCCTCCCACAGTTTGGTCAGACTCATATTCATAGCTTTGAGAACACTGTCCAAACATCTCGTCCCCTTCTCCTTGTGCCCTCCATCTTTCCCAACACCAGGGTCTTTTCCAGGGAGTCTTCTCTTCTCATGAGGTGGCCAAAGTATTGGAGTCTCAGCTTCAGGATCTGTCCTTCCAGTGAGCACTCAGGGCTGATTTCCTTCAGAATGGAGAGGTTTGATCTTCTTGCAGTCCATGGGACTCTCAAGAGTCTCCTCCAGCACCATAATTCAAAAGCATCAATTCTTCGACGATCAGCTTTCTTTATGGTCCAGCTCTCACTTCCATACATCTACAGCTACAGACCAGAAACAGCTACAGACCCAAGTTTGGGGCACCCTGAGCTAGATAGTACAGTGGTCTCACACGGTGCAAGGTGCAAGCTTCCTGCGTTCTGCTACAGGTGCTAACTGCCTGCCTAAGTTGCGTGGCGGTAAGTGGCCTTTAGAGTAGCAAAGATGTTATAAAGCAGCCCCATGGCCCCATCTTCCTCTGCCCCGGATACTCAAGCGTCCCCTTTTAGCTGCTGGACAGACATAAGCTCCTGTGGGCGGTTGCAGGCAAGCCAACACTTGCCTGTTTACCCACGCACTGACTTCCTTATTATTACTAATACCATGGATCAGAAAGGAAAACTCAAGTTGCAAGAAGCTATTCCTTGCATGTTAGGAATTTGTGGGCTATTTCTCGGTCGTCTTTCTGTGCTGGCTGCGAGGTATGGGAGCCATCAGGAGGCACCACCTCCAGCACAGAAATAGTTGCCACCTACCCCATTCCTGATGCTGCCTGGGACACTGTATCCCCTCACTGCCCCCCACAGTGGAGGCTGTCAGTTGGGTGCTAGTCATGATTTCTGTGTGCCTCAGGATCAGAGACTTCATGCATCTCTGAATACCAGTTGGTGGACCAGTCGCTGTCGCTTAGCCTAATCTACCTCGCAAGGTTGTTTTGAGGATGAAATGGGGAGAACTGTGTAGACCACTTTGAGCTCCTTGGAAGATAAAGGTGGTCTGTAAATGTAAGTGGGAAGCAGGTGGCGCAGTGGGACGCGGGAGGCACTGTGATGTAAACCACAGAGCCTAGGGCTTGCCGATCGGAAGGTTGGCTGTTTGAATCCCCGCGATGGGGTGAGCTCCCATTGCTCGGTCCCCGCTCTTGCCAACCTAGCAGTCCGAAAGCACATCAAAGTGCAAGTAGATAAATAGGTACCGCTTTGGCGGGAATGTAAACAGAGTTTCCGTGCGCTGCTCTGGTTTTGCCAGAAGCGGCTTAGTCATGCTGGCCACATGACTCGGAAAAACTGTCTGCGGACAAACGTCGGCTCCCTCTGCCACTAAAGCGATATGAGCGCCACAGCCCCAGAGTCGTCAGCGACTGGACTTCACTGTCAGGGGTCCTTTACCTTTACCTTTTAAATGTAGTAAGTCAGATGCGCACAAGATGTCCGTTTACAACTTCATGAAGAAGCACTTCCCAGCTTCGCTTGTTTTCTAGCAAGAAATGTCGCCAGTCCCCCTTTGGAACGTCCTATGGGTATATCAAGGGCTAGCAGGTCAGAGATGCAGCCATCTCTCATCTTTCAGTGAAGGGACATCTCTGCTCCTTCTAGGCACTAAACTGAAGTGGGGAGCTTAGTATTGCTTTGTACCATTTTGAGGGCACCAGAGTCTAATGAAATGTTTGAAGTGTAATCTTAAAATGGAAGGCAAGGAGACACAATCACATTTTGCGTGATTGTGTGTGCATGTGTACACATCTACACATGGTGGACATCATGAGGAGAGAGGAAAGAGCAAAACAAAATGCGCAAAAAAAAAAAAAAAGTCAGGCCAAGATAATGATGTAAAAGCAAATTAGTTACTGTGGCAATTAGCAAGGTTGTGCTGATGAATCCAAACATCTCTGCATTGGCAAGCTCATTAACATAGGCAGTGTGATAAAGAAACCTGTCTCAATTCAGACCGCAGGTGATGGAGTTGAATTTCCTGATAAAAAATGCAATTCAGCAGTTTCATGCTGGAGCCTCCCTTTCTGAAGTCCCTTTGTTTGAGGAAAGGCATGTTTTAAAATCACTTGCGTAGGAACCTGCTGTGTTGTAATGCTGTAGTTTCCAGTTTCTGGATATATTGCCTTTTCTGATGTGTGAACCTGCACGATTCAACTTGAAATATTTAGGTTTGCATAGTGATGCCTTCTGGTGATGAGTCAACCGAAGGGGATGAGGATGCAGACTTGCCCTCCCAGACTGTAGCATAAGACTTCCTCCAAAAGCTCATTGTTCCCCACTGGTTATAAATCTGTTTCTGTTCAACAACTAGCCTGCCAGTTTGCCTCTTGGGTTTCCTGCCACATTGACCCAGCCAACTTCTCTCGTATGGACTCCTGAGTTCAACCTTGCCTGCAGTTGACCTCTGAGTACTGGTTGCCTTGGGCTGGAAGTGGCAGAAATCAAACTTGAATCCAGGCCTTCCAGAGATCCTATCAATATCTCCTAGGCTGCACTGAATGCTCTCTCAAAGTTATTTAACAGCCAATTCCGTAAGCAGGACATTTTCCCAGTGCTTTGCTCTTCCGCAGGAAAATTTCTGTTCCATAAGTAGCAATGAATGGATGCCAGTGTGAAATTGGGCAGACTTGGCATCTTCGAAGCTTTTAAGCTTTCTTTACCACATGCAAGTAAAACAAACATACTAAATCATATCACGTTCTTGGGCACCAGAGAATTTTCCAATGCAAACTGGAAACATTTTCCATGGAAATTGCCCTCTGCAAATTACCCTCAATTGCATTGGGGGGGGGAATTTCCACTTCAAAATGTCTGGAACACCTATTGTTAAAACCGGCTATAACAGAGGAAGATCTGCTCTGCTCTTGTTCCAGCGCCTCCATTTTGAATCCTCTCATGTAGGTCTTAAAGATCTGGCGCATTGGCCTTGCGCTTAAAGGCACCTGGTCTCATCACTGGAGGTCATGAGCAGATCATGTCAGATTGTTTCAGCCAAAAGCTCTCGGGGAATTGGGCTAATTGGGGATTAAAGGGATCCCGCTGCACAGTTGACAGCCAGTAGATCGTATACTCCATTTGGGTTACACGAGTTTATCTGAATGTTAAGTGACTCCTTAAACATCAATAGTTTTTTTCTGGATATGTACCTTAAGATCACATGTGTTTTTGGTCAGTCCCAGCTGCTTTCCTGTGCCTTTCTGTGAGGAAACAGGTCTTTAGAACCTTACTAGACTTTGATCATTCTGTCTTGAGTTTGCTCAGAGAGAGATTTGACCGTTCTGTGGTTCTTCCGTGCTTGCAAGAAATTATATAAACAGCTGTTCACCACTTGTACATAATCACTTTTCGCCATCACTAAGAGCAGCTTTGTGCTTGGAGACTGGGCATGCCTTCTATTAGCATGGTCTTGAAATTTACTGTGGTTATTAAAAGTGTGAGGCAAGTACTAATTAAGGATATGGGCCACATGTATTTGATATAAGTTGTTTGTTTTAAAGCTGTGTTTTCATTACAACTTTTTTGTAACTGGATCAGGTTGTTATAAGGTGTTATATCTTTGCTGTATATTTTGTTGTCGTAAACTGTGTTGTGCATAGTCATAAAGAATGGCGGTATACAAGTTCAAAGTAAAATGAAAAATGAAATTGGGATTGTGGTCCTCCCTGGCACAAATCCCCTCATCTCCCACTGGGACATTTTATTGACTCGTGATGGTTATTTAAGGAGTTGCCTTTCTAACAAGAGATTGGGAACCTGTGGTCATCAAAGTGATGATAGACTACAGCTCCCAACATCCCTGGCCAGCGTCTTTGCTAGCTGGAGCTGATGGAAGTTGGAGTACAACAACATCTGTAGGTCCACAGGTTTTCCACAGCTGTTCTAAAAGAAAAGGATACAGTGGGGAAGAGAGAGAAGGAAGAAAACTAGGAAGATGGACACCCACTCTTCATCTTTTCAAGTTGGTTGGTTGATGGCATTTTATCCTACTTTCCTCCCAAAAAGCACAGGGCCTGAACGTGCTCTTCCCCCCAGCTATGAACAACTTGTCAACCTCTTCCAAGAAGAGTTTTTGTGATGAGAGGAGAGATGGTGAGTTGTACAAGGTTGTCCAGCACCTTTTGTGGCTGAGCAGGGATTTGACCTTGTGTTCCTCAGTCGTTTTCTGACACACAAATTGCTATACTACGCTGGCTGTCAATGTTTGGGGGTCAAAGGTGGACTGAGATTTTCTGAAGACTAGTACAGCCTTACCCTGCTGATGCCCTCCAGGTCCTGTCGGATTCCAGTATCCATCAATCCAGGAATGGCGGGTGTTGGTAGTCCAATGTTATCTTGAGGACACCTGATTGGTGAAGGCTAGAGGTATAGATGCAGATATTTTAACTGGGTTGGAAAATAAAGTGAATGAGTAAAGTGCTTGTTTTCTGTGTTGCTAACCCACCCCCCAAGAACACATGCAGTGGGGATATAATCCCCATTGTAAAGAAACCACAGGAGATTATCATATTTTTTGGGGGGCTGTCCTATTAGCAGAAGGACTCTTTAGAGTTCTCAATGTACTGATAAGTATTCACAAAGGCCTCCATTTTCTTTGCTGTGAGAAGGTTCAAAGCGAAACCATGCAACAGACTAAATCAATCTTGAACGTTTCCTCAATCCTCACCCCATCAGAAGGGATTTAATTGGCCGAGCAGAAGTGCTGCCGTCAGGAAATGCCGTTCTCTTTGGTATTGCTGAATATGGGTTCTTTTTAACTCCTGCTAAGCATAAAACTGCAGATGGTACGGGAATAATTTGTAATTCCAAAGGAGAAGTTCCTGAGAGGAACTCGGAGTGCATTACAATCCACTGAGCACCTTAACAGTCCTGTACTGCTAACCCTGTTAAGCCAAGGTCCCGAATAAAGTCTTCATGGCACCTGAGTGCTATAACACCCTTTGCCCTTGTGCAGTGGCCTTTAAATCTACAATTTCTGGGTGATAATCCATTTGATGTCTGCCGGCCAAAACGATCAAGAGGATGGAGCAATTTCTCTCCCTCCCCCAAGAACAGGTTGCAACATTTGGGGGCTTTTTAGTTTGGAGAAAAAAGCAAGTAAGAGCAGTTTGACATGCCAGATGCACTGAAAATTATACGTGGTGTGGAGAAACTGAATACAGTGGTACCTCAGGGTACAAACACCTCAGTTCACAAACACTTTGGGTTACAGACTCTGCTGACCCGGAAGTAGTACCTCAGGTTAAGAACTTTACGTCAGGATGAAAACAGAAATTGCGTGGCGGCGACGGGAGGCCCCATTAGCTAAAGTGGTACCTCAGGTTCAGAACGGTTTCAGGTTAAGAATGGACCTCCAGAACGAATTAAGTTCATAACCAGAGGTACTACTGTAGAGAAAACCTGTTCTCCCTCTTTCATAGCAGTAGAACTTGGGGACCATCTGATGACGTTGAACCTTGGAAGATTCAGGACAATTAAAGGAAAGTTCTACTTCACATAATGCTTAGCTAAATTATGGAATTCACCCCTCACCCCAATGAATAGTGAGCACAAGATGGCTTTTTAAAAGAAAGGATTAGACAAATCAATGGGGGATAAAGCTAACAGTTGCAACTAAGGTAAGGTAAAGGGTAAAGGACCCCTGGACGGTTAAGTCCAGTCAAAGGCGACTATGGGGTGGCGGCACTCATCTTGCTTTCAGTTCGAGTGAGCCGGCGTTTGTCCACACATAGTTTTCCGGGTCATGTGGCCAGCGTGACTAAACCGCTTCTGGTGCAACGCAACACTGTGACGGAAACCAGAGCGCAAGGAAACGCCGTTTACCTTCTTGCCACAGTGGTACCTATTTATCTGCTTGCACTGGCGTGCTTTCGAAATGCTAGGTTGGCAGGAGCTGGGACAGAGCAACAGGAGCTCACCCCATCATGGGGATTCGAACCACCGACCTTCTGATCGGCAAGCCCAGGAGGCTCGGTGGTTTAGACCACAGCGCCACCCGCTGGATAAATCAGTTGGTTAGGAGTGTGCTGCTGATAACACCAAGGTTGCTGGTTCGATACCCATATGGCACAGCTGCATATTCCTGCATTGCAAAGGGTTGGACTAGATAATCTGCAGGATCCCTTCCAACTCTATAATTCTGTGACTTTATGACTGTGTTTTCCTGCACTGTTGGTGGCAGCAATTAATCCAGGGGTGTCTCTCTATTGCTGGAGAATAAACTGTGTCCAGGGCAAAGCAGCTCCAGTTTTGTAGATGTTCTGGCAGTTTGTTCAGTTCACACTGATACCCAACCTTAATCAGCAGTCCCACTTACTTCAATGAAAGAAGCACAAGGCAATAAAACTGTGTGGCAAAGCTAAGCAGGGTCTGGTATGGTTTCAGATTGGATGGGGAGCCTCATATTGAGATTCCTGCATTGCAAGGGGTTGGGTTCTGTGATAGGGAACTGGTGGCTGCAATTTGGATTGCCCAAGTACGGTATGTGCAAGAGTCACCAATATTTGAGTTTCATCAACGCATTGGGAGTGCATGCAAAGGCTCCGTTTCTGACTTTTGCCGGAATATCTTCCCATTCTCAAAAATCTGTTTCCCATGCAAAATGCTGCATGTGCTGTTGAATAACCTAAAAAATGCAGTTTAATGGACCATGTCAACCTTTCATTTTCTGATGTTAACTTTACCCTGAGCTGCTTCAGAGAAAATGTGATCAATTGAATGTCCTGGCCTTTATGATATGAAATGGACCCTGCTGTGGATATCGGAAACTCATTTGCTTTCATAATTGAATAGGTCATCATGAGCTATTGAACGCTCATAGCCAAGCTCCTGTTTTTTTAAACCTGGAAGTGGTTGGCTTCAGTCTTTGTCGAACGCTTTGTTTAGCTACGTAAGTTACAGAACAATTTAACGCACACAAAATCAGTGTACACATCTGTTTGTTACATGCAGACACAGCTTTTTGAAAAAGCAAATTAAGCCAATACGTCCTAAACCCAGTTTAGATGGAATAACAACCATTCAAATGAAGGAAAGCGACTGCATACTAACCTGAGCAAGTTGTGCTTCCTTTTTCTGGTTATTTGGCTAGAACTTTTGATAGAATACAGATAATTGAACAAACTTTGTTGCATTACATTCTTCATGAAATTATCTTTCCATTGGTATATAATTTTATCTGAAAAAAAGTGGTGTTATGAGCCATCAAACCCCAGAAATACACTTTCCCCAAAAGATTTCCACAATTTTGGCCACTAGTGCACGTATGTGCTTTGAGAATGTGAAAAAGTCTGTTGGGCTACCAGGTTTTCTTGACATGGTTTCTTAGCTACCTTGGATTAGCATTTATTTTTATTTGGGGATTAGCAGTAGCACCAACATGAGGCCACAGATATATCCATGGATCAGGTATGCTGGAGTATTTTTCAATTTTTTAAAGACTTCCTTTCCCAGATCTACTTGCCTGCAGGAAAGGAGAGGAATGGGATCCTCAAACTCTCCTTCATGGTCGCGTAACCTGTTTAGTCACACTGGGATTACCAATAATCCTGTGGGCCATATTATTGCTGTTCCCTATCATGGAAGTTGCATGCTGTAGTATCCCCCCCCCCCCCGCCCGTTAAGAAAATTGCTTGTGGACGAAACCTAGAAAACGACTGCAATGCAGTTTGCCCCCTATAAACGGTATTTGATTCTCTAGTTCAGCTTTCTGTGGCTTGTTGCCTTCTAGAAATTTTGGACTACAGTCCCCCATCTGCTGCAGGGTCTCAGGCAAAGAGGTCTTTCCAAGGTGCCCTTTATGCATTGGGGTGCCAAAAATGCGCTCACCTTGGTGCATACTTTCAAAAATTATCCCGAGAACATAATTTTGTTTAAGCAAGTAATTAATTTGCATTTAAATAGACTGCAGTACTTGTTTTTACACTTCTGCTACTTTGCATGGCTGATTATGCGCGTATGCACACACAAACATCACCCCCCCTTGCAAAACAACCCTTCGCTCTCCACCACCAAACAGCTTTTGACTATGAGATGGGAACAGACACACTGTCTTTGAGGCTAGTCTTTCCCCCCATTAGCTACAATGAGAATGCATCAAGGACACTGGTTATCTCTTATTTTTCAATTTTAAATTAAGAGGGGGTGGGGGTGTGAATCGCTCCTTCATGAAAATATAAGTTGAAGTATGCCCTTAATTAATTTGCAGCAAAGGCTTTTCACTGGGAAGAAGGGGGAGGAATTCATTAATAAGAATGAGATGCATGTTCCTGCCCTTCCAGGGTCCGACTCCCAAACTTGGGTTTTCGTTGTCGGTTAGCATTGGTGTCTGTGTGTTTTTAAAAACTAATGAATCTTTGGTAACAAGCACCAGAGAACTCTCCTTTCCAAGAAGTCACAGTATTATTAAACATCTTGAAAGTTGCCCTTAAAAATAGCTCCGGGTCCTATTCTGATCATTGTGGCTTTTCGTGCAGTGCCCTTTGAGATTCATTCTCTATTATCAAGAAATGTGGAAATTTTAAAAAGGGGAATCTCTGATGCAGGAGTTTGGAGATGGTTGCAACCATTGCATTAAATATTTGCATTGATTTTGTCACACCTCTGTTGCTTCTTTTGTTTCTTATATTTTGCTCCATTTCACAGTTTGAATTCTATGAAACAGAATATATAACAAATAAAAGAAGCAATAGAAATACAATTAAAAAACAATACAGCACCTACTGCAGCGCATCACAACTGCTACAGCTGGCATTAAAATTGTGAAATGATCTGCCAAGACCCCCAGCAATTTTCAGGTGGTCTGTAGGGGGGAAAAGTCCTTAGAAGATTTCAGTTCACAAACAAGATGGTTTTATGGTGACAAAGGAGTTCCCAATATGCTACATCGGGTATAGGCAGTGTGGCATAGTGGTTAAAGTGTCAGACTAGGAAAATATTATGAAAATGATATATAGGTGGTACATGACTCCAGTCAAGCTTGCAAAGATATACCATTTGCCTGACAATAAATGTTGGAAGTGTAAAGAAGCTGAAGGAACATTCTTTCACCTCTGGTGGACTTGCCCTAGAGTGAAGGCTTTCTGGGAAATGATATATAATGAGCTGAAAAAGGTATTTAAGTATACCTTCCCTAAGAAACCAGAGGCCTTTCTTTTAGGCATTGTCGGCCAGAGTGTGCAAAAGAAGGATCGAACTTTTTTATGTATGCTACAACAGCAGCTAGGATACTCATCGCCAAATGCTGGAAAACTCAAGATTTGCCCACACTGGAAGAATGGCAGATGCAACTGATGGACTATATGGAACTGGCGGAGATGACTGGCAGAATCCGAGACCTGGGAGAAGAACTGGTGGAGGAGGACTGGAAGAAATTTAAGGACTATCTACAAAAATATTGTAAATTGTATGAATGTTAAGAAAGATGTAAGATTAGCAATAGTTTGGCTCCAACAAATTAGTTATAAGGAATACAAATCTAAATGCAATTGAAAGAAAAGACAAATTTTGGATAAATAGTATGTTATATTTAAGTTTCTAAAAGAGTGGTTTAAATTCTAAAATTTGAGATTTAATATCGGAAAATTATATTATATGAATTGAAACAAGTTAATAATTTGCTAGTAAAATCTATGAGTTTAGAATGCAGGAACAAGAGATGTGAGGAAGTCCAAAGATGAGAATGAAATGTGGATATTGGAAAATACTATGTTATTATGTATGTCTTTTATTGTTTAAACAAAAATTTAATAAATATTATTATAAAAAAATAAAAATAAAGTGTCAGACTAGGACTTGGGAGATCTGGATTCAAATCCCCACTCGGTTATGAAGCTCACTGGGTGTCCTTGGGACAGTCGGTGTCTCTCAGCCTAACCTACCTCTTAGGGATGTTTGGCCGGAATTAAATGGGGTGGGGGGGAAGGCAGGATGTAAATAAATAAATTGTGCCCTCCAGGTGGTGATGTTGTTGTTGTTTAGTCATGTCCGACTCTTCATGACCCCATGGACCAGAGCACGCCGGGCACTCCTGTCTTCTACTGCCTCCCGCAGTTCGGTCAAACTCATGTTTGTAGCTTCGAGAACACTGTCCAACCATCTTGTCCTCTGTCGTCCCCTTCTCCTTGTGCCCTCCATCTTTCCCAACATCAGGGTCTTTTCCAGGGAGTCTTCTCTTCTCATGAGGTGGCCAAAGTATTGGAGTCTCAGCTTCAGGATCTGTCCTTCCAGTGAGCACTCGGGGCTGATTTCCTTCAGAGTGGAGAGGTTTGATCTTCTTGCAGTCCATGGGACTCTCAAGAGTCTCCTCCAGCACCATAATTCAAAAGCATCAATTCTTCGGCGATCAGCCTTCTTTATGGTCCAGCTCTCACTTCCATACATCACTACTGGGAAAACCATAGCTTTAACTATAAGGACCTTTGTTGGCAAGGTGATGTCTCTGCTTTCTGCTTTTAACCACAACTCCCATCAGCTATGCTGCCTGGGGCTGATGGGACTTCATACAGAGGGCACAACCTTTATGGAAAGAAGCATCACTTACTCCACTAACATAATTTTGGAAGTGGTTAGTTTTGGAGGGGAGAGAAATAAGGATGTGCTTTCTGTTTGAAGGGTCCTTCTTTGTTATTTTTACACGCATCAAATTTGGGTCCGTCGCTTGCATCCCATGTGCTTGGATAGCCCCCCTGCTGTAGCCCCCTCCTGCCACAATCCATAACTACATTGGAAGTGTCCTCTGTTTACCTCATTAAAAAAAAGGAATTGTCCCTGAAATGTGCTGACATTGCCATTGCTTCCTCAATTTCTATTCGCCATGCATTTTCTCACTGAAAGGCTTCCTCTAATCTATTTTTTGTTCTACTGTAAATGGCCAGTTCTCCTCCTGAAAGGCTCCGGTTTGGGGGAGGCTGGAGTTTTGGGTTCTATTTTTGGCCAGGCCACAAGGCTCCTTTGTTACTGTGGGCCAATGTTCATGGGGGCATGATAGAAAGCCCACTGAAATAGATAAGATGCTTCCTTTCTTCTCCTTAATGGGCAGGATCTGAATACCGAGCCCATAATCTGAAATAGTTTTCTTTCTCTCCCCCTCAGATGGCTAATATCTACTTTGCAAAGGCTCATTAGTGCTTTTAGCCCTTGGAAGTCCTGAATGAGAAACAGGATAAATGTGCCATCAAAGGGGGGGGGGGACTGGGCTTGTTAAAACAAGGATTCTGCAAAGGTTTTCTCCCCCCTCCTACGTTGTTTTCCTGGGTCCAATTTTTAGTTTGCAAGCTCTTTGAGCTAGGGACTTGGCCTCTGTAAAGTGTCATGCACGCTGATCGCACTGTATAAACGATAAATAATAGTAAAGTAAAAACCTTTGGCCAAAAAATATACTGGCCTGGCATTCCACACACCTCCATTATGGTTTGAAGAAGCTTTCCTTATCATTAACCTTGAAGGCAGGGGAGAAACTTGTTTCACTTAATTCACACTTCGCAAAGCAATATGCACACCAAAATCCTGTGAAGTTTATACTTCCCAGAAGATCCACCTGTTAGGAAGAAGTGTGCAAAAAGAAAAAGCATGCCTTAGTGAAAATGACAGATTCACCCATTCCCTGCCTAGCAGTGACCCTTTTTAGCCATGCATGAACAGCAGCTGACCATTACAAACCTGTTCACATAGAATTTATAAGGGGCCGTCAAGCAACTTTTGGCTCTGTTGCTCAGCAGCTAGTTTTGTTTTTCTCTTCGACCTTCCTACCTCTGAAGAGAGAAGCATCTGTTCATCTTAAGGCATCACCTTGTCTCTCTAGCAACAGGGTCTGAACTGGAAAAGACAAAAGGTTCAGCTGTGCATGCATCCTCTGTTTCATGTGTGTGTCTCTTTACCAGTTCCCACCCAACATGAGGGTAAGGTTGGGCTTAGTTTTCTCTTATCCACACAGACTCCTGCACCACCTCCTTAGAGACGCGTTCCTCGCTTTCTGACCCTGTTCAGACATAAATAGACTCCAACTCTCGTTGGTGCAAAGAGTCGTCTTCCCGTGTGTTTGTGTGTTTATACAGTCATACCTCTTGTTACGTTTGCTTCAGGTTAAATCTTTTCAGGTTGCGTCCCGCGGCAACCTGGAAGTACAGTGGTACCTCGGGTTACATACGCTTCAGGTTACATACACTTCAGGTTACAGACTCCGCTAACCCAGAAATAACCTCGGGTTAAGAACTTAGCTTCAGGGTGAGAACAGAAATCGTTTGGCGGCGTGGCGGCAGCAGGAGGCCCCATTAGCTAAAGTGGTGCTTCAGGTTAAGAACAGTTTCAGGTTAAGAACGGCCCTCCGGAACAAATTAAGTACATAACCAGAGGTACCACTGTACCGGAAAGGGTTACTTCCAGGTTTTGCCGCTTGCGCATGCGCAGACGCTCAAAATGACGTCATGCGCAGAAGCTGCGAATCGTGACCTAGAGACGCGGGTTGCATTCTGCTCATGTTGCCAGTGGGGCTCCAGAACAGATCCCGTTCACAACCAGAGGTACCACTGTAGTTTTATAAGAACTTTAAAAGAGTCTTTTCCAGTTTATTAGGGCCTTTTTCTGTTTGTGCCAGACCTGTAGAGAGAAGAAGAGGAAATTCAAAAGGAAGAACTGAAAACTGCTTGCTTGCTTGGTACAGCAGTCTGGCTTGCGTGATGTGCTCTAGAAAAGGCACACTAGCCTGCAAGGCAATTGCATAGTTACCGAAATATCCGTCAACATTAATATCTGCCTCTTGCTTTTCCTGCTGCTGCTTGTTAGCATCCTCGATTTTTTTTCTCGGATGAAAGCCTATCCTATAGTTGCATGCTATCTGGGGGTTTTTTTCCTTGTTGGAGAAAGACAGATGGAAAGGGCGGTAGATGGAATTCTCTTCTGCAGTGTTTGTTTGACTTCTAACCTTCCTGTTCTCCTTTGTCTTAAAGAGCACTGGGCTCAACCAAACTTCATCCTGTAAGCATAATATCCTTTCAAAATTAAAACTAGTCTCCATCTGAACAAAAGTCCATTATTCAGTGGCTGGTTTGCAGTACCTTAAATAAAAGGTACTGTCTTTTTCTGAAGATGCATTTATGTCACCAGTATAAATTTGTTCCCAGACAGACCACAGCATAACGGGCATTCTACGGATTTGTGGCAAGGATATACTTTTGGTACATCTTCACCTTAGAAGGATTGCTTTGTTGTGGTTGGTTTTCATTCCCTCTTCCACATTTGAACTTGGATCTGAGGGCAGATTTGATGCTCGGCTGAAAGAACCCGTGGGCAAACTACCCATAGAAATAAGTTTGGCTCGAGAGGAGGAATGATGTCATTTCAAAGGAAAAAGAGTTATAACAAAAAAACAAACAAACTGCTTTCTGCCTGACATTTGACAACCTCTGGGGGAAGCTCAGTGGTAGAGCTTCTGATTGGCATCATCATGATCATCATCATTTCTATACCGCATGCAGAAAGTTCCAGGTTCAATCATTGATGTTTCCAGGAAATATTAACTGCCCTGAGTCCCTGCACCCCTGTTGCCAGTCAGAGTAGACAAAGTCAGCAGACCTGATCACCAGACCCTTTTTTGTCACACCATCCATTTGGTGGCCTCGTTGCTTTAAAAGTCTTGACATTCTTGGTCAGCTGCTCTTTCTTGGGGTCAGAAAATCGCATAGGAGCTGTAGCACAAAAGGCAGCGTTAACTTGGGTTGTTTTCACAACCAAATTGGCCCCAAGTTGCTCCTTGTTTCATAGCAGAAAATATAAAGATAACAGTCTTTCCTCCAGCGCCACAACCCGATTCTCTCTACTGCCACCCCCACCGTAGCTGCTTTGGCACTGTTTTGAAAACAGCTCAGGGATTTCTGTTTACCCGTCTTCCATGTCCACATTGCCAGGCCTTTATCCTCCCCAGAACAAAGTGTACAGAAGTTCCCAGCATATTGACAACTCAGTAGGGTGGGAAGTTCACCAGGCAACACCCATTCTTTTACCTGGTTCCCACATAATGCTAAGCCAAACTACGCTGCTTTGTTGTTGTTGTTTAGTCGTGTCCGACTCTTTGTGACCCCATGGACCAGAGCACGCCAGGCACTCCTGTCTTCCACTGCCTCCCGCAGTTTGGTCAAACTCATGCTGGTAGCTTCGAGAACACTGTCCAACCATCTCGTCCTCTGTCGTCCCCTCCTCCTTGTGCCCTCCATCTTTCTCAACATCAGGGTCTTTTCCAGTGAGTCTTCTCTTCTCATGAGGTGGCCAAAGTATTGGAGCCTCAGCTTCAGGATCTGTCCTTCCAGTGAGCTCTCAGGGCTGATTTCCTTAAGAATGGATAGATTTGTTCTTCTTGCAGTCCATGGGACTCTCAAGAGTCTCCTCCAGCACCATAATTCAAAAGCATCAATTCTTCGGCGATCAGCCTCCATGGATCACTGCCTTGCCATGGCGAAGGGGCTTGAATAACTCAGAGAAGCTATGAACTATGTCGTGCAGGGCCACCTAGGCTCTGTAGTTTAACCCACAGTGCCACCAAACTAAGTTTGTTATTGGTATTAGCTTTCGTGTGCATGCACATTTCTTCAGATAAGTGTGCATGCACACAAAAGCTCATACCAATAACAAATTTAGTTGGTCTCTAAGGTGCTACTGGAAGGAATTTTTTTTGTTTTGTTTCGACTACTGCAGACCAACACGGCTACCTCCCTGTAAGTGGTACCACTAGGCAGAGCAAAGCTGTTTGTGTGCCGTGAGGTCTGATCAATAGTCTTAAGGTGAGGTCCAACTGCTAACCTGATCAGATAGCAAAACTCTTTTCTCCCTCTCTTATGCGGTGATCTTCTTTTATTTTAATTTTAAAGAAAACCCAGTTCACCAGTATCCTGCATCATGTCCTTTATCGTTTGTTTTGGTTACTGCTGGTTTTGAATTACTGCATTTTAATATAACTTTGTGTTATGCCACCCAGGGAATATTTATTGGTAGCTGGGTACACAAATTAAATAGTAAGAAGTCTGCTTTGTCCCGTTTCTGGGACTGGTTTGAGACTCTCTGGACTCTTGCTATAACTACCCTAATGCAAGGATGCTTCGGATACTTTTGAGCAAATGAGAGTGGAACCTTCCTAAATGGCCGGGGCAGAGAATTGGCTGCAGTATAGAGTGTTTACTGGGCACAAGAAACAAACAATAAAAATGCACAATTTCCTCTGTGTGCACACACAATCGCAATTTGGCATTTTCATAGGCTGCTTTCTTTGGAATGGTGTTCCTATGGCTGTTCGATTTTAGTCCCTGGGTACGTGTATGCATGAATTCTTGTGCAAGAAACTTTCTTTTTATTTGATGAGCTGGAGGGCATAGTGTTCGCCAGTTTGCCTCCCCATCCCATCTTTATGCGTGTGAAGCAGAGTTAGGCCAGATGTTGCATAGCACGTATCTTTGCTTAAACTTGCCTCTGACCCCCCCCCCAAAAAAACTCTTTGACAAATTGTGTGGAGCGCGAGGACTAATGGACAGGAATGAGCTTGCACTCAAAACTTAATTTTCATCTCTGACATAGATGCACGGAGCTTTTTCATAGAGTTGTAGAGTTGGAAGGGGCCTTGGGGATCCAGTATACCTGAAGGAGCGTCTCCACCTCCATCATTCTACCCAGACACTGAGGTCCAGCGCCGAGAGCCTTCTGGCGGTTCCCTCATTGCGAGAAACAAAGCTACAGGGAACCAGGCAGAGGGCCTTCTCGGTAGTGGCACCCGCCCTGTGGAACGCCCTCCCACCAGATGTCAAAGAGAAAAACAACTACCAAACTTTTAGAAGACTTCTGAAGGCAGCCCTGTTTTAGGAAGCTTTTAATGCTTAATAGGTTATTGTATTTTAGTGTTTTGTTGGAAGCCGCCCAGAGTGGCTGGGGAAACCCAGCCAGATGGGCGGGGTATAAATAATAAATTATTATTATTATTATTTATTACAGTGGTACCTCTGGATACGAACGGGATCTGTTCTGGAGCCCCGTTCGTATCTAGAAGCAAACGTAACTAGCGACAACACGTCTGCGCACGCATGCGTCACTTTTTGCCGCTTCTGTGCATGACAGCATTTTGAGCGTCTGTGCATGCGCAAGCGGCGAAGCCCAGAAGTAACGCGCTCCGTTACTTCTGGGTTGTTGCGGCGTGCAACTCGGAACACGCTGAACCTGAAGCGCATTCAACCCAAGGTATAACTGTATTATTATTATTATTATTATTATTTATTAATTCTCATTATCATCTAGTCCAACCTTCTGCAATGCAGGGAATCTTCTGCCCAATCTGGGGCTCGAACCCTCAAACCTGAGGCTCCATAGCTCAACCGACTGAACTATGGACTTGATTTGGGGGGGGAGGGACAGAGGGTGGAGAGGATGCTTTGTGTCCGTACAACTGCAGGGATTTCCTGGTCACCTATGGTGACCAGCTGAGTTGTTGGGTTCACTCCCACGCTGTGCTCCTATGGGGTCTCCCGTGAGAAGCAGCTGATCTGTGTTAAAAAATTAAACAAAAGTTTTGTGCGCACATGAAGAGGTTGTCGAGTTTTGCAGGGAAAGAACCTTTCAACCTGCAAGTTCCCCGAACTGCTGCTTCTTGGCCACAAATGGAATCCCAAGGCTGTTTAGGTTTGACCTTCAGACACAAAGAATTCAAAATTTCAAATAAGATATTTACTTTTGCTCCGGTCGTGTCATCTGATATCGCAGCGGTCTTATTTTATTGCGTGTGTCTCTCAGATTGCTCGACTGCATCCAGCTGCCTGAAACATTCTAAGGATCCGAAGGTGTTCTTTCCCTCCCCCTCTTCCTTTTTATTTTATTTATTTTTTTAAAAAAGAAATCCTATGAAAGAATTTCATGGATGTTTTGACTTCACGCTCCAACAGTGATAATTAGATATGTGACCCACTTTCATTCTGCTGGCTCATAGGGATAGTGCAACCTCATTACAAACACAGAGATTAAGGGAGGAAAGGTTTTCGATTTTGCACTATAAAGTGTTCCTTTAGAAGATGCCCCAAAGAGCTCTGAGCTGCCTTGGCCACTGTCAGCGTGCCTTGCGTCCTTAAGCGACTGTTACAAGAAGAGCTTCCTTGGAATAAAATCTATTTACATGCATGTAAAAGCCCTTTAATGTGCATGGCGGGAAAGGAAAACTGCCTGTGTACAAGTTGCTTGAATTCTACAGTGTCTGGGTTTATTTTGTAACTCGTCTCAGCTGCTCTCCTTGGGCACAGAGATGGGAGTGCAGGCATTTGCATTCATAAGGCCTTGGGTTCAATTTCCACATCTTTTATAAGCGGATCTGAAAAGTACTGGGCAGATTTTTTTGTGATTTTAGCAGGCACTGGAAGGGATTTTGCAGGTCAAGGGATTACTTTCATGTATGTACCGTATTTTCCAGCGTATAAGACAACTGGGCGTATAAGACAACCCCCCAACTTTTCCAGTTAAAATATAGAGTTTGGAATATACTCGCCGTATAAGACTATCCCTCTTCCAACGCACACCAAATAAATTTTTTTAAAAAACTAGTCTCCAGTCCAGTTCGGAAATCCGCTCCACTTCCGGGGGCTTCTGGGGCCAATTTTCAAGCATATTTCTGCTTCATCTAGAGAGCTTGGTATCCTCTGATTTAATTTGCTGTCATTTTATCCTTTGGTGGGGAGTTGCTGCAGGAGCTGCTGCTGTAGCTGGCGTATAAGACGACCCCCCCCCCCCCCGACTTTTGAGAAGATTTTCCTGGGTTAAAAAGTAGTCTTATACGCCAGAAAATACAGTAGTTGGTTTTAGTTTACAAATAGTTATATACACTGTAGAACTTTCTGTATACAATACATTTACATAGATTGGGGGCGGATAATAAAACCCAACACTGAAGGCAGAAAAGCTGTATTTATACTTTTTTACCCCAATCTGATGTAACACAGGAGAAACAGGAATCAGAATGGATTTGTGCTTCTTGTTCTATGTTGCTTCTGTAAGGCTCCGAATGCAACTTGGACATGTTTGCTGTGTTGACGTTGCTGTTATTTTGGCATCCCATAAAGATGTATCTGTTTTCTCTGGCTTTTATGTTTAATTTTTTTAAAAGAGTGATAACGCCAGGGTTGCAGGTTTGACAGCTGCATGTTCCTGCATTGTACGGAGTTGGACTAGATAGGCAACCTAGGTAGGCAACCTAAGGCCTGTGGGCCGAATGTGGCCCCATCGCCTTCTCAATCCGACCCACGGACGGTCCGGGAATCAGCGTGTTTTTACATGAGTAGAATGTGTCCTTTTATTGAAAATGCATCTCTGGGTTATTTGTGGGGCATAGGAATTCGTTCATTTCCTCCCCCCCCCCCAAAAAAAATAGTCCGGCCCACCACATGGTCTGAGAGATGGTGGACTGGCCCACAGCTGAAAATGTTCACTGACCCTTGGACTAGATGATCATCAGGATCTCTTCCAACTCTTCCAATTCTGAGATTTTTATTCCTCTATTCCATGTAGCTGTTTTCAGTTGTCTTTGTTTGCAGGTGCTTTTAAGAATGGTTTTTCTGTTTTGTAAAAAAAATATTTTTTTAAAAAGTTTCATTTTACATTGTGCTCTGTCTTCCCATTTCAGTAACTGAAAGGAGGGCTGCAAATATTTTTAAAATTAAGAATAAATAAAGGTGTGCAAGCTTTCCCCACAGCAAGAGCTCACACAGGTATGCAAATTCCATTTTAGATGTTGCTAAGAAGCATGAAGGGAGTGCACAATGTAGAAAGTTCACCTGCTCTTCCTGTTCCACCTGTATCATGCTCCAGAACATGTGAATGAATGACAGAGGATAAATGAACCCACGCGGCATAGAGTCTGTTGAGTGGGATAAACAATCAGTGCAAGGTTATACTCAGTTGAGTTCCTTTAGGTGGGCCATTGGTCATGTGCTCATCCAACAAGTTTTTGGCATTTTTCTTTTCTCATCTCTAGAAGAGCACTAATGCTTTTTTTGCTATATAATGGACGCTCGGGTTGTGAATGTGATCCGTGCGGGATGCACGTTTGCAACCCGCAGCATTCACAACACGCATCTGCACATGCACAGGTTGCGATTCGGGGCTTCTGCGCATGCGCAAAGCACGATTTAGCACCTCTGTGCATGCACGACCGCCGAAAACCAGAAATAACCCGTTCTGGTACTTCCGGGTTTCGGCGGTCCGCAACC